>NC_089838.1:146846895-147479395 GCF_035609145.1 Eleutherodactylus coqui | reverse complement strand
CAAAGCTATGATGGCGGCGGCGGCCCCGCGCTACTCAGTTCCCAGTCGCCACTACTTTTCCCGATGTGCCGTCCCAGCCCTGCACGACCACGTCTCCCGCAACATTGTACGCGCCCTCACCAATGCGGTTAGTGGCAAGGTCCACTTAACTACTGACACGTGGACAAGCACAGGCGGGCAGGGCCACTACATCTCCCTGAAGGCACATTGGGTGAATTTAGTGGAGGCTGGGACAGAGTCAGAGCCTGGGACTGCTCACGTCCTACCCACCCCCAGAATTGCGGGCCCCAGCTCGGTGGTGGTATGTTCGGCGGTGTATGCTTCTTCCACTAAAGCACCCTCCTCCTCCTCCTCAACCTCTGTCTCGCAATCTAGATGTGTCAGCAGCAGCAGGACGTCGCCAGCAGTCGGTGTCGCGCGGCGTGGCAGCACAGCGGTGGGCAAGCGTCAGCAGGCCGTGCTGAAACTACTCAGCTTAGGAGATAGGAGATACACGGCCCACGAACTGCTGCAGGGTCTGACAGAGCAGACCGACCGTTGGCTTGCGCCGCTGAGCCTCCAAACGGGCATGGTCGTGTGTGACAACGGCCGTAACCTGGTGGCGGCTCTGCAGCTCGGCAGCCTCACGCACGTGCCATGCCTGGCCCACGTCTTTAATTTGGTGGTTCAGCGCTTTCTGAAAAGCTACCCACGCTTGTCAGACCTGCTCGTAAAGGTGCGCCGGCTCTGCGCACATTTCCGCAAGTCCCACACGGACGCTGCCACCCTGCGCACCCTGCAACATCGCTTTAATCTGCGCTCCACATGTTGGCTAGGCTCTATGAGCAGCGTAGAGCTATAGTGGAATACCAACTCCAACATGGGCGGCGCAGTGGGAGTCAGCCTCCTCAATTCTTTTCAGAAGAGTGGGCCTGGTTGGCAGACATCTGCCAGGTCCTTCGAAACTTTGAGCAGTCTACCCAGGTGGTGAGCGGCGATGCTGCAATCATTAGCGTCACCATTCCTCTGCTATGCATCTTGAGAACTTCCCTGCAAACCATAAAGGCAGCCGCTTTGCGCTCGGAAACCGAGCCGGGGGAAGACAGTATGTCGCTGGATAGTCAGAGCACCCTCCTGTCTATATCTCAGCGCGTTCAGGAGGAGGAGGAGGAGCATGAGGAGGATGAGGAGGAGGGGGAAGAGACAGCTTGGCCCACTGCTGACCGTACCCATGCTGCTTGCCTGTCATCATTTCAGCGTGTATGGCCTGAGGAGGAGGAGGAGGAGGAGGAGGATCCTGAAAGTGATCTTCCTAGTGCGGACAGCCATGTGTTGCGTACAGGTACCCTGGCACACATGGCTGACTTCATGTTAGGATGCCTTTCTCGTGACCCTCGCATTCAACGCATTCTGGCCACTACGGATTACTGGGTGTACACACTGCTCGACCCACGCTATAAGGAGAACCTTCCCACTCTCATTCCCGAAGAGGAAAGGGGTTCGAGAGTGTTGCTATACCACAGGACCCTGGCGGACAAGCTGATGGTAAAATTCCCATCCGACAGCGGTAGTGGCAGAAGGCGCAGTTCCGAGGGCCAGGTAGCAGGGGAGGTGCGGAGATCGAGCAGCATGTACAGCCCAGGCAGTGCAACAGTCTTTAAGGGCCTGGCTAGCTTTATGGCTCCCCAGCAAGACTGTGTCACCGCTCCCCAGTCAAGGCTGAGTCGGCGGGAGCACTGTAAAAGGATGGTGAGGGAGTACGTAGCCGATCGCACGACCATCCTCGGTGACGCCTCTGCCCCCTACAACTACTGGGTGTCGAAGCTGGACACATGGCCTGAACTAGCGCTGTATGCCCTGGAGGTGCTTGCTTGTCCTGCGGCTAGCGTCTTGTCGGAGAGGGTGTTTAGTGCGGCTGGGGGAATCATCACAGATAAGCGTACCCGCCTGTAGTACGTACCCGCCACCATCCCCCCGCCACGGCCCACTTAATCCTGGCCACATTCCGAAAACCAACAAAATAAAACCGCGCTACTAGGTCCGCAGTCACCACCACATTACCACCAACGCGGTTACTGTTAAGGTGCATATAACCACGGACACGTGGAGAGGACACGTAGTGCCTCAAAAACATCCCCCCGCCACGGCCCACTTAATCCTGGCCACATTCCGAAAACCAACAAAATAAAACCGCGCTACTAGGTCCGCAGTCACCACCACATTACCACCAACGCGGTTACTGTTAAGGTACATATAACCACGGACACGTGGAGAGGACACGTAGTGCCTCAAAAACATCCCCCTCCTCCAACAGGGAAAACATTCTTGGCAAATGCCTTTGCATTGGTTCGTCTGGTGGCAGTCCAAGAATTTCACCTTTACCGACACTACAAGAGAGCCCCCCCACCATCCCCCCGCCACGGCCCACTTAATCCTGGCCACATTCCGAAAACCAACAAAATAAAACCGCGCTACTCGGTCCGCAGTCACCACCACATTACCACCAACGCGGTTACTGTTAAGGTGCATATAACCACGGACATGTGGAGAGGACACATAGTGCCTCAAAAACATCCCCCCGCCACGGCCCACTTAATCCTGGCCACATTCCGAAAACCAACAAAATAAAACCGCGCTACTAGGTCCGCAGTCACCACCACATTACCACCAACGCGGTTACTGTTAAGGTACATATTACCAGTCTGACTGGGGCATGCAGACACCTTGACAGAATGAATAGTATGTGGCACATAGGTTCCCCATTGCTATGCCCACGTGTGCAGCTCCTGATGGCGGTGGCACAGGATTCTATTTCTCATTGCTTCTGTACAGCATTGTGGGCTATCGCCCCGCCCCTTTTAAAGAGGGTCGCTGCCTAGCCGTGCCAACCCCTCTGCAGTGTGTGCCTGCGGTTCCTCCTCATGGCAGACGCACTTCTAAATAGACATGAGGGTGGTGTGGCATGAGGGCAGCTGAAGGCTGCGCAGGGACACTTTGGTGTGCGCTGTGGGGGGGAGGGGGGGGGCGGTTGGTCAGCATGTAACCCAGGAGAAGTGGCAGCGGAGTGTCATCCAGGCAGTGATTGTGCTTTGTTGTAGCTAGTGTGGTGCTTAGCAAAGGTATGCCATGCTAATGAGGGCTTTTCAGAAGTAAAAGTTTTTGGGAGGGGGGGGGCCCCACTCTTGCCGGTATTGTGGCTTAATAGTGGGACCTGTGAACTTGAGATGCAGCCCAACACGTAGCCCCTCGCCTGCCCTATCCGTTGCTGTGTCGTTCCCATCACTTTCTTGAATTGCCCAGATTTTCACACATGAAAACCTTAGCGAGCATCGGCGAAATACAAAAATGCTCGGGTCGCCCATTGACTTCAATGGGGTTCGTTATTCGAAACGAACCCTCGTGCATCGCGAAAAGTTCGTTCCGAGTAACGAGCACCCGAGCATTTTGGTGCTCGCTCATCTCTAATAATTAACACTTCCAGTTAAATTGTCAACAATTTTAAAAAAATTGACAACTGTCAAAGGGTTCAACACTTTTTCACCGGGTTGACCTGCCCGTGCAAGTCCTGACATTAATAATTGCAATTCAACCTGCCTGTACAGGTTCTTATATTCTTGAGGAATAGTCTATTTTTGCCCAATTCGACTTGTATCTGTATTTATTACTTGCAGACCCCATACCCAATTTTCAGTCTTTGAGCTGGTGGCTGGAGACTAAATTCTATGTATAAGTGTACAGCAGTACTGAGCAGTGCAGATGTGATTTTTCATCTCCATCCAAATTTCATTAGTTCTCAGCATGTTCGCTTATGTACATGGAGGTATGTGCTGCCAGCAAGTGAGGATTTCTATGCTTGCATAAAAGAATCAACCAACCAATGAACAAGCATTTGCTTGTTTGTTGGCTGATTGTTGCTATATTCAGATGGGTTATTGATTAGGCAAACGAACATTGGTTGTATGCTTGTGCCCAATAATCGACCACTGCAAAGAAACCTTACCTAGGCTTTCACTGTCCCAATTTTATGAAAACTGTAGCTAGAAGAGGGAAATAGAAGAGAGTAACACATAACTGCAAGATCTAACTACACAAAATTTGTTTGTAGTCTATAATCATGGAGGCACATAGATCTATGCAGGAGCCGTAGACCATATAATACGATATTCTCATTCAAGACTATTTGGAAAGGCTTTTTTATATTAGATACATTACAGCATTTGGTTGCAAAAGTTCAGATAGTCTCTAAAGGGGTTGACTGCGTTGCATATTTTCTATGAAAATAAGTTCCCCATGCAGTAAAAGTACCTCTGGTATCAGGTTTACAGGCTTCCCCAGACTGATTACGGGACATCATTGTGCTGTAGCCAATGACAAAGCTCAGCAATCAAGCACTAAGCTCTGTCATTGGCTGCAGCGCCTATGACAGCCTGCAAACCGGATGGGACTGCAGCCTGTAAACAAACACCAGAGAAGAGGGCAGAACAGCAGCGCGGGATACAGCAGTAAGTGTCCATAAAACCCCGTTCACCATGCAACAAAATAGCTTACTGGGTTTAATAGAAAATATACAACTCGGACAACCCCTTTAATCTCTAAATAAGAAAGTGTTACTTTACTGTTTGAGCTGCACAGTTCTCAAACTTACTCTCACAGGAATAGAGGCTGAAAGTGTGGATAGATTTAAAGGATAGACATTTTACTTGAGAAATACAATATACAGAGCTATTGGTTTTCATCCAGAATGGTGAATAGGTCTATGCAGGGTGGGTTTTGCTTTCCTGTGGATCAACTGGAGCTTGTAGGTATAAAAGGTTGGAACTCCAAGATTTATGTATAGATATACCAACTATATACGCACTTTTATAATCATTTTATATATTTTTTGTAAAGTAGTGTCCAACTCCTTTCAGATTATTTTCATTGGCTCATAACAATGTATTGGAGCTCTTTTTATCTGGAGCTAACAAATACCATCTGTTTCTAATTTACAGTTGAAAACCTTCTTATATACAAATATCTTTTGCTGTAACTAAGAAACCAATCCTTGTAGTTCAAAAGGTTCTGCAGACAATTTCTACGTATGGTTTAAACAACAGAACTGCATCGTTTGCAGTTTCTATGGACATTTCTTATCAAACATACACTGTTGAAAGTGGCGTATGTAGTTTGCAGAAGAGCAAAACTTTTGTGCAAAAATATTCATGCTTTTTTTACCTTTCTGCAATATATAATGTGTAAAATAAAATCTTCTGTTAATTATACACTTGCATGTGTGGTGAAGGCTATATGCTAAATTATAAGCTGAAAGGGACGTGTCACTAATTATGAAATTAAAGTTTTTGCGGTGCACCACAGCCTGCGTTAAATCTTTCGTCTTATCCTTCACTCTAACATTTGCCTGCCAGATGTTCATGCTACAGTAGTTTCATTCCTCTTAACTCCTCCCATGGTGGGCATCTAGAAACCCAGAACAGAAAATTGATGTTGCTGTTCATAGTAACTAATCAATTTCTATCAGCCATTTTCTGAAAACAGAGGTATTATTGAATGCACTTGATACTAGTGTCATTGGTGGTATATGCATGTGCTATATAAATAAAGGGGATACAATACAAAATCCATTACTAACATATACATATACTGTATAGCAATATAATCTGTGTAATCTGTCTAGGTGAACTAAACTAAACAACAAACAAACACTATAAAAATGATACAGTAGATTTATTATATTATTATTATTATTAATAATAATAATCTTTTAACATAGTAACATAGTATGTAAAGCAAAAAAAAAGACATATGCCCATCCAGTTCAGCTTATTACCCCCAATGTTGATTCAGAGGAAGGCAAAAAAAAACAAACAATGGGGTAGAAGCCAATTTTCCACATTCAAGGCTCAGTCAGATGAGCAAGTTTTTCACGAGCATAATGCACGCTTCTAAAAGAACCAATGGGTTCCTATAGAAGCGTCCGTATGAGCAGAATTAGCAGCGCAAAACAGCATGCACCTAAAAAGGATAGGACATAGGTGCGCATTTTGCAGGAGTTTCTATTGACTCCTATGGGAGCAGGCGTTAATGGAAACTCCTGCGCAGGGAATAGCTTCCCTGCTGCTTACAGCAGGGCATTTAAGAGGTGCTTCTAGCCACTAGGAACCCCCCAAGGTTATAATCAGTTCTGATTTTAAATAAATTGCTCAGCTGTCAGCACATTATTTCAGTAAGGCTGGTTTCACATCTGTGTTGAAACCTCCGGTCAGAGGTTCCCTCGCAGATCCTGCTCTAAATACTGCATGCAGCACTTTGTCTGCTGTCATAAAGCCAAGTAAAAACTGAAAAAAGCCATTATAGTCAACAGGGGTCGCTTTGGCGCTATTCGGTTCTGTCCGGAGATGGATACCCCTTTCCTGCTACCTGAACAGAGCAGGAAGATGGAACCCTGGCTGCAGGTGTGAAACTACACAAGGCGGCACTTAAAAGGAAAGTATCATCAGAAAATTCCTTTTTTTGTATAAATCACATTTTTGGCTTAACCCTATTTTTAAAGAATTTTTGGTGATTTATTTTTTATTTTCTGTCCCAATTTTTACTTAAAATCAAATTCTAAAATCCTGCATTTTTAACACTGAGCACAGAGTCTAAAAGACTGTCACTTCCTGTTCTGTAGAGAAAACTTTGTAGCAGTCATCTCACTAACATCTCAGGCAGCATTACACTGAAAGGTAACACCTATATGTAGATAACACAGGATCCACGATTCTCAATAGGTATAAGTGGTGCCTATCTACTAACTTCCTTACAGAATAACTTCTGCACACGTCACACAGCATGTCTAGTACAGTCTCCTATATAAGTCAATGGGTCAGCACCAGTACATTGTGTGAGTGGCCCATAAAGCTGCTGTTAAGCATAAGTCTAAGGGTGATTTCACATCTGTGCTCTGGATTCCCACCGCTCGTTCTCTGGATAGAACCAAATAGTGGCGGACATACCCCACTGACTATAATGGGATTCATTCACTCTCCGCTAAGTTAGTCAGCTTTTGTATTGAAGTAAAAGCGCTGCATGCTACCTGTTTTCTTCTGGTATTTTGAGCCAGATCTGTGATGGAACCTCTGGTCGGAGGTTCCGACGTAGATGTGACACTGGCCTTAATGCTCGCAATGCTGTTGAGTGCAGCTCAGGCAAGATGGCAGCCCTACAATCATGTATAGACAACAGATTTAAAAAGTCTACATTCAGAAAATGAAAACAGCTTAGAAATATGGAATATATTTCTCTATCTGGTTTTAATTAATAAAAAAATGTGATATAGTCCCTTTAAGTATTGTGCTGCTGCTCTTGCTCTTTCCATGATTTGTGTTTAGCCAGGGACAGCAGTAGTGAGTGCTTCATGGCATAAAGAAGAGCAGAGTGTAAAGGGAATTGGGTGCATATTTTCCAACTTTTGGATGTGCTAGAAGTGAGTTTTTGCAGCCCCACGTGCACCAATGCAGTGCTGGCTCCATAAAGCATATACGCTTAGATTTGGTCTTTTTATCAGCCAGTCATGCACTGTTATTGACTAGGAATTTATGCAAATCTAGCCAAATCTAGTGAAAACTTGCAGGACATCTTTTTGGATGCTGTGCTGTGTTTCAAAGATACATCTGTCAATGTTCTTTGGAAAAACAGTTATATAAAAATAAATTAGAAAATATTTGACACACATGAGGCTTATAAAGAAACAGTTGTGGAAAAATGATTTTTTCATATCTCGCCATTGGAGCATTTTGTGCTGAAATTCTCATACTTAAGAAAAATGTCCAGTTTTTGCATTCTATTATGCCTTCATGAAATTGGTTGTTTACGTGTATTAGCTGATAAAGTAATATAAAAGACTAGAAAGAAATAGAAGCTAAATCAAAAGAAGGCTGCTGCACAAAAGTATCATTAATTAGACCAAAAGGAAGCTATCTGCTTTTAGGCTAATTGGTATTTTCTCCACAAAGTGATGCATTTAATGTACAGGACTAATCAGTGAAATGTATCTTTTTGTAGTTTCTAAGAAATGTAATATCTAATTTTTAAGAGTGAATTTTGGGAATATTTTGAGTCAACCAATTATGTTGAAAAAGAGGTGCTGGGCTAAGTTGGTATCGGCTGGGAATGAAATACAATCATGACGAGAAGCCTGTGGCTGGGCACATATTTACCAAATTGTGCAGATTTTGGTGGGGATTCGCTGCAGGTTTCACCCTTTGGTTTGAAGAAGTGAAATCTGCTGTAAAAATATGCAGTATGAATTGACGTGCTTTAAAATCTGTAGGGTATGTTTACATGTAGCGGAGAGGCTGTGGAATTTCCACAGCATTTCCGCATACAAAGCAAATCAGTGATGGGGATTTTGAGTCGAACTCAGCTGCATATCCGCAGCTGATTTCAGAAAATACAGGAACTCCAAGGTCTTCATGCTTTCAGCCCTCCCCGGCACCTGGCGGCCTATAGTGAATGCAGTTCCACTGGTCAGGTGATGCCACTTCCGCAGCACCTGACCAGCAGTGCAGCACTTACTACAGGCCACCGGTGCTGGGGAGCACTGACAGTGCAAACACTTTGGAGGTGAGGGGAGAGCCTGCATCTTCTGAAATCAGCTGCGCTCATCTTATAGCAATGGTGCGGATTTTGACTCAGAACTTTAGATGTGAAAAACTATGTAATTTGCTGCAAAACTTTCCGCTGTGGCCATACCGCAGCAATGCCGCTACAAGTAAACATACCCAGAATGTTTTAAAATCTGCAGCATGGGTCAGTATACGCTGAGGATTTTCTCTACAGTACATGGATGGGAATTTCAGGGCTGTAAACATCCCCTTAGACTATCCTGTCCTTTTGCATAGGTTTAGTATACATCAGTATACTTTGTCTCTACTGTAATGTTTTCTTCAATCCAATATTTAACTTTTCTTAAACCCCATGGCATGCAATTTCTGTTCTTAATGGCATTCAAATACCAGATGTATGCAACTTTATACATATGATAAAACATTTCAAAGAGAGTACAGAACTAGATTTTTTATTATGAGGACTGGAGCTGTCAATGAATGACTAAATGGTCGCCACACTATGAGACAACTTGTGCTTGCATGATAACTAGCAAAAGGGAAAATCCATTTACCTAAAATAATTTTTCTCTATAAGTGACAACCTGTGTACTGTGAATGGAGGCCAATGGCTAGAAGCAATGTCCGGTCTGCTCTGCCTCTATTCACTGTGCGGTAATCACTCCTGTGTGAAAGCATAGAAGCGATCATCGCTGGGATGGATGTCGGTCGCTGTGGGGCCCGACGGTCATCCCATGTAGAGCCTTAAAGGACTTTTCACACGGGTGGAATTTACTACATTTTGCACCGCAAATCGCGATAAATTTCCTACCAAAATCAACACGGTTCTATGCAGATTTTGATGCAGAATGAAAATGGCTTAAATCAGGCTACAATTCTGCATTAAAATCCAGTTAGCCCTGACGATTTTGATGCTGATTTCCGCAGCAGCAAATTCTGATTTGTTGTGGCGGAAATATTCCACCCATATGAAAAGGCCATAAGGCGTCATTCATTCGGCTGTATTGCAAGTGGGTGCAAATCACATTAGATAGCACATGGGCACCCATCTGTGTGCTGTCCAATCTTTGTGGACCCTCCACTTTGTATGTCCTATTCTTCTCTGTGATTTTTTCTTACATAAACCATCCGTCAGTGTGATAAGGAAGTCATGTGAAAAGCCTCATTGGCTATAATGCGGCTGTGTGCTGACCATGAAATACACAAATGGAAAATACACGTGTGTGCATAATCCTTTTCATGAGCTAAAAACAGTATATTTTTCGACCGCATTGTGGACAAAGGGGGAGCATGAAAATCTTTGCTCCGGGTGACAGAAAACCTAGTTACACCCTTGTCCTGAGAAGCAGCTCATGGGTTACCCGGAGGTAAGAACATATGGTGTTGCCTTTCATAGTGTCACCATATGTTCCAGATAGAGGTTACAGTAGTGTAGAGTGCACCCTTTTCCCAATGTCGCAATGTATCCTAGATAGAGATTACAATAGTGTAGAGTGACCCCTTTTCGCAATGTTGACATGTGTTGAAGTTACAGTTAGTGCACAGGTCACAAATGGTGACATTTAACAGTTTGTCTACATTTTTTTCTCTTAATTCACATACCTTTCTGGTATGAATTTGCTTGCATCCCTGCATTTTGGGGATAATCAGACTGATCTGCGATGTTATCTTGCAGCAGCTGAAGCTGTCGTGATGCCTCGGCCAACTGCCCAACACTAGATGGACATTGCTGATGGATTCCAAGCTGCAGTGCAGTTACCTCACTGCATCAGGGCACTGAATAGAGAACATATCCATGTGAAGAAGCTGCCACACTCAGGGTTCCAATACTATAATAATAAGCAATATTTTTTGTAGGACTGTTGGCATTAGCTGACGGTAACTACTGCTTAATAATTGCTGATATCAGTCCTATTGGAGCACTGTTAGGTTAGGTCAGCAGCTTCTTTCCAACCAATTGGCTCTCCCTGAATCAAATGTGCTTCCAGGATCTTCGGGCCCACTGGTTCCTTTTGTTACAGTTGCAGATGAGGGCTTTGGCCTGATAACACATGAAATGCTGCCATTTTGACAAGGCTTAGACACCAGGTGGTGCACTTTTTATTACTCACCAGAGCCCATTGGTTTGTCGAGTGTGCCTTTGAGATTCTAAGCAGCAAATGGAGAGTCTTCCTGAGCACTATCCAGATGGAATCTGAGAATGTTAACGCTATTACCCATACCTGCGTGGTTCTTCAACTGCACACAATTACACCTGTTAGAGCTGATCAGACAATGTAAGAAAGACCTGCAGCATCCAGACTCTTTGCACCTGAGAGAGCAGTTTCGTGGCACATGGACTTTGCTCAAGGCAGATAATGTATCTAAGTAATGGTTGCCACTTTATTTGCTGGCTGACCAGTTTTCCCAAATGTTCTAGTTGGTTTTTGTTAGGGACTTGCAAGACAAGGGTTGCATAGTTTGGCCAAATTGCTAAAAACTGAAGTTGAAATAGTTTTTTTTAACCTAAAAATATTCTGATTATGTATTTTAATTTTGCATAATTTGGCCAAAATCTAAATTAATACCTAGTTATTTAAATTAAAAAAGACCCTACAAATGTATATTTTTATTTATCTGGAACACCATCTATAAACGAAACACATATAACCACCCACCTCTATAGCAAACCATCACTATGCTTTCCATATTTCTGCTATATCATTGTAGCAGGAAAATTGAATTAGAGATACGATCATTGCCAGATGATGTAAGTCAGGAACGAAGCCTGAGGGACCTCATGAATGGGGGAATCATAAGGACTTGCTGGCTTCCTTCCGGGCTTCATTATTTGCCTAAACAAAATAGGGAAGCATGATTCTCCATTTTATCAGGAAATGTGTTCCACATCTACAATCTGGATTTTACATCCTAGGCAGATGTTATGAATACCCTAAAAATCATAGCTGGCATTGGTTTAAGTTTTTTAATAGTACATTTTTAATTAATTAAAAAAGGAACCACAGAAAATAACAATCAGTAGTTAAAGTGTCGGTACATAATAGACACAGGACAAAAAATATGAGTAACAGATGCACAGGAACGTCTTTATTTATAAATCTATAAAATGAGAGTGAAGTATATCTAATGAAGCGGGAGCAGCACCCACTTATGGCTGCTGGTAAGGTGTTGCTGTTGTAACGGGCGGTAAAGGATCCTGCCTCTGTTGCAGACAGAATTGCTGCCCAGAGTAGTTGGGCATGCAAGATGCCCCATAATAAGTTTCCTGGCTCTGAAAAGGGGACAGGATATTTGTCTGAAGCATATTATAAGCTCTGTATGGTTTCAAAGCCAATGGGCTGATAAACAGAAGGTGGGGTAAGTGGTGATGGTGGGCGATGGTGATAGCACCTCTCCTGCTGCCCTTCTAACTTTATAATAGCGCCAGCTGTCGAGTGCTTTAAAATACTCCTCAATATTGCTAACTAGACAGGAATAACATTAGTTTGGGGATAAACTACTGATTTTTGTCCATACTTTTGCCAAACACGTCGGTCCTGTCCTCTTCTCTTCAGGTTGTTAAAAAATGTAGTACTCTATCTATTTCAGCAGTAGTACTAGCTGTCCCCTTGTTCTTCAGCTTTCCTATGTTGCAGGTCTTCTTCAGCTGCCGTGGCAGGACGTGCCTCTGTGGATGGCCCAGGAATTTCTTAAACAGCCTCGGAAACCTGCGAGGTACTGCTGACTGGAGTGGCTGGATGGCCGGAAAAGTGGATTCCAGGTTATCTGTCAAGCTAAAGAGAATCATGTAGAACCGAGTTACAGTTATGCAAGGGTTAGGGTTAAAAATCACTGCCAAAAAGATGTATTGAATCTCTGCCATAAATGATACTTATTACTGTCAAAAGCAGAAATAATTAAAACATAACTTTTATTAACAAAGATTAAAATATGAACCAAAGCATGCATCTCCAAATACTATGATCACCAAAAAAAAATAAATAAATCTCACAAATCAAGGGGAAATATAAAGCAAACAATAAATGATACTTCCCGAGAAGGCACATACAAATGGTACCTACAATAAAATGAGCAAATAAAAAATTAATCTTAACCCTTTCCAATCCACTGTCTGACGTCTAAAGACATTCTGATTGAAGGCTGTACAGCTCCAATGTCACAAGACGTCCGGCAGGGTATTCTTACTGTAGATTACTGGCCGCTCTGTTTTTGGGGGCTTCTCCAGCATGTCACATACCACAGTACTGGCTCTAGCCAGCAGATGGCGCCATGGTATAATGGCAGAAAGAGAAAGCCCCCTAGGAAACCCTGAATCCAAAATTGGATTGCAAAGGGTTAGGGGTTCAAACATTGATGAGTAAATCTACCTTGATCCTAATCAGCTAAATTATATACCCTGCACCTAGACAGGGTGTGCGCTCTGATAAGAGCGGCTCCATGCTGGAACCTCTTGCTGTAAGCCCTACAAAACCTTGTCATCTATATCAAAAAAGATAAACCGTAGGATAAAAAAAATGCAGGGCCTGAAAAAGATAAATACATAATTCTTAAAAAACAAGCCCCAAAAAATAAACAAATTATATCAAAATTAACATCATTGAAAGTCCAAAATGATATCAGAATAAATAACAGGCTCCCACCGCAGATTTCCAGCCATACTTTTACTTAGCATGTCGGCCCTGTCCTCCTCTCATCTGGCTGTTAAAATGTAGAGTTCTGCTATTTTAGCAGCAGTACTTTCTGCCCACCTTGCTCTTCAGTTGCAGGACGTGACTCTAGTGGGCTCAAGAATTTCTTCTGGCTGGAATGGCAAGAGAAGTGGATTCCTCTTCTGTGCCTTCCTGCTCCTGCTCCAACTCCACCAGGTTATCAGCTGAGCTAAAGAGGATCAAGTATGTAGAACTGGGTTACAGTTATGCATGGTTAGGGTAATACATGCGTTAGGTTTGAGATTGAGCTACGGTGGTGCACTGGGTTAAAACTTTTTCGCAGAAGGTGGCCTATGCTTACAGTTGCACTTCAACAACTTTGCGAAGAAACATTATTTGCTGAAGAAATGTATATATATGGACTTTTCTCTTTTTCCACGAAAACCACTAGGAGTTGTTTGGAAGCATTTCCTCTAAAATTGGTCCCGGCTGCCTCTCCAACATTTCTTCAACTCGACTGAAAAACAGAAAATATTAAGAACAAAAGGTACGCATACAGTAGAAGAGGGTCAGTTAGGGACAAAAGCCATAAAAAGGTAAAGGGGCAATGTACAGGTCCACATGAAGTGTCCCACCATTCCTCGTAGCAACCTTTTGTAACCTCTAACCAGACACATTCTTTTTTGTGCCTGTCAAGGTAGAGATCACAAATGGTTTGCTCATATTAACCCTTTCCAATCCAATTTGTATCCTGGTTTTCCTAGGGGCTTATTCTTTTTCTTCCGTTATACAATGGCCTATATGCTGGCTAAAGCCAGTACTGCATAAGGTGACACATTGGATAGGCTCCAACAGCAGAGAGGCTGGCAATATACAGTAAGAGAACCTCGACGGACGTCTTTCAACATCGGAGCTGTACAGCCTTAAATCATAATGTCTTCAGAGGTCAGACAGTGGATTGGAAAGGGTTAACATACTGTGGCATACTTTTCAAGATTTTGGCCATCAGATCTTATCTCTGTGTGTCAAAGGTTTCACTACTTACTGTTTTTTTTTTCAATGTCTCCTGGCAACATTTGTAAAAAAAGACAGTGCTCACGTATGTAACGTGTGTTTGCTGCATTTTTTTTATGCTTCCACAGAGGCTCGTGAAAGTCTTCAATTTTTTTTCACTCGGGCCATCTGAATACTCCAATTTAATTTCATGGATGCGTGCGCTGTCCGTATTCAGTCAGTAAAAAGTGCGGACAGCACACGGACGGGATAAACGTCCCTTGTGAATGGACCCTAAGGAGTGCTATTTATTCTTCTTTTGATACTGTACATATTCATTTTAACATCAGAGAAAATTATGCAGCGCATATGTGTTTATAGTGTATATAGGTTGTTTTTAGAATATAACACACAGATCTTTGGCCAAGAGAACTAGAGATTGTTGACATATGGGAACAGATTGAATCAAATGCTGACTATGGAAAGGTTGTGGGAACATCTGAGATGAATAATAAAAAAATGAACATATGTAGGTGGATCTGGCACATTCCGTGCTTGGAAGAAGACTGTAAAATATTTTGGAGGAAAGCAGAAAAGGTGGAATAAGATATCTTTGAAAAATAATATGCTTACCTAAAGGAAAGGAATAATATAGCTGCAATATAATCTGAAATTATAATAGGAAAACAAGTGAATCTTAATGCACACAGACTGCTAAATCCATTCTGTATTTACTGAAATCATCATGTAGGGTATATTAGCTAAGCTAGAGCAGACTGTTTACAGTGTATGTCTGCTTAGGAATGGTTTGACAAATATGTTGCCTGCCAAGAATGAAAATCCAAAGCACATTTTCTAAACATACAGACAAGTCTTGGTGCTATTATTTTCAATGGACAAGTGTTCACATTGTTCTGGGGCATTTCCTGTTATACTAGACCTAAGGCCAGAGACAAGGAAATTATCACTATGCACAAATACTGCCATAATTCTAGTTCTACTTGAGGAGCCCATGCACATGAATAAAGATAGCCAAACCCGCCAATTGAAGCAGGAAATGCCCACTACTTTATGTGTGTCGGGGCATGCCAACTCTCCCAGACAGCAGATGACAGGGGAAAAAGGATTGGGTATGCTAGATTTTAACTTGCTCAATTCTTTGTTTTCATGGGAGATAAGCCACTGTAATGCGCCAGCCGGGGACTTTTTTTCCACTCTCTCCACTGAGAACGCATGCACTCTTGCCTGAAGTTGAGGGAAGGAACCAGGAAGAATAGCAGTCAGTCATCAGCAAATACAGCTGTATGGACACCTTTATCCTCATTATAAAAACGTTATATTAAGACCCCCAAAAGTCATGTTAAAATTGGAAAAACCCTCCCAAAAATGTAACTTTTTCGTTATTGTAGATTTTGAATTTATGTTTCATGTAAATGTATTTGACACAGAACTGAGTTGCTTTAAGGGCATTTTCACCGCTTAGTGACATAACAAATTTTAGCCTTAAGAGCCAGTAAATCATATCTCTCGTTGTGTTGCAGTGGTCATAACTTTTTTCTTTTTTTTATCAGTGTACCTGTATGGAACCTTTTAATTTGTGGGACGAATTCTAGTTTTTTAGGAACCAATTTTGGGTTCATAAAATATATTGAATAACTTTCAGTTTGTTTTATTTTGCTTGGGGCAATGGTAAAATAAGCTATTTTATCATTGTTTTTAATAATTTATTTTTATGATGATCAAAGTGTGATATAAATATTATGTTGCCTTTATTCTACAAGTCATTATGATTATGACATTAAATTTATAGAAAAGTATCGTTGAGGAAGCGCCAGATATATATAGAAAGTTTTCTTGTAATAATCTTCACCTACTATAGACCACTGGCACCCTAGAGTACTAGTGGCCCCACTTTGGGAATACTTTCTGTGTGGTCCTATGTCCTATTCAGGGGAGAGCTGCTGGAATTTCTGGGGCTCACCAAATATATAGGGTGCCCCCATACAAGGAAAAAAATAAATATTTAGTAAAGTAAGTCATTTTTATCTGAAAATGCATAGTTTTGTACTGCCCCATGGGTAAAGTGGGTCCTGTGCGCGCAGGAATATTTTACAAAATATTTTTTTTTTTACCAAATTTATAGAGGCTTTATTATGTTGCACCACTTTTGTGCAATATAAACACTTTTTTTTAACATAAATATCTTTTACGTGGCGCCACATTTCAGCACCAGAGTATTTTTATTTTTCAATTGACAGAGCTGTATCAGGCCCGTTTTTTGTGGGACAACTTGTAGCTTTTAGTGGTACCATTTTGAGGTATAAACTGTTTTTTAATTATTTTTTATCCCTGATTAGGCGGAGGAAGATGATTAGAAAATGGCTATTTTGGAATTTTTTGTGCCTGATAAATAATACATTTTATAGTATGGATGATATGTCTCTACTACTTTCTAGGCTGCATATAATCTTCTGGCTGAGCAAAGCCAAGGCAAGAGTAATATCATCTGGGGAGTTCAGGAGGCATGAGGGGAATTTTTTAAGACTGTTCTTTCTTTGGCCCGTATGATTATTATTCCCGCTGGTGCGCAATGCACTTAATCAATGAAGAGGCACAGAACTCTTCATATTAGGCACATCTCAGCTTTTCCATGCATCTACACAAAAATGTATGCCAGGTCTAATGTGGATACAGTTCTGGTGTAATTTATACCTTTTCAGAAAAGGGGTATAGACCAGCGGAGCAGTCAAAAAGAAGCTAAATTTAGCAAGGAAGGCTTCCACAAATTCTGTGACTTTTGTGTGCCAGAAGCTAGAATAAAACGATTTAGAAATTCCCTCTATACACTTGTGTTAAAGTGAAGCTCCACCTCTGTAACAAACTTTAATGAATTCATAAGAAAACTGTATATTAAGAATGTTGTTCAACACAAGGATATAATCCAGAATGTTCCCTAAAGATAAAAATAGTAAATGGAAGGCTGTGTCCTGCTGTGACTACTAGGAAAGTTGGGTTAACATGAAGAGGGAGGAGACTTCTGTGTCAGTTGGGAAAGTGGAGAAAGGGTGTGGTGCTCCCACTGCTGTGACTCTCCTGGCGCCTGTTACAACTACTGAAGAAGTGGAGCATAGAAGCTGGTTCAACTGAAGAAGAGGAGACATTGATATATACCCTAGTGCTGATGAAAACCTAATTAGAAAATAATGTTATAAGCTACACGTTCAGAAACCCAACTCACTCTCTTGGCACAAGAGCATTCAACTTAGTCCGGCTGCATTCTGGGCAAACATTATCTATGCCTCTCAAATCAAGGATAGGGTAACAGTATGGCGCTGGCACTCTGCAATGACGCGTATCCTGCAATACTTCTGCAGTGCTCATTGACTTCAATGGAAGCTGGCCATGAGTATCCTGCACAAAATCGCAGCATGCTGCGATTTCTCACCCGAGAGACGAAAATTTGCAATCAATTTCTGCTCGTGGGCAGGAAACCGCGTTTTGCCATAGCATGCTATGGGCTGGATTTGCTGCAGAATCCGGAGGCACAATGCAAATCCGCCCATGTGCAGGAGGCCTATAACAACTGAATCCTAGTTGATGTGTTTATTTTTACTGTTACCCCAATGGACTATATACACCCGATGCAACCTTCATATCCCATATCCTTTAAGATGATCATACAGATTAACCTAAAAAGGTAACATTTTATTCTGGAACTTTATACACATTGCAAGTCAAAAATCTTTGTTCCTCCTAAATATAAAGTCACACTTCAACGGCAAGCAAGAATTGCATTTTCTGTTCTTCCTGAAATGTTAAAATATGTTAAGTCCTACACAGAGATATTTTAGCGGCATTTGATGTCTCTTTGATCATAAATGTCTGCTCTAATATTCCCTTTCTGAGCTTTCAAACACAATCTCATGGGATGGCAGAAATGGTTTTCCTTTGATTCATATTACAGAGCCAATGTGCGTATCGTTCGTCTTTTCCTACAGCACCACACCCTTTGAACATTTCTGGCTTCAACACTAACAATCTCAATGGCCTTGGTAAAAATTCAAATATGAAAGATGTGTTATCCCAACTAATTTTGGACTCTGAAGATGTTCTTATTTAAGTACCACATATGGTTTTAGAGTATAAGAGAAATTAATCTGCATGGGAACTTCAGCTATGTTAGCAAATGCATTGTGTTTTTTATCATCATAAGAAGCTGCATTATGGAACTTAATAGTAGACACCGCAACGAGGCAACTGAGAGAGAAATAAAAGAATACAAGAAAACAATTTATTTCAAATGCATTTAATTAATACATTTAAGCTTAATTCCACCACCATAATTTATCTTTACTTGTTTATTAAAGCCCTTAGGTCTATGCACAAAATTACTTTAGTTATCTGCAAACCATCAGCCAAGTTCAAGTAAGTGTCCTCCCATCTTAAAGCAGCCATAAAGATTTGATAAATATTGACCAAGGCCATCAATTATAAGGGGAGCCAATGATCTAATGTATATGGCAGTCTCCAGACTCTCCCCAATAGGAGGTACAGTTGAAAGATTTCAATATGCCAGATCCTTTGTTCATGCTGAAGATAAGCCACTGCCAAGCTTATTCCCCACTCCATCTTGTAAAAAACATGTTTGGCAGAGTATGCATATTTATAATGGAGTCAGGCTAGTCAGACGAAATTGTTAGTTGAGGTGACAGCTTTCTTAAGTATATAGCCCACTTTAGTTCAGGTCTGGGAACTATCTTTCATATCTGTGTGGAACCTCCATCCATGCTATGATTAGGAACCCAGTGAGAGGGTTTGAGACATATAAGCAGTTTTCCAAGGATGTGTTTCTTGTACTTTAGTTTAACTAATAGAATAAACTTTGTTGATTTCATTTTTTGGGCACGTGCTAGACATATTCTTCTATCTTGCCTTGCAAACACCCATTGAAGGCAAAAAGTTGAGGACCAAGCACAGTCACAGATGTGGAGCATGATGAATTAAAGTGCAAGATAAGCTGAAATCATTTTTTTTACTTGTAAACCTCTTTTCACTGTTATTTCCCAGGCCCTAATATGAATTATTGTCTGGGACCTTAACAGCTTGGCTTTTTTACACAGGCTGTAGTAAAGTCCTTTTACATGGGCTGATGAATGAGCATGAACGTTCATTTGCCAATCACCAGCCCCTATAAATATGCCAACGATCAGCCAACAAATAAGCAAAGGCAACGTTTTGTTTCAAGATTATCAATCCTCTACCGGATGTAACTGGCAGTAATGAGCACAGATTTACATGTTATACTGTTAATCAGTACTTTTTAAAAGGCAGAATATCTGGGTGTGAAAAAGACCTTTAATGGTGAAGCCTGAACTGCACCACTACTCACACCATAAAAATACTGCAATCCAAAGAAATAAAACTAAATTGATGTTTGTCCATCAGAAAGACATCATTTATTTTTACCTTCCCTGTTGCAAACAATATAATGTATTCAAGATTAGATTGTAAGCACCATAGACAACATTAACTCACAGTGAGGTATGAATAATACAAAATGCCCTTCTTGTCAACTTGTCCAAAGCACCAAGACTGTAAGACTGGATAGTACAGCATTGTGGGTTGCCTGACCAGCTGGATTAGGACAAAGACACAATTGTAACAAGTAGTTAAATCTACTAAAGGGATCTGGAACAGAGAGCAATAGACAGGAGATACTGGCTGGAAAGGAAAGTCATAAAAAATAATGAGCAGCTCTTTTACTCATTTTATTAACTTTCTGTACAAGACAACCTAACACTTTCCTAACACTGCGGTGTGATGGTAGAGTGTTAGATTTTAGTGAGTAGTATTAAACATAGATCTGTATAGTGTTAACTAATCTCTAGTCTGTGCATCACATCAGAATGCTATGTATTTCTGTCCTCAACATACAGTAATTCGTAATAGATTAGATCAGGTCATGGTGCCATTGTGTATTTGCTTTGTTTGGCAACTGATATTACCAAAAGTTTGGAAGCCTCAAGTGATGTTGGTTGAAGTGATAACGTTCTGGGGATTTAGCAGTTTAAAGTTGTATCTACTGGTAAGAGAAACGTGTTAAAGAACTGAAGACCATAATGAGTAGTTACAATCATCAACTTATGGAGCCTACTTAAGAAAAAAATGTTTAAAAAAATTCTTATCAACTTATTTGCGTCATAGCAACTTTGCAAAGAATTTTCTGAAGAGCTACATCCCAAATGAGACCCTTAAGTATATTATTCTATTAAATGATGTCCATGTTGCCCAAAGTAACCAGTGATATTCTAGTTTTTCTTTTTCCAGAATGTTTTAAAGATTATAGCAGTTAATTAACTGATTGTTGTGGACAGCACTGATTTTTCCTGCTGAAGTTTCCATTTTTAGACTATGTTTTTGAGCTTGTCCATGCACTAGAAATACGAGCCTTGGGTGTGTTTCTTCAGGGTCAGAAAAGTCTGACAGTTAGAAAGGGCTAAAGGCTTGAAGATACAAAATTCCAAAGTCCTGACTTTTGAAGAGATTCATAGTGTCACAAGCAGGATAAGCAGCCAGGCAAGGTCATGCAAATATACCACTCCCTTGAAAAGCAATAGCCTGGTGCGACGAACAGTTTTCTTTACTTTATTAAAAGCCTTATTTTAGACTTACGAGGAATGAATTCCACCAAAGTCATGGTGTTCATATTCCAAAGCAGAAGTGCTAACAATTTTCAATGACTTCTCACTGTCTTTAATTTTTTAACAGGAGAACTGGAATGCTTCCACATTGCTAAGTATTAGTCAACTTCACTCTTAAAAGTATTATGGATTATTGAAGTCTCATTACCAGTAATGATTCTCCTCCCACACCATAAATAAATATTCATAAACGTACCAGCCTGCTCGCTGCTACCATAAGTGTTCTGGAATTCTAGCAGTGACCTTAGGTCCCCCTTCACAATCCTGCAGTATCATCCAATAGATTCAGCCATCAGTTTCTCCAGGACTTATACTTTATTCTAAACCGGATCCTGATGTTTTCACCCCTGGTTTGATAAAGGGTTATACTTATAATATTATTATATTGTCTGAAATGTTGCCTGCATGTATCATGAATAGAGATGAGCGAGCACCAAAATGCTCGGGTGCTCGTTACTCGGGACGAAATTTTCGCGATGCTCGAGGGTTCGTTTCGAGTAACGAACCCCATTGAAGTCAATGGGCGACCCGAGCAGTTTTGTATATCGCCGATGCTCGCTAAGGTTTCCATTTGTGAAAATCTGGGCAATTCAAGAAAGTGATGGGAACGACACAGCAACGGATAGGGCAGGCGAGGGGCTACATGTTGGGCTGCATCTCAAGTTCCCAGGTCCCACTATTAAGCCACAATAGCGGCAAGAGTGGGCCCCCCCCCTCCCAACAACTTTTACTTCTGAAAAGCCCTCATTAGCAATGCATACCTTAGCTAAGCACCACACTACCTCCAACAAAGCACAATCACTGCCTGCATGACACTCCGCTGCCACTTCTCCTGGGTTACATGCTGCCCAACCCCCCCCCCTCCTCCTCCTCCTCAACGCGCTGAGATATAGACATGAGGGTGCTCTGACTATCCAGCGACATACTGTCTTCCCCCGCCTCCGTTTCTGAGCGCAAAGCGTCTGCCTTTATGCTTTGCAGGGAACTTCTCAAGAGGCATAGCAGAGGAATGGTGACGCTAATGATTGCAGCATCGCCGCTCACCATCTGGGTAGACTCCTCAAAGTTTCCAAGGACCTGGCAGATGTCTGCCAACCAGGCCCACTCTTCTGAAAGGAATTGAGGAGGCTGACTCCCACTGCGCCGCCCATGTTGGAGTTGGTATTCGACTATAGCTCTACGTTGTTCATAGAGCCTGGCCAACATGTGGAGCGTAGAGTTCCACCGCGTGGGCACGTCGCACAGCAGTCGGTGCACTGGCAGATGAAACCGATGTTACAGGGTGCGCAGGGTGGCAGCGTCCTTGTGGGACTTGCGGAAATGTGCGCAGAGCCGGCGCACCTTTCCGAGCAGGTCTGACAAGCGTGGGTAGCTTTTCAGAAAGCGCTGAACCACCAAATTAAAGACGTGGGCCAGGCATGGCATGTGCGTGAGGCTGCCAAGCTGCAGAGCCGCCACCAGGTTACGGCCATTGTCACACACGACCATGCCCGGTTGGAGGCTCAGCGGCGCAAGCCAGCGGTCGGTCTGCTCTGTCAGACCCTGCAGCAGTTCGTGGGCCGTATGCCTCTTCTCTCCTAAGCTGAGTAGTTTCAGCACGGCCTGCTGACGCTTGCCCACCGCGAATCAGGAGGCTGGAATCGGCACATGTGACGGGGCGGAGCTACGTGATGACGCGTACAAGGGGGCGGAGCCAAAACGACGCTGCTGTCGAGCGGAGCCGAAGGGAGAAGACCCATGTGCGCAAGCGCGTCTAAAAAAGCAAGAAGACACCGAAATTAGACGGAGCCATGGAGACGGGGATGCCAGCAACAGAGCAGGTAAGTGAATAACTTCTGTATGGCTCATATTTAATGCACGATGTATATTACAAAGTGCATTAATATGGCCATACAGAAGTACTTAACCCCACTTGCTTTCGCGAGACAACCCCTTTAAGCAGCTTCATTTAAATTCAAACAAAGCTAATAAGCTACTAAAAGGCATTAGCGCCCGTTAATAGCTATGTAAAATGATCTCTCAAAACTGTCACTCAAACTGTCTTTTGAGCGAATTTTGAGCGATCATCTTTGCGTGTAAATGGGGCTTTACTTTAAACATCTTCCACAGAACTGTTTCACTGGAACCTTGTTGCTCTTGATTGAACTGAAACTTTCGCCTGTGTGTGGGGAAGTGAGGGGTAGGCTTCCCCATTAGTCCTTATTTGTGCCTACAGGACTTTCATTATAGCCTGATGTTCATGTAGGAGATCTGAGTGGGAACATGATGTCCGTGTACTGCTACTCAGGTTATCTGGTGCCACTCTATGCAACATATTCAGATATTGCTGACTACAGCAAGTGTTACTTGGTTATACACGAGCTGTTCCCCTTTAAAGAAGGTAATAGCAAAGACTACACAGTTCACCCTCCTCGTACTTCCACCTCCAGTTTTAGCTACTGCAGTCCTCAGCACTACAACTAGCAACCCACTTAAATAAAAACTAACCTACAGCAAAAGTTACAGCTGCAGTCCATTTACTGCTAACGTGGAGAGCATGGAGTTCACCCTCCTTAGGCCAGGCTCACACAGCCATATGTGGAATCATTTGTGGGTCAACAAATTCCAGCTGTGCACCCAGCCGTGACCCTGCGTACAGTCGTGCAATGTGCAGTCGTGCATACTCACGCAGGTGGTCATGCGCAGTATACTATTTTTTAACATTTGTTTATATTTCCAGCACTTAGCGATGGCGTGGATACCCACAGCCCATACGCAATCTAATTGCGTATGGGCTGCAGGTATATGCACGACCATAGAGAACAATGGGCTCTATGTTGTGGATATCAGCTGTAAAATAGAACATGCTGAGTACTATTTTCCGCGAACGGATTATACAACTCTGACCTGCTAATATGAGCGGAACTGTGTAATTCAATGCATTTGATTGCTTTGCATTTCCACAAATCAAATGCTTGTGAAATCCACAATTCCTATCCAGTTGTTTGATACCAGCCTTACTGCTTGACAGTAATATCTACAGCAAATATTTTTGTTTGTAACTATGTCATATTGTTGGGGGCAAAATTGGTATGATAATTGCTATGGGCTCTAGTAGTGTCAATGCACTGTCTAAAATATTGTTAGAGGGCACTAATTACTGCTGCTATTTTCTGGGGTTCGGTTGGTGACAGTAATCACTATAAGGGCATTGTCTGTTCATAATTATTTTGTGGGGGGTATTATCTGTATGGCAATACTGCATTTAGAGTGATTAGTTTTATGCCCCTCTTATCTCTGTAGTACAACATTTAGGGGCACTGGGCAGTACAGCAGGCACATTATTAGTGTAAAATTAGGATGACTTTGTTAAGGATGGAGTGTTTGTGTTGAGAAGGTTTGGAGGATGATGAAAAAATAAGAAACCTAAGTGTTAGTCTACCTGTCCATGGGCGTTGCGATATCCCACCTGGGAGCAGGAGCCAGCAGACGGATCTCCGCAGTTAGCCTATCTGACAGATAGGCTTACTGCGGAGAATTGCAGCAATTCGCAGCATGTTGCAATTTGCCGGCCGCGAGTGGAGAATCGCTACGATTCTCTGCTCGTGGACTGGGAGGGCTGCACTCACCATAGCAACACTATGGAAAGCGTGCACTGCGATCGCCGTGGCCAGAATATCACTGCAGGGAATGCAACGCAATAATGCCATGGACAGACAGCCTAATATACACTCAGCGCATTAAAGCGCCACACTTCTGTACAGACGCAAGATGGTGTCCTAATAAAACTGCAAACACCACTCATAGTATTTGCACTGACAAACTACACTCTTCCAGGCAATGATGGAAGGACACCTGTCCCTTGCTAATCAGGGAAAGCGGGGAACCCCTGCCTAAAAGCGGGGTAATTATCGCAATAAGGACAGACCCACTATCTTCATCTGGGACCTGGCTATCCCTGATTAGGAACCTGGAGAGATGCACCAAACACAGGACACAACACTGTTCACACACTGAACACAACACGACAGTTCACATCTCATGTCTGGCCAATTGCACAGACATACAAAACATGTCGCTGTTCACACCAACACACAAGGTCATGCATACCACACAGAACAGACACCCCACGCAGAACTCACATGCATCCTGATAGCAAACCATAGCTAATCCAAGTGTCCTCACTCCACAGGGAGGCACCATGCTGAGATACAGGGAACAGTGTCAGGCATCACCCACCTGACACACATAAGACATCAGATGTCTGGAGGCCGCATCTGTAAAGGGATAGGGAGAAACCTGTGGGTATAGGCACCTGTGTGGTCACCGTACCACACATTACTCGATGCACGAACCCCTCTTTATTTTGCCTGTGATTATGTCTAATCAATACTGTACTCTCCTATAGGTTTTGAAGATTTTAATTCAAAAAGTAATATCCATCAAGGAATAGTGTCTTTTAGGACTCTAGCTATGCCTCTGATTACTTTCACACCGTTTCCTAATGGTCCTGTCACAATTTGGTATCAAATAGATATCAAGACACTCTCAAGTTACAACCTCCCTAAGGTTGCCAATTTTAGTCTAATCAATTTTATTTTGAGTGATGTGGATGCAAAATTCAATTGATTGTGGCAATCTAGGTTGGAGCATCGGGCATATGCCCCTTGTGCCCAGTTTAGCAGTTCCACTGATGTCATTGTTTGTGAATCGTATAAGGATATCTATAGCTCAGAGTTCAGCTCACCGAAGAACCTGTGCTTCATATATGTTTAGGACATTCATTTTTATTCAATAATGGGCTGTTGGATCCCTTGAAGGGATTGTAAAACAATTTTTTTTTACTAGCTAAAACTAGATAGAGAATAGAGATGAGCGAGCATACTCACTAAGGCAAACTACTCGAGCGAGTAGTGCCTTATTTGAGTACCTGCCCGCTCGTCTCTAAAGATTCGGGTGCCAGCAGGATGCGGGGAGCGGCGGGGGAGAGCAGGGAGGAACGGAGGGGAGATCTCTCTCTCACTCTCTCCCCCCCGCTCCCCCTGCTCACCCCTGCAACTCACCGCTCACCCGCGCCGGCAGCCGAATCTTTAGAGTTGAGCGGGTAGGTACTCGAATAATGCACTACTCGCTCGAGTAGTTTGCCTTAGCAAGTATGCTCGCTCATCTCTAATAGAGAAACATTTTTCATTTTCCTGATCAGTTTTTATTTTCTGTTTGTAGATATTTTTCATTCTATTGTCTGTACATAGCTATGGGTTTGCCATCTTCCCTTTGCTGCAGAGATATGATTTACAGCCACCTCTTTGGTCATTCAAATAATGGACAGGTGCTGACCCATTGAATTCTATGGGAGACAGTTCTAGACAGGTTCTGTGCAGAAGTCATTGAGCAGGGAGGTGGAGTAGATACACTGACGTACTGTGAATGGGGGAATCTGTGTTTTCTATATATTGCATAAGTGTCACCTTTGATTGCAATGCTGCTTATGATAATAATGAGATGACTGCTGAAAAGTTTTCTCTACATAACAGGAAGTGTCCAACTATTATTGGGCTTAGTGGCCCATGGGAAAAAAATTGGATTTTAGAACAGTTTTTAAATATACATAGTAACATTGAAAGTTTTTACAAAAATAACCAAATCTTCCTTAAAAATACGTAAAACATAAAAATCTGATTTATACAATAGGTCACTTTCTGATGACACATTCCCTTTATCCACCAGAAATTATAATGTAAACTCATAGACCAACAGGTAGGCACCTAGACTTAAAGGAACTGTCCAGTCAGGAATTCAGATTTTTAAGTCAGTACTTACAGATCCTGCTCCTTATTTTCCTCAGATTTTATTTCTTGGCTCCTTTATAGACTAGTTCTGTTAGAGCAGAGCTGTAATCTGTGACTACAGTTTATCTACAGTGTCTAGAGGGAGTATGAGGTAGTCTGAAACACGCTGTATCATCATTGGTTTAGGCTGCTACTCTTCCCCTCCCCTTGTAGCTCTACCTCTTCTGAGTGACTACTGTGTATGAACATAAGGCTATCAGATGTTCACCAGCAAGTCTGATTATTGAGAAATGATTTCTATTACAGCAAAGGCAGAATGATGATATATTACAGACCAACTAGCCTTTTGTAATGAGCATGTCGATTGATGTTTGTTTACTGTCTTTTGCACATGGCAGAGGATCGGTACTAGGGGTTGTTCATTCCCATACAGATAACATTGGCCAGCTGCACATCTCCTTGTTTACATGGGGAGATGTGCAGCCAAAGAGCGAGCATTTTTTTGCTTGCATAAAAGACACAATCAGCCGATGAATGAACATTTGCTCATGTGTCACGTGGTTGTGGACTTATTTATATGGCCTGAGGATTGAACAATCATTGGGCTGTGTAAAACACCCTTAAGTAACATCAGCACAAGTGTTGTGCAATGAAAACTTCATGAAATGGGTAATGTGGCAAGTTGGGGTTACCCGCCTATTGCATTGCCATTTTTTCTATCCAGAATGGGCACCACAGATACATAAAAGGCTTGAAGCCTTGGATTCTCTTTAAATCTGGCGCCTGCCAGATATTCCATATACAAGCAAGTTCATTAATCTGTACCCCACCAGGGTGAGAGTCTAGGAGTGTCCTCCCTGTCAGACTCTGGGCCTTTGCTGGTTCAGAATGGACCTCTGGCTTACATTCCTTTCAACTCTGCTGAGGTGTCAACTTCCCTGAGTGTGGCAGGAACTGATACTTTTATGTATCTTCCTGCCACACCCGCAGATGTTTTCTCTCACTTCTGATCCAGGAATGCCTGTCTATAGCCCTCTACAGGCCATTCTGTGTACTGCACTGCTACTGTATCCATGGTCAAACAGCTGCGCCCAAACCTTAGATCACTATATGCAATAGCAAGCTTCGCTGGAGTGGTGTAAAGCATGCCACCATTGATCTCTGGAGCATTGGAAAAATGTTGTCTGAAGTGACGAATCATATTTCACTATCTGGCAATATGAAAGACACATCTGGAATTACCAGATGCCAAGAGAACACTATCAAATGATATCTACAGTACCCATTATAACATCCAGTATAGAAGAGATAATGGTATGAGGCTATTTGGGTTAGACCCCTTGTTGCCACTAAAGGATATGTTAATGTCACAATATACAGAGACAATCATATTCTTCAGCTTTGTGCCAATAGTTTGCAGAAAGGCCCTTTCTTTATCTAGCATAACTGTGCCCCTGTACAGAAAGCATAGTCCCATAAAGACATGTATTAAGTTGGTGTGGAGGAATTCTAGTGGCTTGCTTAGAGTTCTGACCTAAATCCAAAACATTTTTTAAAAGAATCGAAACACTGATTGTGAGACAGACCTTCTCTTACAACACCAGTGCCCAACCTCACAAATGCTCTTTTGGCTGAATGTGCACAAATACATTGACAACCACACACTACAATTTTGTGGAAAGCCTTCTCATAAAACTAAACATTGTTATAGCTACAAAAGTGGAATGAGGTGTCTAAAAATCACATACAGGTGTGATGATCAGGTTCCACATATTTATGGCCATATAACTTATCATTTATTACTCACTATTAGAGATGAGCGAGCATACTCGCTAAGGACAATTACTGGAGCGAGTATTGTTCTTAGCGAGTACCTGCCCGCTCGGAAGAAAAGATTCGGGTGCCAGTGCGGGTGAGCGGTGAGTTGCAGGAGTGGGCAGGGGGTAGCGGGGGGAAAGAGGGAGAGAGAGATCTCCCCTCCATTACCCCTTGCTGTCCCCCGCCCCCCGCTGGCACCCGAATCTTTTCTTCCGAGCGGGCAGGTACTCGCTAAGGACAATGCTCGCTCGAGTAATTGTCCTTAACGAGTATGCTCACTCTTCTCTACTCACTATGTAATCAATAGCGGTATTATAGACACTTTATTATTGACTACTCTGGTATCTTAATAAACAACAGGGCCATGTGGGATAGCGTTTAAGTGCTGAACTAACATGAAAACTTACTGGATAATTACTGGTGGACTCTAGCTAAACTCAGAACTGCCATCAGTGGATAATAAAAACTAAATGGTCGTAGAGGCAGGATGTTCAGTCATTGTGTCACCAAGGTCTCTGCACTACACTAGTGGATAAGGCTTGCATCATATAAATATGTGGTGATTTTTGTACGCAGGGTTTACAGGTAGCAAGTGATTTTTCTTTTTTTTTTAGTAATTATTTCATTATTAAGAACTTTTTCAAAAATGTAACAAAACGTATTCAATAAACAAGACCAAGTGCCAGCACAAAACCTAGTGATTAGAGATGAGCAAGTATACTCGCTAAGGCACATTACTCGAGTGAGTAGTGCCTTAGTCGAGTATCTCCCCGCTCGTCTCTAAAGATTCGGGGGGCGGCGGGGGAGAGCGGGGAGGAACGAAGGGGAGATCTCTCTCTCCCACTCTCCCTCCCGCAACTCACCTGTCACCTGCGCTGGTCCCCGAATCTTTGGAGACGAGCGGGGAGATACTTGGCTAAGGCACTACTCGCTCGAGTAATGTGCCTTAGCGAGTATACTCGCTCATCTCTACGAGTGATCTTACAATAGCCACACATGAATATATGAAAAAAGAATTTCCAAAAGCACTTTACTAGAAAAACATAGGAAGAAGATATATTGAACATCCACCACTAAGTAATCAGAGTTTAAGCAAGAGAAGAAAACAACAAAGCATTGAACACACCAGCAATATTGTACAACGTCGCGCTATATAAAGAAAGATAGCTCCCAAATCTGGCTCAAGCAAAAAGAAAGCTAAAAGGACAGGAATATGTGCTTCTCCCTTGCAACATAAAAATAGAACAATTATGACTGATTCATTGCAAGGTATAACGTCTAAGGTAACCAGGAGTTGCTAGTGGAGGTCTAAGAGGCAATTTTATCCCAGTACTGCAGATAATTAAGGATCCTGCTTCGTTGCATTGATTTACTTTCTGAGTATGATTCTTACAGACTAAATGAGCATCATCATGACTGCCCTAAGATTATCTGAATAATGCCAATTAAAGGAAAAAATTATAGACATATTGTACTCTAGGCTAGGTTAAACTCTGCAGTAAGAATGCCTCCTTTATAGTTAATTTCCAGGAAAGACACATTTTCTATTCGTATATATACTTTGATATATTGATACTGAACAGAAGAGTTTTGTAGGACGCCAAGCAGAAATATGAGTGTGTAAGAGAGTCAGAGACTCAGCAGTGGGAGCATTTAAGGTCACTCTGCACAGTACTATAAAATCAGCAAAGATTAAACTGAATACAGGTATGTACACTCTATTAGTAATGAGGATGTGCAATCTTCTGGTTTTCAGTGGCATTATTTTCACTGCTTTTGCTCTAATTATTCGTGCATATACAGAGCTAATTTTACAGATAATGAATTGATTGTGACAAGTGCCATGTGGTTTTAATTACACAAATAATTGAGTCAACATTTCACTGTAGATTATTAAGAAATTACAATAAAGAAAAAAATATTTAAGGCCGGTTTCACACATCTGAGAAACTTGCGCGAAATGTATGCGTTGCGAGACGCACAAATCTGGCGCAGGTATGAACCCCATTCTTTGGAGTCATGTACACAAGCAAAGTGGCATGCTCTATCTTTTCGCGTTCCTCAGAACACATCACCCATTGATTTCAACGGGATCTTAAATTTCTCGCATGGCTCTCTCACATGCCGTGCAAGTGCAATGCAAGGTATCCCATCGAAATTAATGGGAAACACTTCTGATCCTTTATCACGTGTGAAACTCGCACAAGATTATCGTAATTTCACAAATGCAATGAAAAACACCTAGCATACACAGATAAATAAAAGCGCGATACCAGGCTGAGTTTCACTGTCTGATATCGTGCTCACCCATGTGTAGGTTGCCTAAGGGTGGTTTCACACACAGCAGTTTTTGGTAAAATGCTACGTATTTAGCTCTGCTCAGGCATTAGCAAAAGGACAATACTGCTCATCTCAAGCTTAGCTCAGGGCGGAAAGTGCTGATATTAAGGTTGTAGCTACGAAGGAGAATGTGGGATCTATGATTTTGGTCTTGTTTGAAACTTAGAATCTTGACTTTAAAACAAGGCAAGCATTGTGGCTCTAGCCACAATCTAGCCGGAGATACAGCAGGTTAAAGTGGGAGATGCATATGCTGTATTTGCAGCCTTTACTTTATGAACTGCATGAATAGTGGGGGAGAGGCAATGGAGAATGTGCTGTCAGTAAGCAAGGCTAGGAGGAGGATGTGTGATTTGTGTTCCTTTTCATTTTGCTGTATAACTTTATATGAGCCCAAAGAAGGCATAACCATGACTTTTGGTCATGATTTTGATTTCACAACACTGATGTCAGGACTGATGGAAGCAACTAAGTGGTTTTACAGAACAATTAAAGAAATCCTTATTTCCTTTACACAATGTTTTATCATTGAAAAAACAGAAAGACTAAAAGAAGCTACACATACAGTACTTGGAATTGCTGCATCTGTAATTGTCCATACTATAAAATTAACACATTATATACCCTGCATATTAAACAGCTTAAAAACAAACTTAAAAACAATACCAGAGTAGATATTTTCTGTCTCAAAAAGGTACCAAGAAATACTTCAAATTGCTCCATAAAACATAAGACCTTATATATCTATGTTCACTCCTTAGTGACCGCCCCATAGTGTTTTTACATCCTGGCTAAGTGGGCTTTAATCCCCAGGGCCATAAAAACAAGCTTGCCCTGGGGATTAAAGCCGCAGGGGTTGTGGACATAACAGCTCTCTGTTGTTGGCTGCCGGAGGTACCTGACAACCTGGAGCTGTCATGGAGTGCCACGATATGTGACCCACGATCATGCGATCGCCATTATCCAACAGATAGCAGCGATGGCATGAAAGTAAATAAAAAGTGAAAAAAAGTCAAAGTTTAGCTCCCCTCATGGATAGGATCCATGAGGGGAGCTGAAACTAATCACCTCTGTGATGTCCCGTGGCATTCTTGTCCTTGCAGGACCTGATGCCGCCATTCCGAGCAAGACGTAAAACATCAGGTGCATGCGCAGAAAGCCGGGAGACCCGGGAAATTTAAAATCACTCTGCTCCTGGCTAGTATGAATAGCCAAGAGCAGAGAGATGTCACCGGGAACCACTCACTCTACCTGCTCTGCTAAATGTCCCCCCTATGGGGAAATCCCAAGGTATATCCCCATAGTGGAGCGTGAGCGCGCAGGGCTACAGGGATTCTCACAGAGAATCCCTATAACAAAACATAGGGGGGCGGGGCTAGAGGATGATCCATCTAGCCCCACTCCCTCCTCCCACACTCTGAGGGAAGCCCTGTAACCCTGCCCCCCTCTCTCTCCTTGCAATAGGGAAATCCCTTGCGGAGAGAGGTGTGGGGAGTCTCCTATTGCCCACCGCTGCTGGGGAATTGCCCAGAAGGGGGGCATGAGGAATACCCTGCTGCTTACAGCGGGACATTTAAAAAGTGCTTCTGGCCAGAAGCACCTATTAAATGTCCTGCTGTAAGCAGCGGGGAAGCTATTCCGTGTGCAAGAGTTTCTATTAACTCCTGTAAATGAAATGAAAACTGAAAATGAAAACTCTGTCCTGTTGCGTGCATGTTCTATCTTTCTTAGGTGCACAGTGTTTTGTGCCCCTAATTCCGCGCATATGAATGCTACTATAGGAACTCATTGGTTCTTTTTAGAAGCGTTCATTTTGCGTGCATAAAAAGCACGCTCGTCTGACCGAGGCCTTAGTTTACTTGGCATTTCTAAAATCAATACTACTTTTCTTCCATTTCCCCACAAAACAATTAAGAAATGTAATTCAAAACATTATATGTATCCTCAAATTATTCCTATACAAAACATACATAGAATAGTAGATTTAGAGGGGACCTCCAGGGTCATCGGGTCCAACCCCCTGCTCAGTGAAGGATTCACTAAATCATCCCAGACAGATGTCTGTCCAGCTGCTTTTTAAAGACTTCCATTGAAGGAGAACTCACCACCTCCCATGGTAACTTGTTTCACTCATTGATCACCCTCACCGTCAAAAAAGTTTCTTCTGATAAGTAATTTGTGTCTCCTACCTTTCAGTTTCATCTTATTGCATCTAGTTTTTCCTTGTGCAACTGAGAATCGGACTGATGACAGTGCTTCAGATATTTGTAGACAGCTATTGAGTTTCCTCTCAGCCTTCTTTTTTTCAAGCTAAACATTCCCAGATCCTTTAACCGTTCCTCATAGGACATGGTTTGCAGACCGCTCACCATCCTGGTAGCTCTTCTCTGAACTTGCTCCATTTTGTCAGTCTTCTTTCAATTGGGGTGTCCAGAACTGGGCACAGTATTCCAGATGAGGTCTGACTAAGGAAAAGTAGAAGGGGATAATTACTTCACATGATCTAGATTCTGTGCTCCTCTTAATACATCCCAGAATTGTGTTTGCCTTTTTGGCTGCTGCATCACATTGTTGACTCATGTTCAGTCTATGATCTATTAGTATACCCAGGACTCTTTCAAATGCGCTGCCGCTTAGTTCAATTCCTCCCATTCTGTATGTGCTTTTTCAAATTTTCTTACCCAGATGTAGAACTTTGCATTTCCCCTTGTTAAATACCATTTTGTTAGTTGCTGCCCACTGTTCAAATTTGTCTGGATCTTTTTGAATACTCTCTCTCCCCTAGTGTTAGCTATCCCTCCCAGCTTTGTGTCATTGGCAAATTTCATCAGTTTCCCCTTAATTCCCTCCTCCAGATCATTTACAAAACGTTAAACAAATCTACAGGTAAAATAAAATGTCTCATACAGCTACATTGAAAGAAAAAATGAAAAAAGATGACTGCTGAAAACCAGTGGGGGAAAAGTCTTCTGTTTTACTTATCAGACACTTCTACTTCTCCCTACACTGATCACTCACTCTGCATGTAGTGATAAGATGCATACACAGAAGTCCTTACACAGATTAGTTTACAACTGCAGAAGTCAATGGGAGAGGAGGAGGGAGAGGGATAATGAAGGATGAGGAAGAGGCAGGAAGTAGCTGCTGTGGGAGAGAGACAGAGAGAGGCACAGATTTCTACAGGCTGCCACTATATCTGATCTGTCTGTGTACAGATATTTACAGTACATGTAGAATGAGTAATCAGTTCAGGATACAAGGGGAAAAGGAAGAAGTGGATGATAAGTGGAGAAAGAAGCACTTTTCTCCAATAAACTATATTACCAAGTTTTGTATATTCAGTTGTACTATTGATTTCTGAAAAGTTGAAAAGTTTAGGTAGAAACACTGACAAAAAAAGGAAAGTAGCGCTCAGGGTAATAGACCAATGATCAAATGCAAATGCATGAACATCTCAAAGGACAACTTACTACAAGGAGGAGAATACAATTATTCCCCCCTTCCCGCACCTCCCCATATCCAGAAGATATTTAATAACACTGACACCATCAGGGATTTCCACCAGATCAGAGAAGCAGCGCCACGCTGTTTATTCACAAATCTATGCAAACAGGCAAGAGATCCAACAACCAGAAATATACAATAAAGGTGCCAGGCAACGCGTTACAGAGCTTAAATAACTCCTTCCTCAGGCTTTATCATAACTATCTTCTGGATATGCAGGGCAATTATCGAATTCTCCCCCTTGAAGTAAGTTTTCTTTTGCCATAGGTATATTAGTGATCATGGACCGACAGTGGTCTGAACGCTCAGCTAATAGATGGGGGTCCTGAGTGGCAGACCTCCATCCATTCACTACTGATGGCCTATCCAGATGATAGGTCACCAGTTAAGACAGCCTGGAATACCCCTTTAGGTTTGTGACCAGGCCAGAAATTTACTTCTGCTGGTGTAGTTACAGCCATCCCTCACCCCGTCCCTGCTCCTCCAATCTGCCCACTCCACCTCTCCCAGCTTCCCTACCATGACAACAGTACATACACTGTATGAAAATGTGTAAATGCTTTATACTTACCATATTTATGTTTTACGGTGTTGAACGAGAAGTGACTTAAAGCCCAAGACTTCAAGATGACTGTCATAGCTGCCTGAACTGATGCTTCCATTGCAGATAATGGGACTACGCGAAGTCACATGTTCTTACAGCTCTGATTGGTGTGGAACAGGAAATTGACTGCTGCTCAACACCAATTCATTTAATCAGCTTGGCTCTGAAACAACAAAGAGGAGATGATAGGGAAGGAGCATATAACTGCCGCTTCTGACCTCCAGAAGATTATCCCTACAACTTGGAAGGTGTGCTGCCAGGGTGGCACTGTGACTGAGTAAGTAGTGAATGTGGTGGGCGGACTTCCCTCCACCCCACTGCAGCAGACCAAAGTTCGTAGCAGGTCAGAGGATAAAATTTATTTAGTTTTTTAAATCACTGACTGCTCCTAGGGCCTTCCCTCCTTGGTTGGGTGCCATAGGCACTGGACCTCCAGTGCCTAGTAACAAATACAGGCCTCATTGCTGTCCAGTATATACAAATGACCCAACAACAAGCGAAAATCACCCACTTGTTGAAGTCGCTTGGTTTTTAGCTCACCTGAAAAACGAGCAACTATCAGCTCATGTAATTAGAGCCTTGTGTGGAGCAGAGTGTAAGCTCTCACTCATGACCTGAAGGTTGCAGGTTTGATCCCCATGTGGGTCAGGTAGCTAGCTCAAGGTTGACTCATTATTTCGAGGTTGGTAAAATGAGCTTGGTGTGGGGTAATAAATAATAAAAAAAAATAAAAATCACCTGAAAGCACTGCAGAATAAGTTGGCGCTATACAAATAGCAAGATTTGTTTATTTTATGAACCACTGAACCAGGCATCTATGAATGACTGTATGTTTACTCTGAATGTAGGCGGCAGCCAGAAGAGATCTCCAAAGTGTTCTGCCTCCACTCTGTGAGCGATATTCGTTGGGATGGTACCCGACAGTTGTCCAATGTAAAAGTACCGTACAACTTGCTCATAATTTTTCTGTTTAGGCATACCTTGATAATTAATTTCTTTAACAAGGACTATATTACAAAATTGTGTTTTACCCTCAACCATAAGCCTGACTTGGTGGTAGATATGTCGATTTGATTCTATTTTCAAGTACCTATCCTTATCGCAGCAATTTTTTTTCTGTATTGGCTCAAATTATGGGTGACTGCTTCTTGCAGTTTTATTTATATTCCTGTTGCCAACGCAAAGGAATGGTGCCCTGGAAAAGTTTAACACCACGTAAATATTATGTCACTCTTTCCATTCCATTTCGATTGTAAGCTCACTGCTTATTCATTTGTTCTGATTACTTTTCCTAATTTACATATGGTGTGAAATGAAACAATGCCAATTCTAGGGTAACACTTGTAGCCAGAGCAACAAGAAAGGTACGATTAGCCTGTGCTCCATATCAGAGTATTTTCTATTACCCAGACTTGTTAGATCAAGGAATTATCCAGACTATATGGCGAGAGCATAAAGAGCCCATACTCTGAGTCCAATCACATAACATATCACTGACACTTTACTTGCTGTTCAGTTGCTTTATGAAAAAGTATCACTTCACGGATATCAAAGTTATCAAAAACTTCACCAAATATGCAAATGTCTATCATACTCTGAAGGCCTGGATACATAATCCAGAGGCAGTAAGCAGAGCTTAGACACATGTCGGTGACAAACCAAGTGACGTTTTGGAGGCTCCTCCCCATTCTTCAGGCATGCGCAATGTCTACTAAAACATTTAAAAACACAACATGGTACTTTATCACAAATCTTACCTATACAGAATAATGACTTAACAAAACTCCGTTGACCAATCAATCTTTTTTATAACTTTGAAATGAATGAATTAATACTTTTTCATAAAGCAATTGAAATGCAAGTAAAGTGTCTGCCATTTGTATTTTAATTGGAATAAGTATCTTTTCTGTGCTACTGTTTTACTATCTGAAAATACACTAACAGTGGCCTTTAACTCTACATCTATCCAGGGATTTAGAACTTTCCTTGGATCTACAGCTTTCATAAAGATATATTAAGAAACTAATCAGCACAGAATTTTGAACCTACTTAGATTAAATGAATAGTTTTCAGAAGACATTCACTTTAAAACTACTTCTCTGTAGAAGGACAGTCAGAATTTCTGCATAAAGGATTCAAAAGTAGAAACAATTTCAGCAGTACCACAATAAACAGACTTTGTCTGTGGGAGTAATAGTCCATACATGCTTACCCAGGACCAGGGCTTCAATTATCCTTCCAACAGTAGATTTAAAGGTGATGGTAAAGCAGCATGTAGGAATCCAATAGTTCTTCAAAGAATGTTCATGATAAAATCCAAGTTTTTATTTTTAGATTCAATACATCAACAGGCGCAACGTTGCGGCCAGCACACCGTGGCCTTTGTCAAGCTTAGGGCTTAGTCACACAGGCGCATCGGCGCCCGTGTTACTGCAGGAAGAAGACAGCCGCACTTCAGGACGGACGTCTTTCTGCAGCGCCGGAAGAAAGCACATGTGACTGGCTTCATTGCCAGTCATATGTTCTTTCTTCGGCGCTGCAGGAACTTGTCCATCCTGAAGTACGGCCGTCTTCTTCCTGCAGTAAGTTCTCAGTCACATGGGCGCATCAGCCTATGGGGTGGCTTGATAGGCTGCCTGTCAGAATGCAGTAGGACATAATGCTATAGCATTACATCATACTGCATGAGAGATCAAAGTAAACTGAAAAAAAGAGCAAAAAAGTTTTTTTAAATGGAAAAAAAAAGGAATAAAAGTTTAAATCACTCCCCTTTTGTCATATCTATAATTAAAAAGTCTGAATGATAAAATAAAAAGTCCGATCTATCAAAGTAGCACATTATTTTCCCCGCACAGTGAACGTCGTCTGAACAAAAAAAATAAAGAACGCCAGAAATGCACTTCAGTCACCTTGTCTCCCAGAAAAAATGCAATAAAATGCGATCAAAAAGTCATACATATTCTGAATTAGTACTAACTAAGAACATTCTGCAAAAAATGAGCCATCGCTGAACTATGTCGACAGGAAAATAAAAAAGTTATTGCGCGCACAAGATGACTGCAGAAAATAATTGAAAAAAAAAAGAGTAGTATAGTAAAAAAAAACTACATAGGTTTGGTATCGTGGTAATCGTACTGACCCATAGAATAAAGTTATCAGTTTTTGTTGCAGTTTGTGCGCCGTAGAAACAAGACGCACTGAAAGATGGCGGAATGTCGGGGTTTTTTTCATTTTATTCCACTTAGAATTTTGTAAAAGTTTTTCAGTACATTATATGGTACAATAAATTGCACCATTGAAAAATACAACTCGTCCCAAAAAAAACAAGCCCTCATACAGCGACGTCGATGGATAAATAAAGGAGTTATGATTTTTTTAAGGGGGGAGGAAAAAAGCAAAAATGGAAAAAAAAGGGACGCGTCATGAAGGGGTTAAACATTACCAGGTGTATTGATCCAGAAAGGCCTCTGGTGTGACGCTCCCACCCTCCAAGGAGTCAGCATCATCATATTCCAACATGTAGGTGCAAAATTTGCATAGTTTGCATGAATGGGCAATGTTTATCTCATTAGTAAGTAATGTGAGAGGCCACAGGAAGGAAGTCAAAGTCCCTATTGAGCAAACGCGTGACTTAAAAAGTGCACATGGTACCACCATCTCTTAGAGTAAAATGTAGGGCAAAATTGGAGGTTCAGCTATCTATTGCGCAATTGCAAGCACAAGTTCCTATCGCAGGATTACCCATGTAATACGTCCTGCAAGTAACGCAAGCGCTGTAGCACACCAGAGCACGTCTATTGGACCATAGCCACATACCAACTGAGCATGCTCAGTATGATCACCACGTAATAACTCGCAAATGAGAGTGTGAAGCCATGGTACAATGGTGTCAAAAATTGCTATAGCAACCAACTCAGGGTAATCAGCCCACAAAAATAGCAACTAGAGCAGGGGAGACCCATGTATAAACCTACTTGAACTATCGCACATCCCACTATCATATGTGCTATACAGAACTACTTTCCCATCATGGCAACCCCATATTGTTTTTATAATGAACTCCAAATAACAAAGTAAGACTAATCATAGAAATCATAGAAAGGCTCTAACCTAAAGATACGGCAATGTATGGAATTCAAGGTTAAGAGGGGGCGATAGGGAGAAGAACCTGAAATTCCTTGAATTAAAATTGATCTTCGAATTGGACACCCTCTATCCAAAGGATCTTAACCTTGAATTCCATACATTGCCGTATCTTTAGGTTAGAGCCTTTTTTAATGATTAGTTTTGCTTTGTTTATATATTTTGTGTGGTTTTCACATGGATTTTAATGTTTTATTTGTTTTTTGGTCTTTTCAGGGTTTCTCCAGTCATGTTCGTCTGGTGTGATCTCCCATTTTCTGCGATTGGCTATTTCATCTTTATTCTCTGAGGATATGCTAATTTGCTCTTGATATATATTGACATTGACAAAGTATATTGGTATTTTTTACCTTTACCTCTGTGCTGTTTAATAAAAATATAATATTGTTAGCAGTAACTTATTGCAATCTTTTTCTGTTAGGTTTTATATTTTTCTCTATAATTGTTATTTGGGGCTCATTACAAAACAATATGGGGCTTCCATGATGGGAAAGTAGTTCCGTATAGCAGATATGATAGTGGGATGTGTCATTGTTCAAGTAGGTTTATACATGGGTCTCCCCTCCTCTAGTTGATATTTTTGTCGGCTGATTACCTTGAGTTGGCTGCTATAGCAATTTTTGACACCATTGTAGCATGGCCTCACACTCTCATTTGTGAGTAGTTACCTGGTGACAATACTGAGCATGCTCAGTTGGTATGTGGCTAAGGTCCAATAGAAGTGCTCTGGTGTGCTTCAGCGCTTGCGTTACTTGCAGGACGTATTACATGGGTAATCCGGGACTTATCACGTGAGTAATCCCACGATAGTAACTTGTGTGATTTTGCCCAACATTTTACTCCAAGCGATGGTAATATCACATGTACTTTGTAAGTCCCACGTTTGTGCAATTGGGACTTTGACTGCCTTCCTGTGGCCTCTCACACTACTTACTTATGAAGTAAGCATTGCCCATTCATGCAAACTAGCAAATTTTGCACTTGCATGTTGTATGATGATGCCTGACAATCAAGACACCTGGTAATGTTTAATTAAAGGGGTGTGTAACTGTGTTTTTTACTGGCTAAGGCTACTATATATTGAATACATTTGCATGGTATGTTTAAGCTTGACAAAGGCCACGGTGTGCTGGCCGAAGCATCGCGTCTGTTGATGTATTGGATCTAAATATAAAAGCTTGGATTTTATCATGAACATTCTTTGAACAACTATTGGATTCCTACATGCTGCTTTACCATCACCTTTAAATCTAGACTTTCTATATTATGTCATCTATCTTAAGGGATAGTCTAAGCAATAAAAATATTTTATCCATTAAACAACAAATTTAGACAGGAAATCATTAGTCATACCAAAATTTCATCATATGACAGAATCAAAAATTTGGTATATGAAGAGGAAGTGGAATAACTGATGAGCAACCTGTAACATAAGTGATGAGGGATAAGTGATGAGAAGTGAGTAATGAGGGACAAGTGATGAGCCATGGCGAATAAGTGACAAGAGATACGTGAACAGACATAACTGATGAGCAGTGTAATCAGAAACAAGACATGAAATCAGGATGATTTGGGATCTGTTCTGCTTTACATTACTGCACATCTTAGTTTAATGTTTCAAGTATTAGTAATTAGTGCAGATGAATAACCTTCCAGCATGCTCTTTCTAGTCTCTTGCTTTTGGCATTTTGCTTAATTAGCAGTATGTTAATGTATATATCTAGAAGATGTCCTACTTTCTATGAGGTATTGCTAGATGTTAATGTATCATCCTCAACCCTATTGCTGATTCCTCCTCACTTCCACTATGATCAAAAACTTGATTTTGACAAGTCACGATAGAGTCTGATAACCAAGGTTTCATTCGAAGGTTTTAGCATGACGAATGATTATAGAATGGGCATTGCCTGCCCAACCTAGACTTCTATTCATGGTTTAGACTTTTTGCATGAGTATAATATAAAGATATTATAAAATGCATTGTTTTGTGCAACTCCAGTTCAGTTTGCAGATCCAGCCAGTTTCAACAAGTGGTGGTAGCATCCAATTTGTAAGTGCTTATTTACCTTGCAGTGCCAAATGAAGGATGCCCATTTTATTTCTATTGGTATAGGACAGGTGTCCCCAACCACCGGTCCGCGGACCAGGACGGGGCTGTTGGTTTTTTTTTGAAGGTCCGTGGCGCCACCGCAGACCAGCACTAAACATTGCTAGTGTGCTCTGCGGCGGCTCAGAGCACACTGTGTGGGCTGGCCTCAGTAGACCAGCTCCCTGTAGAGAACATTATGCAGGGCGTGCCATCTTTCAGCGTTAGGGGGCCAGTACTGTTGTACTATGTCGCCACCAGAAGTTAGGGGTGGCGACATAATACAGCAGTCTTGATATTTGTAGACACTCCCAGCTTCTGATTGGCTAGGGGCACTGCCGTGCTATGCCCCCATATGACCAAAGCCCCACCCCTGCCCCAATCCCGCCCTGCCGGGCCATGGAAAAATGGTATTGCTTGAAGCCCGTCCCTGGTGCAAAAAAGGTTGGGGACCACTGGTATAGGACACCAGTTAAAATGGACATTGCTTTCAAGAAAGTCCTATAGAGCCAAGATCTGCATCTGATGCAATTCTTGGCTTTTGCTGATTCACACTACTTCTGGGAGCCTCCTATTGACGATGAGAAGATATCTATTTGGAATACATATTTGTCTAGATACATTTTCAAAGTTCTTGCTTGAGAACTTATTATCTGTTAAGGAAAAAAAAGGGTTATCAAATCCACTAAGGTACAGGTAGCAGTGATTATACTCATCTCGCCTTAGTTGTGTGTTGTAGTTTGCTACACAGCATCCTCTTTTTTTCCATTATGAAAGATCGTCTTGCAGCTACAAGAAAAGGCATCACTAACGCACAACAAAAATTGATGAGAGATGATAGAAATCTATCAAATTCTTGATTTCGGTTTTCTTTACAGTGCATAGTTCATATGATCTTTGACTTCCAAGTGCCATATTGAGCACCAGATGTAAAAATTATGTGGTACATGAATTCCTTTGTTTCATGTTTTGGATGTAATTTATAATATGTTTGTGGAAATCTGCCATCTGTTTGAACTGTGTTCTCTTTAACCTTCATTCGCTCATATGGGTTGTAATTCTGTAGCGGCACATTGCCCCCTAGTGTACAAAGATAATGTAGGATTCTTAACTTGAGCAAATCACAAGCAATATTTAATGGATGCTACTGCATTTCAGGTTTCATGCAGTGCAGAACATATCATTAAAATATCAGAATAGCTAAAAGGCAGATTATTGATAATGTCCAAATGTATTGTGCACACGCTCTCTATTTTCAGCAAATGATGTTTTTTTAAATTAGGAAGAAAAATGATAGGTCTGTAGTCCATACCGTAGCAGTAACAGGAATATCCTGAATTATTCTATATTTCCAGAATAATATTTTTCAATTTTCCTAGTTTTACTAGTTATGAATATAATACTGAAAACAGATGGCAATGTTTTCACACAAACCTCACTGACTTATTAGTGTTACATTTACAAGCAGTTGAGGTGGTTTTGTTTTTATGAATGGACCCACAAGGAAAACTATTAGCTGTGCAGTAACCTCAAGCATGCTGAGTGTGTCCAGTGACCCCACCAGCGTCTCTGCTGGTGGTCCCCAACATGAAGTGAGCTTTTTGTCAAGAGCAACACACGGAATGCATAAAATATTATTTGCTTCATACTAAAACCTAAAGAGCTATATTATGTATTTACAATTGTAGAGAAAGTATTTTTATTGCATTAAATGGGTTGTTCTAGAACACATTTATTTATTCTGGGAGAAAATGTAAAACAGTAGATGTAATGTCACGTATGCTTGTAAAAAGAAATTATACCCTCCTTCCAAAAAAAACTTCAATATATAGTATTTTTTTTTAAAAAGGAAACCAATGTTCAAAAATCAGGTAGCAAAAAATATGCATTTACTTCTACAATCATTAACCCCTTGACCACCCACGTAGGATATATTTATTATGGGTCGTTGGGAGGTTTGTATGTGTGTGGGGGTGGGGGGATATACGTCCAGCTCTCGAGCCAAGCCCATTCCACTTCTGGTGGCTGTCAGTAGTTTCATACAGATGCTGACAATCGCCTCAACTCAAGCTAGTTCACATAACAGCCATTTAACGGCTTATATACATCAGTCAATGAAATCACAATGTCTAATCAACTAGCCAAGTGGAGCCACTCCATTGCCACATCAGCCACCTCAGTGCTGTGATTGTGCAGTGCTGATGGGCCACCAAGGCTCCAAGGTCTGCCAAAAATGACAGCTTAAAAAAGGGGTTGTTCCACTTGCAGCTATTTTGCTGCAGGATGCAGATAGCTCCACACAATGCATAGTCACCCAGGTTGGTACAGTAGGCTGAGTCCCATTCACTGGGCTTCTGCGCAATGCACAGAACTGTCTGCTTCCTGCAGCAAAACAGCTAGAAGTAGGACAACCCCATTAATATTTGCTTGTGCAGGGTTTAATTGGTTCTCATCAAAAGCATAATATACTGCAGTACTGAAGTATTGCAGTACACTGTACAAGTGATCAAATGAATGCTAGCTCAAGTCCCTTATGGGGATTAAAAAAAGAAAAGTACGAGTTCAATAAAAGTCAAGTTTATTGAACTCGTTAGTTCAATAAAAGCATTTTTAAATTTAAAAAAGTCCACAGTTTTCATTAAAAAATTGTAAATAAATCATGATTGGTATCATTGCCACATCAATACTTTAAGCATCAGATATTGTATTACCTTTCATCCACATTGAAAGCAGTAAGAAAATGAATAAAAAGGGATGAAAAGTCACTAATATTAGAAAAAAACACCCTGCAAAAAAAAACAGATCGCCTACTGTTTGGTAAATGCAAAACTAGAAAGATGAGTGGCAGAATTTTGTGACAAAAGCTAATTTAGGGGGGGAAAAAAAATTATATTTTTTTAAAAGTATTAAAAGATAATAAAACTAAATATATAAATACGTTTGGTATCACCATAATTGTAATAACCGTACTGACTAAGAAATGTTTAAACGTTTTTCAATACATGTCAATGGGCAAAATCCGTGTGTGGAATTTGAACGCGTAAAATCAGTGCGTTTCCACAATAAGAAGAGACATTCTCCGTTCTGCAGGTCAATGTACGTTCCATCACTAGTGACGTAGTGTTCACTGCCTAGCAGGCAATGCCAAATCCTATGCTGGGCTATTGCTGAGACTGTGCATTCACGCTGTGTTGCCGCGAGTATCATATACTATTGCCGCAAGACAGCGCACATGCGCAGTTGTGGTAATAGCCCGGCATAGGAGTCACTAGTGATGTAGCGTACACTGACCTGCAGGAAGAAGACTGCCGGAAATGTGCGTAACGTCAAAGGAAGAAGAGGATCCAGACAGCTTGCGGTGAGGTAGTCCAGAGGATTGCAGGAGCCAGGAGAAGAAGATCGGCTATAAGAAGATGTGGTAAGAAGACTGCCTGGGGAGGAATAGGTAAGTATTGATTTTTTTTTTTTTATAACAGAACCCCTTTAAGGGGTGTTAAGACATAGCAGAATTGGTATAGATTTTCTGCTGCAGAAAACCTACACCAAAATCCACATCATAAACCTCATTACACGGTGCTGCAGCAGATACAGAGCACCCCTCACCTCGCAACGCTTGTGCCATCAGCGCGGCCACCCAGCAGCCTCTATAGAGTGCTGAGCCACTGGTCAGGTGAAGCGGAAGTGGCGTCACCAATGGTACAGATTTTGACTCTGTTTTGCATGTGGAAATGCTACAGAATTCACCACTGCAGAGATTCTGCAGCATTTCTGCTCCTTAATATCCTGCGGTCACTTTTTTTTCTTTGGACCAGTGGCTTATCTAATGGCGGCTAGAACAGACCTGCTGTTCTGTACTATGCACAGCAGGCCTCTATAGTGCTACATGCAGTCTCTACTGCATTACTGACCACTTCATATTTCTTTTGACTGTTATGGAAAGTCTCAGCACTGTAACACTGCCCCTACATGATTGCTGAGTCCTGTCTGTTCACATGCTGATGCCAGGATTCTCCTTCTGCAAACTGACAGCCAGAAAAATAATTTTGTCATTGACATGTGACACTGGAAGGGTTTGAAGGCAGCGCCCCGTACAGGGGCCTGCTGAGCACAGCAACAGAAGAGGCAAGATAGGCGTAAATTACAATAAAGGACAAACAAGCTGAGGCATAAATTTGGTATGCTTTAACGGGACAATAGCAAAGGGAAGGACAGAAAAAGCTCATAGGGGGGAAGCTGAGGGCTACTGCCCTTAAAGCCACATTTACACGCAAAGATGATTGCGCAAAATGTGTTCAATAGATAGGGAGAATGTCAGTTTGAGTGATCATTTTGCATAAGCTGCTAATGGACACTAATGCGCATGTAAATGAGCCTCCCTGAGCTCTATGCAGAGAACAGCAGGTGGTCTGTTATCTGCATACACCCGCTTTGTTCTGCCTCAGGACTGCAGCTGAATACAATGTTATCAGTGCTCCCATGGAGAATTACAACATGATGTCCCTGCTATCAGCACTCTGGCCAAACGGTGGATTTTAAACTCAACTAAAAATCGTCGTTCGGATGAAACGCAAATGATGGTAGCATTTACACGCAACAATTATCCCTCAAAAGACATCGGTTGAGTGAATTTTGAGCGATAATCGTTGCGTGTAGATGGGGCTTAAGAAGTGGGAATAACTCTTTAAAAGGAGATAATTTTTGACAGTTTTGTGCTCTGGAGAATCCATGCATATGTTTACATCATGCCAAGAAGACATAAGCCTTCATCTCAGAGATGTCATTGTTATCGTTTATCAATCTGAGAAGAATTATATGCCATCTCCAAACCCTTAAAAATTCCGCATACTACAGTGAGAAGGATTGTTTACAAGACAGAGGTGACTTCAAGACAGTTGATTTTATAATCTGCACAGCAGATTAATTTCTGTAAAATTTCAGTAGCTGCTAGTGCGCTCTGCTGCAGATCTTCCATCTGAAAATAAGCACAGAGAATCTGAAATGTTGCTAAGGCTAACTTCACACAGGTGAGCGCGATATGGGGCTGTGAATCCAGCTTTCTAGCTACATGGTAAGGTAAACAGGGAAGCCCTGCAGTAAGTAGTGGTTGCAAACGCATTTTTAAGGGTAGGCACCAAAACCACTGTTTCTTCAGGGGTTGGCTCTGATGCCTTTTCCATCTGGTCAGATACAGGGGTAAATGACACTGGTGCTGAGGATCTCGTTGGGTTGGCATGCTGCATCTCTGACTCATGGATATCAGTTTCAGAGTCCTTTTCTTGCACTGCATGCAGGCTGCACTTTGTAGATAGGTCTGGACCTAGTTTATGTGCAAAGCGCTCGAGACACGCTGCCACTTTGCACTGTCTGTCCGCCGGATACAGCGTCTTCCCGTTCGGAGTACTGAGGTCGCTATCTTGGGTCCTTAACTGACCAATAGCGCAACCCATTTTGCCTCTGTAGCGGATCATGGCTGCTGCGAGAAATATACTGGTAGCAAGTAGGACCTCACAAGCACAACCCCCCACTGGAGCAGAAAAGGGTTGGATATCAGGATGGATTGGCAGGACAAACTTCCAGAACTTTCCTCTGAACTTCCTTCTACATTTTATGCTAGGCCACTCCCCAAGTTATTTTTATTATTTTACTATGGGGGACATTATGGCTACCACATGGGACAGTAGATCTATTGCTACTACAGTGGATATAATAGCTATTACTACAGGGGAACATTACGGCTATTTATTACTACAAGGGGACATTATGGCTATTACTACTACATGGGGCATTATGGATATTTATTCCTTTAGGGAACATTATAGATATCATTAAAGAGGACATTATAGCTATTTATTGACACAGTGGACAGTGTGGCTTTTACTACTACAAGGAACATTATGACCATTTATTACTACAGGGACATTATGGTTATTTATGATTACAGTAGGTATTATTTATTGATACAGCGGACAGTGTGGCTTTCACTACTACAAGGAACATTATGACCATTTATTACTACAAGGAGACATTACGGCCATTTATTATTACAGGGAACATTATGGCTATTACTACTATAGAGGGACAGTATAGCTATTTATTACTACAGGAAGACATTATGACTTTTTATTGCTTCTAGGGGCATTATGGCTATTTATTACTACAGAGGACATTACGGTTATTTATTACTATAAGGGACATTATGGCTTTTTATTACTACATGGGGGATTCTAGCTATTTATTACTATAGGGGACATTATGGCTATCTATTACTACAGGGGGGTTATGGCTATTTATTACTATAAGGGCTCCCACCCACTTGAGTTTTTCTAACGCTGCAATATTGCTGCGTTTGTTTAGCGCGATTGTCAATGGGACTTTCTAATGTTAAAAACGCATCACAAGTTTGTGCTTTGCGATTTTTGTGCAATGCGTTTTAACATTAGAAAGTCCCATTGGCAACCGCGTTAAAAAAGTAGCAATATCGCAACGTTAAAAAAACACAAGCGGGTAAGAGCACTTATGGGACATTATGGCTATTTATTACTACAGGGGGCATTATGGGTATTTTTTTTTACTAGGGGGAATAGTATGGCTCCTCTTTTACTACACGGATCCTTTTTCATTGCAGGGGGACAGTGCGGCTTGTTATTTGTTACTTGGGGGTGCTATGAGTTACACTGTTAGGCTGCATTCCCATGAACGTATATAGGCTCGGTTTTCACGCCGAGCCGATATATGTCGTCCTCATCTGCAGGGCAGGGAGGATGGAAGAGTCAGGAGCAGGAACTGAGCTCCCACCCCCTCTCTGCCTCTCCTCCACCCCTCTGCACTATTTGCAATGGGGAGAGGCGGAACAGGGGCTGGGCTAATTCTCGGAACTTATCCCCGCCCCGTCCAGCCTCCTTTCATTGCAAGTAGTGCAGAGGGGTGGAGAGGAGGCAGAGAGGGGACGGGAGCTCAGTTCCTGCTCCTGGCTCTTCCATAATCCCCCCCCCCCTTGCAGATGAGGACGACGTATATCGGCAAGGCGTGAAAACCGAGCCGATATACGTTTGTGTGAATGCAGCCTTATACAGTATTTAGGGGAAACCATGTGTGGCACTATTAAAAGTTTATCTAAATATAGTGATTGCGGATATGAAAAAGCAACAAACAAAAGATGTCTGTGTGACAATCCCTGAAGAGACAAATTGTGTCCAGGAGAAGCTGTCATGTCGGTCTGGACTGGATGGAGAAGAAAACAATGCTAATTATAGATGACATCCTGTGTAAGTCAAAGAGTCATTGCTTATTCTGTCACTGGCTACCTCTGATCAATCATGTAGTCACTGTATGGTCTGTAGAGTAATGATGGGTAGTAGCATTCTTGTTTGTGAACTGACCCCAAACATACAGCCAATGTCTTTAAGAACTATTTTTGATGTAAGAAAAAACAAGGAGTCCTGGAAGTGATGATATGGCCCCCACAGAGCCTTGATCTCAACATCATCAAGTCTGTCTGTGACTAAATGAAGGGACAGAAGGATTTGAGCAATCCTACATCCACAGAAGATCTGTGGTTACTTCTCCAAGATGTTTGGAACAACCTCCCTGCCAAGCTCCTTCAAAAACTGGGTGCAAGTTTACCTTGAAGAATTGATGCTGTTGCAGCGACCCAGACCTAGGAGGTGTTTAAGCGGATGGTAGTCACAGGGTTCTACTGCTTCTCCTGGCAGATGGCAAAAACAGTGGTGTACTGGACCAAGCTCAAAGCAGTGGTAAAAATAACAACATGAAAATAAACAATAGGCAGCTGTTGTAGCCTGCTATCCGCAGAGTCGGGCAGGGGAAGATGTTGGTTGTCGTGACGCCAGTCTGTATATGGGTAGGGACACATTCTGGACAAAAATAAAATTGGAGAACTAAACAAAAACGGAGGTAGTAGTCCTGACTCTCCTGTAGTGTCGTGTGATAGCTCGGTGCAGTTATTGTGAATGGTAGGAATCACTCCAGGAAGCAGACTTTAGATAAAAAACACGTGCAAGCTTCATTAAGAAACATCTTTGTCCCCACAACAGTTACACCATTTCCATTATGTTGCCACTATTCAGATCACAGACTCTACAGGCATCATTCACTATGGATTCAGTTAGTTGACTTGATTTCTTTGCTTTCCTCCTCTTCTTTCATTCTTTCTCTATCTCTCTTCTCTGCTAAGTCTCCAGAATAAACTTGGCTTGTTAGTACTCTCTCTTGATGTTTCCTTCCCACTGAGATGGACTCCTGTTCCTCCTCAGTCTCCTTCAGACTCTTCTGAGCTGGCTAGACTGACTAACCACACCCACTCTCTACCTTTTATACTCTCACTCTACACTAATCCTGAGCTAGGGGAGATCTGACTATCCAATCCCAGGCTAGCTAGGGATGACTGATAGGTATTAGAGCAGGTTAGGGTGCATTTTGCAGAGGACTTCATTAAGACTGGCTAATTGCTCGAGTCAGAATTAAAGCACCTATCGTTCCCATTGTAAGATTTATAACACACAGCCAGAAACAACCCAGGGCATCCTAGACCCAGCCAAATCAGAGGCTGTTTACTTTAGGTGTACGTTACAGAAAGACAAGTCTGTATAATGTTATGCATATTTGAGCTTGATACAGCACTACAAGTGACCTCCCATGAATGCCTGAAAACCAAAATTACATTAGAGATCTTATGTAGGTCACACTGCTAATAAATCATCATACAACCTTTGGTATAAGGTATATTTCTTTACAATGTCTAACAGTGCTATGAAATTAATGTTAGCTAGGTTATACAAGTTGACTGCTAATAGTTAATAGCAACATACACAAAATACTTTAGCTGTATGTGTATGTTTTATTGGAGTAGGCTTCTAGCCAGCTTCCTTTCATCTCTTTTAAGTCTTGATTTAAGGGAAATGCTATGCATTTCAAAGATTACTTGAAGATCTGACTTTGTAGTGAATATTTAGGCTTCATTATTTTAAGGTTTTTCCAATAGCACAATCCTAATTGATTGTGAATAAACAAAAATGTATACACTACAGCTTTTATTTATAGAGGGTCTACTTAATGTCTGAAATTTACATCATTATGCTTTAAGGCTCACTCACATGGCCCAAGTATTACATGTGTACTTTTTACGCACATAATACACAGTACACAACAAATACTCAAGTAACATAGATATTTGCTGCGTATGTTAAATCTGGTAATTAACACTAGAGATGAGCGAACGTGTTCGGCTCCGCCCCTTTTCGCCCGAGCACCGAACTTTGCGAGCAATTCCGTGCTCGGGCGAAAAAAGTTCAGGGGTCGCCGTGGCAGCGCGGGGGGGTGCGGCGGGGAGTGGGGGGGAGAGGGAGAGAGAGAGGGCTCCCCCCTGTTCCCCGCTGCTGCCGCCCGCGCCGCCGCGCCTCTCCCCGCCCCCCGGCGCCGGCCGAATCTTTACGCGCGGACACTGAAGTCCTCGGTAAAGCCGGTGTCTGGGTGCGTAAGTGTTCGTTTAGAACACGTTCGCTCATCTCTAATTAACACCAAAATAAGACATGCTGCGTTTTAATGCACCCAATACGCACGTAAAGAAAATACATCTGTGAGTGGCCCAATAGAAATCAACAGGGCTTTTAGCACCGCCTATTAAACATATGAACAATACGTGCGTAATATGCGGGCCACATGCGCCCATGTGAGTTAGCCCTTAGGCCTCATGCCCACGGGTGGATCGGATTCCGCAGCGGGAGACCTGCGGAAACCATTTGCGGGAGATTGCGGATGTAATGTTTTTTTCTGCACAGATGTACGCGGATGAACAGAGGATCATTCATGCAGAAAAAAATCCACAACGCCACCTCCCAGCATTTTCCCCAGCTCCCTAATTGATTTTAACCTTCAAATCCACAGTGCATCCGGAATTGTATTTGTGGATGTACTGCGGATTGTCTGCACCCATTGACTTCTATTGAGCCCGTCCGTACGAAATGGTCTGCAAATCAAATCTGCATGCTTGAATTCATTTGCGGATACCAATGCTTTCCTATGGGCACTTTAAAATGCGGATCTTCCACGCAGGTGACCAGTGCAAATTCTGCAAATCAAATCTGCCCATGGACATTGGGCCTTAGACTTAATAGTCTTCCCATAATTGTAACCATTAAGTAGTTATCTGCTAAATATATCTACTGTGAAAAGCTAAGGCCATGTGCGTAATGAAGAAAATTAGTACTAGTCTGATGGCCTTCTCCCTTTTTTAATATGTGAACCCAGTTTGTAAATTAACATTTTAGCAGAATTACTTTCAGCAATGTGAATATCAGAAAAAAAGCTATTATTTTTAAACCCAAATTAGTCCATAATCATATTTTCCTTCAGATTTTGTGGGATTTACCACTAGATGGCAGTGTTTTCATTAGTAGTCTGCAATCTCTATGATTTATCAGAATGTTACTTTTAGATGGATTACCTTTTTCGTGGTACAAAAACATAGTGTAGTTTGTAAAACTGAAAAAGGTGCATCAAGAAAATGTTCAGGATATAACCCTACAGTATTCATCCAGAGGAAGGCAAATACCACGTGAGGCGGAAGCCAATTTTTCTCATTTTAGGGAAGAAGAATTCCTTTCCAACTTCAAATCTGGCAATCCAAATAATCCCAGGATAAACGACCCATCTCCAGTCATCCAGCAACTATTACTTCTAATATTATGACTCTCGAGAAAGGCATCAAGGCTACTTTTGAACGTTTTCAGTAAATCCACCATAGCAACTTCCTCAGGCGGCGCGTTCCATAGTCTCACTGCTCTTACAGTAAAGAACCCCCTTCTATGTTAGTGTAAAAACATTCTTTTCTCTAAACGTAGAAGGAGCAAGGAGAATGAAAATGGAGCTTTAGCTTCATGTAATAAGCTTTCACTGAATACAGACGCAAAGGGGAACTTGTGAACTCTTTAAGTGAATTTGCCACCACCACACCCTTGGGCAGAGAGTTCCATAGTCTTACTGCTCTAATGAAAAAAGAGAAACTCTTCTATGTTGGTAAAGAAACCTTCATTCCTCTAGACGTAGCGTTTGTCCCCTTGTTACAGTCACAGTTCTGGGTATAAATAGATCTGCATTAACCCCTCATATATTTATACATAGCTATTAGGTTGCCCCTCAGCCATCATTTTTCTAAACTAAATAACCCACGACATGCGATATGTTTGACTGTCCCATTGAAAACAATGAGCGGTGCATCCCGAGAGAAGCGAAAAAAAAGAGCATGCAGTGATTTTTTTTTACCTTGCAGCATCGTTGTGAGGAAAAAAATCACTTAAGTAAATAAAGCCATTAAAAAATAAGGTGTTCAAATTTGTGCGAGTTTTGTGCGTCTCGCAACGCTCGTGTGAATGTAGCTTTACAGAGAAAATTATAGGGGTACAATTACAAGTCCCAGCATGCCCTCTTTGGAAAAGTGGCAAGCAAGGCATCAAAACTTAAAAAGTTGAAAAAAAGTGTGCACCAAAATTTGGAGCTAAAATGCTGGCATCAATATGTTGATCAATTAGGGCTTTTCCATTTTTTCCATAACTGTCATCAATGTGACATACTGTATAAAAATCATTGCTCTGCGGAGTAAGTCAGATGTTATTGCCAATATAGAAAATATAAGAGGACAATGCTGTATTTCAGTCCTCCAGGGCTTTTTAGTTCTTTACATCCATCTGCACCATAACTTTACAGGCGGACTTAAATTGGTTGTCTGAGATAAATCTTCTTTATAAAATCACGCCCCCTATATGGAAAACATAATAAAGAGCTCATATTCAGTTCTTTCCACGTGTCCCCGCCAGAGGCTCCGGGTGTCCTCTCTGATATGTTTACAAGCTGCAGTCAGTTTGTGTTGTCCCTTAAATAGGCTGCTGCAGCCAATGACGTAGCACAGCGATGACTGCTGAGCCCCATCATTGGCTGCAGCAGCAGGTTTCCGGGACGTCAGCCTGTAAGCAAAACCTCACATGGAGACCCAAAGCTGCTGGCACAGAACATGCAGGGAGCGGGGAAAAGGTAAGTATGAGTTCTTGATTATGTTTTCCACGCAGGAGACCCATTTTTAGAACAAGATTTATCTTGAACACCCCCTTTAAAGGGGTTGTCCCGAGGCAGCAAGTGGGTCTATACACTTCTGTATGGCCATAATAATGCACTTTGTAATGTACATTGTGCATTAATTATGAGCCATACAGAAGTTATAAAAAGTTTTTTACTTACCTGCTCCGTTGCTGGCGTCCTCGTCTCCATGGTGCCGACTAATTTTTGGCCTCCGATGGCCAAATTAGCCGCGCTTGCGCAGTCCGGGTCTTCAGCAGTCTTCTATGGAGCCGCTCGTGCCAGAGAGCGGCTCCGTGTAGCTCCGCCCCGTCACGTGCCGATTCCAGCCAATCAGGAGGCTGGAATCGGCAGTGGACCGCACAGAAGAGCTGCGGTCCACGAAGACAGAGGATCCCGGCGGCCATCTTCAGCAGGTGAGTATGAAGACGCCGGACCGCCGGGATTCAGGTAAGCGCTGTGCGGGTGGTTTTTTTAACCCCTGCATCGGGGTTGTCTCGCGCCGAACGGGGGGGGGGTTTAAAAAAAAAAAAACCCGTTTCGGCGCGGGACATCTCCTTTAAGTTCTTAAATACAAGACAAATTTGCAAGATACTTATTCATACTGCAAGTTTAGGGCTCATTTATTTGGCGTACTTACATTTCCCTCCATAAAATCAAAATATCCAGCAAGAAAAACACTGTAAAGAAATACAATGGTATAGCATATAACAAACAGACTACATTGGTGTATTGTTTTATATGAACTTTTTATTTCTGAAAATATATTTTTCATAACTAACACAACTATTGCACTGACATTATTGACTTGACAGTAGGTAAAACTCATTATATTGCACACAGTATCAATTTACATTATACACTGTAGTGTGTCTTGGTCAACATCTGTGCAATAAGAAAGGTTTATCTTTATGTTTTAGCATGTGGATATTTGAATGTCCTATTTTTAGTGTTAGAGAACACCTTTAAAGGGCCACTCCGACAAAAATACGTTTTCCCATGCCTGCACCCCTCACCTGATTATTTGTCATAAGGTGGAGGGCACTACTGTGTATTTTAGCCTCTTCTATGCCTGTCTGATGCTTGTCAGGCACCATCTTGAGTGTAAGATTCTTATTTTACTTTTAATCAGTGCAATGATGCATCAGCACAGCAGGCAATATCATTACTTTTGCCTACTGGGGGACAGTTTAATTATCATTACATTCTTTATTCACCTAAATAAGCTACAGACCATGAGTATACAGTCAGGAGGATGAGCTGTGATCTCCTCTATTTTAACTGTGTGACAGGAGCTGTGTGATCATCATCAGTAACTGTGATTGGAATGTATGTGTCCCCCTCAACATAGTTTCAGTGGTAGAACCATGTAACAGCATTGCACACACTGAGAAAAAGAGGCTAGGAGACTCAGACAGAAATAAATAACTAAACAAGGTAACACTAACTCATCTATATATACTGGGGGATAGCTGCATAATGAATGAATTAAAAAATCACCTGAGTGGCCCTTTAAGTTTTTGCTAGCATCTGATGTTTTCTAGTTGGTGATTGGCAAATCACAATTTCTGTGTTTAGCTCAACCTGTCTGGGTTTCATAGCTTTTAGTCGAAAAAATTAAGCATGTATTGTAGGTTGCCACTGAAAGTACAATAACATCGGGAGTGACTCATATTTTCTTACATGGGTTTGTATATGTATTGTTTGTGTTTTGTTATGTTTATCAATGTAAACAAAAAACATTGCACTAACCATGTGTGATGACATCTAGTGGCAAGAAGAAACAATTAAAATTGAAATACACGTTTCAGTTTTTTCCCCATTGATTTCAATAGGTTTAAAAAAAAACTGAAAGCTTTCAGTTACCTTCCGTTCAGTTGGGCCTCATGTCCACTAGAAAAATACAATCCGCGTAGATTTCTGCAGCAGATTCCACGCGGATTTGCTTTAATGGTATTTTTTTTCATGCGGATATCCGTACCTATTGATAGCAATGTGATAGCAATGTGGCTGATCCACGCGGAATCCGCACTAAAATGGAGCATGCTGCGTTTTTTTTTCCGTGCGTGAAAAACGCAAATCGATTAAAATGCCATCCGCGGGTGCAATATTCAGTTTTATTGACCTGCAGATGGCCAATGATTTCCTATGGGCAAAATTTCACCGGCGGAATCCGCAATTCAATTTTGCTAGAGGACATGAGTCCTTAGTGTCAGTTCTTTTACTGGAACGAATAACGCAGCAGACTGCACTATTTGTTTTATTTACCAAAAAACCCTGAAATATAACAGAGCACAAGATAAACAGCTTCCACACTGACAATAGCAAAGTGAAGAATGTAGACAATTGACATAGAACAGACTGCAGACAGATTTAATTATGTGGTAATGTCCCTGTACGTTTCCAAAAAATGCTGTTAATTTTTAGGGTGATTTTCACACACGTTCCATCTGATTGCAATATAAGCGGAACTCGCACATGGAAATACCCCAATACTTTCAATCTGTTTATTCGCAAGTCATATTTTTGTCTTGGCCCAGTATTTCCTATGGGAGCACGAAAAAAATAGCATCAAACTTGCACGATTTGTATGCAAGTGCAACGCGACTTTTATCATTTTAACTATTGGAAGCACATGCGATTTTTTCACATGCATGTAAAATGCACACACAGTGATACAATGTGTTTTTAATGCTGAAATGCATTGCAATCGCAGAACAATCACAGCAAAATAGATTTTAATATAGGTCTGATTTTTGCGGACCTATATCGAGCTTGCTGGTGTGAGTACACCCTTACGTAAAGTAAACTCTCGTCATGTTATAGAAAAGAGGATAATGTGAAGAGAAGTCTTTCCGTAGCCACAAATGTGAAACAATGATCAAAAATGAGTTCATTTCCAATTTTATATTAGAGGTATTACCGTTTTATACATTTGGGACATATCTATAGGGTATGTCATAAATGCCTGATAGGTGTTAGTCCCGCCTCCGTTTTCCTAACCCATAGAGATAATACCCCTGTTATTTTTGGTATGCAGAGTCCCCAGAGAATTAGATAAAGATGTGGACCTGTTTCCATATGGTCCTCTCCATTGAAGTCTAGGGATGTTACACAAAGAGCTGAGCACCTATAAAAAATAAATAATTATGATAGAAACACAAACATTGGGGCACATTTATGCCGTTTCTGGCATAAGAAAAAAAAAATCACAAATTTTTACATAGGTATTTGTGTAAAAATTTGCAACTTTTTAGCTTTCTACACCAGTGGATAGGGCTTGTTGGAAGGGGATGTGCCCACCCAAGACTGACAGATTTATGAATAATTTATGCCAGGAGCTTGCGTAAATTACACCAGAAATTTATGCCAGGTCTGACCTAGCGTACATTTCTGAGATGGTGTATAGAGCTGCTGGGATGCCTTAAATCCATGAAGAGGCCTGCACCTCATCATGCATGAAGCACACTGTGCACAGGGGAAGTACAGCGTCGCTAATGCTGGGCTTAGTAAATTTCCCCCATCAATTTTACCGCATACTGTATGTGATTAAGAACAACTAGATCTTCTACAGTACAAACTGACAGCCAAATTACAGTGATCAGGTGTATGAATGCAATATAAAGTATACATCTATACTGTTAAATAAAGCCACACATATGTATTTTACCACTACAGACAATATAATTCTGCAAGTTGCTATATTTTAATTAAATGAATATAAGTAAACATTTCATAAATAAGTGACTGTATTTAAAAGAGTTCTCTAGGACTTCTATTCTGCATTTTTTTACAATATTCCCCCTCTCTGCACTGTGTACATCTGATTCTCAATTCTCTCCAGACTGGTGGGAGGAGCCTAGCTGCTGTGGTATGTTCTAAAGACTTTGCAGAGAACTGCATATTCGAGTCTCTGTAGCACACAGAGAGACATGACATAACATAACATGATGGAGGACACTAAGGCAGTACGGAGCAGTAGGGATATAATTGCAGCTAAAACACAGTAAACAGTCACTTACTATTAGCTGTAGGAAATGTCTATGTGAGCCTCTTCTTCTCTTTACCTCTTCCCCCCCCCCTCCCCTCTGCTCTCTATACACTTCAATGAGCACAATGACTCATTCCCCTCCTTCGCATCCTGTTCTGCTGTCCTTCCTTCTCCAGTGACGCACTTGACAACAGGCAGTGGACAGCAAGTTAGGAAGAAGGAAGGCTCCTAGTGGCCAGTGCTTAAAGTGTTTTCCAGTGCAAAACGTAATGCTAAGTAAATAAATTATTTAGCAGTTTTTCACTGGATATGATGCAAGCGCAAATTGTTTGAAAAGTTAGTAACCATTTAAATTCCCAGAGAAACCCTTTTAAGTGCAAATGTTTTCCACCGCACACAGACATTGCCTATGAATACATACAGTGCATTATACTAATATAGTGCAAAAGTAGTTTTTGACCATTTAAAAATATCAAAATGTGTTTTTGTAAAAAATTAAGCACCATATTCAGTATTCATAATTAAACTGCTGCCTATTCTTAATGAATTCAAATAATCCAATTTACAAAATAACTGATTTAGAGAAAACATTTAAAAAAGATTTACCACACTGATTATTTGTCATTTACATTTCATTTCACATTTCATTTACAAAACACAAATGAATGCAATAATTTTTTTTTCACTTTGGCGGTACAAATCTGTAATTCAAATGTTATGCTACTTTGTCACATACATAGAAGGTTTCCTTGAGCTTGGAGATCTCACTGTTTTCAGTCAAAAGTCAGCACAAAAACATAAAAATGATTTTACCAATTATTTGGTTTTTTTACAAAAATATAATTAACTAAAATGGAGGTTAAAGTGGCTTTTGATGCTCTAGCCTACAAGAAAATGCAGATTATCGGCCATAGTTAGGTTACAGCTGCCATTATGATCATTTGATTTTTACACAATCAAAGGTCATTTAATACAATATAATTTAATAAATATTTTAATAAAATATAACTTCACACAATGATTTTTTCAACACTTACTAAATATTAGAAACAGACCCTCACATAAAAAATGTAAATGAATACCTGAGAATATGCCCTGATGATTCCAATTGTAATGTACCATTCAAATGCTCTTATACAATTCTAGGAGCCTAACTTTCATTACTTTCCATATAGTGCCTTCTATTAGTCAAAATAATGTATTTAAATAGATTTAGGAATAATGAATGTTTATCTGGGTACAGAATTTAATAAGAATCCAAGGCATAACGGGATAAATTCTGACAGTTAGTATAGAATACATAACAATATATAGTGGCATGTTATGCATATAGTAGTCCAGGAATACATTATACTGTATATACTCTTAAGGAGAGAATATACTTTTAATACGTTTTTAAGTTTTGGCGGTGCTATGGCCTTTTCATCCCTTACAACCCAACTATCTGAAGGGAGTCTGTCACCTACATTTAGCCCTAAGAACAAGGGGGGGGGGCCCTAAGAACAAAGTGTATTAGCTGAAAGTAGGTGACCGATGAAGTCTGGTGATGCAAGTTTGAGGCCTTAGTCAGACGGGCGTTTTTTCGCGCGATTTGCGGATCGCATGACGGATGCGCATCCGCAAATCGCGTGACCGGTGCCCGAAAATCGCCTGAAAATCTGCTCCTAGCCGCGTTTCATTAGAAACGGGCCGGAGCTGTCCAGCGCATTGCATTCAATGGAGCCGGCAATACAGCCGGCTCCATTGAAAGCAATGCGCTGCGGGCGAGTGTGGGATGAATTGTCGGGAAGGGCTTAAATATATAAGCCCTTCCCTGCAATTCATCCAGAAAAGTGTTAAAATAAAAAAAATATACATACTCACCTGCTCCCGGCAGCCAGAGTTCCCCACGGCCGGCCTGCAGTGGGTGTGAAGGGGGTGTGAGTCAGACCTGCCCCCTGATTGGCTCAGCGCTGAGCCAATCAGAGGCAGGTCTGACTCACACCCATTCATGAATTCATGAATGGGTTTGAGTGAGAGCTGCCTCTGATTGGGGAGGCTGTGACCAATCAGAGGCAGCTCATTCAGCAGGCGGGGATTTTAAATCCCCGGCTGCTGAATACTACTCAGAACAGTTCAGGAGAACTGCCGGACGGCCGCGGCTGAACACCGGCTGCACGGACAAGGCGAGTATATATTTTTTTTACTTTTTACACATTTCTGGATGAATTTCATGGAAGGGCTTATATTTTTAAGCCCTTCCGGAAAATTCATCCTGAGATCGCCCGCAGCCCATTGCTTTCAATGGAGCTGTCACACAGGCTGGAATTAGCCTGATACATGCCCAAATCCACAGGTGTGAAAATCTACACCATGATCTGCAGGTTTAACTGCGGATTTTGATGCAGAATTCCAGGTGACAGCACCCTAAGAGGCAAAGTGAATTCATGAATGGGTGTGAGTCAGACTGCCTCTGATTGTCTTAGCGCTGAGCCAATCAGGGGGCAGGTCTGACTCACACCCCCTTCACACCCACTGCAGGCCGGCCGCGCGGAACTCCGGCTGCCGGGAGCAGGTGAGTATATATATTTTTTATTTTAACACTTTTCTGGATGAATTGCAGGGAAGGGCTTATATATTTAAGCCCTTCCCGTCAATTCATCCGGCGCACGCCGGCAGCCCATTGCTTTCAATGGAGCCGGCTGTATTGCCGGCTCCATTGAATTCAATGGGAAAACATTGTTCTTCTCTGCCACAGCTGTTACAGCTGTGGCAGAGAAGAATGATTTGTCTTCTATATGTTCTCAATGGGGTCGGCGCTGCTGCCGCCGGCCCCATTGAGCGCATATAGAGAAGAAAACAGGAATCGCAGATAGGTGCGATCTGCGATTTCTGTTCTATAATTTATCGGACGAGCGCATAAAAAGCGCTCATGTGTCCGATACCATTGCAAAGCAATGGTTTTAAGAAATCGCCGGACGCATGCGCAAATCGCGCGAAAAAACGCCCGTCCGACTAAGGCCTCATACTTACATTCCCATCATTCTCCCAATATGATCGCTGAAAGCCACTCCTACATGCATTGGCCAGCACTGCTAAATAGTGCACCCATTGTAAAATTAGAATGGGCAGACTAATTAGCAGTGTCACTCAATGCATTCAGCAGTAGCTTTCAGCACTCACACCAGGGGAATGATAGGGAAGGTCATTATAAAACTTATATTCTCAAACTCCACAGGTCACCCACTTTCAGCCCATAGGCTTTAGCTTATAGGTCTAAAAGTAGGTGACAGATTCCATTTAAAGTGAAGAATGACCTCAAAGAAGAACACATGTTGAACAGTACCCCCTGTCCACAGTACCCACACAATTTTAAAGGGTTGTGCTACGTTTAAAAGTTATCCACTATCTGTCACGGCATTCCACGGATGCTCACCCCACTCAACTGTTCCTGGGGCCACGGTCAGACACTGCTGTCTGTCACTAACTACATGCTTCACTTCCTCCTATGCTCGCTCCCAGTCCTCCACCCACAAGTCTCGTACATACTACCACCAGCTTTCTTAAAGGGCTGGTACGCACTCCCTAATCCTCTCCTGTCCCTCCACTAATCACCAGCCACCCCCTGCTTTTTTAGGCATCCTCCCCTCATGCAAGATACTTAAGCAATTGGTCTTATTAGCCATTGTGACAAAGCGCCGTTAGTTGTATATTCCGTTTCTGACCTTTTGCCTGTGTTCCCGACAATTCTTATTTCTATTTTCCTTGAACCCAGCTATGTATTCTGGACTTCATTAATTGGCTGTCCTGCGTTCTGCTTGGACCTCGTTATTGTACCTGTGCTGCCAGCCCTGACTCCTGACTAAAACCAGTTCTAGGGTGGTTTACATTATCAGGTACCACACTTTGGCCCTGTACAACATTAGCAGTCATACAACCGGTACCATCAATGCATGTAATGGCTTAGAGACCTTGCAGCAAAGACCTATCCCCCTTGGAAGGGTCAAGGGTGAAAATCAGGGTTACTAAGATGCTGCTTTCTCAGGCAGCCCAAAATCAAACCAGTGTATGGCAAAGCAAAGCCACATCTGTCTGCCTGACACTGTCAATAATATGGGGGATACCTTTCAAATAAGCACAACCCTTTTAAGTCTTCATGTTTTGTATATATATGGCATATTATATTAGGCACATAAGTACAATATTTCTGTAAACGTGCCAGTCAAGAAACGTTTTTGTCATTATGGTTTTTGTCAAATAAAAATGGCCACGGGTGAAGACTTTAAAATCCTAGGCAAGTATTTCAGGGAAGTATTGCAGCTGGCCATTCATGTAGTGAAATCTAATGTTACAAGTTCACCACATAATTTATGGACGGGCTGGGTCTGCCATAGCAAGAGCTGCAATTTGTTAGCTGCTCTCCAATTTGATTAATAGAGGTAGGTCCAGAGAGTTGGATCCCACTATATGAAATCCTTATGCCCTAATGGAAAATAAATGGGTTGTAATTGTGAAATAAACCCTGCAAATATATATTACAACTAGAAAGAATTAAGTAGGATAATATTGCTTAGCCTCAAATAAAGTGAATTTAGTGCGTTTACATAATCTGTCTCATGATCTAACCTTGGTATTCCAGATACATAACCTGTTATTTTTGACACTTTCATGAACGTCCAGGTTATCTATTTTGTTATTTTTAGAGACTTCAGTGTAGTACAGTTTGAAAATGGACAGCTATCTAGTATAGTAAGCCACTCCATGACACAAGCTCATATTCATAAAGTGCAGCTTATCAATGTACAAGACAGCTTCAGTAGACCTATAACAGGAGATACACATTACTTCAGTAAACTCACTGATTCCTGATCATTTTCATTGGCAGCATTAAATTCTCTACTTCCACTTAATATAGTTGACAGATTCTGTAAATTAAGAGCAACATGTCAAAACACAGGCAATCATTTTCAACAGCCCTTTTAAGTAAGAAGTCCGTTAACGATCTTGAACTTGAACCTGGAGACCAGCAGTTGAATGGGGAACACATTTCCCGCAATAACCTCCACATCTTCCATATATTTTTGTTCCATCCTAAAAGAAAGACACAATCAACAAACATATGTTAATGACAGTGCAATTAACAAATTTAGTGTTAAACTTGAGGCGGTATAGCCAGTAAAGTAACTTTTTATTGTTCCTATATGTGTACAGTCCTAAGGCCCTCATAGACTGAAGTAAATTAGTAAATTGGGCCCACTAGTGTAAATCCTTCTGAAGGCTGGCTCTCCATCTTTACAAAGCAAGTACATGTCCCCTTTTAAATTAATTGTAATATTTATTGTTATCATTGAATAGACAGGCCATTTCATTCATAAAGACGGATAGGTTATTTGTAAAGTAGCTCCACAAAAGCTAAAAAGCATAGAAGCAAGGGACCCGTTGAGGTGCCGTCTTTATATTAAATCACTTTCATTGGACATATTAATTGGCCGGAAACTAGAGATGAGCGAGCACTCAAATGCTCGAATCCGCGTTATTCGAGTCAAGCTTTTCATAAAATTCGAGAGCTCTTCTTGAGTAACGAACCCCATTGACTATAATGGGAAACTCAAGCATTTTTGTATGTGGGATGCCGGGTGCCGAGCTTTTTTTTCCCTAGGTTCGTCTCTCTCTCTCTCTCTCTCTCTCTCTCCAGACAAAAAATTTGCGAATGACGCGTGCAGCGTCGTGGCGGGGAGGGGCCAAAACAAGCACATCACAGTGGGGAGGAGTCAAAAACTGGCGCGGGGTCGAACACGGCTTGATGCTCATTCGAGTAACGAACACCATCGAGTACGCTAATACTCGAACGAGCATCAAGCTCGGCAGAGTATTTTCGCTCAACTCTAGCGGAAACAAGAACAATTTTAAAGAGCCTTTAAAGAAAATTTTACTTCTTACTGAGTTATAATTAGTAACAAAGCAGTAAATATGTAAAAATTAGTGATAAGACCACAATGATTCCAGTATCCTATGTATCAAATAGTGTCTACAGACTTGCCTGCAGTATTGTGGGGAAGGACTAGGCTGAAGTTGAAGTATGAACATAAGGTGAACTTCAACCTGGTCCCTCTGAGGCCTTAGTCAGACGGGCGTTTTTGGCCGCGATTTGCGCATGCGTCCGGCGATTTTTTAAAACCATTGCTTTGCAATGGTATCGGACACATGAGCACTTTTTATGCGCTCGTCCGATAAATTATAGAACAGAACTCGCAGATCGCACCTATCTGCGATTCCTGTTCTCTTCACTATATGCGCTCAATGGGGCCGGCGGCAGCAGCGCCGACCCCATTGAGAACATATAGAAGACAACAGCTGTAACAGCTGTGGCAGAGAAGAACGATGTTTGCCCATTGAAAGCAATGGGCTGCCGGCATGCGCGGGGTGAATTGTCGGGAAGGGGTTAAATATATAAGCCCTTCCCTGCAATTCATCCTAAAATGTGTTAAAATAAAAACAAAATTGTATACTCACCTTTCCGCTGCAGCCGGAGTCCAGCCGCGGCCGCTGTCAGTTCTCCTGAACTGCTTCTCGGCACTATTCAGCCGGCGGGGCTTTAAAATCCCCGCCTGCTGAATGATCTGCCTCTGATTGGTCACAGCCCTGACCAATCAGAGGCTGAAAACACTCACACACCCATTCATGAATTCATGAATGGGTGAGTGACTGCTGCCTCTCAGCGCTGAGCCAATCAGGGGCAGGTCTGACTCACATCCATTCATGAATTCATGAATGGGTGTGAGTGAGGCATGCCTCTGATTGGCTCAGCGTTGAGCCAATCAGGGGGCAGGTCTGACTCACACCCCCTTCACACCCACTGCAGGACGGCCACGCGGAGCTCCGGCTGCCGGCAGAAGGTGAGTATACAATTTTTTTTTATTTTAACACATTTTAGGATGGATTGCAGGGAAGGGCTTATATATTTAAGCCCTTACCGACAATTCATCCCGGGCTCGCCCGCAGCGCATTGCTTTCAATGGAGACAGCTGTATTGCCGTCTCCATTGAATGCAATGCGCTTGACAGCTCCGGCCCGTTTCTAATGAAACGCAGCTAGGAGCAGATTTTCGGGCGATTTGCGGGCGACTTGCGCGCACCGGTCACGCGATTTGCGGATGCGCATCCGTCATGCGATCCGCAAATCGCGCGAAAAATCGCCCGTCTGACTAAGGCCTGACTTGGAAGAAGTTGCTGAGGTACATTAGATAATACAGATTTAAATTTTTCAAAATGACCTTTACAATAATTAACCAGACTTTGGTATTTATGATACTTTTGATCTGGGTGAAAATTGTTTTAATGTGACAGAATTTAGAAACTGGCTAAATAAATTATTTCAGTAAAAATATAAATTCAGTACATAAGGCTTATGGTCTAACTTTAGTTAGTATCACATACAAAAAAAAAAAGAAACATCAGGTTTGGCATATTAGGAGATGGAAGAAACAGTAGAGACCATGTTTCAGGCATAGGTAGAGATGGACATATGAGGTTGAGCTCAGAGCACAGATAGTGCTGAAAGTCAAACCTGTGATGGTGGTCCTATGTTCCTGTGTTCTATATAGACTATTTAATATATGTTTAGCATACATAAATCATATCTGTACAAACCCTTTCTGTATTTCAATGTAATTATGAGTACGCATTTTCAAAATGCTTGGATTATTTATTTCAAGGCTTTGACATTGGCATGCTATAAAACTGAATAGTATGAAATTGATGTTGGCATAATATTACAACTGGGATTTTGCTGCTAAAGTTATATTTTTCAAGTATTTCCAGTATACAAATCAACAGATTTCTAGAAACGAGTGGTCAGGCCAATTTTGATCAAGTGAATATCATGTTGTAAGTGTTCTTCATGAACATTATTATTAAACATCCTGCATATATCATACCTGTGATCTGTGAATATTGACACTTGCATAATTCCCTTGAGCGATCCATTTGGCAGTGTCTGATACTCGAAAACCAGTTCCAAAAAGATTGATACTGAACTGCCCCTATTAGAGATAAGGAAAATATTGACAATTCACATGTATCCAACAATGCCATCATGATTGCAGTAATTCAGTCACATGACAACCATATGTTTACCTGAGGACACTTGGCAGCACTGTAGCAGTCACCGGCTGTGGCAAAAGGAACTGCTCTTCCAAGCAGTGTGCGAGCATATTGAAGATCTGTAGCTAAAAAGATATTTAAGACATTTTTTGAGATAAACACATGATTTGCCAGGTTATATTAAGATTGGATCTGACTTAACCTCAGAGCTAATCGCTATCAGTAAGCTCATGCATACCCATATTAATGCCCTTCTGACACAGATCGTTTTCATTTTTTCTTTGTTGTTTTTTCATCCCCACCTTGCCAGAGCCATAACCTTTTTGTTTTCATGGGCTGTATGAGGACTCGATCTTTTGTGGGACGAGTTACATTTCTACTGGCATCATTTAATGTACCAGGTAACGTATCAAAAACTTTTAAAAACGAATTTTTGGGGTAGAATGGAAAAAATGCATTTCTGCAATTTTTTTTTTGCATTCACTGTGTAGTTAAAATTACACTAAATTTATTTGATGAGTCAGCATGATTATAATACTACTCAATTTATATAACTTTTCTTATGTTTTACTATTTTTACAAAATGAAAAAAATAGTTAAAAATAGTTTCTGTTGATTTATTCTAACATTAGAGATGAGCGAGCACCAAAATGCTCGGGTGCTCGTTACTCGGGACGAACTTTTCGCGATGCTCGAGGGTTCGTTTCGAGTAACGAACCCCATTGAAGTCAATGGGCGACTCGAGCATTTTTGTATATCGCCGATGCTCGCTAAGGTTTCCATTTGTGAAAATCGGGGCAATTCAAGAAAGTGATGGGAACGACACAGAAACGGATAGGGCAGGCGAGGGGCTACATGTTGGGCTGCATCTCAAGTTCACAGGTCCCACTATTAAGCCACAATAGCGGCAAGAGTGCCCCCCCCCCCACTGTCAGCATAAAGATCGTTCTCCTCTGCCATAGCTGTAACAGCTGTGGCAGAGAAGAACGATGTTAGCCCATTGAATTCAATGGAGCCGGCAGCAGGTTCCACTGAAAGCAATGGGCTGCCGGCGATCGCAGGATCAATTGTCGGGAAGGGCTTAAATATATAAGCCCTTCCCTGCAATTCATCCAGAAATGTGTTACAATAAAAATATATACCGTATATACCGGCGTATAAGGCGACGGGGCGTATAAGATGACCCCCCAACTGTCACCTTATACGCATTGTCATTGGCTGTGATTGGCTGAAGGCACGTGTGTTTTCTGGAGGCGGGGATTTCAAGCCCTGTGTCCAGAAAGCAATGCTCTGCCGGGGACCAGGAGGGAGCGACAGCCTGCAGCAGTGCCGCAGAACACCAGGAGAAGTGAGTAATGATTTTTATTCTTTGCTCCGCTGTATTCCCGGCGTATAAGGTGACAGTTGGGGGGTCGTCTTATACGCCCCGTCGCCTTATACGCCGGTATATACGGTATATATTTTTATTGTAACACATTTCTGGATGAATTGCAGGGAAGGGCTTATATATTTAAGCCCTTCCCGACAATTCATCCCGCGATCGCCGGCAGCCCATTGCTTTCAGTGGAACCTGCTGTATTGCCGCTCCATTGAATTCAATGGGCAAACATCGTTCTTCTCTGCCACAGTTGTTACAGCTGTGGCAGAGAAGAATGATTTGTCTTCTATATGTTCTCAATGGGGTCGGCGCTGCTGCCGCCGGCCCCATTGAGCGCATATAGAGAAGAGAACAGGAATCGCAGATCGCACATAGGTGCGATCTGCGATTTCAATGGCCTAAGAAGGACCGTTGGGGTTCTTGAAGTCTAAAATAACTCCTAACGCTCTCCCTATAGCAGCAGCACCAGCAGCAGCACTTTCCCTGATTTATGTCAGAAGGCATCTGTGGCGAGCCGCGGGAGGGCAGATTTTAATACTCGGGTGACACCTAATCTCGCCAGCCACTCACTGCAGGGGGGTGGTATAGGGCTTGAACGTTGCAGGGGGAAGTTGTAATGCCTTCCCTGTCTTTCTATTGGCCAGAAAAGGACACAAATTTCTCAGGGAAGAAAATGAAAGTAACTCGAACATCGCGTGGTACTCGTCTCGAGTAATGAGCATCTCGAACACCCTAATACTCGAACGAGTATCAAGCTCGGACGAGTATGCTCGCTCATCTCTATCTAACATTCATAATTTTTTAAGTTTTCCATTGATGCAACTTTTAAGGGCTTGTTTTTTTGCAGGGTCAGGCCTTGGTCAGACGGGCGTTTTTTCCCGCGATCTGCGGATCGCATAACGGATGCGCATCCGCAAATCGCGTGACCGGGGCCGACGATTCGCTGAAAAAGCTGCACCTAGCAGCGTTTTCATTGAAACTGCCTCACACTGCCCGCTATCCTCTGCGAGAAGAATGATGTTTGCCCATTGAATTCAATGGAGCCAGCAATACAGCCGGCTCCATTGAAAGCAATGGGCTGCTGGCGAGCGCGGGATGAATTTTTGGGAGGGGCTTAAAAATATAAGCCCTTCCCTGAAAATCATCCTAAAATGTGTAAGAATTAAAAAAAAAATGAATTCATGAATGGGTGAGTGAGTGCTGCCTCTGATTGGCTGAGCGCAGGGACCAATCAGAGGCAGCTCTCAGCTGTCATTCAATACAAAATAGTAAATAAGCAGCACAGTGAGTGCCAGGATTTTCTTAAAGCATTACCTGGATTTGCCTTTCCACAAGTACCGCTATTCACAGAAGTGCAAAACAGGTTTCTTTTTACAGTGCTAGTCTATTAATGTCTAGCTAATGAGCTCTTGGATGTGGCAGACCTGGAAACCATTGTTAGGTTCTGGCATGACAACTACTTGGAACACAGCAATTACACTGCTCGGCCACTTAATTAACAGAGTACCCCCTCCCTCTGTCTAACCACTCTGATGTCGCAGTCATTGTGGACATATAACTTATGTGGCATCTAAGGAGTTGATTGGAATTATCCAATATGGTTGTCAGCTCTATAACTCAGCAGGACCTGTCCTATTAGGCCATCCTGAGTTCCATATAGTCCCTTCATACTTCCACCATATATATATGAGGCGGAGGCTGGGAAAGGGTTAAATTATGACTTGTTATAGATTTTTAAAAATTCTAATTTCTGCTTTACTGGTGAAGATTGCATGATTTTCTAATGCATATAAATATATTTGTACAAGCTTACTTTTGATTTGCATTGAGATGATGTCTAGCCTTATTTTGTTGAAGACAGTGAGTCCAGCTGCAAGATAGTCATGTTTGCATGCACAATCTTGCCTTCTGCTCCCATTGAATGGACAGTCATATGGATTTCTCAGCCTACAGAAATGTAAAAGAGGAAGGGTACAGGTGGTCAACCATCACAGACTTTCCACCAGCCACGCTGAATCTCAAGTGCTGCAGCATATGCTTTATTTAAGAACACTTTAAAGAAATGCTTGATTATTTACTGAACGCCATTAATATTAGCAACGCATCAATGTTTCTAACTGTACAATGCCATTTTGCCACAAGCTTCATCTCTTAAAGTTATTTCCTTTTTTATAAAGTGATAGCATATCAGGGTTATCTTTTCAGAATAATCCCTTCCCATCTCCTCTATACCTCATTGAATCACAAATGCCAAAAAAGAAAAAAAAATACTCCAACATTGGCATTGAAAAAATTCAATTTAGTAATAATATCATCCTCTATTTTCATAGTAACCCAAGGGATCAGTTTAAAAGTTGAAAGAGTTCACCAGTGAGGTATCCAGGAGACCAATGTAAAAAGCTGAACCTTTTAAAGAGAACCTGTCAGCACTTTCGAACCTAATAAATTGAATACAGTTCTAGACTATTCAATTACAGTTGTTTCCAGCTTATTCTGGTCTTTCTGTAATATTTTATAGTCAAGATGAGCTTTACGTATCGTACAAAGTTTATTCATCAAAAACAATTCTAAGCAGTTGAGATCAGAGTAGATTATTAAATCTCTACATATTTTTTCTCTAAGATTAGTACTTATTACCCAATCTGTACAGCATTGGAAACATGTAAATACCTATAGCCATATACTTCGGAAAAGTTATCCCCTTCCCCTTTGACCAACGTTATGTATTCTTTTGGATTATCTGACTGCATTCCTGAACAGTAAATCTGAAGGAAATAAACAAAAACATAAGGCAAATTAGTAAATACAATATTAAGTATTAAAAGGGGTAGTTTCGGGGCCAAAATCAACCACTTCCCAATATCTGCCATTCATGTATGATGGATGTAATAGTATAGAACAAGCTCAGTAGCCAAGCCTGCTCTACATATGACGGGCGTTAGCTGTCTTTGACAACTGACACCCAACTGCAACTATTGGGGTCAAAGATAACTCTGATCATGGCAGCTAACCCCTTAGAGAAGGGGGCTCCCTCTGTCACCTGAACTGCTCGCTTGCAAGAAGATCTCAGATGGCTGTTCAGGTGTGATGGAAGCCTGGGGTCTTGTGAAAGCACTCAGGACTGCCGTGTATTTTTGATTAGTAATGAAATTTTGCGGCATAGCTTTTAAATCTAAAATTATTATTTTTTGCAAATACAGGTATTTATCTGAAAATTCACCAGTTTTGACTTTTCACAACCCTAAACATCTCATCCCTGCTCTGTGTTCACCTTTATTCACTCCTGGACATATCCTCCAGTAATTCTTCACTCTGGTTAAGCATGCCCAATTCATCCTGCTTTCCCTTTTAGGTAATTGCTCTGTCCCTGTCTTTAGATCACAGGGTGAGCATGAGCAGACCCAACACTGTAGAAAATGTATTAAAACTGCCATTACGGTGGCTGGTCTTAATATTTATTCCCGTCTGCGCCTATTAGATGCAGAGTAGCACAACATAAAAAGAAAATAAGAAAGAAAGATAACATCATTTTCCAATAAAATTATATGGTAGGTTGAATGGTACCATTCAAAACTACAACTTGTCCAGTAAAAACAATGTCACTAAAAACTTCTGACATCCTATCACAGGTCCATGTGAACATTTTAGCCAATTACCCGTTGATCAGGAGTTACATGCAGCAGATAATTAGCTGTAGTGGTCACTTGTCCCTCTGACGGGACGCCATTGCTGGAGTTGGAGGAGGTGAGGGTTTTTTCATGTGTTTATACAAAACTGAGACAATTTCAATTTAATTTTTGCTTCCAAGAGTGCTCATTTCCTGTATTTCACAGTAAACTTACCTTTATTTTTCTGTTGGTAATTCTCAATGAATATTCACCATCTACTTGAGTATTATTCAGCAAGCGTAGTTCCTTGCAGCTGGTATAGTCACCTGTGAATAATTACATGACAGGGAAATATTCTTTTTTTCTAGCTTGCAAAAGGTCATGCATGTCAATTTTTACCAATATCTCTGACAGGACCAAAAAGTAATACAGTTAAAATGCCTTTTTTTCAATATTCCATTTTTTTCATGGTTTACAATATATTTAGCAGAGCAGTAGTAAACATCATTATTGTAGACATCCAGCACCTGCACATCTCTTTAGCACATCTTTGTAGAATACTCAGCTGCATTACATTTGGGTGCTTGTGCACAAGGCAGGGCGGAGCAAGTGAGGGCAGTTTCACACCTGCACTTGGGGCTTTGCTTTCTTGCTCCATTTCTCCGAATACCCGCGGCCGAACGTCTCTGTCTCAGGACAGAACCGAACAGCGCCAAACGGCCCCTCTATTGACTATAATGGGGTTCATTCAGTTTCCGCTCAGCTGCCCGGCTATTAGACGGAAGAAAATGCACCTTTATAAGTGATAAGGAGTTGCGATAGCTGGTGACGCATAGAGATTTCTTTATATCTTTCTTCGCATTAATGGCAATATAAGGGCTTAGTCACACGGGCGCATCTGGGCGCCGATGCGCCCATCTTCCTGCATGAAGGTGCGGACGACTCTCCGCAGAGCCGGAAGAAAGAACACATGACCAGCAATGGAGCCGGTCATGCGTTCTTTCTCCGCACCTGCAGTGCGGACGTCTTATCCTGCAGGAAGACGGGCGCATCGGCGCCCGGAGGCGCCCATGTGACTAAGCCCTGAGTCAAAATAAAATCAAAAGAAAGGAGGAGAGTAGAGTAAAAATGCTGGAATATTTTGTAGTTTTTTTGTGATTTTTTTATATTTAATGTTCCTTGAAAGGTGTCCAGTACACAGGTGAAAGCGTCTGGGGTCATGATTAGACGCCAGCTGATGTAACAGTTCTGGGTAGTAACAGACAGAGGTCAGGAACAAACCAAGGTTTGGTTCATAGGTATCAGTAATTGAGGGATAAGGAAATTGATACGAGTGGTCACTAAATCAGCCGGAGTTTGGTACAGGTGTACACAGCAATGCTGGTTGAAGTAAGATAGAAGCATGATTAATACATAGCCAGTGTTATTTGTCCCTTATACAGTGTTATCATTGGTAATACTGGTCTTAGTATAGTGGGTTTTGTTTGGTGACAACGGAGGCAATAATACAAATTATAATGATTACATTGATATCTCATATATGTTTGGCTTTTTTATTCACTTTCACAAAATAAAACAAAGAAAGTTTTTTTAGCAGTAAAATAAGCTTTCTTAACATTTATTCCGCTGTTTATTTGGACCAACGAGGAATGTCACAATGTCATCTTTGGTATACTCATTATAGCACAGAATTATTACCTCTGCATCTAGCACTGCAAGGCAACTTATTAAACTGTGCTGAAGACACAGCCTAAAGAGAGCTGCACCGGCAATTACCAGAGCTATCTATATGGTCCCTATGTTGTGACACTGCCAGTAGGTGCCCGAACAGAGTCCTGAGTGGTGGATGCCAGCCGATCAGCTATTAAAGACCGATCCTGAGGATAGTTCATTAATAGTATCTGCCTGAAAAATCCTTTTAATGTATACCTCCAGTTCTAATATGTTTTGTAGCTTCTCCCCTCCTACCATCTTCGTGGCTGCAGCTGGCGGTTTGCTGACCCCTGCCTACTTGTGTTTGCTCCATTTCCTGCTGATTTAGACCCAACTGCAACATGGGCTACTTTGTAATTTTTCTCCAAGGGCACTTTGGGTTCCCAATCCGCCCCTGGTACACAGACAATAACATTAGTTATCTAGGAGGATAGTAGCTAAGTAGAATGAGCTAGACTAAGGCCTCTCTTACGCAAGCACGTTTTACCGTGAATAACGCAGCATTTTGAATGCCGCACTAATTGTGGTATAACACTATGATTGAAATCCATGGGGCCTCGCAGACATGCATTTGATCGTGGCGTTTTTCAGCGACGCAATTTTCGAGCACTATCGACTCTATCTCTGGCCGTTTAGTGCACCTCATCACCTATCACAATGACGGAATGCGTTAAAATACGCTGTCGGCCAAAGAGAGCTGCAGCCGCTAACGAAAGGACCCTAAGGTAAAAGCACAATAATCTAGCAAAGAGGGATTGGAGGGGCCAGGCTTTTATAGGAAGTCCAAGCACACAGCTAATCAGGAACACAAAGCCTGGATGGCGGAAGGCAAGGACCTAGACAATGGATCTGATAGGAGTTATCCACCATGACTAGTAGCTCAGGGACATAGGAACCCTCAATTTTGAATCCTGACAACGGGTGCTTTTGAATGCCATGTTGCTTTCCATGTTTTAGCTGAAACATTATAAGAGGTATTCCCTTCTCCAAAATTTCTGGCATAAACACATAGTATATGCCATAAATGCCTAAAGGGATATCAGCCCATTTGAGCCCCATAAACCACATTATGGTGCTCAAAGGTGAGAAGATGGAGAATCTTTTTAAAAGGCTATGTGCATGCGCTCTTTCATAGAGATGAATGAGAGGAGCGTGCATGCAGAGCTGTCTGAAAAGTCATGCTGTGTGTGCACACTGATTTCATGGGGGCCCAGTGCTGGAACGGGTGATGCAGTGAGTATGAGATACAGCTCCCTGGACCCGCCAATTCCCTCACCTTTGAACCCATAATATAGTTTATGGGTGCTGACAAGTTCCCTTCAATAAAGGTGGCTCCTACCTCTGTGATTGGTGGATCACCTATTTAACAAATCTTTCTCAAGACTCTTAGTCACCAATTCATGGCAGCTACTTCTGCAATGACCTCTATGGGGATGCAGCCAATTTCCTGGCACAGGATTTCATAGCATTCGCCACTTTCTGTGACCTTGTAGACTTCAATGGAGAGGGTTGTACTCAAGTGCTGCCACCTCTCTACTCAATTCTGCAATGGTTGTGAATCCGTGAATAGAAGCCACTAGACTCCAAGTTCTACTCATGAATGCGAATCTCAGAGGTGGGGTTCATACCTATCAAGCATCTATGATATATCCTGTAGTTATGCCATAAAAGCTGATGATGGAAGCACCCCTTGAAATGAATATGAGTATGAAAGATGATATCCATATGAAAGTAGCAATACATTTTGGTACATTAGATATGCTCCCCATAAAAACTAATGATAGCAACAGCACTTACAGTATTTTGACAAACATGATTTCCTAGCTCGGGGTTTCACATGTGATGGACACAGGTCACTTGAAAGATGGTTTTCAGTCATACATACTACTTTCCTTTCCACGAAGCCGATACCACATGTTGCAGAACACTGGAGAATGCAGACAGTAATATTAATTGTATATTCAATTAACATTTGCAGTGTGAAAGTAAGAACTTATGTTAAGTATCATCCCAGTAACATGCACGGTTTTCTCAGGCTATGCTCACACTGCTGAAATCTGTGTCAGAGTATTTCACGCAGATTTGATACAGACTCAGAGCAGACACAGCATCAAATCCACAGCAAAACAATGTGAACGGGGCCTTAATGTAGAACATAACATAAAGAGAAAATACTAAAAGTATAAGTATTCAATTTTATAGATTTTTTTGTCATCCTGAAGTTCCACTTCATTTATTGCAGACCGGACATTTAAAAGAATTGTCTGATGAAGGTAACTCATGTACATACACCCTACTATAGTTTTTGGACATCATAAAGGCGGTAACCCACCTGGTAACCCCTCTCTACAAGCCAAAACAGAGTTCTAGCAGACATGAGCCCAGACTTGTTCTATAACATCGACAGCCATTCATCTGAAAAGCTTTCTGTTAGGCGGTGGAGCCGGTGGAACCCAGGATAATCACAGTCAAATCACATTTTTAACAAGGGTGTCTCTAATGAGGGAGCCTCTTTTATAAGTATAAACTGATAAAGGAGGTTTTCATCCCCCCCCCCCCCCCTCCCCCAAATATTTTGAAACTACTCAGGATGGTGAAAAAAACCATAAAAACCATAGTCCCTCACTACTCTCCACTTCCTGCTAAAGCAATGATGTCACCAATACCAGGAAGATGTGAGAATAGCCCTTTTAATGCTGATGTTACAAATGAGAATAAAGAGCATTTTAAAATGATATATTTAAGTGTACTTAATCCCTTGGTGACATATGCTGTACATTTATGGTGCTATGTAGTTAGTGTCCAGCATTGTAGATGTACAGGGTAGGGATGGTACATGGACAGAAACTGTGTCTACACCTTTCGCAGTGGATATTGGCAGTATATTTTAGCTGACACTCTGCTTCAGTAGCTGGTGTTGGAGATAATGCTGATCTGGGATGTTTACCCCTCACATACCATGGGCAGTAATAACTGTGGCATTTAAGTGGCTAGACAGAGGAAAGGGGCTCCCTCTGTCACCCCAGCAAGGCCTCTGCCACACTATTGTGGGGTGCCTATTGGTTTCAATGGCAGTTGAGGAACTGAAGAAAGCTGTCAGGTTTACTATGTATGAATGTCTATTAAGCTCTGCCTCTAGGCTGTCTAGCAGTTTTACAATGACAGGTATAATACATAGGGGTAGGAGTACTGCAGAGTATTCCTTTAGTGATAAATAATTGCAAGGTCAAGTCCACTAGTCAACTAAGGCTTGGCTCACATGGCCGTAAGCGTAAAACACTGTGTGGGCCACACAGTGTTTTACCACTATGCAGCCGCCAGTGACCTGGCCTATCTCTGCGTATAGCAGTGAAATTGTACTGAGCATAACAGCATATCAAACGCACGCTGTCATGTGCAGTCCATTTTTTGGAGTTTACATTTCCTGCTCTGTCGCTTCACAATAGCGCATATACACGCCCGTAAAGAACAGTGGTCTCCCTCTCTCACACGTAATATGCCAAAAAATAGAACATGCTGCATTCTTTTCTGCGCTTGTATATTACACAATTCCTACAAGCAAATGTGAGCGGAACTGCATAAGGCAATGTATTTGATTACATGTGAATTACTATGTATCACACACATGTACAGCACACGCATAATACGTGGTAATCCTATGCTGATGTGAGTCTGGCCTAAGAAACATTCAAGAAGAAAAAATACAAAAAGAAGTTCCCCTATTTTATTATGGAAAGAAAAGTAAACATAAATGATATTGCCACAACTACAACAACCCACGGCCATAACATTATTTTTGGTGTCATGATTCTGGTGTGCCAGATATGTTGATCTTTTTATATTTACTTTCACAAACATACATTTTGGCCTTAAAAAACTGAAATTTTACACCAAACCTTGCTCCATGTTCCAACTTTCCAAAGAAAGGTTTGAATACAACTTCGTCCATTACATCTCCAATCAAATGAAAACTGGTCTACAGGACAGCTCTTGTAACGGACAGTTCGTAAGCCATCTATATACTGATTATGCCTTGATAGCACTTTTCTGCATTTTGTTAGTCTTGGTTTGTAGCCAGACCAACAACTCCTGGGACACTACAAAAGAATAAAGATATAAATGTGTTATGTTTGCCTGTATGTATGTATGTCTATCTGTATTCCTACTACTGATGCTGCTACTACCAAAAATATTAATTACAATTAGGAATGCAATGTGTAAAGTGCAGCACATCATTCACATGAACAGTGTTTGGACTTCATATTCCAACAACTGTGAAAAGACAAATTTGTTGATTCCTTTGTTTCTTAACTAGACCCGTGAAAGCTTCAAGAAAGTATTGAGCCTCAATGCTTGTCCAACTCATGATTGCACCTGCAAGAAAATTGGCTGCAACACATTCATTTAATTGAATTCCAAATATCTGCAGTTGTCTGCCTTCAAGTTGAGAGACAATACCTGTGAGGAATCTTCAGTCACCACAATATCCTTGCATGCAGTATTTATGCACTTCTTAGTGGCAGGTGGCTTAGCAGCTGAATCACAATAAGACTCATTCACAGATCTGCCTCGAATATCCATACATTTTATTTGCCGGTTCGCTTCTTCTTGATTACAATCTGTGGAACACTAATGTATACAATTTTATTATAAGCAAATTAATGTGTGAAATTTCAGTTGACAGTATTTAAGAACTAATATACTCAGAACTCTGATGAAGTGCATGTACAGCATAAATGTTTGGTGTATCTACAAAGAGCATTTAAACAAGTGGAAACCTTAAATGATCACCATGTAGTTCATTAAGGAAATTAAAAATACTACAGATACATTTTGTTAATCAGCATCAATACTCACAGCTGGCCATTCATCTGCAATCCAATGGTACTGGATGCACTCAGGTAAAGTGCAATATTTGTGAGTGTCTGGGCGAGTAGTGGGATTACACAATTTTGCATCAACTCGGCCTTCTCCTTTTACCCTACAATACAGTTGTCTATACTGGATTCCTTCTCCACAAGTTGCAGAACACTAAAGAAGATAAAAAGAAGTCCAAAAGCTCATACAGATCATTCAATCAAATTCCAAAGACTTGAAGACTGGAGGGGACAGGTTGGTTCTCTTGCCACATGCCCCCATAAAGTTTTGTGGATGATGTTGAATTGTGTGATGCATGGCAATCTCTGGACCTGGACGCACAGTCCTCATGGTTCCATATAGACTATATATTACCAAATGGATCATTTGCTACCGGGAGTTTTAAGATTTCTTATAGGTGACCTAATTACTTCAGATCATCCACTTGTTATGCTCAACCTCCATATTATAGGTTTAATTTCCTGTTTAATCCTAATGCTCCACACAGGTTTTTAGCATGCCTCAAGTGCCACCAAACCAAGACTGACCTGACACATGGGGTTTGGTTCTGTACCCACTCTCAAACTTATTGGTCAGTGGTAGTAAAACTAATCAATACAACATGGCAGACGTTTTTAGGCTTAGACCCCAACTACTATTGTTTCATTCGATCTCTGTCAAAATTATTTCCAGAGTTCATATTACGTTTCTGATAGTGAAATGCTGTCTTCTTATGTGTTAGGTACAACCCAACACTTCTACCATAAAAGATATCCTACAACAGACCAAAATGTACTTGACAATGGACCGGTTGGACGTAGAAAAGGTGAAAGAGACCTGAATCAAGGCCTTTTTTAGAAAATGGGAATCCTTTATTTCTAATTTTTAACCACACAGAAAATAAAGGAAATGGTGACTTCTTTTAGGGACACAGAATGGTATGTTCTTAATGATATGGCAGGAACTTTAGGGGGATTCAAGGTATTCTAATTCCTTAATGTCAATAACTTTGTATATGAGTCATAATGTTGCTTCAGATATTTCCTTTGCTCTTCCCCTCTTAACCCCATCCACCCACCCACTCCTCCCAAGTTATTTTTGTTGGGTTACCTGAATAGGTCATGTTGATCTGTTTATTAAAACGTTGTGTCGCTCTGTTATTGTTATTATATGATGTACAACATAAACCTCACCTTGCTTTTGTCATTTTTGACATTTTGTCAAAAGTGTTCTGTAACTGTTTTGATTTTCCTAATGTATGAAAATCAATAAAAATAGGTAAAAATACACAATAACCCAAATAGGAATGTCTAGAGAATAAAATAGTATTAGTGGCAGGTGTTGGGTTATAATAGGGCATTTTTTAGAATCAAATCATATTTCTCCTTCATTATTCATCCCCATGAGTTTGCAGACTATGTACATTATAGAACACTGAAATGTACTGCACTGTACTGAGACTTACAAATATGTTTCTACTATGTATTTACAGTGTATTTGTGATTATTTGAGTGGTATATGGAACTTTTTCATATATGTTATCAGATAAATTAATTGTCAAGTAGAGTACTATATTTTGATTTTATGAGTCATTGTGAGTAGGTAGGCATATTTTCTGGGCAACAACAGAGACCAGCAAGGGCACAGAATATTAGCGATGCCACCCGTGGATACAGAGAAAATTCTCAGTGCTACAGCAGATCATGTTAGCTTACTGGTTGCATAACATTCACATGGTTTGCCACCATTAGAGATAAGCCACTATTGTTTGGTTATTCCTGTAAGTAATCTAACACGTATTATGTTGGATTTATCATAGAATTTTGTATATTTTACATTATGCAGGCTGTAAATTACAATTTGTGGGGGTCAATAATTTGAATGTTTTTATATAAACTTAGAATTAACCCCCAAACGCAATCGAACATACAGATGTGCAGAGTTTGTATGCAGCAGGTGTCAGCTGTTAGCCATTTAGATGCCACTGCCAGTTCTGTTAACAGCATTTAAAAGTCCCAACAGAGGGAGGGAGCTCCCTCTGTTACCCAAACAACATGCTAACAACAAGACTGCGAATGCATAACATAAACTTTCCTTACCTCTTCCCACTTTTCACTTTTCCATGAAGGGCATCTGCCAGCCCTACATATCTTCAGCACACGAGGCTTCCTGAAGTGTTTACAATTTGAATCGTTCACTTTTTGGCCATTTAAAACACAGTGAACATCTCGATCTTTAGTCCCCTTTCCACAGGTAACAGAGCACTAATAAAGAGTAAAATGACAACTTGTACTTTAAATTCGTAAACAAACTAAAACATATTATAGCTACAAAAATAAAAACACATTAAGGCAGATATACTATTGAAAATTTGCATATGTTATATGCTTTGCACCACAATTATGATGTTTTTTAGTCAATTTTCGGACACATTTTTTGCCATGTCCTAACAAAAGGGTCTGGTTTTGTAGAAAGTGGGTGTGGCCTAAATGCAACATTGTTTTGGTGTTCACTAAGCCAACTAATAGATGGTATAAAGGGTACTGGTGTATCTGGTCTTCACCACAAAAATGGGTGGAGACCTGGGATTGTGCTGTGGGAGGCATAGGGTATGCCCACAGCTGCTGATTGGCTGGGCTGTGTGATACCCTGCTGTCTCAGCTTGAAGCAGCCTCCCTGCCGGCCTCCCTGCAATGAGTCCGGCTGTAATTGTGTTGCCGCTGGCCTCCTTGCAATATGGCATGCCATCCCCATGTCCCAGAAGGCGGCCCCGCTCTCTGTCTTAGCGCAGTTGTCGGAGAGGAGACCGACAGCAGGCGACAGTCAGTAGCACAGAGTGCCGGGGCAGAGTGAGGGGGGAGTGTGGGCACCTGGAGAGGAGAATGACAGCGGTGACCAAGGAGGACACTGACAGCGCAGCCGGAAGCACGGAGAGGAGGACAGCACCAGGGGAGAGTGAGGGAGCACGGCTCTGTCACATGGCACAGCGCAGGAAAAACACAATGACAGTGGGGCCGTGAGCAGAGGATAGCAAGGGCGGGGGTGGAGGAGCAGAGTAACAGCAAAGATGCAAGCGGGGACGCCAGGGCAGTGAGAGGCGATAGACAGCCAAGTCTTCTTACCGCATCTTCTACTCACCTATCTTCTCCTGGTTTCTTTAGTCCACCAAGTTACATCACCTCCAGCCGTCCAGATATTTTTCTTCCTGTTATGTAGCGTACATTCTCAGCATTCTGCTTCCTGCAGGTCAGGGAATGCTGAATCCTATACCGAGCTATTGCCGAGACTGCGCATGCCAGCTGTCTCGCTGTGAATGTACCTATACTATTGCCGTGAAACATTGCACATGCGCAGTCACCAGGCATAGGATTTGACATTCCCTGCTAGGCAGTGAACGCTACATCACTAGTGACACAGCGTACACTGACCTGCAGGAAGGAGACTGCTGAGAATCTACATAACATCACAGGAAGAAGAGGATACAGCTGGCTGAAGGTGATGTGACCAAGAGGACTGGAGAAGCCAGAGGAAGATCGGTGAGGAGAAGATCTGGTAAGAAGACTGCTGGCGCAGGAATAGGTAAGTAATGTTTTTTTTTGTTCCAAAGACAGAACTCTTTTAAGAATTAACATGTTAATGTCATGTTTAAAGGGGCTGTCCCGCGCCGAAACGGGTTTTTTTTTTTCAACCCCCCCCCCCCCCGTTCGGCGCGAGACAACCCCGATGCAGGGGTTAAAAAAGAACACCGCACAGCGCTTACCTGAATCCCCGCGCTCCGGTGACTTCTTACTTACCTGCTGAAGATGGCCGCCGGGATCTTCTCCCTCGGTGGACCGCAGGGCTTCTGTGCGGTCCATTGCCGATTCCAGCCTCCTGATTGGCTGGAATCGACACGTGACGGGGCGGAGCTACACGGAGCCCCATTGAGAAAAGAAGAAGACCCGGACTGCGCAAGCGCGTCTAATTTGGCGATTAGACGCTGAAAATTAGACGGCTCCATGGAAACGAGGACGCTAGCAACGGAGCAGGTAAGTGAAAAACTTCTGATAACTTCTGTATGGCTCATAATTAATGCACAATGTACATTACAAAGTGCATTAATATGGCCATACAGAAGTGTATAGACCCACTTGCTTTCGCGGGACAACCCCTTTAACTTCCAAGACATGTATTTCAAATCCATGCCATAGGCAATATGGCAAGGATTCCCACTAAATGCAATGGGATAGTAAAAAGATGGGAATTCTCATGTAGATTTTAGCATGGAATGCACATAGAAATACTGTGAAAGGGGCCATTCACCCCATTTATTATGTGTTTTGCATAATTTTTTAGTGTGTCAGATAAAGGACTGTGGCTTTGTGGTAAGAATAGGAAAGCGAGCATGGCCCAAATTTGACATCATGTGCCAACACTTTGGCAGAAAAACTTGCGTAACTATGCCAACTAATAGGTGTTATGAAGTTAGACCAACGTATAACCGAGCCTGAGCCACTGTGATAAATGTAACACATTTTAAGATTGTCTAGTCTAAGTTTGCACTATCGATTAAGGAGTACTATAGATACTAGTAGTACTAGTAGATCTGCTCCATTGTTATGATCACATAAATATGATGATATATAACAATTTGTGTAGTGAACAAGTAAATTAATACGGCATACTGCTGCAGAAGTCTAATCAGTGTTTTTGAACATTGAGGGAGAATAGATTTGGACTGGCCCCAAGGAGTAAATTCTTGGCATAAAATACCTAAAGCTATGTGAAGATTCCGCAGGGCATGTCTGTGATATTGTTTGAGAAGAAACATTCCCTATGCATACCAACTTTAAACTATTAAGCATTGGCAAAGATAAATCACAGCGGTAACTCTACTATATATCAATGAGGCTCTACTTTACTAGCTTACCTCTTTCTTGCCGCACAGAATACAGACTGAATATTTTATAGAAAAAAATGCCATAATGTCCCATAAGACATTTTTACCTCTGCCTTTCGTTGCCGATTCACTTCCCTTGGCATTTTGTGGTATATTAAATCTTTTAATAAAGTAATGAATTAGAAGCTGTGCATCATCATTTTTTGCCTTCAGAGATTGTACCCTTTTTCAAAATCCTTTAAGGATTACATTTAGAGGGTTATACACTTTTGAAATGTCTTGTCAAGTCATGGCAGAAAATTACATAAGTGGAACTTTGTGAGCTGGGCCCCAATTTGATGGTCTGAACGAAGAGTTTTTACATTCAGTAAAACAGCCAGTTTGTTCTGTGTTATGGGTCTGCTGTTGGTCCAAGTAATTGCCTCCAATCAGAGTTGAGTGGTACTGGCCTATACCACTATTTATGGAAACCCATATGTAAGAAAATTTCAAAAACTTCTGATTTTCAAAGTTATGCATACAACAAAAAACTCTAATTAACACAATTAGCCATCCATCAAAAAGTGGAATCCTATGTAATCACATGGGCAGAATTGGGCCACAGGGCACACCATAATAGGTGGAAAATTAAACACCAAAATCTGCACAGCTCCTTGTGTATGTGCAACTTAAAATGGCTTAATTCTGCCTTGCATGTAGCCTTGCAAGTTTTGGTGTGGATTTCCACAGCAGTAGCTTCATATGCATGTTGTGGTGCATCCTGCAGCCAAATCCCATCCTATGTGAAAGTTCCCTAAGCACTAGGGGCAGCAGAGGGCTTTACAGACTGCTGTAGGAGTACTGTAGGTCTTTGCAAACTAGTGTATTTAAAGCTCAATTCTGACATGAGAATATTTTGCTACATTCAATTAACTATGTTATGTAAAGCATATGAAAACATCAAACGATATACTACAAAGTCATAAGGCCAAGCTGGAAACAATACTGTTCAAAGCTATAATATTTCCATGGAAACATTTTATGACCAGTAACTGTTTTTCATTCTTATTTATGCCCTTTATTTGGCTGCAGCAATAAAAATTCTGGAAAACTCCCTTTCTTTTAGTGTTGTCCTTTTGAACAATTATCTGATTTCTTTTGAGTTATACATTTGCCTGGTAGGGAAGTATGATAGTAAGTGATATATCACTAGCTGTAAAACATAGATACATCATCCAACTAGTTTTTTCAAACAAGAAATGTAGGTGCTTGCCACCAATCTTCAGTGGCTTTTGAATTCATATGGCAATAATTCCCTATTCTTTTAATGTTTATCAAGCTAAATTAAATACTTGAAATTAGAGACAGGAGACTGCTATTAAAGAAAAACTTTGGCAGTGAGACAAAGTCATTATGATGTTTTATAACACTTTCAACAATGACTTTATTAGACTCATCAAAACTCTATGATCCAGCATTGGGCCCCTGATTAAATCTGTGTCTTTCTACAACCTCAGACCAATAGAAACTGCAGTCCTTCTTCATGTTACAGTATTGTTACCAGATGACTACTGTAGCATAATATGCTTGAGAATACTTTAGTCCACAACTCTATGGAAAACTTTACAAGTCCATATAAATCCTTGCACGTAAAAGTCAGAAAGAGCTGCTATAAGCTGGTGGTCACCAGCTATAGCCAGCAATTGGCTGCAGTAGTCACATGCCTGTATCAAGAGGGACCAGGAATTAGAGACCGGTAATGGATTAAGGAAGGGATGCATGCAAAGAAAATTGCTGCATGTTCTATTCTCGTCCATTTTTATGGATGAGAATATTATATGCCATTTGCATGGTCCATGAATATTGGACAGCACATGAACAGGTCTCCATGTGCTGTCTGATACGAGTTCCACTAGAATTTCTAAGAGGATGGGAAATGTTCACTTTGGATAAACAGATGTCTGCTTATGAAGCTTGCAGAACCCAGGCTTTTAGGTGTCAGATATGGCATTCTCCTCCTGGAGATAATCTCCTAAACTCTGGTTTCTGCATTGTCCACCCTGTGCTAAAAAAGTTCTCATCTAATTCAAAGAGTTTAGTGTCTCCACAAAACAAAGCAAATAGAAGCCAAATATATAGTCATGTGACTTTTCATTATAGCAGGGACTGGTGGAAAAAAAAAACAACTCAGTACTCGCCTCTATGGTCCAGAGTAGCCACCTCAGTCTCCACTCCACACTAGTCCTGGAAACTGCTGTAGCAGTCACGTGTTCATTGTATATGTGACCACTGAGCCAATCACTGGCTTCAATGGTGATACTATCATGAAGCCATGAGAGCACTGAAGTTAGTGATTGGCTGTGCAGTCAGGTGTACAATGAATAGAACTTGACCCCTGCAATGGTTTTCAAGACTATACGGCTGACCAGGAGGCCATTTAAGAGGTGAGTACTGCACAATCTTTTCTACCCTTCCCTATCCATACTTTTTGTGCTTTTTTTTGAGAGTTGTTTTAATGACATTTAAAGTGTTGTAAAAGTGTCACAGTGTAAAAATGATATGTTTGCCTTCATCCTCCAAACATCAGTACAATTACTGTGATACCAAATTTTTTCGAGTTTTGTTTTACAATTTTGGAAAATAAAAAAAATCTTTACAAAATTTTTGCTTTCTGCAGCCATATTCTGAGACCCAGAAAGTGTTTTCCTTTTTCTGTCAATTGAGCTATGTGAGGGCTTTTTTCTCACTTGTCTGAGCTAAAGTTTTTAATTGTACCATTTTGGGTTAAAACTTATGTCTTTTTAAAAACAAATTTTTGTTGGGGGGGGGGGGGGCAGGGAGAATGGGAGTCCAAAAACAAAATTGTGGCTTTGTGTACTTTTATAAATAGTGTACTATTTTAGAAGTTTGGACTTTAGGCCATTCTCACACGTGTTCACAAAACCAGGGCATTTGACGATGAATGCGAAAGACGGAACGATATACGATGTCCTTTTGGATGGGCCAAAGCTGTTTCTGCCTGTCTAAACAGGCTGAACGAGAGTGAACAAGCTAGTAGTGATGTCTCTCGCTCGTTCGTTCAAACAAGAATCAGCTGTTCTAAAAGGGCCCTAATGTGAATGGAACATAGGGAATTAGATACTGGGAGGAAATTATGTAATCAATGGGAATAATTATTACTTAAATCATATTTTCAATGATTTGCACCAAAAGCACTCTGAATGTGTCATGTGGTGTACAATTCATTGGAGTTTGGTTTTCCATTTTGATCTGTAGTTCTTTTTCTAGATCTTATGCACTAGACTGTACATAAGTTGCACACTGACTGAACGCCCAGTGAGCAGTACTTCCTTCTTTGATGAGGTTAGCACTCAGCTACATTGTGCAGTCTAGCTTATGTGCATTTTAATTACACAACTGTTCACAGGCTGAAGTTATACGTTTCTATCAAATGTTTGCAACCTGTAGTTCTACAACTGGTGCGAAGCTACAATCCCTAGTATACAACAACAGATATATCCACCCTTAAAAGCTCTTGAATTGCATTAAGTTATACAATTCATTATAATAATTCAATACGATGCTGCAGCATCCAGTTTAAAAAAAAACTAAACGTTAATGTACAGTTTTTTCAATGTTTTTAGTCTGGTTGACAGATGGCTGATGGCTGGTATTTAGGGATGAGCGAACGTACTCGTCCGAGCTTGATACTCGTTTGAGTATTAGCGTGTTCGAGATGCTCGTTACTCGAGACGAGTACCACGCAATGTTCGAGTTACTTTCACTTTAATCTCTGAGACGTTATCGCGCTTTTCTGGCCAAGAGAAAGACAGGGAAGGCATTACAACTTCCCCCTGCGACGTTCAAGCCCTATACCACCCCCCTGGGGGTAGTTGTCCTAATTCATACGCAGCCAGCTAAGTGTTACAGCAGGCTTGCACAAAATTCTTTCCTGGCTCTGCTGTGCTTTCCGTAAGCGAAGTCAGCCTCCAACCACAGGCCAATAAGCGGCACATTTAATTACAGCGTTCTGTTTCTGCACTACTGGTAATACAGCATGCTGAGGGGTAGGGGTAGGCCTAGAGGACGTGGACGCGGGCGAGGACGCGGAGGCCCAAGTCAGGGTGTGGGCACAGGCCGAGCCAGTTCGGTGGCCAGGGGTAGAGGCAGGGCCAGACCGAATAATCCACCAACTGTTTCCCAAAGCGCCCCCTCGTGCCATGCCACCCTGCAGAGGCCAAGGTGCTCTAAGTTGTGGCAGTTTTTCACAGAGACGCCTGACGACCGACGAACAGTGGTGTGCAACCTTTGTCACGCCAAGATCAGCTGGGGAGCCACCACCACCAGCATGCGCAGGCATATGATGGCCAAGCACCCCACAAGGTGGGACGAAGGCCGTTCACCGCCTCCGGTTTGCACCACTGCCTCTCCCCCTGTGCCCCAAACTGCCACTGAGATCCAACACCCCTCTGAGGACACAGGCACGAGTGCTTACTGGCCTGCACCCACACCCTCACCTCCGCTGTCCTCGGCCCCATCCAGCAATGTCTCTCAGTGCAGCGTCCAGACGTCGCTAGCGCAACTGTTTGAGCGCAAGCGCATGTACGCCGCCACGCACCCGCACGCTGAAGCATTAAACGTGCACATAGCCAAATTGATCAGCCTGGAGATGCTGCCGTATAGGCTTGTGGAAACGGAGGCTTTCAAAAGCATGATGGCGGCGGCGGCCCCGCGCTACTCGGTTCCCAGTCGCCACTACTTTTCCCGATGTGCCGTCCCAGCCCTGCACGACCACGTCTCCCGCAACATTGTACGCGCCCTCACCAACGCGGTTACTGCCAAGGTCCACTTAACAACGGACACGTGGACAAGCACAGGCGGGCAGGGCCACTATATCTCCCTGACGGCACATTGGGTGAATTTAGTGGAGGCTGGGACAGAGTCAGAGCCTGGGACCGCTCACGTCCTACCCACCCCCAGAATTGCGGGCCCCAGCTCAGTGCTGGTATCTGCGGCGGTGTATGCTTCCTCCACTAAACCACCCTCCTCCTCCTCCAACGCAACCTCTGTCTCGCAATCAAGATGTGTCAGCAGCAGCACGTCGCCAGCAGTCGGTGTCGCGCGGCGTGGCAGCACAGCGGTGGGCAAGCGTCAGCAGGCCGTGCTGAAACTACTCAGCTTAGGAGAGAAGAGGCACATGGCCCACAAACTGCTGCAGGGTCTGACAGAGCAGACCGACCGCTGGCTTTCGCCGCTGAGCCTCCAACCGGGCATGGTCGTGTGTGACAACGGCCGTAACCTGGTGGCGGCTCTGCAGCTCGGCAGCCTCACGCACGTGCCATGCCTGGCCCATGTCTTTAATTTGGTCATTCAGAGCTTTCTGAAAAGCTACCCACACTTGTCATACCTGCTCGGAAAGGTGCGCCGGGTCAGCGCACATTTCCGCAAGTCCCACACGGACGCTGCCACCCTGCGCACCCTGCAACATCGGTTTAATCTGCCAGTGCACCGACTGCTGTGCGACGTGCCCACACGGTGGAACTCTACGCTCCACATGTTGGCCAGACTCTATGAGCAGCGTAGAGCTATAGTGGAATACCAACTCCAACATGGGCGGCGTAGTGGGAGTCAGCCTCCTCAATTCTTTACAGAAGAGTGGGCCTGGTTGGCAGCCATCTGCCAGGTCCTTGGAAACTTTGAGGAGTCTACCCAGATGGTGAGCGGGGATGCTGCAATCATTAGCATCACCATTCCTCTGCTATGCCTCTTGAGAAGTTCCCTGCAAAGCATAAAGGCAGACGCTTTGCACTCGGAAACGGAGGCGGGGGAAGACAGTATGTCGCTGGATAGTCAGAGCACCCTCATGTCTATATCTCAGCGCATTGAGGAGGAGGGGGAGGAGGGGGAAGAGACAGCTTGGCCCACTGCTGAGGGTACCCATGCTGCTTGACTGTCATCCTTTCAGCGTGTATGGCCTCAGGAGGAGGAGGAGGAGGAGGAGGATCCTGAAAGTGATCTTCCTAGTGAGGACAGCCATGTGTTGCGTACAGGTACCCTGGCACACATGGCTGACTTCATGTTAGGATGCCTTTCTCGAGACCCTCGCGTTACACGCATTCTGGCCACTACGGATTACTGGGTGTACACACTGCTCGACCCACGGTATAAGGAGAACCTTTCCACTCTCATACCCGAAGAGGAAAGGGGTTCGAGAGTGATGCTATACCACAGGACCCTGGCATGTACAGCGCAGGCAGGGGAACATTCTCCAAGGCCTTTGCCAGCTTTATGGCTCCCCACCAAGACTGTGTCACCGCTCCCCAGTCAAGGCTGAGTTGGCGGGAGCACTGTAAATGGATGGTGAGGGAGTACGTAGCCGATCGCACGACTGTCCTCGGTGACCCCTCTGCCCCCTACAACCACTGGGTGTCGAAGCTGGACACATGGCCTGAACTCGCGCTGTATGCCCTGGAGGTGCTTGCTTGTCCTGCGGCTAGCGTCTTGTCAGAGAGGGTGTTTAGTGCGGCTGGGGGAATCATCACGGATAAGTGTACCCGCCTGTCAACCGACAGTGCCGACAGGCTTACACTCATCAAGATGAACAAAGCCTGGATTTCCCCAGACTTCTCTTCTCCTCCAGCGAACAGCAGCGATACCTAAGCAATACGTAGGCTGCACCCGCAGATGGAAGCATCGTTCTCTATCACCATCAAAAACGGGGACCTTTTTGCTTCATCAATCTGTGTATTCTATTCATCCTCCTCCTCCTGCTCCTCCTCCTGAAACCTGACGTAATCACGCCGAACGGGCAATTTTTCTTAGGCCCACAAGGCTCAGTCATATAATTTTTGTAAACAATTTTTATACGTTTCAATGCTCATTAAAGCGTTGAAACTTGCACCTGAACCAATTTTTATTTTAACTGGGCTGCCTCCAGGCCTAGTTACAAATTAAGCCACATTAACCAAAGCGATTAATGGGTTTCACCTGCCCTCTTGGTTGGGCATGGGCAATTTTTCTGAGGTACATTAGTACTGTTGGTACACCAATTTTTTTGGGCCCTCGCCTACAGTGTAATCCAATTAATTTTTTGCCCACCTGCATTAAAGCTGACGTTACATCAGCTGTGCTGGGCACTGCAATGGGATATATTTATGTACCGCCAGTGGCTTCCTGGGACCCACCCATGCTGTCGGTCCACATGGACTTCCCATTATGGAGATGTACGTGCCTGTGTATACTTATAAAAAACTCGAGCCTGACTGGGGCATGCAGTTTGGGCCGAAGCCCACCTGCATTTAATCTAATGTTAGCTCTGCTGTCCAGGGCACTGCAATGGGATACATTTATGTACAGCGGGTGGGTTCCAGGGAGCCACCCATGCTGTGGGTGCACACGGAATTCCCATTGCGGAGTTGTACCTGCCTGTGACTATTTATAAAAAAACGCAGTCTGACTGGGGCATGCAGACACCTTGACAGAATGAATAGTGTGTGGCACATAGGTTCCCCATTGCTATGCCCACGTGTGCAGCTCCTGATGGTGGTGGCACAGGATTATATTTCTCATTGCTTCTGTACAGCATTGTGGGCTATCGCTCCGTCCCTTTTAAAGAGGGTCGCTGCCTAGCCGTGCCAACCCTCTGCAGTGTGTGCCTGCGGTTCCTCCTCATGGCAGACGCACTTATAAATAGACATGAGGGTGGTGTGGCATGAGGGCAGCTGAAGGTTGCGCAGGGACACTTTGGTGTGCGCTGTGGACACTGCGTCGTGCGGGGGGGAGGGGGTGTTGGCAGCATGTAACCCAGGAGAAGTGGCAGTGGAGTGTCATGCAGGCAGTGATTGTGCTTTGTTGGAGGTAGTGTGGTGCTTAGCTAAGGTATGCATTGCTAATGAGGGCTTTTCAGAAGTAAAAGTTGTTGGGAGGGGGGGGGGCACTCTTGCCGCTATTGTGGCTTAATAGTGGGACCTGGGAACTTGAGATGCAGCCCAACATGTAGCCCCTCGCCTGCCCTATCCGTTGCTGTGTCGTTCCCATCACTTTCTTGAATTGCCCAGATTTTCACAAATGGAAACCTTAGCGAGCATCGGCGATATACAAAAATGCTCGAGTCGCCCATTGACTTCAATGGGGTTCGTTACTCGAAACGAACCCTCGAGCATCGCGATAATTTCATCCCGAGTAACGAGCACCCGAGCATTTTGGTGCTCGCTCATCTCTACTGGCATTCTTCAGAGGCATCTGTAACAGCTATCCAGTAAAACAGTAGAAAAGGAGATACTTAATGTTAAGATTAGAGATGAGCGAGTATACTCGCTAAGGGCAATTACTCGAGCAAGCATTGCCCTTAGCAAGTACCTGCCCGCTCGAGACAAAAGGTTCGGGTGCTGGTGCGGGGGAGCGGTGAGTAGCGGCAGTCAGCAGAGGGGAGCGGGGGGAGAGAGGGTGAGAGTGATCTCCCCTCCGTTCCTCCCCGCTCTCCCCCGCAGCTTCCTGCCTGCCGCTGGCACCCGAACCTTTTCTCCCGAGCGGGCAGGTACTCGCTAAGGGCAATGCTCGTTCGAGCAATTGCCCTTAGCGAGTATACTCGCTAATCTCTAGTTAAGATATACATTGTTTTAACAGGGGAGCCTATAGTTTATGGCATTCCTTGGATATATGTGCGTTTTTGTAATGTCTAAAATTTCATACCATCAAAAGGTCTGGCTAGGTTTTTCTGCACCCAGGACAAAGACTCAGATTGACGCCCCTTTCATCTGAAGCTTATGGCTAAGGCTAGATGGTCTGACTGATCACATGCGACCAAGCCACACCAACCTGTTACCAGCAAGGTTGTATGACCATTGGCCATTGTGTGTGGGTACAGATTGATCACATGCGACCAGCCAGATCATGTGGCCTTAGCCTAACTCCATTTGTCTCATTCCTCCCTCCACAAATTAATGTGTTTTAAAGGCATAACTACTTTAATAAACCTGCACTGTTGTGCAAAATCAGAGTTTTTTTTCATTATTATTTTCTGGTGCAGAGTGTTAGGGCAGCAGAATGCAGTCCTAAGCTCTCACTCACAACCTGAAGGTTGCTGGTTCAATCCCTGCATGGTTCAGGTAACCAGCTCAAGGTTGACTCAGCCTTCCCTCCTTCCGAGGGCGGTAAAATGAGTACCCAGCTTGCTGGGGAGTAATGAAAACTAATTCCCTTAAAGCGCTGCAGAATAAAATGGCGCTATACAAATAACAAGTCCCTTTCCCCCCTACTTCTTTTTTCATATTGGTGGGTGGGGAGGACGTTTCAATAAGGGTTTGTCAGCTATTCCCAAGATTGACGTTTATCACTGGATAGGCCACTGCATTCACCCCTACCTCTTCGTAGCCTCTTGTAGTTCCGATTCATTAAATATGAGGCCAGATTGCAGTGGATTTCCCAGTGCTTTAGAGGAGCAGCGAGGGGACACATCTGCTCGGGATGGCTGTAAACCATGCCCCCCTGCTCTCATATATTTGATTCAGCCAGTAAAATCTTTTCCAGATGTTTAAAAATCCATTGCTACTCTCTTCTTGTACCCTTTTGCTGTAATGTCCTGTCCCCTAACTAACTTTCATCCTCCAATCTGAAACATAACTGCCTATGTAGACCGGAGTTCAGTGCCATCCAATGTGCCTGACCTACACTGGGCTACACAATCATGTCTAAACTAATCCTTCCAACTTCATCAGTGGTCTGCCACCTTGCCATCCCATTCTACCATGTGTCAGGTCAGGTTGTTAGATCTAGAAATCATACACAGAATATAAGATCAAGGTAAGACGGCACATGACATGACCCAAAATGTCTAGTGTGTACAACAAGCTATAATATCCATCAGTTACCTATAAATACTAGATTTTACTCATTTATCACCAAGTGCACCTACAGTATATGAGTTTTTTGGACATCCCATTCCGAAACAATGGGCACTAATATGGAGTCAGGCCCTCTTTTGTCGCAACAAAAGTCTGTTTCCGCTCTATGAATGAATATTTCCCTGTCGTAAGATAGAGACAGAAAGAAATAGAATCCTTTTCACTTGTCCCCTGTACTGCCCATTAATTGTGCTATCTAGCTAGCAGCCAAAAGTCCTATATGTTACTGTAATAAAGTCTTTTCTATTTTGGCTATACACCTTTGATGCTGCCACTACTATCTGAACTTTATATGTTACTGCTGTCATCTATCATCAGGTAAGTTGAACAAAATAGTAGTATGGTTTGTAGACAGTACTGATAGGAGCTTTATATCTCTGTCAGCTATCTAGAAACAGATTCCTTAAGTATGCGCTGTATGTAATCATCTCTGTTTTTTCTCCTCCTACCTTTGTCAGTTCTTCCCAGCAAACATGCCATCCTCCTCACCGTGCCGAGACATGGCTGACTAAACGTAAGCCTATACTTTTGGGTTTTATGCTTTGTACAATTTACTTTCACTCCATACAAATCACTACAGAGGGAAAATCATACACAGTTTCACTTGCATACATATTCACACATGGCAGATTTGTTGTAGACATTTTGTACAACTGTCTCATCATCTCAATAGGACTTGCAGAAATCCACGTGCTTGCCACCAAAACAACCCTATTTACATGAATGGAACTGATTCTTAGCTGTAGAAATTTCTGCAACAAATCTGTTGTGTGTGAATATAAATTTGTCCTTCCTTAACTTTTCTCTAAGCCAAACATATCCTAAAGTATGGTATATAGGCTTGTAACTGGGGAGCAGACTGAGCATGTGCACTGGTCACAACTAGAAAGGAAGTCAGGGGGTGCTGGCAGCACATTCTCTCGCCACCACAGGAGATGCTAAAAAAAACCTGATTCAATGATTTTCACGCTCTGCCTCTTCTTTCTGATGCCCTGCAGCCTGGCATAATGAAAGGACACCGATTGGCGCTGCGCAGCTCATCTCCTCACCCTTCCTGTTTAAACAGCGTATTGCAGCGAATCAGCTCAGCTTCAGCGCTTCTGACAAGCTAGGTGAGGCTGAGGCCCAAGCTGACACAAAGCACCAAGGGCGTCTGTTACCAAAGTTAAAAAGTGAGCTAAGCTGGGTGATTACTGCTGAAAGCAACTTTGTAAGCAGCCAGAGAATCACTCAGCTCAGCTGGCTATTTAACTTCAGTGACGCACTCCTGTCTCTTTGTGATGCTCTCTGTGTGCGCTTGGGAGGCTGCTGCCTTGTCAGGAGCGCTGAGGCTGAGCTGTCAGAGGACAAGGTGGCGGCAGTGCTGCTCTTCTGTCAGTAGTTGCAAGTCAAAAGCAGGAGGTATCAGCTGTTTCTGGTGAGAAAGACAGGGTGGGGGTGACATTGCAGAGCTGCTGGCCACACCGCCATTTGTGATGAGCGTTTTTTATTCCGTGCACTGTTCCCATGAGCCATTTTCAAAAAAGTAAGTGTATATGTGTTATGTGGAAATATAATGTGTATGATTTTATATGTAATGTGTCGGTATATATTGTGTGCTTGTGTAATATACCAGTACATAATTGTTTGATGGATACATGTCATTTGTGTATGTAACTATACAGTATATAATGTGTGTTACTAATAAGGTAAAGGGGTGTTATTTTAGAAAGTGATGACATATCACTAGGATATGCTATCACTTTATGATTGGTGGGAACCCAACCTCTGGGATTCCCACCGATCCTGAGAATGAGGTGGCCACAGCGCAGGTTTGGCAGTGTCCCTTTGGCTTTTTTATCCTGTACAGCAGCACTCCTGGCCACACTCTGTGCAGGGAAATGCTGCACTTCCCCATCAACTATAGAGGAAGGAGGGCTGCTTGGCCTCGGGGCTCCACAGGACTCTTCTTGGTGTCTTCATCTAGACTGGCTTTACATCTGGAGCGTTAGGCCTCATGGAACATGGGGAACACACATGGTGGTGAGTAGCCCGGCAACGGCCACTGAGATCTCCCCACTCCTTCTGGACGCTCCCAGCTGATCATTCCAATTTCCACCAATCCTTATATTCACCAAGAATTTACTGGACTTAACTGACAGCAGCAGTAGCCACATCACCTCAATCCATACTACAACAACCCATGTATGGGTCAGATGAAGTTTCTAGGCAAAGTAAAATGATAATCTAACTCATCTTTTGAAAACCACAGCAAATTCCTTCAACAAAACAGACCGACAACAAAATGGTCAAACAAGGCTAGGACAAAAATAAAGATCTAACAAGTATGCTAAGACCCAATAAGACCCAGGCGGAAATGGATAAATAGTTGAGGAAAAAACATAACTCACCAGCCACACAAAGATCTAAGATACTACAAGATACCCCATTACATTAGGACCCTGATGAATCTGATGCAGAGTGACCATAATGAAGATCAAGACCACAATCTAATCTCTCGCGCCTTTATCAGAAAGTTCTTGACACAAGCCTTCTGCGCTGTGATTAAAGAACTAGGTGACATTAAAAAACTAATGTTAAAGAAATCAGCCACAGAGTTAAAGCTCTGGTAAACTGTGAAATTCTTCCGCATAGCTAAGCTATTTAATCAAATTTAATGATTCAACAAAAACATTTTAAAAAGACCCTATTCATGTTAGAAGATCAAGAGAACAGAAATAGACAAAAAAAATATCAGGTTTCAGGGCCTCCCAGAAACAATCACCAATGAGACCCTGAGATCTTCTGCTATGCAAATTTGCCAATTTCTCAAGGGCAATTCAAAAATTACAGAATGCATTCATAGAGCTCTGGGTCCCAAACCAGCCCCTACTGACCCTCCACGGGATGTCATATGTGGTATACTGAACTATATTGACACATACACCATTCTTTAATAGGCAAGAAAATCTCAAGACATCCATTTTAAAGGCAACAAAATTCAATTATTCTAAGATACACCCCCAATATACCCCCAAGCAAAAGATGCATTTTAAAATCTCTCACAGATGCTCTACGCTCAAAGAAACTCTCAGTGAAATGGTTTTTCCCCTTCAGCTTGACTACTTCTAAGGATGCCAAAAGAATCTCAATCAGATCACCAGACGATCCATGGAAGGCATAGAAGAGATTAGATATCACCCCAATAGGCATTCTATTCTGATTGCTAGCTCACCTCACCAGTAAAATTCCACAACTTCCCTAGCTAAAAAATTGGAAACTGTGTACCAAATTCAAATTACCAAAGAACAAATAGTCAACAATAGTCTAAGAGATGTATTATTAAAATTTGATGTTTCCACCACAATTCATCTCAACAATCTTTACCCTCTACTCTCAACCTTCTGTTAAAATCCAATTTAATGGTATCCTCTCAAAACCAGTTAAGATTAAAATGGTACAAGACAAGGCTGTCCACTATCCCCCACCTTATTTGTATTGGTGATGGAGACTTTTCTACAAAAAAAAAAAAATCAGACAATGTCCTCACATAAAAGGTCTAAAAGTAGAGGACATTACAAATTCTACAGCTGCATATGTGGATGATCTCTTAAATTTAATGACAAATCCTGAAAAAGCGCTTTCCTGAACACTAGGGTTCCTAGATCATTTTGTAAAAATCTGAAGCTTTTAAATTAACTATAGCAAATCTGAAGCACTGAATATTTTGGTCCCTGAAAACCCAATTAACCCCATAAAAGAATAATCTCCCTTTATGCGGTCCTCTTCAGGAATTAAAAATGTAAGTATTACTTTGACACCTACATAGTCTAGATATACCATACCTTTTATGGTTGGGCCATAAAAACCTATTATCTGCATTTTCCCACCATTTTATACACTTTGAAAAAAGTTCCAATTGCAATGCCTAGATACTTCTTCAATAACATAAGACAACTCTTTAGTAGGTTTACCTGGAACAAATCACAATCTAGCTCTCATCTAATTTAGAAAAAAACAGCTTTTGGCCTACCAAGTATACACCACTATTATAAGGCAATCCATATTTCTAGATGGATCTTCTTGGTAGATCTTTCAATAGATTCTCCCACGATAAAAGTCGAAAGAGCTCTTCTAGGCTCTAATCGCCAGTTTCTCTTCTGGTCGTACCACCCCACAGGGATGTCTAGATAGCATATTAGCCCTATCATAAGAGGCCACCTAATGTTCTCTATTGGTCAAATGTTATAATACATTCTCCTGGAACTACCAGTTCTTTATATTTACAATATACGGATACTCACATGACTTATTATGTCCCTTTATGTTAGAGAATTGCGAGTCTCACTCACCTGTTTTATTATATTATCATATTCACTACATATTCATTTTTGTTGTATTCTTATTGCTTTCTTAAAAAAAAGATGGTTTAAAAAAAATACAAATGACATATTTTGTCGTATTACACCACTTTGGTACAAAAAAATAAAAATAAGCAAAACACCATTGCAGTATTATTTCTCATGTTTGCATCTAGTCTTACTCAGCCACAAACGGCACTCTTTTAGAAAAATGAAGTCATATCACACAAATTAGACACAAATCAATATCAAATGTACTAATTTTTAAGTTGATTCTTCCCACATGACAGATGAGCGGCATGTTATCTATTATTTTTTTTATTAATTTGGTAACAATTACCATATTTTTCGCTTTATAAGATGCACCTAGGTTTTAGAGGTTGGAAAATGAGAAAAAAAAATATTCTAGATCAGGCAGTGAGGGTGGTATTACAGAAATAATAAAGCAGTAGTACCGCCTTGAAATTAAGTATATACCGCTAGGTCAACCTGCCATTCAGGATCCAGGGACTGCTGAGTATAAATGTAATGGTGGTCTTATTACTTGTCACACAGCATTCCTGGAGCCCTAAATGCTGTGTTTGACTAGTTATAGTGATGTATGTGGTATAAATGCTTGCATAACTCTGCAGTTGGCATTCAGGATCCTGGAAACGCTGAGTGACAATGTAATGATGATTCCATTAGTTGTCACCCAACTTTTCAGAAACCCTGCATGGCATATCTCATTATGGTGAGTTATGGGGTATACATTTCAGCACAATGAGGCACCAATCAGCTGTAAGTATGGGCAGCTCTCCTCCCCTGCTATGGAGCCTGAAGCTGTTTGATAAGGAGGAGAGAAGGGCCGACCGTACATACAGCTGATTGGTGGAGGCGGTGGAGCAGCAGTAGTCTTTGTAGGCACTCACTAATCAGCTGTTTGTACAGGGGGCTCTCCTCCCCTGCTGGGAAGTAGACATTCGAACCTTATTACACAGCTGTCAGCTGCATAGCAGGGAAGGAGAGATGCCCATATGAACAGCTGATTAGTGAGAGCCGGATGGAACTGCTGCTGTTCCCCTGTACCCACCAATCACTAGTTTGTACGGGCAGTTTTCGTCCTCTGTTATGGATGCGGTCCTGGCCGGTAGCTGTGTGATAAGGACGTGCAGTCTTTTTTACACACCTACCGGCCGGATCGAAATTTTGGCATGTTTGCTTTATAGGACGCACTGACTCAGGTATTTAGCTATTCACATAGTTTTTTGTTTCTAAGCAATTAAGTGGGGGGAAAAAGTGCGTCTTATAAAGCAAAAAATATGGTAGATTTTTATAAAATGTAAACTTTCTTAGATTACCTAGAAAAGTTTCCAATCTATGTGGTGACACCGTAAATGTTTACTAGGAGAGAGTGATCTAGTCAAATCAAATGCTTATCTGAAAATGAAGTAATGGGCCATTTATACGGGACGATTATCGTTCAAAATTCATTCAAACAAACTAATTTGAGCAATAATCATGCAGTGTAAGGGCCCAAAAATCATCCACTTTTTGTTCACAGGTTTTAAAGCTGATTTTCAGTCAGCTAAAAAACCATTGCTGGATCGCAGGCTTGTCGTTCAGTGTAAACCTTTCCCGCTTCACATAGAAGGTAGAGCGCTCAGGGAGAAGCCGTGATACAGCAGTGAAGTCTGTCAGAGAAAACGCTCTGCACGAGCACTGACGACCTTAATGATGACCTCACTGTCGACCCGCCTAAAAGGGCCCTTAGCCTGTTTCGAAGCGGTATCTCTTTCAGGGGAAGATAAGGGACATGACAACTGACCTAGAACTGTTAAAGCATTTTTGTTGTCACTTTTGGCTAACAGCAAGCATTTTCATCATTAAATTGTATACAACATTTTTCATGTGGCGTCCATTTAGAGAATTGAATCTCAAATATTATTTAGTGTTTCTAATGAGGAATATACTACACTTCACTATATGGTAAATACAGAATATATAGCAATTGTAGTATGGTTCCTTAATCCCTTAAGGACATGGCCTATTTTGGGCATAAGGGTGCAACGATTTTTGGGGACATTTTAAAAGCCATAACTTTTTATTTTTCCATCGACATGGCCATATAAGGGCTTGTTTTTTTGCGTGGCAAACTGTAGTTTTTATTTGTCCCATTTTTGGGCATATTTACTATATTGTAAAACTTTTATAATTTTTTTTCTATAGTGGGGAGAGAAAACACATCAATTCTTCCATCGTTTTTTTACAGCGTTAATCATGCAGCATAAATGACATGATACATTTTTTCTGTGGGTCAGTACGATTACAATTATTATTATTATTTTTTTATATAGCTGCATTCAAAGTCCTTTTTTATTTTTCCATAGACAGAGCTCTGTGAGGGCTTGTTTTTTTACCCGCAATAAAACTAAAAAACGAATAAATAACTGAGCGATGCCTCTGATTAGCTGAGCACTGTGACCAATCAGAGACAGCGCTAAGCCATTAAATGACAGCTGAACGCTGCTTCTGATTGGTCACAGTGCTTAGCCAATCAGAGGCAGCTATTTCTGCAGGAGGGGGGTTTTCAGTCCCTGACCACCAGAATACAGATGAAGACTGAGGGGAATGGGGAGAAGAACAGGACAGTGCTACTAGGTGAGTTAAATATATATTTTTTTAACAGCTAGGGATGATTTTTGGGGTAGGGTATATATTTCAAATCCCCCACCCCACACCCACCCCTGCTGCAGGGCTTGCCTCCATCCCATTGCTTACAATGGGCCGGCAGCAGCACTGGCCCCATTGAAAGCAATGGGAGAACATTGAGTTCCACTGCCACAGCTGTGGCAATGGATTCCTTCATCCCCGTAGGGATGAAGTAACCCCTGCCATAGTTTTCACAGCTGCGGCAGAGGATCACAATCTTATTCGTATGTTTTCAATAGGGATGGAGGTGATTTGACAGCATCCAGGGGTTTCACATCCAAGGAATCCCCTGCTGCAGCTATCAATGCGGCAGCAGTAGCATTGGCCCCATTGAAAGCAATGAGATACCATTGTGGTCATCTGCCACAGCCCAGAGCTTAAGTTACGTGCATTTTCAACATCCGTGGAGCACATTTTTTGCGCGCAAAAATAAAAAACTCGTTTGTCTGACCAAGGCCTTAAGGTGCAACAGTTTATAGCAGTTGGGGAGAAATGGGAACAGAATAGTTTAGATAAAATAAGCATCAAAGTAAATAAAATGTTGCAATAAAAACAATATCATGAAAGATGTAGCCTGTGTCTCTGGGCAAGGTCATTACATCTGATGTATCTTTAAAAATTATTCTCAAAAATTAACAAATATGCCACAAGGGGCAGTTTTTAAGGGAACATGTCATCAGAAAATGACTGATTGTTTAAATCAAATTTCTATTTCAAACATAATTTATTTTACATTTTGGTAATTTTTCTTTAATTCTCCAAGTCACTATGCATATTTTAAAAAATGAAATCCTAGTATCTTGCAGTTTTGACTACTAGCATAACGTAATTCAATTGAGGTTAAAAGTGGACACATTTGAGTAAAAAGCACAAAACATTTACACATAAACAACATAGTAATCTTATATGTCTATAAGTTTGAACAACAAAAATATCTCCTTGGTAAATCACTGTAAGAACATACGGTACACATGAAAATATAGTTATCATATGCAAGCATTTATAATATTGAAAATATCAATTAGGGGAAGGTCATGTGGCATAAAAAAGCATTATAAAACTGCAACGATTTGTGATAATCATCATTCCCCTTTTGGTAAACTCCGTTACGTCCTGGAGGTTTGGGGTTTGTATGAAGGTGGATCAGGGGTCGATCCTGCTCGATACAATGTGGGTGCTGGCTGCTTCTTACAGCTGACGTCCGCCTGCAACAGCTTAGATCAGTAGCGCTGCTGATCAGAGCTGTTAACCCTTTAGATGCCACAATGGCACTTAAATGCCCCGATCAAAGTTCAAGAGTCCTGGTAGACTGCCTGTCGGACCGCGGTATAATGTAATAGTATGGTATTACATCATAAAAAGTGATCAAAAGTCGTATGTACTCCAGAATGGTACAAATTGAGACTACAAGACATCCTGCAAAAAATGAGTCCTTGTATAACTATGTAGACAAAAAAATATAAAAAGTTGGCTGGTAGAAGATGGCGGCATAAAGTTTAAAATAAGAGATCCTTGGAAAAAAATAAAAGTAGTACAGAAAAAAGAAAACGATATAAAATTTGTATCACAGTAACAATAGTGACCCATAGAATAAAGTTATCATGTCATTTTCGCTGCAGCTTCTGCGCCATAGAAACAAGTCGTCGTCCGTCCCCAAAAAAAATGGTGGAATTTAGGTTTTTTTCCATTTCACCCCAATTTCCAAGTTTTCAGTAAATTATATGGTACAATAAATAGGACCATTAAAAAATACAAGCCCTCAGACATCTACATGAATGGATAAATAAAAGGGCCGTGTCCTTAAGGGGTTAAGGTCAGGGGCGTAACTATAGAGGATGCAGGGGATGCGGTTGCACCCGGGCCCAGGAGCCTTAGGGGGCCCATAAGGCCTCTCTTCTCCATATAGGGAGCCCAATACTATGAATAAGCATTATAGTTGAGGGCCCTGTTACAGGTTTTGCACTGGGGCCGAGGAGCTTCAAGTTACGCCTCTGGTTAAGGTGCTTGATGTTTAGGCATACACACATGACATTCATAGTTAAGATAACTTAAACAGCGTTAATTTTTGTCATCACATCACACAGAATACTTACTTCACATTACTGCACTGGAACTCTGTATAAATACTCAAGTTAACACAAGCGGTTTAATTAGTAAACATTATTCTTACAAACAGTCCATTAGGGAAACATTTTCATCCAGAAGTAAAGACATAAAGCAGCAGATATTATTTTATTATATATTTCTTATAACAGCCGCAATACAAAGTTGAAGAACAGTATTGTCAGTTTGTTATTTATTCACAGTATCAGGTTATTTCAACAATAAAAGCAAATGTTAGAATACACAGCACAACAAATTAACAAAAATTAAAATGTACAAAACAATGAGTTATTGTAAAACATCTTGAATGTTAACTGTTTTAAACATGCATGACAATAACGTTTGTGACAGTGAATGGCAGCATAAATGTTCAACAGTAAAATACATTTTATATATTGATTATTGTTTAATAAATATACTGTTTATAAAAAATCCAATATAAACTATATATAAAAATCCCCCTATAGCACCTTGTTGATAGTAATAGTAAACTGGATGGTAATCATTGGTGTGTTTACTTTGGCTGCATTTGCATAATCTAATTGTTGACACCTCAACAATGCATCTTATTTATTAACAAACTTTATGAATATTCTAGAATAGTGTTATGAAATCTATTTGATAAATGCTTTTTTTCTGAACTTGGCATGGATCTCTCCTAGGGACAATGAAGAAAGCAATAAAATCAAATATCTATGTTCATTCCAGATTATTAGGACTCCCTTCCATTTACTCCTGTGTTTAGGGCCTCGAAACTCGCAACCTCTCTGTGCACAATTGTTATCCACAGTGCCACGCATATTCTTTATTCAATGTATTGCTTACCCCCCACAAAAGAAGAGTTAGGCTGGGTTACCACGATATGGAAATCCTGCGGCTTGGCCGCACCGAAAAGCCGCAAGATTTTCGCAGGCGAGCCACAGCTTAAAAACCAGTATTCCATTGCGACTTTCTCTCCTCATAGAAAAGAGTGAGGCTGCAACAAAAAAAAAATTGACATGCTGTGGCTGTCAATTTTGCGCCGCATCACCGGTTCCGCCCAGCTTTGCCCCAATGGACTGGCCGCTCAGTGTGGACGAGATTTTTGCAAAATCTCGTCCACATGGCTGGCTAATCCCGGAATTAGGGGCTGTGGGCGGATTTGCCGCACAGAAATTCCACACCGAATTTCCGTAGCAAATCCGTCCCATGTGAACCCAGCCTTAAGAATCAAAGTAATCGTAGAGTTTACATTAGCTCTGTGCAAATTGTGCGTTTATAATTCACAAGGCAAACAAAACTAAACGCCTCTAGCTCTTATCATAGATTTCATGAACAGAAACTGAACTGAACACAAAAAAGATCAGCTGCCTAATAATGTTCAGTCAGCAATGAGATTATCGTACACAAAATCACACAAAAAGAGCACACGATGTGAGGTATGTGATATGATCCCTCCCATCCCACCCACTTTCACTGGACGCAGTTCAAAAACTATCCCAACTGAAATAATAGTGAAAGGGAACTTTATAAATAACATGATTTGAAAACAATACAGCAGACAAAACAGTATAGACACTTTACAATAAAAGTTCATGTATAGAACTGTTTTCAGACATAGAGGTTGTCTAGTTGAGAAACTTTTTTTTAATATGCTCTACTTCTAAGTTATTAGGAGGAGGGGGGTTTTTAATGTTGAGAGGAGCCTCAGCACCTGTTCACAGTACAGTGGGGTTACAAAGAATGTCTCTCATGGAAGTACTTGTCCTGTTTTCCCTAACACAGGCGATCCACTGATAAGAATGGACACCATGTAATACTTCACTTTCCCTGAAGTGCCACTAAAGAGGAAATTAACACTTGCTAGGTTGCCAGGTTTGCTAACAGATTACAGCTGATTGCTGGGGGTTCCAGAGGAGGGACACCTTGCAATCAGGTGGCTGTTAAGGAACTCTTCTAATGAGTGTGAAAATGTAAGTATAAAACTTCTTTGTGCTCATTGGAGAATAAACCAGTTAAACAGTGGCAAAAGTGCAATGCAAGTGGCAGTCTGACGTCACTTACGTGGAAGGAGGGGGGTGTGGGCATATATCTTAGAAATTCTCTCCTGTTGGCAATGGAAGCCAAAGTTCCAATAAACGACTAGAAATAACGCCCACTTCCAGGAACCCACGCCCTCTCTGCAATGAAGGTAATTGATCCCTTTGTCCTATATATACATCTATAGTGTATTATCTTCACTAGGCCTGAAAAAGGTGCCAGAGTAGCACCGAAACGTGTGGCCTATTTATCTGTTATGATCTTGAATTCCTTATTTGTCTGTACCTGTATCAGTCTATCCATATTCAAGGAATTGCTTCAAAGTTGGCGCTTCAGATTGAACTTAAACTTCCATTACTAATGAATATGTCCCCCCCCCCTTCCAAGTAAGTGACATTGGACTGCCACTTGCATTGCACTATTGCCACTGTTTGATTGGCTCATTCTCCTAAGAGTGCAAAGAAGTTTTTTACGTACATTTTCTTTTCTGTTGCAAAACTGTGTGGGTAGTTTTGGTCACTTTGCAGCTCTCCACCTCATTTGGATTTTAATCCAGCATAGGAGGAAAGCTCTTCGCTTCTTAGACTACAGGTGTGACACCTGGTCCATCAAGCAGGTGTTCACACCAGGTGAGTCCTTTCATATATTTTATTACACTCTTTTCTTGATCCATCCCTGCGGGGGTCTTTCCTAATTATTAATCTTCTAATTAGTGTGGGTTGTGAAAAGCAGATACCTCTTTAAAGATAGGGAAGCAGACGGTAGTGACAGACACACTGATTACAGTGATATGTCTGCTGTAAGGATAGGCGCAGCAGTTTTTTGAGAAACTTATCAGTAGCAGCACATACTAGAAAGTAGGCCTACATATTCATGAGCTGCAGGCTAGCCAAACCCACCCTGCCCTCCAGCCACTGATTGACAGCTGTCTGCTCAGTCATTGGCTGAAGGATGGGGTGGGTGTGGCTTAGCTGCAGCTCATTAAATGCAAGTTTCTCCCTAACTACTGCACAGATTTACATATCATTGTAGTCAGTGTGACAGGCACTACCTTATGGTGCGCTCAGTGAGGGCTGAAAAACGATGGTGACAGAGTCTCTGTAAGTCAATATTCTGAAAGTTATTCAGTTTAAGAGCCATGCACATGAGCCTATCATGGGTCTATACAACCTCTAAGTTAAGACCCATTTACACAAAACTATTATCGCTCAAAATTTAAACAACCGCTTTTGAGCGATTATCGATTAGTGTGAATGTGAAAAAAAATCACTCACGGTTTGTTCACTTTTCAGTCAGCTTGAATAACCTCGTTGGCCTGCTGGCTTCTCGTCCTGTGTAAATGCTCCCCGCTGAGTGCTTCGCATAGGAGGTGAAGCGCTGAGCGAGAAGCGTACTAGAAGTCCGTGATCCAGTGGGAAGTCTTTCTGTGGAAACGCTCTGCACGAGCGCTGACGACCTTAGCGGTAACATCAGCACTCGTGCAGTCATTTAAAGGAATGTTGGCCCGTGTGAAAGGGCCTTTATAAAAAGCCATAAAGCTAGTTACATTAACCTTTTACGTCCCAATGTTCCCAAATTGGATCATTACTTTTCAAATTTTTTTAGTGGCCTAAATTTTACCACCTGTCTTCTGTTTTTAGTCTGTCTCCTGTGGTTTTAATTTCTATGTAAATATTTGAGATATGTATGTGTAGATTTATATCCAGTGTTATACATTTTTGTTATTGTCTTTGTAGGCTTGAAAAAGACCTTTTGTAGGTCGAAACGTCACCTAAATTTTAAACTATGAAACAATAAAGCATGTTCCTTTAGACAAGGAGCTCATCTTGCATCATTATATGCTGCCACCTTTTTTGCTACATGTGTTTCCCTAAGGGGCTTATGTCCATAGCCCTGTTGGTGGCTTTGCATCAATCCCAAAACATTTTTTTTCGCTACTAATAACAAGAAAATCCTTTATTAGTAATCTTATTTTTTTTCTAAATCTGCCTCCCCCGGAATATCTTTTTCCAGTGGGTTTTGAGTGAGTGCCGTGGTTTTCTGTTTACTATTTTGAATAAAATATCCATCGATTTAATGAATTCCCAGTGTCAATGTAGTAAAGGAGAAACTACTGAACAGCGCTAACATTCTGCTGTTTGGAAGGATGGTCGGAATTGAGCATATAAAATGAGATTTTTAATTGTTAGCATGTGTAACCAGCACAGCTTTCAAAAGTGTAAAGTAATTTTAAGATTTCTAAAATAAAAGATGAAAATAAAGCAATCAAATTACAACATATATATTTTGTTTTGTTATTGTTTGATTTGGAAAGATGGAAAAACATTAGAGATGAGCGAGCATACTCGCTAAGGGCAATTACTCAATCGAGCATTGCCCTTAGCGAGTACCTGCCCGCTTGGAAGAAAAGGTTCGGCTGCCGGCGCAGGTGACAGGTGAGTTGCGGCAGTGAGCAGGGGGAGCGGGGGGGAGAGAGATCTCCCCTCCATTCCTCCCTGCTCTCCCCCGCAGCTCCCTGCCCGCCGCCGGCAGTCGAGAGCAGGGAGGAATGGAGGGGAGATCTCTCTCTCCCCCCCACTCCCCCCTGCTCACTGCCGCAACTCACCTGTTACCCGCGCCGGCAGCCGAACCTTTTCTTCCAAGCGGGCAGGTACTCTCTAAGGACAATGCTCAATCGAGTAATTGCTCTTAGCAAGTATACTCACTCATCCCTAAAAAACATCTAACCATAATTTAAAAAAAAAAAAAGCTTACACACATTACGAAAAGTACCTTTATAAACTGAATATCCTGAGATCAGGGACACATTATATGCCCCTGATTTTGCATTATATATAGAGATGAGCGAGCATACTCGCTAAGGGCAATTACTCGATTGAGCATTGCTCTTAGCGAGTACCTGCCCGCTTGGAAGAAAAGGTTCGGCTGAAGGCGGCGGGCGGGGAGCAGCGGGGAGGAATGGAGGGGAGATCTCTCTCCCCCCTGCTCATTGCCGCAACTCACCTTTCACCCGCGCCGGCAGCCGAACCTTTTCTTCCGAGCGGGGAGATACTCCCTAAGGACAATGCTCGATCGAGTAATTGTCCTTAGTGAGTATGCTCGCTCAGCTCTAATTATATAGCATTGTTTGTATTTAGCAAAACAGTTTAGGGGTGGTGGACCTGTTGGGTGTTTTTGTACCTGACAGTCGTCACAAGACGTATCTCTCCTGTACTTTTACACATAGCCATTCTCCGCCACGGCTGATAGCTGAGTAGAAACACTAGACGATACAAAAATGCCTCGCATCCACCACAAAATTGCATTTTGGCGAACATGATATAGGGCCGCGATTTCACCCGGATATCACACTCGCCCATGTGTAATTAGCCTAAGACTTCATTAACAGGGCGTGTACCCTGTTACCTAATACTGGCACACCACTCACATGGTGCACGAATATCACTCTATAAAGATCTGTTATATAATACGGCAAATGCTAAATTAATAAACTGCACTTTTTCAGAGCTCTCAGCAGGAACCATACTAAGTTATGCTATAATGTCCTATGATTTCTTTGCCGCTTCCGTAGTTATAGGCCCAAAACCTGAGGCCGCACTGCTGAGAGAGTCTGGTGACATTTGCTGTTCTACACCATTACTATATGCAGACATACAACATGTGCAGAGAATTCTAATCCCTATCTGGCATCAATATGTGGATGTTTTTGAACAAATATTGGCAACAGAATCCCAGAAATACAGCCTCAGGCTTTGGCAAGTAACTTTAACATATGACAGTAGATTTAAAGGAGTATTGCCATCTCAATCGTTTAGGCTCTATCCAGGGAATATACTATAAAAGTCTGATCAATGCCCCTCCCATCACCCCAGCCACTCTAAATGCAGTGGCTATTAGGAAGGAAACAGCCCAGCTCCAGGATAACTCTGTAACTTAACTCCCATAGAAGTAAATGGGAGTTAGACAAAGCTTGCTGTTCTACGCCGTTTGCGTAACTCTCATTGACTTTCATGCAAGTTACGGAAACAATGTAGTTCAGCTAAGCTCGGCTGTTCTCATGAAGCCAGCCAACTGACCACCTCTTATTTAGTGGTGTTCCCTTCTCATGTTTGGCCAAGATTGGAACACCCCTTTATGAATTTAAAAAAGGTTTTCACATTTTAATGGACACTAGGAGGCCTTTTATACATTCATCTGGTAGATACCCAGTTACTAAACTTAAAGGGATTGTACCCCTATCCCCCTTTACTGCTCCATTCATTTCAATGGGGCTGACATAAATAGCCACTTGTACTCAACTATCTCCAGGAGTCCCACTGAAAATCAAAGGAGCAGCACTGGGCATGTATAGCCAATGCTTGATTCAGTCCTTTCCACACACTGTGACGGGTGCAGCGGGCCCGTAAATAGGAGAATGGAAAAAATGGGACTCATTCTCAGGATTGAGGGGTCTCGGTGGTGATCAGCCTTTTATTACCTACTTCATAGATAGGTGATGAAAGTTTATTCTGGTACAACCCCTTTAAAGAATTTTTCAATAAGACTGACATATGAGGACGGTTTTAGATGCCGTAATATAGATATTGATAAAAATCAATCTAGTGCCTGTTGACATTTAAGTGTAGTTCAGCAGAACACAGGATAAATTCTGGAGTTGTATCTGTAACACAGACATTAAAATATCTGCAACTGACCTTAGTGGCCTATAATATAGTATCAACTGTTAAAATATATATAAAACTTATTTTCTATTCATTCTAAATGTATTCATTTATCATTTAAATGGACGCTAACTTTTCAAGCAGCTTATGTTTATCTGATAACCACCGGGGTAACCAGAAAAACATCTGGGTACTTTATTTACCTAAAATGAGGTTTCTGTGAAGTGTTGCTGGAGAGGGCAATAAAGCAAAACAGGAAGTGGAAAGGAGTCATCCTGCTCATTATAGTCTATGAGAGCAGAGGAGAGGGGCAGGAGGAAGAGGGAGAGACACGGAACATCCTGCTGAAGCCAATGGTGAGTTACTTGCTGCTATCTACTCACATGTACACAGCTCAGTAAAGCTTAAAGCTGCCTGTCCACGGGCGATGCGAAATCCCGACGCCCAGGAGCAGGGGCCAGCGGACGGATCTCCGCGGTGAGCCTATCTGACAGGTATGCTCACCGCAGAGAATCGTGGCAATTCGCAGCATGTTTCGAATTGCCGGCCGTGAGTGGAGAATCGCTATGATTCTCTGCTCGTGGACAGGGAGGCTGTGCTATGGAAAGCGTTCACTGCGTTCCCCGCGGCCGGATTATAGCCGCGGGGAACGTAGTGAAAAATTGCCCGTGGACAGGAGCCCTAACACTCCTACATGATGACGTGTATCTGTGTGTGTTAAAGATAGAGCAGGATCTGCAGTTCTCTGTGTACAGTATATTAAAAGAACTGAGGATTAGACATACAGCTTACAGAGGGAGGAACGGGGAAAATTACATGATACAAGTCATACACTGGCCAGAAATAGTGTTATTCTTCATGTACTCATATGGCATCAGCTTATTCTGAAAAGTTTAACCGATATTCTATATTATCTTTTAGACAATAAACCTTAATTGTGTGAACCAGCAATTACATGATACTTAATATTTCATCAGCAATGTAAAATTCATAGAATTCTTTTATAATATATAAGATCTCTTGATGCAATGGTGGCAGCAATTATGATATTCACAATCATTAGTGAATTAGTTTTCAACCAAATCAAACAGGAATACATATGGACTGCACGTGGGATGCCTTATTATTCTGTAGCAGTGAATATCAGCAGCTAATTAAAATATCTGTGTGCAAAGATGTAACATAAAAAAAAGACTATAGAGGTATGTTCACATGTGACAGATTCCTGTGCTGGAATCTATTGCTGCATAAATCCCCCCTACATACAAACGGAGCTTGTAAGAATCCTGTACACATGCTGCTATTAGTCACTGGTACAATGAGAGCGGCACATAAAAACAGCCGCTGTGGTACTTTCTACAGATGGTTCAGCATTTAGGAATGCATCTTAGGCTTCCTTCACATGACCGTATGCGTTTTTATGTTCACCCGTACACGCCGTGTAATCGCATTAATAAAGATTTGCCGTGATCGAGTTCCGATCTTTATTTGCACACTGTATAAAACACTTACAGGGGGGTGCTGCTGCATATACGCAGAAGCGTTTAAAAGCAGAAATCCTTGGAATCACAATTAATGCTTAATTAGGGCAAGCTGTCCCAGTGTTGTACGCGGGGTAACTCCCTCCCCTTCCCTTTTTTACACCTTCTACAGAAGTCTATGTGAGCTTGCTGCATATTTCAGCAAAAGATAGGGCAAGATCTATCTTTTCACGTGGCATATAAAATCATAGACCGAAAACAGACGCATTTGTGCTATTTTTCCAGTGTGATTATTTTACCTATCAAAAAATTGTTCATCTGAAAGGAGCAATTAAAAATCAATGCATCACATGGTCGCGTTTTTTCGCAGTTCTTCTTACAAAGCTAAATACCTACAAAAATATGGTCGTCTGGAGAAGCTCTGAAGATGCATACAATGTTCACACCACATATTTTGAATACAGCTGAGATATATGCATTGTTTTCTATTTTTTTACAGAGATATAACTGACCATTAAAAAAATCATACGAAGGGCCCAATCAGATAGGCGTATTCAGGTTAGGTCCATGAAATGTGCAGCATTTTCACAGATCGAAATTCTGCATATTTACTGTACATTGCATTTTTTTTGCACACGCATTCATTGCGTTTCTGATGTACCCCAAAACACGCGAGAAGATTCCATTGATTTTATGTGCAAATACACACTTGTGTATTTACTGTATATTTACAAAATCCCATTGACTTTATTGGGTTATTTCAGTCCATAATACAGACCAAAATAGGGCATGCTGCATTTTTTTTCACACGCGTGAAAAACGCAAGTCTGAATGTTCTATGCAAATCAATGGGGTTCATGCACTGTATATTAAGAGTGTAAAAAGTATGCGTATGATATGCAGTGAAAATACGCCCACATGAACCCAGCCTTAGGCCTCATGTCCACGGCATCAATTGATTTACAAATCCGTGAAGTTCTCCCAGGCGTACGATCTGCGCCAATAGGGAATCATTGGGCATCCGCAGATAATTAAATACCTGCAGATGTCATTTTCCCCAGGCATGCGAATCGGACACGCGGGAAAAGAACCACAGCATGCTCCATTTTTATGCGATTTTCCCACAAGGACGGCTTCCACGGTTTCCATTGAAGCCAATGTAAGCCGTCCAGGAAGCAGGAGTTTAAAAAAAAATTAAAAAGGCACGGCACATACACATCTCACGTCGCCGGCGTCCTGAGTGCATCCACCGTACAGAAGAAAGAAGATCCGTCCATGACGGAGGAAAGCCCCACAGCGTCCGGACAGGTGAGTATAATGTTTTTTTGGCCACATGACTGCGGGCCGGGTGGAATCCACTGCAGGATTCTGCATGGGGAAACCATGCAGGCCAGTGGACATGAGGCCTGAGGGCGTAGGTGATTTTCAGTCTGATAAACTGCATCCTCCTTTCCGCCCCCTCGTCAGCTCTCAGCAAGGGGAGGGCGCCGCATGGGACGGGAACTAGTGTGCTAAGTATCTTCCAGTATTCTGGTCGGAAGATAGTTGCTGAACTATCTTTCCTGGCCAGCGTAAAAGTGCTGGGCACTTTTATGCCACGGGAATACACCCATCTGAACTGATGCATTGTAAACCAATGCATCAGATGGGCAGCATATTTTGGCCGGCCGTGAAATAGGGACCGATATACGCTTGTGTGAATTAAGCCTTACGGTGGTGGCTTGGCTGACTACTGATAGTCAGGCTCCTGCACTAACTGTCAGGAGAGGGAAAACCTCATATTCAGGCAGTTTAACCCCTTTATGCAACAATCAATAGCAACCACAGCAAGCAAGCAGATGACAAGGAGGGGGCTCTTTCTGTCAACTATTGGAACTCTGCAATGCAATTACAAGGTACGAATAGGTTCCTATGGCAGATGAAAGCCTGACAAAGGCCACCATGTCTGCCATATAACACAACGTATTAGGCCCCACTTTCAGCAGAGTGTAATATGCTGCAGATGACAAGTAATGCAGTGTACTATGATAGCAATTGAATAATCACATTTTCAAGTGCCCCTCAGAGATTGAAAAATAGTGTCAAGAAAAGTTCAATAAAGTTTAATTTAAAGAAAAAAAAATCCAGTTTTTCCCTCACAAAAGCCTGGATAAAAAAGCCCAAAGATTTGTAAAAATAATTCAACAACTAATAGGTGTTACCATGTTTGTAATGACCTAGAACATGAAAATATTTTATTTATTGCACATGGTGAACACTGTAAAAATAATTTTAAAACGTAATGTCAGAAATATTTTTGTTTTGTTTGTCTCCCAAAAAATGCAATAAAAAGCAATCCAAAAGTCACATGTGCCTCTAACTGGTGCCAACAAAAACGACAACTCTTTCACATAGCTCCGTTGCCGGAAGATTAAAAATGTTCTTTGTCTAAGAATGGGGTGATGCGGATTCAATAGTTTTTCTTCATGTCTTCATTGCTAAGATAAGAAAGTTATCAAGTTATATTTGCCGACTATTGAATGTCGTAAAGACAAAACCCAAAAACAATGGTGGAATTTCTGGTCATTTTTTTTCAATCTCCCCCTGAAAACAATTTAATTAAAGCTATACAACACAGTATATGTTCCCCAGAATGATGCGACTAAAAAATACGAATTGTCCCTCCCCCCCAAAAAACGAGACCTCATACGGCTATATCAGCGAGTTATTGCTTTTGCAATGCAATAATGAAAATCACTTGGTCCTTAAGACTCAAAATAGGCTCATTAGTAAGGGATTAATATTGTTTTTAGGTTCCAGAGTTTGCATTGACTGATTTCTTATTATTCATGTATAAACATATCTTGACAGCAGTCATAACTCCATTTTTCAGATACGGCTCTCCAAGACTTTTACATAGACATAAAATGTAACATTTGAGTTGTTTGCAGCCCCTAGGAAGGCGCCTACTTTACACTGTTTTATTATGGATTTCTATGTATAAGTGTGCTTTGACATCTGCACTGGGGATTCCACTTTCCTGCTCTGTTCGTGGCGCAGCCTAGGGGTATTCCTGCGGCCGAATGGCTCTGTCTCTGGACGGAACCAAATAGTGCCAGACAGGTCCTACTGACTATAATGGGGTCTGTCCACTTTCCGCCCAGCTTTTGCACGGGAGAAAAAGCGCTGCATGTGCTTTTTCTTCTGGTATTTTCAGCTTGATCGGCGATGGAACCTCTGGTTGGAGGTTCTGGCAAGATGTGAAACCACCCTAAAGTATGCAGTAAACCTTCAAATTCCCTCTAGTGGTGGCTGTAAGATGTATTAGAAAACAGAGCTCAGGCCACTATCAAGATAAACTCAGAAATTAATCAGCATTGGAATTTAAGCAAATTTAGATTAACCCCTTCAGAACATATCTAATGTTTGTCCTTTTTTTCAGCTTTACACTACAAAAGCTACAACTTTTCTTACCTTTTAGTCAATAAAGCCATCTGAGCATATGTTTCTTATATGACAAATTGTTCAAGTTGTAAAAATTTCAATATTTGTATTTTGGGATACCTATAATGTATAATACAATTCTTATTCATTTTTGGGGAGGGGGGGTTAAAAAAAAAAAACTATTGTTTTTTGGGTTTTGTTATTACAACATTTATCGTACAACATAAATGAAACCTTAACTTTATTCTACAGGTTAGTAAAATTACAGAAATACCAAATTTGGTCCGGACTCACATGAACAGGTCGGATCCCGTTCGTGAAAACCAAGTGGGAGGCGCTGTTCATACAGGTCAGGGTGACCAGGTAAAACTCTCCCGTAATAGGGATATATAGAAAGGCTACCTAAACTGCTTAATATAAGTAAGCAGGAATAATATTGTGAGAGATGCTCCATCCGGTAGCGTCTAACTCATGTGACTACGGGCCAATACTATTTAACCCTTCCTCCTGCTAGAATTGCTTTTATTATTAATTTACCACCTTGAGGCACCTTTTCCTGCTTTTACGCTACTGGGGCACTGTTATAATGGATGTTTATGCATATCGAATGTGGCATTTATTATATTCTCTACTATATTCTAGTTTTGGACTAGCAGTGTTACTGTTGATTACTACTCGCTTCTTTCACCTGTTTGCGCACTGAATTGCTGGTTTAATAAATGCCTAAATAGCTGTATTCTGTTCATTTCACTTTGCCAAAACAGGTACCAAAATGGTACTAATAAAGCTACGAGTTATTCCACAAAAAACAAGAGCTCATTCGGTTCTGCTGTGCTCTTGGCAAGTTGTGACACAAAAAAAAGTGTCTATATTCTGTAAAAGGAGAAAAACATAAAACCCATAAAAATGTGGTGCTGCCATAATCTTAATGACTCCTAGAATAGAGTTACACGATATTTATACCACACGGTGAACAACATAAAAATACTTCCCAAAAGACAAGAGTGAAATCGCTTTTCTTCAATTTGTTTCCAACAGGTACCTGAACATGACCCATAAACTACGAGGCCCCACACAGCTGCATTGACAAAAATAATTTATAAATTATGACCGCTGGAACACAAAAGAGAGACGATTCACTGGTTCTTAAGGTTAAAATTTGTAATGTCACTATGGCCGCTCTCACACAGGCGCTTTTTACAGCTTTTAGCGTGGTGTTTGAAATGCCTGCTAAATACGTTGTACTGAGCATCCACTGATTTCAATAGGGCTTCTGATACTATTGTTTGAGCGCGGCGTTTCTAATGCCGTACTTTTTGAACGCTGTCTGTTCTGTTTTAGCGTGTTTCAGCGATTTCAAATGCATCTTATCACCTATTGCAATGATGGGGTGTTAAAAACGCTGTTAAATGCATTTGAAAACTCTGTATAAGGCCGCATGCAGACGAGCGGGTTGGATCCGGCGGTGAGAATTCTCGCCGCGGGACCCGACCTGAGTGCCTGCAGAGACGAGCGCGTACTCACCCGTGCCCGGCGGCCCCGTCTCTTTCATGTGCCGGCTGCCGGGCAGCCGGCGCATGCGCAGACCGGAGACGGCGGCCGGGTGAGTGACGTATCCGTGCGAGGCTCTGCGAGCCCTGCACAAAAATAGGACATGCCGCGGTTTGTTTGCCGCGCAACATTTCGCGCGGCCAAGCCACGGCCGTCTGCATAGGAGTGCGTATTGTAATGCACTCCTATGCAGGCTTTCAGTGGCGGAAATCCAGCAGGAAATCCCGCCGCGGGATTTCCGTCCGTGTGCAGGCGGCCTAACTCTGTATTTTTACTAACACCTGAGACTGGCCTAAGGGGTTAAAAAAGGACAAAATAATTTCAAAATCTACAATCTAAAGAAGTGACATTTATGGGAGGGTTTTGCCAATTTTAATTTGACTCTTAGGGGGTTAATAACAATGTACTAATTAGTCATCTGCCATACCATTTAAACGGATATGAAATAATCACAAACAAATAGAGTATTAACTGTAGCACCATGATGTAACTTTGTTAAACATGAGCAGCTAGGCAGCACCAATACATTTATGTTATATGAAGCTGTATAGTTAAAGTATACTAGCTTATTCAACTGTCATTTCTGCATCAATGAAGAACTCATGGGAATTCAATATATGTAACATGTTTTACTTTCTTCCGTAATTATATATTCACATCTGCGTCAGGAGGCTGTTTGGAGGTTTTGTCGCAGATCAAAATGCTGGACAGAAAAGTCCTGCACAGAGGACTTTTTCATCTGATAAGGCCTCGTTTAGACGAGCGTGGTTTACACGCTGCTACAGCAACATGTAAACCACGCTTCTATAGCAATCAATAGGTTGCTATGGAAGTGCTCACACAGAGCTTTTTTACCAGCTCAGAATCTGCGCTGGTAAAAATGATAGGACAGCAAGTGCCGAGTAGCCTGTCAGCTCCGTGCTGTGGCGCTTTCCATGGTGCGGACCACAGGCTTCTATGGGAGCCGTGGCAGCACTCTGCTTGCAGCACAGACATGTAAATGGGCTGCTCTGTGGAGCACGAAGCAACTCGTTCACCGCAGAATTCCTGCATGCCAGCAGTGTAGGTTTACACATTGCTGTAGCAGCGTGTAAACCACGCTCGTCTGAACGAGGACTAAAATCCTTGACAGCCGAACAGAAACCAAACAGACCTAATTATAGTCAATGGAGTCCATTCATGGAAATGCAGTTCCATCATGTAATGGGTTTGTCTGGGCAGGGAATTCTCCTTTCCTGTTCTCATAATGGGCACGAAATGGAATCCCCTAATGCTGGCGTTACTGTAGCCTAATTCTGCATTAATAGCTTCCTCTAAAATTCAGCATTTTTTTTTAGAAGAGTGCATGACAGGTTTTCTTTAAGCGGTGGGCCTCTAGCAACCAGATTGTCATACAAGCTTCAGCTTCTCCAGACTGGCATTGTTCTGACAGTTGAGAAGTAGAACAACAGCTTTGTTGCATGCCATTCCCCATGTCAGCTGGAGTGCTATTAAGACTTAGGTGGAGCATTGCATAGTTGTATTTCAGCTAAATGTATTTGCGACAGAAACCCATATATTAGAAATTTCACTGTATTTATCGATCCATCTAAGGCATTAAATACTGTATTTGCATATCTCTTTGTCTTAAATTAGTCTAAAATTGACAAGTGCTAGAAATTTGTGAAACAACTCTGTGCAGCAGTATAAACATATATGTTTCCACAAGGAATGTCCCAAAATAACAATATATTATTCCAATTTAAATAAACTTGCTTTAAATAATAAAGTATAACAGTTATCTCATGGAAAGCTGTGTGCTACATTTTCCATAGAAGTAAGGTAATATGTTATCGTACCGAGTTCCATGGTCCTGGATGCCATGAAGCATCAGCAGGGCATGTGTGAGTGTTACACTGGGCTACGTTTGGTGGTTTATCAAGGATTTCACAATTTTGATCATCTAAAACTTGTCCACTTGTCAGCTGGCATATGACCAATCTTGTTTTCGTTCCTCCTCCACATGTCAGGGTGCACTGGAATTCAAAGTCAGAAATTAAACATTTAAAAGGCAGTAACTTTTATTTTTTTAAACAAAGTGACAGTCTCCTCAATATTGGTTAAAAATCTATGTATATAGGTACTATAACTAGTAATGAGAGATTAATGGGAGCATTATGTAAGCAACATAATTAATAGTCTACGTACCATATTAAGTACCAATGCTATTTTGGTAGTAAGGGCTCATTCACACGGGCGTTAAATTCACACCAAAGTTAGCCGCGCAAAAAATTGTGGCTAACTGCGTGAAAAATAGAGTAAATGGAGGATTTCCCATTATTAAGCGTCAAGCTTAATTAGCTGTGAAATTGCCCGTTCACACTATTGGGAGCTGTGTGGTGCTTTTTACTGCTGCTCCAGGAGGAGAGAGAGAGGTGAAGGAAAGCCTCAGGGACCCCTCTTCTCTGCGACAGCGAGACACGGGTTTGCCTGCAGGGCAGAATAAGGAAACTCCCCGGCGGCTGAAGATTTCCTTATTCTCCCCTGCAGCTGAACCCCTGTCTCGCTGCTGCAGGAATATCCCTCCAGCCCTGCTGGGATAAAGGGAAGCCCTGCAGAGAAGGAAGTTTCCCTAGGGCTTTCCTTCATTTCTCTCTCCCTGCTATGGGATGATTCCCCTGTAACAGGGAGAAAGAGGTGGAGTGGCTATAGGACTTCCCCAAAAGCAAGGAGTGACAGGGCAGGGGCATTTTGGGATACATTTAACTTGTCATTGAACTTTTATTAAGTTTTTATATTTTCTGGGAGAAGAAATACATTTTTATTTGCGTCAATCCATTCTGAGAGCCATAACTTCTTATTTTTCCACTGATGTAGCCATATGGACTTACTAATTAACATTTATTATTTTCTTTAGAGTGGGGCGGAAGAAATTTAGCAGTTTTTTGTCTTATTTTTTTGTTGTTCACCATGCAATTAACATAATGCCTTGCCTGGAATATTTCTACTCGTGATGATAACTGCGATGCCATACATGTTTTTTTGGTTGTTTTTTTTCTTAGGTTTATAAAACAAAATTACTTTTTATATAAAAATGTTAGTTTTTTTTTTACTGCAGAATTTTTTAACAAGTTTTACTAACATTTATTTAGGTTAAATGACAAATCTTTGTAAAAAAAAGTGAGATGTAGCATTGTTACAAAAGAGTTGATATACAACGTGTTGTAACTTTCCTACCTCACCCCAGCTTCCATAATTCCAAAGAGGACAAGGCCCAGAATCACAGTGTCTCGAGTCAGCAGGTTTTGTTCTCTCATCACATAAGTGACTAATCCTTCCTTCTCTGTCTTGACACACCACAACTCGACGTTCAAAACCACCTGCACATGTGCTTGAACACTATGTAGAAGAATGGAGGGAAAAATGAGAGACATTTAAACTGCAGTGAAACAACTAATGTTCCTTTTAGGTTATTGGTTACCAAATATGTCTCATCTTTTGTAACCATGGCACTGAATGCTTTGTACTAAGTTATGGTTTGGAACTTTATGCTTGCCTGCAAGAGAATAGCTAAAAAAATAATTAATAGAACATCACAACTTTTTAATCTTAAAACTGGAACATGTACTACTTGAACGGGATGCAACAGTTTGTTTATACACTTGAATGCTCTTGTCATTGACTTCTATTGTTAAAAAACAAACAAACAAAAATCATTGCAGGCTGCAAGCTCCTGTCCTGTCAAAAACAGTATTTAGATATAGACGGGTTTAACAACTGAAGTGAATAGCAAGAGGATTCTACTAGTCACCCAGATGTATCCTGTTGTAGCAGTCTATGCTTCTTTGTACCAAGCAGTAAAAACACGTCTCAACTGTATGCCAAAAATGTGATGTGAACATACAGATTTAGAAAAGTTTAGCTTGACACATAATGCTTTAACCCCTTCAAGACAAAGACTGTTTATACCTTAGTGAACAGGGCAAATCTTGGAAATCTGTAGAGGTTTTTAACACTTCCAAGTTATATATATATATATATATATATATATATATATATATATATATATATATATACAGGGGCGTACCTAAGGGCTCAGGGGCCCGGGTGCAAAAGTTCAGCTCGGGCCCCCCCTTGCGCCTCCACCCCACACTCCCCCGTACCTAGATCGTGCTGCATACGTGATCTCCCCCTTGGCGTAATTTTTCCAAACATGACACATTTCCTGCACATGAACATTTGTTTGTAGCCCTGCAGGCCACTCACACACCGCTTTGTACCGCTATTAGCGCGGTGTCCCGAGCGCCGTACTAACCGCAGTACAACACTCCCAGAGATTTTAATGAGCTTACTTAAACCTGCGCTCGAACACGGTGTTTCTAACGCTGTGATTTTAGAGAGCTGTCTGTTCTATTTTTGCGTTGTCGTGGTTTTTAAACACACCTCCTCACAACGATTTGGGGGGAGCATTAAAAAGCGCCGTCAGACACTGTAACCTGTGTTTGAAAATACTGCTCAAAATCCTGGTAAAAATGCCACGATTTCAAGCTGCGTTTTCTGAACACGTGTCTATCCATCTATCTATATACTATTTATCTATCTCATATCTATCTATATACTATTTGTCTATCCCATATCTATCTATATACTATCTATGTATCCCATATCTATCTATATACTATCTGTATACTATCTATCTATCTATACACTATCTATCTATATACTAGCTATCTATCCCATATCTATCTATATACTAGCTATCTGCTATCTATATACTAGCTATCTGCTATCTATATACTATCTATGTATCCCATATCTATCTATATACTATCTATGTATCCCATATCTATCTATATACTATCTATGTATCCCATATCTATCTATATACTATCTATGTATCCCATATCTATCTATATACTATCTATGTATCCCATATCTATCTATATACTATCTATGTATCCCATATCTATCTAATCATCCATTTATCTATATACTATCTATCTATCTCACATCTATCTATCTCACATCTATCTATCTATCTATCTATCTATCTATCTATCTATCTATCTATCTACTATCTATCTACTATCTATACACTATCTATCTATCTATATACTATATCTTTACACTATCTATATATACATTATCTATCTCATATCTATCTATACACTATCTATCTCATATTTATCTATATACTATCTATCTATCTGCTATCTATATACCATCTATCTATTCATCCATCTATCTATACACTATCTATCTATATACTATCTATTCATCTATCTATATACTATCTAGCTATCTCATATGAGATAGATAGCAGATAGATAGTATATAGATACATGGATGAATAGATAGATATGGGATAGATAGATAGTATATAGATAGATATGGGATAGATAGATAGTATATATATAGCAGATAGATAGTATATAGATATGGGACAGATAGATAGTATATAGATAGCAGATAGATAGTATATAGATAGCAGATAGATAGTATATAGATAGATGGATGAGTAGATAGTATATAGATAGATATAGGATAGATAGTATATAGATAGCAGATAGATAGTATATAGATAGATAGATAGTATATTGATAGCAGAAAGATAGAATATAAATAGATAGATAGTGTGTATATATATATATATATATATATATATATATATATACGATAGATAGATAGATAGATACATTGTAGATAGATAGATAAATAGATAAAGGAGGGAGACAGACAGATACATACATATGCACTTACCCCAGGGCCCGGTCCACTTCTCCTTCATGTGACAGCAGCAGCAAGCCAGCAATTCAGAAGCTTCCCGTTCAGCAGGAAGCAGGGGGGGGGGAGCACATGATCCCCTGTCATGTGACTTCTTCCCTCCTCCCCTGCCGTCCCATGTGACTTCCTCCTTCTCACCTGCCGACCCGCATATTAGGTATTTCAGCCGCACTTAAGCAGTTTAATATATTTCCAAAGGGGGGGTGTACCCAACAACCAATCAGGTCGCTGGAATCGCTCACTGCTGCTTAAGTGCGGCTGAAATCCCAAATATGCTGCCGGCCCATGTGAGTTCCTCCCTCCTTCTCTCTGCTCTGCCGAGCCTTCCTCTCACGCTGGCCGTTCCGGCTGCCGCATGATGAGAATTTTGCTGCAGTCAGAACGGTCAGCGATTAATGCACTAAATGTGCATGTTGGTTATGCAGAGGGCAGCCTCGGGGCCCCCTGAGCGCAGGGGCCGGGTCGCCATGGCGACCCCAGCACCCCCTGACGCTACGCCTATGTATATATATATATATATATATAAAACAAAAGACTAAATTGAGGAAAAAGTTTTAAAATTGACATTTTTCCATATTTTCAATACATATTCAGTACTAGGGATGAGCGAGTATACTCGCTAAGGCATTACTCGCTCGAGTAATGTGCCTTAGCCGAGTATCTCCCCGCTCGCCCCTAAAGATTCGGGGGCCGCCGCGGCTGACAGGTGAGTCGCGGCGGGGAGCAGGGGAGAGCGGGCGGGAGAGAGGGAGAGAGAGATCTCCCCTCCGTTCCTCCCCGCTCTCCCCCGCAGCTCCCCGCCCCGCGGCGGCACCCGAATCTTTCGGGACGAGCGGGGAGATACTCGGCTAAGGCACATTACTCGAGCGAGTAGTGCCTTAGCGAGTATACTCGCTCATCCCTATTCAGTACATATTGTCACATATGTACATTCATACTATACAAATTTATTTCTCATATTTCCATTTGTTTATTTTTGAAAAACATTTGAAAAATGAAGTATGTTTCTGAGCAATTTAAAAGACTTACTAATGTAACAAAAATATTTCAAATTTAGAAGTATATAGTTTTATATTTTCACCTGTAAATTTATCTAAATCATATTGGTGATTAAATTAATTGTAATAACCAACTGATGTAAAATTAATGTATGTGTACGTGTAAGTGTATGCTCACACGTAGGGGAATTGGTGGTGATTTTCCATGGTGAAAATCCACACCAAAATCCATATTACAGCGTTGGTGCAGATTTGCACAAACATCTGCAGTGCAAAATATGCTGCGGATTTTGGTGCAGAATGTACCCTTATAAATCTAATTTATTTCTGGCTAAATATAAAAAATGGACCCTACACTATAATATCAACTATACTAACTAAATATAAATATATTATTAGAGGATAGGAAATGAAGGGGTTAATGTGCTGCTTCAATACTATCAGCTTCTCTCACACCGACAGGAGACCGGTGGGATAAAGAGGTTTTTACAGCGCTGAAATGCTGGGCAGCAGAAATGCTCTGAGTGGCTGTTAGTCTGATTGTGCCATTGGGACATGAAGCAATCAGTCCAATAACGGCAGCCAAACTACAGGCTGTTAGCAACCGCCTGTTTCAAGTTTTTCATTAGATTCATGCATTCGATTGCTAGCGGCATGGGGAAGTAAACTGATATCGCTGCTGCACAGAGTGCTAGGTTGAAACTTGGCAGATCTGTAGCCAATAGTCATTCTAACATTCTAAAGTGATAGTTACAGCGTAGGGAGTTCTAGTAACCTGTTGATAAAAGAGAGAAATGGTGAACATGCAGACTTATGCATAAAAGCTACAATAAGGGTATTCTCCTCTAGATATGCGCTACTATTTAAAGTTCCTTTTTTCTAATGCCCCCGCTGCATGGGACGATTCTTGTTTAAACAGGCAAATTAAAATTGCTGCATTTTGTGTGTGTGAGTATCCTTATAATGTGCACTAACTAGTCTCAAAGGTAATGTAAATATAAAAATGGATACACAATGGAAGCTATGATGCAATGTTACAATGCAAGCAACGTTTTGTTTCACAAAGCAAAATATTTCTTACTGAGCCCCAGGGACCAGTCCTCCATTGGTTTTCATGACTACCAGGATTGTTTCGCTGGTTGTCTTTGCTGCTTGCATCAGGTTCTCTATGTGGGCTTTCAGGTTGTGGAAATCTCATTGGATAGTTATGATTGCCAGGAAACTGGTTGAATGTGTGGCACGGTGGCATAATACATTCTTGCTCCGTCGTAGGTTTGGCATCTGGATCGCAGTTTTCATCATCAACTATTTCATGATAACTGGTGCACACAACTTGTCTTACGACTGTTCCTCTTCCACAAGTTACTGGACACTGAAGACAAGAGAATCGTACAGTGTTACTACAAAGTGTAAAGGAAAATTACAAGAAGAATAATGATGCCATCAATTCTGCTTACAGGAGCCCAATCTCCTGACTTCCATTCTCCACAGGATGTAAAACAGCTGGAAACTTCAGGTGGCCGTGGCAAGTGGGTGCAAAAGGTTTCCTCAGCTACAACACCAAACGCATCTCTACAGCTTACATAACGAGCACGATTACCTCTTCCACAAGAAGCAGAACACTGAAATTTTCCAAAATTTTCATGATCAACCTTATGTTTACATCTGTCTTATAACAATACATGCATGTACACTAATAATAGGAAATCACTTAACACATTAGATACCTTTACACGTTTTGACAAGTCAATTAAAATCACAATATGGCAGATTTATCATTGTATTTATGCCAATTTTTCATCTTGAAAGTTATATTGGGAAGCTGCTTCCACCTTTTTCAACACATACAAATGTGTCAAAAACATTAGGCCATCCTTACTCTGATAGAATGCTACTTATTCATTACAATTCTCAGACTCGTTAGAAAAATGGTCAAAATTAGCATTGTTTTTACCTCCAAGACACATGCACCCAGTTGACAAATCTATCATATGCTACACTGAAAGAGAAAATGGCACACTGCTCATGTGGTACACCAGTCTCCATGCATTTTCCCCACTGGGCTTCATTTATTACATCTCTTTAACAAAAGAATTCTATGTTGCCCTTAGGACCAATCACAGTGCAGCATTCATTTCTTATAATCAGCTCTGAAAAAGTGAAAGTTATGCTGTGATTAGTTGTAATGAGCAACAAAAATTATTTAATAATTTTTAACTTTTAGAAAGTTTTGACTAAATGAAGCTGTGAGCTGTGAGCATAATGTCCAGTGTGATTTCTCTGTACATTTAACAATACACTTAAATACAAGGAAGTGTTAAATATTTTTAAATAAAAGAGGACCTATCACATTTTTCTCATTTAAAAAAATTAAAACTGTTAAAAAAAATAACATTATTAAGAAATTAAACTTATTAAAAAATGCAGACACTAAGAACCAGTCCTCATCAGTTAAAGTTTTCTGTGCTAATTTTTTCTTAAACCAGCTGGCCATGAAGAAATATAATAAGACAGACTATACTTACCCATCGCAGATCACCACAGTTTCAGCACATCATCTGCCGTTGACCCTGCCAACACTCTGTTTACAAGCTGCAGTTACTTACTGCAGACTTACTGCAGCCAATCACTGGCCTCAGTGGTGCACCACTAAGCATAGGTTATTTTACTATTTTTTTTGTATGGCCAGCAGGTTAAAAAAAAAATTTCAGAAAACCCCTTAAATTATTTTGTAGCATAGTCTGATCCTCGTGAACAGACATCCTGAAGACTCTATCAACATTTTTAACGAGGCTTGTGAGTAGAGAATCATCGAGGAATGGAGGTCAATCTGAACGTGTCATTAAGCAGGATGTTAATGACTCATACCTGATGTCATCTTTGTGTGCCATGCTCCGTGTATTATTCACGGTTCATGGGGATAGGTGGTTGTAGTAAGTTGCACTCCATTGTGTTTGGTCAGTGCTCAGGTCCAGACCATAACAGCTGATCGTCAGCTGAATGGTAACTCTTTAAGGGTAGAGACACACAGAGCAGCACGGACATGGCCGTGATGTGACCAAAACCAGCGTCGGCACTGTTTTTTAAAAAAAAATTATTGTTAAGCAGCTGCATGATTTTGGTAGAAAAAAAAATGTTTCATCTGCAAAACTGCAAGACTGATTGTAATGGAAGTAAAGTTTTTAACCAGCTGGTTTCTGGCAAAATCATGCGACCACTTATCAGTCAATTTAAAAACCAAAGTGGCTGCATGCCAATGCAGTTTTTGGCAACAACAGGCTGCTCCATATGTCTCTACCCTAAATGTATTTCTGTAGATTTTTCTGAGCTGCCATATCTTATAGTGTTTTCATACGGAACCAAGTAAAGAGTTGACTCTTGGTATAACTAGGGTCATTCTGTAAATGTTACTGTATCAGCATGAAAACTCGATGGGAAGTTCACAAGCTGCAGCATTCCCTGTAGACGGACAACTTTTGGGGAGTTATCATTTAAAGGTAAACATTTTTTAAAAATCTTGATCAATAGATAAAACTCTATGACATTATTATTTGATTTTAAAAATTCCAGTTGACACCCTGTGTGTTTTAGGCTAGTTATTTCCTTACTTATTGTTTAAACTTACCAATGCTGGCACAGGAAAGTGATGGAGGAGAACCAACAGTGAGAACCATGGGCTCTCGGCTGTATGAAAAGTGTGGGGACCCCTCCAAGTCGGAATTTTACATTTGTTTCCAAAGTCAAAGATTGGCTGTACGAAGCAGATAAGGAGGACAGTGATATGCTAAGCACTGCCAATAGGAAAGTTTTTGAGTTTTATTTTAACATTAAAGGGATCCATATAAGTCTGAGATCCATATATGGAATTAATTCAGCTATTACTGTGACCACTAACATTTGTGAAATATACTTAATATTAAGCATGGAGGTGAGTTGCGCATGAGCAAAAACAGTTTACCATGAGTGATGCAGCTGCTGATGGACATGCACACACAGAGTTGCAATGGTGACATATGTGACATCATTAGTAGTTCAGGCTATTTAACAGCTCGGGCGCGTGACCTTCCAGCGGATCAGTGGAATAGGGCATCTTTTCAATGGAAAGTATATTACAAAAAGGTTAGAGATCATAGTGATATGTGAACTAATACCACGTATGGGTCTCAGACATTTTTTGACAATTTTTATGGAGAGTTGAGTCATTTGCGCATGCAGTCCTATACTAAAGGCAGGTGTTTTAGAATAATGTTTTAAACATTATTAAATAAGGCTCATTTTATAATTATATACTTGTTTTATTATACTTTTTTTTCTTTAAATAAAAAAAAAATGATAGGATCTCTTTAAGCATGAATAATCAATTAGGCTAAAAACAAACAACCTTTTTGTATTAATCATCTAAATGAATGGGGAAAATACAAATGTGTATTGTTAATGGGGTTTTCTGATATAAATACTTTCTTTAAAATCAGGTCACCTTTCCCCCTGCCCACAACTTTCCTGGCGGGGAACAGGTGGCTGAGCTCTGTCATTGGCTGCAGCAGCCTGTGATATTCCATACACAGGCTGCTGCAGTCTGTAAACAACACATGACAACAAGAGCTGTCCGTGGGGAAAAAGCTGGGGAGTAAGAGCTAATTTGTTATTTTTACACATGGGGAGGATCGGATTGTAAAGAAAAGATTTATCTCGGGAAACCCTATTAATTTAAACAACAATTTCTGTTATAGACTACATACAGACTATATAGCACCTACTGGTGTCCATGACCCATATCGCCACTGCGCATTCTTTTGTATCTGATCTATGGGAGAGACACTTGGGTATACACGAGAGTGTGTTGGACAATGAAGTCTTTCGCAGTCCTGTAGATACAAGACTAACATAAATAACAATAATAATATATTAAAAACAGTTTTTTACATATATTAAAAAATAATATATTAAAGGTAACCTTTCTCAAGTTCTCTAAACCACCACCATGCTGTTATACTAAAATTTAATACCTCTTTATAATCTGTCTGATGCAACATAATGCTTAACATATATCATGTGCTATATGTGAATTATCAGTGAATAGTCATCAGGGAGCACTACAGTCAGGTCCCAAAATATGCCCTCCCTATCTTCATTTACCATATTTTTCACTTTATAAGATGCACTTTTCTTCTTCCCAAGGCAGGGGGAAAAAGTCGCTGCGTCTTATAAAACGAATGCGCCAAAATTCGTCACATTGGTATTTGTTCACACAATCGCGAGTTTAAATGTGCGATTGGCTAACTAAATCACGGTTACGCAAAGAAAGTCACGAACAAATGTGCGATCACTTACCAGTTTTCTCTCCTCCCCACTGCCGCCTGTTTGTGCCGCTGATTGGTGCTGAGCGCCGGTGGGAACTGCTGCTGTTTCCCCGCCTCCACCAATTGGCTTTTTCCCTTACTCCTGCCAAAGAAGCGCTGCTGTGACACAGAGTTCCGCTGTTTTAGACCTCTGCTGCTCCTTCTGCTCCGTCACCCGACACTATCCCCTGCAACTGTCCCTGGGTGAGTTCAAAATATTTTATCCATATTTTCCTGCTCTAAAGTAAGGGGTACGTCTTATCACCTGGTGCGAAAAATAGGGTATGTCCCACAGGGTGTGATACGTCATTACAAGGCAGTTCCAGGGTTGCGATAGGGACAGACAACACAGGTACCAGGGCACAAGGTAGACACCAGGCTTACAGAAGTATATATTTTTAATCTAAAAAATGAACTTTAAGGATGAAATAACAATCAAAGACTTTGTCACTTGCATGACATTAAGCAGTTACCATAGGGCAAGTGATAGTACCACCGAATGCAAAAATCTTGTAAAAAAATTGTGGTTTACCGAACACAGTCCGAATATCACTTAATGACTTGTCAGCAACTGGTGGATGCGGATTTCTGCAATCACAGTCTATAAGTTTTTGGCTTGTCTCCAGTCACGCTTTTCTAGTTTTATTGTTGGTATGCCTGCCTAGTCCCTGAAGTCTGGTGGTGTGCACAGTAGCCGCTTCTTTTTATCAAGGACCACCCTCAATCTGCAGTTCTCCAGGTGTACTCAGTACCGCTGAGGGAAAGAGAAGTCTCTCGAAGTCCGAAGGAGAAGCGTTACAGGACAGTGTGTCTCTCTGTCTAACCATCTCAGCCACTGTCCCTTTAAGTGCAGTCTTTGCAAGTCTGTAGTATTGCTTCCTCTGGTCTATCTCTCTCAGCGAAGGCTCCTGATACCACGGTCATACAAGCAGCATCGATCAGCTCTCTTAGTCACAGGCTGCTGTCCACCTGTGTTTGTCCTTCTGTTGAGCTCCGCCGCGTTTCCTCCCTTCGTTAATGTTGCAGTTTCTATCTGCCACCTCACACAGGCCTCAGACCCCAGGAGATCCTCTTCTTCTCTTATTGTAAGAACTTCCCACAAACCACATGACCAGGTCAACCAATAACGTTTTTTCTGATAAAAGAGAGGTGGGCAGTAACGTAACATTGCTACCACTGGAGGTCACTGATAAATAGAGTGGTAATAATAAAAACAGCAAACTCAACAGTGGAGAGTCGGCTTAACAGCACTGCATTCCTTGTTAAACTAGCATAGCCTCTGGGATGTCAATTAAAGCAAAGGGACATCAATCAAGCCAAGAAAGGTGTGCTTAGAGATTGAGTTTAATAACTTTTCAACATCACACTAGGCCCAAATGACTCTTCATCAGAAATTTACACATGAATACTATTACCATCCATTAAAACAGCATGGTGATGGTTTACTGACCTAACACCTTATGACAGGCCCCCTTTGAAAATAAGTTTACAACTTCAGATGGGATATACCAAAGTTAAAGATTTAAATTAAAAGAATATATATTGTTAAACAGTTCAATAAATGCTATGTTTTAAGCAATTTACAAGTAGTCATTAAAAAAATCAGTAAATATAAAACAAGCAAATAGAATGACAGTTACAAGACGGGCGTACCTGAAGACGGCCGTCTCTCTCCAGCGCTGATGAAAGAACACATGACCGGCAATGCAGCCGGTCACATGTTCTTCCTCCCGGCGCTGCAGAGAGACGTCCGTCTTCAGGTACGGCCGTCTGCTGGCCGCAGTAACACGGGCGGACTAAGCCCTAAGGACGTACTCATATGAACTGGATTTATGAGCATTTTTGCAGTCGTTAAACTTGGCAAAAAATGAGCCATTATACAAAATTGCTTAGTGTGTTAACAATTTTGCCTTGATTTTGTGTCTGAAAAAGACACAAAACCTCTTAGTGTGAATGTACCCCAAGTTGTTTGTGCACAGCTGTATCTGAACCTGTCAATATAATAATAATAATAATAATAATAAATAATAATAAATAATAATAAATAATAATAATAAATAATAATAATAATAATAATAATAATAATAAATAATATAATAATAATAAATAAATAATAATAAATAATAATAATAAATATAATAATAAATAATAATAAAATAATAAATAATAATAATAATAATAATAAATAATAATAATAATAATAATAATGGTGCCCCTTTCCTGAGGCAATCTGAGTCTGCCGCCTTAGGCTGCAGGACCTCAGAAGGATGGTGGGTTGCCATCCAGCGGGTATTTATTTTTTACAAGCCATATTAATGGTCGGTAAAAAGTAATCACCAGCAGCGAGCTGGCCGGGCAGCAAACCAACAACCAGTGCACTCACCCCTTCCACAGCTCTGGTCAGGTGACTGCAGAACAGTAATCAGGAACTGTGACCCCTGACCCCGGTGTCTGCATTCCTACATGCAGACACCGGACTATATGCAGTGCCAATGACAGGAGGAGAAATCAGGGGTCACAACTAGAGATGAGCGAGCACGCTCGGATAAGGCAGTTACTCGAGCGAGCATCGCTCTTCTCGAGTAACAGCATTCTCGTCCGAGCAGGCTCGGGGGGGGGGGGGGGGGTGGCGTGGGGTAAGCGGGGGAAGAGATAGAGAGAGAGATCTCTCTCACTCTCCCCCCCCCCCGAGCCTGCGATGCTCGCTCGAGTAACTGCCTTATCCGAGCGTGCTCGCTCATCTCTAGTCACAACCTCTGATAACAGCATGGCAGTCACCCAACTGAAGCTGTGGACAGAGTGAGTGCACAGCATGTGGAATTGTTGCCTAGCTAGAGATCAAGTATTGGGTTCACTATTACTATTGGGGCCATTGTGTGGGACACTATTAATACTGGGGCCATTATGGGGGTCACTATTACTAGAGGGACCACTATGGGGGTCACTATTAATATTTGCGCCACTATGGGGGTCACTGTTAGTATTGGGACCCCTAACAGGGTCACTACTACAACTGGGTGCATTAAACGAATTACTACTGGGGGCACTATTCCTTTGTCACTTCAGACAAGTCTCAATGCTTTACATATGTGTTGGGTATCTTGTGCATTGACGCTTTCAATGCATGTAAAATTATTGTTATTCTTGATGGGGAGATGCTATTTCACACTTTGCCTCAGGCAGCATAAGGGCTTGCAGCACCCCTGGCTACAGTAGAACATATAGTAACCCTATAGTAAAGCATTTATGCTTCCTTCACACTTAGTTAGTATGTGACAATCTTTCTACCTTGTAAAAAATGCCATAAATGTTAATGTATGAGCTATAATCTGGCGCCATTTTTTTCTATAGAAAAGTCTGTGGGAAAACAGCTGCAAAAAATCTGCCATACCTGGAACATTCTATGGTTTAAGCAAAACGACCAGAAGTGAAAGACCTGATCTGTAGGTAATACTTTTCACAACTGACTATTGGCATGCAGCTAACATTTGGCCAAAGCATTTTTGCCCCCAGGCAAAAGGCAGCAAAATGCGTTGCTGTTACTAGAAACTGCAATGCAATTCTTTTTCAAATGGTCCGATAGATTTAATTGAATGAAGAGAGCATTATGAGGCTTATTTAATAATACTGTCTAAAAGTCATACAGTGCAAACCTTGACTAGTCAGTCTTAAAATGCACCAGATTCATTGCAGTGGCTCTGCTGAATGATAACTATGTCGAATGTTATGACTTGTCTAGTATAGGCTGACACAATCCTTTTAGTTAGCTTAGTTTACGGACAATGTTGTCACAATGTTAGGCCACGCCCCTTTTTAAAAACGAAGAAACGTCCTTTGTCGGACAAAGTAACAAAATGTCACAAAGTGCATGAAACGCATAAGAAATGAGGCGCAAAGCAAATTTAACAGTATTCTGTCCCATTTTGCACCAGAAAACTGTCAAATTTTCAATAGTATATAAGCCCCTGTGTGGTTTTTGGCAGGTTTTCGCTTGCTTTTTGCTATGCCTTCTGGCGGCAAAAAACTCCACATTCAGATTTTAGCCGAAGATCAATCTTGAATTATGAAAGCCACTTTTGATAAATATTGCTGGTTCATTGCATTTTACTTGGCATGCTCTAGCTATAGTGTTCTTTCTGGCTTCTAAAAAATAAAAAATCACAACAATTTTCAGAATAAACTAATTAGGACACAACAAATTATGCACAATATTAATAGGAAAAGGTCCTTTTACATTAATAGATATTGTGATGATCAGCACAATTAACGAGATTAGAGCTTGTCTACCGGGCCTTTACACCGGCTAATTCAGACACTCTGGGAAATTATGAACAATCGTTCATCTCCCATTGAGTTAAAGGGATTTTCCAGGTAGCGCCAGCTGTCAGTGCCACACTACATCAGGGTCGGTCTATCAATGGGAGCTACGCCTGCGATTACGAGTGCCTGCCCCTACACAGAGGTCAGAGCAGCAAATTCTGCTCGGACACCGGTGTAGCTCGGCACTGACAGATGGTGCTACCTGAAAAATCCCTTTAAAGCATTTTTGGTAATACATCCACATTCACACAGGGTGACCAGCAGCACCCTTCCATGGCACAATGTAAAAGACCCCCAACTCTACATGTATTTGTAAAAAAAAAAGTACAAAACAGATATTTGCCTGGCTATCTGTAGGTCGAGAAGCTGCATTGCATTCGCGTTCATCCAAAGAAATCCCATAGGTTCCTGTACTGCATTTTACTGTGCGCAATTGGTATCCATGTCCGCATGTAACCGAACACTGTTAAAGGATATATTACAATTAGCATCAAAACAGTTATTATAAATACATAAATGTCTGGCTCAAAGCTGTTCCCACATGAATACATAAATTCATACTTATTACAGAATTAATAAAATGGGCATACCATGTGAATATCCATGTAGGCAATCACAGGCCACACATCCAATTAATTAGTATAAACAATTTCAAGGAAAATGAAGGACATCTTTTGAATTCACCTGGATTTCTGCGTTAATTACTAATAAAATGTGGTCTGATTGTTGTCTAATGCCCCTTTTACACAAGCTGATTCTCACTTGCCAACAAGTTAGTGGTGACATCACTCGCTTGTTCAATCGTTCGCATTCATGCAGCCTGTTAAGACAGGCAGAATCGTTCACTTCTTGTTCAGTGTTTCACATTCCTATGTACAACACTGAGAGAGGAGTGTTTACACGTAACGAGGAGTGAACGAGCTGCCAATGATTATTATGCTGGCTGAAACTGAATGACGAATGAAAAGTGCACGATTGAACGGGTTTAGATGTAACGATTATTGCACACTTTCTGACATTATAACGATTTTTTCAATAATAATTAATGGTACATCTAAACGGGCTTTAAGTCCCAATAATAGACAAACACAATCTAATTATTCTAAACACACACAAGCATTTCTTTGGGCACATTAAGTAAACATCCACAAGTAAACATCCACAGTGCATAGAGAAAGAGGAAGTGAGCCCTTGTGTTAATGACTTTTCCAAGACGTAATTGGCAAAAGGGTTTCAATTAAGGAGATGAGATTGGAAGTGTAGATTTCATAGGTGCTTTGCCATTAAATAAAAGGCACACAGTGACTAATGAATTGGGACACAGGAAGCTGGAAAAAGCTACATAAGCATTATTAAATACCTGCGTATACCTCAATCCACCATTACAGAAATTATCTACAAAAGAAGAAAATTCAGGACTGTTGCTACTCCCCTAGGAGTGGCTGTCCAGTTAATATCACTCCAAAAGCACCCCGGGTATTCCTGGAATGGGTGAGAAAGAACCACTATCAGTGAATGTCACAACTCAATGGGCCTTTAGCACCGCATATTATGTGAGTGAAAAGTATGCGTGTTATACACCCGTGTGATTGAGCACTTTATCAGATATATCTCCTTGTTGCTCCCATCCACCTTCCCCTTCAGGGCTCAGTCACATGGGCAACAAATTCGGGCAATCGTCTGAATGCATTTTCTGCAAAGCTAGTTGTGAGGGTCATGGCCGTTCACACAACTGAGACTGACCCAAAAGATGCACTGCTGAAGAGAGATGGAGGGAGTCCCCAGGGAAAATCCCTTCATCTCTCTCTCTCCAGTGAAGGGAAGCCCCGCAGTGGAGATGAAAAAGGTTTTCCCCAGGGCTTTCCTTCATCGCCGGGGACTCCTTTCATCTCAGCGCAATGCCAGGGTTCCCCTGCAGGGGAGAATGAAGAAATACCCAGCACCGCAATGTGGGGTTCCCCCTGCAGGGGAGAACAAGGGGGGTTTCCTTATTCTCCCCTGAAAGGGGACCCCAGCATTGCGCTGCTGGTGATTTCCTTATTCCCACCTGCAGGGGAACCCAGTATCACACTGCTGGGGAATTAATCTCCCTTTGCCGGCCACCTCACATAGTCTTCAATTGGAGTCTATTGATGCTTCTGCAATTTCCTGCCAAAATATAGGTCAAGATCCATTTTTTCGTGCAGCAGGGAATTTCAGTAACTGAATCCCGCTGCTGATGTCCTATCTTTTTTGCTGTGATTTTTTGACGTGACTTCAAATCGTTCATCTGACGATTTCCATAGGAAACCATAGGTTCTATTAGTCACGTTTTTTTCGAAGCAGGTAACTTAGCTGCAGAAAATTGTCTGTTCTCAAGGAAGCCTCATGCTGTTACACTGAAAAAATTTAGTGAAAAAGTGCGTCTGCTGCTCCCTCCACACCCTGTTTTATTTACTGCATTGTTCTAGATAGATTTTTGATTTAGATGATGGCACGTATTCATATATTTCCATATACTGTAAAGTATCATGGATTCCTGTTGTAAATCATGGGAAAATTCTTCCAACATACACACTGCTTTAACCCCTTAAGGACCAGGGTGTTTTGGCCAGACACTTTTTAGGGATTTTACTAATGTGGTGGTTTTGCAATTTTTTAATATTTTTTTTTGTCTGACTTCGTTTTTCTATTTTTTAGTTTTATTAGAGGTAAAAAGCTATAATAAAAAGTTTTTAAATTTATAGTTGTTTATTTTTAAAATTAGTATATTTACGCTAAAATAAAGTAGAGGAATGGGTTCATTATTTTGTTTTGTACATTTTGATATATAATTTATATAGTTTTGGATTACATATGGCAATGGTTTTGGTTGGCATCGGCTTTGGGTCATTTTTCTTTTTTTATATATAATTTTTTAATTTTATTCTGTCTTTTTTTTTAACTTCTTTTCGATAACTAGATCGATTTCAACATCTATGTCCCTCATGATGTTATATAAGACCTCTGGGGGTCATTCACATTGTTTTCCTTTTTTTAATCTTTTTTTTAGCTTGGGCATCCATAGGAGCTCTAGTTACAGGAGAAAATATTCCCCTTTAGGGACAATAGTTACTAACAGAGCTGATCTGGGTCTACTAGGACCCTGCAACTCTGCTTTTAGAGGGCACCTGGCCGTCACGTGATCGCCGGGTCACATAGCGGAACTAACATTTCCGCTTTCACATTGAGTGCTATGTAACCTGGAAAGTAGAAGGTAGAAGTGGTTGATAACCGCTTCTATCTCCTTCCTCTGCTGTTGCATACACTTGATTTATCTTTAATTTCTCCCCATTGTCGCATTTTTCTTAAACCTTTTCCTAGTTACTCTCATTTCCAAACCTCCTTTTTCTATTTTCTATGTTGTTTAAAGTCATATTTCTAAGTCACTCATTTTGAGGTAATAAACCTTCTATTGTTGGTCTGACTGTTTTCACTATACTTATAGTCCTTCAATAAAATACTTTTTGAAGACACAAAATGCGCCTGCCTTCTCCCCCAGGTCTTCAGCTGTGTCTGACAGGTGAGGATCTGACATGCTCCTGCTTTATTGCAGGAGCAGAGGCTTTAATCCGTATTGCCGTGAAGCCCAGGACCAAGTGCCGTAAATTTACAGTGCTTGGTCCTTAAGGGGTCAAATACTATATTGATTCGCATTAAATTTACAGGGGCTTAGTCATTAATCCGGTTTAAAAGTCAGACAGTGCAAACTTAGACCGGACAGTCTAAAAATGCACCAGATTTATCACTGAATAATAAATCTGTCAAATTTTAAGTCTGACTGGTCTAACTTTAGACCACTTATTAGATGGCACAATTGATAACACTTTCGAGCATGCCCTTTTTTGGACAAGTTGGAACAACTGTTGTATTTTGAACAGTAAATACGACCCACTGGTTCCATTTTTTTAACTAAATTATGTACACATTTATTTATACTTACTTGTCCCCAAGGGCCAACATGCCAATAAGCACATTCCTGAAGCTCGCAAGGCATGACAGGCTCAGGTTTGAGGTCTGAATTACAATATTCGTCTTTCATGCGTTCATTATTTAATATGCACGCTATATGTCGCTGCCTCATTCCTTTTCCACATGTCACAAGACACTAATGAAAGAGGAACAATGAAAAACATTATTTAATACAGCAGTGTCCAACCTTCTAAGCAAGATTATAGTAGAGCTAGAATACAGGTTGATTTATTTGTCATTTGAGAGTATAGACATAATCACGCACGATAAGGCGTTTCCATCGCAACATTTCTGCTGGGAGTCCGAAAAAGTGGAACATAACAAATAACTGATTACCTCTTAGTGACCGGTTTATTTTGCACATTAAAAACCAGGCAATTTTTTTTGTCAACATAGCCATATGATGACTTATGTTTTGCGGGAGAGGAGTCCACTGCACTGTCTGTGCGCTGACTTCCACGACTGAGAGCTCAGGAATAGGGAGTCCAATAATAGCTTGAAAAGTAAATTCCCGGACTCCTACGAGCATCATAACTTAGTTTATGGTGCCATACGTGGTGACACCTTCCCTTTAACATGTCTGAATTCACAAGGCATTCAGCAAACAAATTCAATGGACCATTTTAAAAGGTCCCATTAAATGTAGGCTCTGATGAACGAATCTGTATGCCCGTAAAATTGCATACTACAGCCATTGCGGGCCTTTAAAGAAATGCCTAAGTTTTTATCCTTAGAAAGTTTATTAAAAGTATACTATGCTTTAATACAGTTGGAGCTGTATACTGCTCAAATATACACCAAAAGTGCACTTTCCAAGGCTTTCTACTCATGGCCTGTGACTGAGGGTCAACTCTATGGGATTGTAATCTGCGAATGCATTAGTAGAGGTCTCTGCCATAGAATAATAGCCATAAATTGAAAATACCAGAAAGCTTATAGACATGTCAGTGTATAGACAAAGTGTTTCCAGTATATATCATACATATTGACAATGAACCACAAACATGTTGGAAATTTAGCATGAACTAACTCAAAGCACGTTTTACGTAGACAAATCCTGACACTAGAATAAAATGACTAAACAGATTTGCAATACCTGATTTTACAGCTACTCATTACCTCACTCCACTCACTGGTAGTCCAAACAGGGCAAGAATGGTCATTACAGCTCTGGGCCACCACTTTCTGCTCTTCATGACATTCTCGATCAGCTAAACGATGACCAAAGTTGTTCATACAGTAAGCTTCTCTTGTCTGCACTCCCCCTCCACAGCTCTGAGTGCACTGCCATTTAGAAAGAAAAGATTCACATATATATATTGATCTCATCAATGACAATATTCTGCACTGATATTCTCAGCAACCTAATCGGGGCTGTGGAAATACTGATAATATAATGACGTATTAGCTAAGGTAACATTGTGATTGGTAAGTTGGCAGCATTTGGGATTTCGTAATACCCAGCTGTCAATTTATTTATGAATTTCGAGAAAATCAAAAAGAGGAACAGCCCAATGCAGAAATCTAAGAAAAGATTCTTAAGAACTATTTTATGGGGAATACAATTATTTACTCAAACAGACTGCAATGGTTGTTTGCAAATTGAAGCCACACCAAAAGACTGCACCAAAAAGATGTTTAAAAGGAATGTCATCATCCAAGACCAGCGCTACAAGAGTGATAGTCCTCCATTTGCCACATTTATTTAGCAGTTGATCAAAGCATACCTTAATAATCCCAGTTCAAAATTTTCCTGTGTCGTATGTAAATGAAGCAGAGCAGTTGGGCGGTGGGGGAGAGGGTGCCAGCCCGCCTGGTAGCAGCCTGTTCGGCCACATGGTGCGCCTCTCTCGCCTCTTTTGAATTGGGATTATTAAGGTATGCTTTGTATCAACTGGCAAACTAAAATTAGTGTGAAAAACAGAGTGCTGGTCTTGGCTTACACTAGTAAAATCTAATGTAAGGTTCCCTTTAACATGCAGCTTTGCTGTAGTTTACGTGTTTTTTTTTTTTTATAGAAAACTGTGTGTTAAAATGGCACACCTAACTACTGCAATGTTCTAGTTTTTTTAGAAACCAATTTCATTCTGGGCTTAGTCACAGGTAGCAGACGGCCGCACTTCAGGATGGATGTCTCTCTGCAGCGCCGGAAGAAAGAAAATGTGACCGGCTTCATTGCCGGTCATGTGTTCTTTCTTCAGCGCTGCGGGGAGTCGTCCGTCCTGAAGTGCGGCCGTCTTCTTCCTGCAGTAAGGGCTCAGTCACACGGGCGCATCGGCGCCCGTGTACGGGTGCCAATGCGCCCGTGTGACTAAGCCCTTACCTGTAATGTACAAGCTGTTTCACCACAGTGCTTTTGTGATTTATTTTTCTGGCATTCACAGTATGGTATAAATACTATCTTTTAGGTTTTATTACTTTTGCACAATATAAACCCTTTTTTTTTTTACAAAAATACTTTTTGAGTGGCGCCACATTCCAGGAGCAGAGCATTTTTATTTTTCAGCTGACAGAGATGTATCAGGCCTGTTTTTGTGGGACAACTTGTAGTTTTTAATGGTACCATTTTGAGGTATATATGATTTTTTTAAATTATTTTCTATTCGATGTAAGGGATAGTGAGATGATCAGAAAATGGCTATTTTGGATTTATTTGTTTATGCTTCATAAATAATGTAATATTATATTCTACCACTTGTTATGGATGTAGTGATACCAATAATGTGTAGGGGTTATTTTCTTCCTCTTTTAATTTTTAAAAAAAATATTTAAAGCCCTCTGTTGGAGGAAAAAAGTTTTAATTTTTTTCTGTAAAAATGTTTAGATGCCAGTCAACAATGACTGTAGCATCTGCATGGTTAAATGGTGTAGAAGAGTGATTAGATGAACAAGTACTCATTATTTCACTCCTTTTCTGGGAAAACCCCCATATGTGATAATCAGAGAGCAAATATGCATTCTGATTGATGGGGGGTGATAACATGAATAAAAATTCATGTCGAAATCTTTCCTAGGGCAGGAAGATATACAAAAGATTCAGATATTCTCTGTCTCAAGTCTCCCCTTCCCCTCCCTCTCTCTTGCGCCACTGACTAAAAATGACAGCTATAAATTCAGTATTCCCGAATCCACTTCAAATGGCTGTAACATTAGTTCTCTGAGGTCTATAACCATGCTTTTCATGTCATTTTAAAGCAGAGAATGAAATCTTCAGAATGGCATTAAAACATGTTGGTGCCCTGACAGAACCAGAGCTACAGCCGTTTAAAGCAGAACAAGCTCTGTTTGTCCTAAACTATAAGGTCTTTTTCCCTTAGAATGAACAGAGCTCGCCCAAAACTGCTGCGGGAGTTAATTCGAGCCTAGTAGTACAATGATTGATGCTATAGACTCAGTAGGTGTGCCTGCTCCATCACTTGTGTGTGTCAGCTGTATTATACAGCGGACACACACTCTAACAGCCATGGTAGGAGAAAACTTCAATCCTAGCTACTTAATCCTTTAGATGCCACAATCAGTACTGACTACAGCATCTAAGAGGCTTTACAAAGCGAGTGGAATCCCTTTGTCATTGTATCTCCCCGGTGAGATGATTGCAGGGTGCAGACATAGGCCTAATAATGGGGCACAGGCCTGATACTTCTGGAAGTCTACAGGGCTTAATAGGCTGCCTTCTGCTTATCAGTTTTACACTGATAGAAATAATACGCTGTAATAGAGAAGTATTACAGTGTATTATATGAGCAATCAGAGGATAAAATAGTTGTTTAGTATGTACCTCAAAGCAGGACCAATAAAAACTACAAACTGTTCTGTAAAACACAAGCCCTCATGCAGCTCTGTGGGTGTAAAAGTAAAAAATGTTATGTGTCTTTGGAAGCAATGAAACAAACAAATTATTATGCAAAACAAAGTGTTTGAATTGTGCAAAAGTATATTTTTATATACATATATATATATATCTCTAAATGACGAAACAATGTTCTTACCTGGGTCCACTCTGAATATCGCCAGCTGATTGAATGACAGTTTCCATGACAAGGCTCACGGAGTGGAGGCTTGGGCTGAGTGACACAAAGTTTATCTTCCACAGGCATGGTTTGACCTCTTCCAGAAAAATATTTTATACAGCTCACATCCAGTAACCGATGCCCAGGTCCACACTGTGAAGAACATTCACCTTTGCCAGTAACATACCACCTTTAGGCAGAAACCATTGGCCAGAACAAAAACATTTATTTATATTAGCTTATTATGTCATTGGTAATGAAAAGACAAATTCATCGAACCAGAAAGCATAGCTAAATCAATTAGCTATAGTGGATAGCGATCATGTAAGAACTGAAAGATACTGAAAACTCAAGTGTATGTTCACCTGTGATTGCAAAAATAGTATAATATATATCTATTGTGGGAATAGTTCACTTTACAGCACAAGTTTGAACACACACATACGTAAAGGGAAGGCATATGTTATTTCCTACGCTTTCCTTAAGCAGACACAAAACAGTTTGTGTTTGTAACAGCTTGCCCCTGTGTTTCCATGGGTCGAAAAATGTATTTGAGGGCAATAGCAGAGAGTTTGATTTCCCCACAGCGCTGAACATATATTATGGCCATACATGAAAGCTACGTCCACATACTAGAATTAAGTTCATGTTGTACAGTTTTTGTCTTGCTATCAAAAATACCAGAATAGATTTAAGACCGACAATAAAAATGGAGTATTTTTACTTTGGAAAGTTAAATTAGCAAAGTACACATCCATCCATTAGAAAAGATACTATGGATTTTAGTTTTGGATTTAATATTTTGCATTAACCTTCTGTTCATCAATTACATCCTAACCGAATACAATTTAATATCTCTATTGAAGGAGTATAACACACATGCATAGAGTGGGTCCAGAAAGTCTTCAGATCTTTTTACATTTTGTTATAGACTTGTGCAAATAAAAAAAATCAAGTTTTCCCCATCATTCTGCACTTAATACCCAATAATGATAAAGTGGAAACAGAATGTTGGCAATCTTTGTAAAGATTTTAAAAATGAAAAACTAACACTTTGCATTGACATAAATATTCAGACTCTGTACTCAGTACTTAGCTGAAGCACTTTTGGCATGGATTATAGCCTCCAGTCTTCGTGGGTGTGATTCCACAAGAGTTCAAACAAAACTGGACAAATATCTGTCTGGGATGATTTAGTGAATCCTGCACTGATCAGGGGTTGGACTAGATGACCCTGGAGGTCCCTTCCAACTCTACCATTCTATGAAGATTTGAACACCTGAATTTGTGGATTTTCTGCCATTCTTTTCTGCAGATCATCTCAAGCTCTGTCAGCTTGAATGGGGATTATATATGAACAGAAATGTTCAGGTCTCTCCAGAGATGTTCAAATGGGTTCAAGTCAGGGTTCTGGCTTGGCCACTCAATGACATTCACAGAATTGTCTATAAGCCACTCCTGTGTTGTCTTGACTGTATGCTTAGGGTCATTGTCTTGTTGGAAGGTGGACTTTCAGCCCAGTCTGAGGTCTCTTGTGATCTGGCTGACTACATATCCTCAGGGCTTAAGGCCATTGCGCCTGCCCTACGGCGATTGTGCCGGTGGCGATTGTGCCTGCCTTATGGCGATCGTGCCTATGGCGACCGTGTCTGCTTTGCAGACCTTCAGGTATTTTTGGCTTTTTCAGTGAATGTGTTTGTGATCTGGATCAGGTTTTTATTAAGAATATCTCTGTACTTTGCTCCAGTCAGCTTTCCATAAACCCTGACCAGTCTCCCTGTCTTAACTACTGAAAAACACCCCCACATCATAATGCTGCTACCACCATGCTTCACAAATGGTATTAGGCAGGTGATAAGCAGTGCTTGGTTTCCTCCAGACATAATGCTTAGAACTGAGACCAAAAAGTTCAGTCTTGGTTTCATCAGACCAGAGAATCTTATTTTTTACAGTCTTAGAGTCTTTTAGGTGTTTCTTGGCAAACTCCAGTTGGGCTTTCAGGTGTTTTTTTCCAGAGGAGAGGCTTCTTTCTGGCCACTTTCCTATAAAGCACATATTGTTGGAGTGCTGCAATAATGGTTGACCTTCAGGAAGAGTGACCTTCAGTCAGAGTGACCATTTGGTTCATTGTCACCTTCTCACGATTATTTAGTTTGTTCGGTCGGCCATCTCTAGGAAGAATCCTGGTTGTTCCAAATTTCTGCCATTTAAGAATTAGGGGGGGGGGCACTGTGCTCTTGGAAACTTTTTTTTTAGTGCAGCAGAAATTTTTTTCCTGCAGCCTTCTCCTGGGCTGTGCCTCCACACAATCCTTTCTCTGTGCTCTACAGGCAGTTATTTCCTTCTCATGGCTTGGTTTTGGCTTTTATTTGCATTGTGAGCTATGAGATCTTATACAGACAGGGGGTGTCTTTTAAAAAGACGTTCAACCAACTGAATTTACCACAGGTGGTCTCCAATCAAGAAGTAGAAACATCTCAAAGATGATCAAGAGAAATGGGATGCCCCCCCGGGCTAAATTTCAAGTGTCATATCAAAGGGTCTGAATGCATATGTCAAAAAATATTAGTTTTTCATTTTTTAAAACTTACAGAGATTTCTAACATTTTGTTTTCACTTTGTCATTATGGGGTATTGAGTGAAGAAAAATGGGGGAAAACGTGAATGTTTTTTTGTTTTTTTTTTGCAAAAGGCCACATGATAACAAAATGTAAACAAGTGAAAGAGTCTGAAGATTTTCCAGAAACACTATATAACTTACCTTAATTGGCAATCCATGTTACACGACTCAGTAATGGGTTCTGGTCGAGACAAATATTCACATTTTTGATCAGAGACAACAACCTGGTCATTTTTACGCTGGCAGTACACTTTTCTTTTCCGAACACCTGTAATATCCAACACATGAACTTTTTATTTATACTAAATTACAACATGATCTTGGCAATGTATTTTTTCTATAATTAATAATATGCATAAAATCATACAGTATAAAATGTTTTGTCATAAATGAAAATAAGGATATTCCTCATGCTAATAAAGTTTAGACTTTCACACTAAAAATATAAGTAAACACACTGCAATTTTAATGTTTTTTCCCCTTTAACATTAGGTTTTACCTTGGCATATCTTGTTGCAGGACTGCCATGGCCCATACTTGCCCCAGAAAAATAGGTTGAATTTATCTTCAATAGGTATATTGAATGTATATTGCACATCAGGGTTGTATAAATTTCCAACACATAAGATCTGGAAACAGATTGATTAAATTACAATAGTAAATATTGGATTAAAATATTTAATTTAGTAAAAGGTGAAATTATCGCACCTATAGCACTAAACATTACAGTAATCAAGATAACAAAACATCAGTCTAAGAATTATCTGAGAGAAATCTCCATAGAGTAAGACAATTATTGACATGAAGATATGTCTGCCTTGACAAATCTAGTTAAAACGTGAAGCATAGCATAACACATTGGAAACTTTAAAAGAAAGTTTTTTTAGTATAAATGCACTCACAAGTTTAAGGGCTCTATTGGACTTGGAAAGAGTCCTTTTCTCCCTTTTCCCTTTTCATTATAGCACCAGTTTTCATCACCTGCAATCCAGAAAGAGGGAATATGAAGATTGGACCAGTTCCTTCGGAGGTGAAAATATACAAAAGAAAGGAAAGGATGACCCTCTCCGAATCCCTCCAATTGCTAAAATGCTTCCAGCAGAACCCTTAACTTCCTGAATGGTATTTTCTAATTAGGAATTGTAATATCATGCTATGTATTATGTTTCAACAGGCAGAAAATATCTCTTTGAAGTGTATGCCCAGCTAGCGGAAGTCGCTGAAGAATTTTCCACGTGAATTCCAGGTATAAAAATATGTCAAAAACTGCATCTTTTTGGCATGGACCTGTGTACAAGATTCCGACACAGAAAAGCATGTTTTTAGGAGTTGCTGTTACATGTTATTTCTTAACGTGGAAATGTGATTTTTACGTGTAGGAATTCCGCAAGCAGATTTTGCCAGGGTTTTTGAAACAGAATTCCACCATGTGAAGATACCCATACATACATTCTAAAATAAATCAGCATCATCGATCTAGTTTTCTAAAAGATTCTAAGTAACTATCATTAAAACTCATAATACACACAATGAATAGGTATATACTACTCACTGCCCCCTATTAACCCTTTGCAATCCAATTTTGGATTCAGGGTTTCCTAGGGGGCTTTCTCTTTCTGCCATTAAACAATGGCGCCATCTGCTTGCTAGAGCAAGTACTGCGGTATATGACGTGCCGAAGAAGCCCCCGGCAACAGAGCGGCCAGTAATCTACAGTAAGAAGCTGTACAGCCTTCAATCAGAATGTCTTCAGACGTCAGACAATGGATTGGAAAGGGTTAAGTATTTAGTTTTAAAAAAGTCGAACTGCACTAAATTTTTCCTCCAAATTTAAAACGATGTACAAAAAAATGAAATAGAGAAAATTGTGCGTATTCAAGTTGTACTTTTAGTTAAAGGGGTATTTGCAAATGATAAAGTGATGAACGTAAGACATATTACTTAGATATACCATTACTTCATCATCAATAAGGGCCGACCTCTGGGCTGTAGGCAATCTTTTTTCTCTTTATTCACATTATTGAGCCTCCAATTTTTTTTTTTAAACCTGCACAGCGTGGTGGAAAAACAAAAAACATAATTTTCAGCCGATCCCCATCTCTCCCATTTAGATGTGCCCAGTTCCCAAAGCAGCTGTCATCACGACCTAACACAGGACCATGTGATCACTGCAGCTAGTCATTGGCTGAAATAATACAATGATTCTGCGTCCCTTGACAGGGCTAAATTCGTATGATATGCGCCAAAAAGCTGTGGATTATGATGTGGTTTTTAGAGGCAGAATTCACAAAAAAACATTCTGCCATAACATGCAACTTCTTGATGCAGAAATGCACAGAAACATCAGAATTCTGCATGTGAATTTTGTCCATTGGCAGGGTAAATTCCACATGCGGATCCACGACAAAAAACATGGCAAAAAACAACAGACATATACACAGTTTTTTAAAGTGAAATTCCTTGCGGAACATTACACAACAAATTCCACTGTGAGTGTGTTGTGGATTTTGATGCGGATCTGCACCGAAAATAGTCTCAAAAGTTAAGCCACTTTGGTGCAGATTTTGATGTGGTTTCAATTGAAGGGGTGAATCCTGCTGTGGATTTTGATGCAGATTTTGATGCATCCATTTTGTTATGTGTAAAGGCACCCTTAACCCCTTGAGTGGCACGCCTGGAAATTTTCCGGGACGAGCTCCACTGCTCATAGTGACATAGCCCGGAAGATTTCCGGGCTATGTATCACTATGGGAGCTGCAGAGCACAATGCCACAAGCTGTGACAGTGTGCTCTGCCTGCACAGTCCCACAGAGAACAAAGCAAGGGCTTTGAAAAACCAGCAGAAGACATTGCCGATATGCCGGCAATCTCCTGCACTGGTTTGTTTACAGGTTGCCATAGAGACCATCGGCTTGTCAGAAGCAAGCCGATGGTCTCTGTGGCAGGGAGAGCTGGGTGCTTGGCTGTGAGAGGACAGCTAGGTACCTGCTCTTACAGCAGAGATCAGAGAAAACCTCCGATCTCTGCTGTGTTAACCCTTTACATGCTGCAGTCTATGTGATTACAGCATGTAAAGGGCTGTCACTGCAGCATGTAAAGGGCTGTCACCATCGGACCCCCGGAATGTGATCAGGGGGTCCTGATGGGTCCCTGTGGAAGTCCCCTAAAGGGACAAAAAAAATGTAAAAAAAAATTTTTTTTAAAAAGTTACAAAATTATAAAAAAAAATAATAAAAACACTTGTCTCCCTTTACTTTGTAAAAAATCAAAAATACAATCACACATGTGGTATCCATGCGTCGTAATGACCCAGAGAAGGAAGTTAATACATTATTTAACCCCTTAATGACATGGCCCCTTTTTTTCATTTTTCCCCATTTCTTTTTTTCCTCCCCCCTGTTTAAAAAATCACAACTTGTCCCGCAAAAAACAAGCCCTTATATGGCCATGTCAATGGAAAAATGAAAAAGTTATGGCTCTTGAAACGCAACTGCAAAATTAGTTGAAATTCAATGATTAGACCATTTTAAAAAAAACCTGCCCTGGTGGGCCCGACAGGGTGGTAGGAAACCCGCCACTCAAGGGGTTAAGAAGTATGTAACTTTTAATATATTCCCAGGTGCAATTCTTGCAAAGAACCCCTTACAATTTATTCGGTGCAAAATATACTATTAATAAACGTGGCATAATAAGTATAGCATAAAGGAAGAGGCAAAATGCATTTTTTAATTCACTACTTTAAGTTACAAATTATTTTACCTGGAGAATTAAATCATCTTCCAGACGGTCAGTGCAGTTTATTCTTTCTATTACATTGTCTGAACCACTGTATTCCAAGACAGAACCTCTGGTATTTATTTCCCTCTTGAACCTGCTCACTACGAAATTTCCATTGAGAATAAAATTCCCTTGAATGTCTGACAAAGCTGAAATAAAGTATGACAATATATTAAATATGGTAGCAATTGTGGAAACACTGGGGTTGGATTTATCACTGCCTCTGAGCCAAACTTCTGGGGAAAATGCAAAAAAATTTGCAACATTATTTTCTGCCACTCGCACAACTATTCTGAAAGAGCTTAGTGAAAGGGGGCAGGAACCCGGGGAAACAGAAACTGGTGCAAATATCTGGTGAATGGAAAGCCAAAGATGCTCCAAGCTTATTAAGAGGAGTACAACTGTTAATGCATTAGGTGCATCTTTTCCCAGCTTACTTCTGCTAAAAACTGCAGTAAGATTGTCAGCCTTTAGTAAACTCACTCTGTATACTAACAACATATAAATTAGTAGGTTAAACAGCACATTTTAGAATTCAAATAATTCATTTTTAGAATTGCAGATTTTGTATATAGTTCTGGAAAAGGAAATGTGATTTGCATTTCCATATAAAGAACTATGACCGCTAAATAAATAATTACAAATCTTTTCATTGACTTGCCCAGGTAGTTGTCATCATCAGGCCGACCAGAGTAGCTATTTTGATGAACCTCAATGTTTGTTGCCCCAGCAGGAATTTTCACAATGACATTATATCCTAGGAAAAGCAAATAAAACAAAATGATATACTTCTGAGCCTCCTGATTATTTTATAGATGTAAGACTTCACAGAGTTTCTTATGGTGGTTGTTTCTGATGCTTTAAAAAAGAAGACCATGAATGTCTTGTGTTCTTTACAACACACATTTGGACACCGCTTCATACACGGAAAGTGCGCAGTGGGGAGCCCTCTATATTCCAATCAGTCTCCCTAAAAACATAGTCATGGCATGCCAAACTGTTGTCATGGTAGTCGGAGGCCTTGTGAAGGTCTCCAGGCCTGCTATCCTAGTTCTTCTAATAAAAGGACAGCCAATGAATGATGTATTGCAGTACAGAAATATTGCAGTATATTGTACAACTGATCAAGGGATCACATGTAAATTTGAAAAAGGAAAAAACCTCCACGTTTGTTACATGAAAAATATAAATAATAAAAAATAAGCATAGCTGATATCTCCGCAGCCAAAAAAGTCCAAACTAAAAAATACATTTATCTCATGGTAAATGCCAGAATTGCAGTTTTTTATCACCTCTGCCTTAAAAAAAAGTGGAATAAGTAATGAAAAAAACCATGCGTGTACCCCAAGATGATAACGAAGCTTGTCTTGCAAAAAATGTACCTCAAAATGATACCAAAGCTTGCCCTGCAAAAATTATACAGCCTGATATTTTGGTGAGATCTCATCAGGAATGGGTGAAAAGGATAGGGTTAACACTCATGGTGGGCAAAATTTTGAACACATCCTGTAGAGATTATGGTCCCTTTTCTGATTTCACATAAAAGCACTGTGGTAACATTGGAATGAATATAGTTAAAATGAAACACATCATTGCTTTTTTCTCGTGAAATTCTCTGTTAGTTTGATGTATCACACATCTAGCTTCCCAGTGGAAAAATTTCAGTTGAATCAAAGATGGTGGCATTTATCTATGGCCATCATGTTGGTCACATGGCCCAACAGGTTTTTCCCATATCCCCACAGCTCCTATACAAAATTGGATCACCGTCTGCCAAACTGTTTCCACGCTTTTGCAATACACTGTACACTAAGGGGGCATTCACACGAGCGTGTGCTGGTGCGTACATAGGTGCGCAGAAAACCGGCGCACCCACGTACATGCACAAACACGCGTGAATGCAGGTCCGTGCAGCACTGCTTTCAATGGGGCCACAGCTGCTGCCATCGGCGATATTGAAAGCAATGGTTTGCCAGCACCCCTGCAGTAAATTTCCGAGAAGGGCTTTAAATATAAGCCCTTCTCTGAAAATCATTCCTATCTGGTGTAAAAAATAAACATAAATAAATACTCACCTCTCCGCCGCTGCCGGGTTCAGGTACGTCTAGCCACTTGGGTCCCTTCACTGTAATGCAGGCTGTGTCTGTTTGACTGAGCACTCAGCCAATCACAGGCAGCCCTCAGCCATTCATTGAATGACAGCTGAGCGCTGCCCATGATTGTTCACAGTGCTCAGCCAATTAGAAGCAGCGCTTGGCCATTCATTGAATTCGGTTCACTTTTGAAAAGCTCCCTGTGGCTGACAGCTGGGTTTAGCATACCTCATCATTGATGAGATGAGCTAAACGCCGAAAAATAGAACAGATCCCACTAGAAAATCGAGCAGTTGTCTGAGAAACTCCATTGAAAAGAATGGGAGCATTATACCACGTTAATTGATCCTCATGTGGTGAAGAATGGAAGCAGAAGAGAGGTATACTGGAGGTCTCTTCCCAGGACCCCTACCCTAAAAGAGAGTGAGAGTACGGAAGGAGAAAAAAAGCAAGTCCCCCGTTCAGTGTTTATAATCCTACAGAAAAGAGTGTTCAATAGAGTGTTCTTGTCCTCCTCTGGAGTATGTCCGGGAACGGAATCATACAGATAACTAGGACCATAGGCCCGGTTTCATCTGTTTTTTTCTCCCTGACCTCTTCAATTGTTTCCTGCACTGGTGTGTAAATTTGTCTACAATTTGTAAGCCCATGTCAAGATATTTATTGCAAGTAAAGTTCCAGTTGTTGACCGTTCCCAGCAACTGAGTGTTATCAAGTTAACCGGTATGTGGACTTTCTTATGTCCTGTTAGATAACCAGCGGAGCAAGGAACGGTGGCGTCACCCATGACAAAACTGTACAAGTCCACGACACAACTTATTCAGGTAACCGCTGCACCAGCATTCCCTGGAGAGGCCTGTCAGGGCCCTGGCCAAGGGTCACACACGTCCCTCAGGGGAGGAGTTGGTAGTGCCACAGTGACAACCCTAAACAGCTATCCCACCATCTCCTCAATGGTGTGCCTTGCGCCTCGGTCGCTACACTACTACTGCTTTTACCTCCAGCACCAGCTGCCTCCAGGCTCCAACACACTGGTCCAGCTTTAAAACAGAAATGGCAAGACCTGCCATAGGCACTTCAGTTCAGTTGGAAGATAGCTAGGATCTTCTTGTGGGACTTCCTTGCGGGCATCATCGGGAGGCACTAGACTGGGGTTCTGGAAGGCAGAGCCATGGAAGCCAAGCCAGTGATAAAACGCTAGATAAGATGTGGCAAAGTTAGGTGGAGCCACAGCACATGCTAGAGCGGTTGGCCCGCCCTGTTTCTGGCTTTGTTTGTTCCAAACAGTGTTGCTTTAGAGCCGGAACCATTCATCCCCAGGCAGGCTGCCCTGCCCCATGGGCCCTATATCAACTCCATTGGAAGCACACCACTGTTGTTATGGGCAACAAAGAAAGTTTTTCTTTTAGACAGCTTCATAAATTTCCCCGGTAGAATATATACAATAGAGTGATAAATTTTCAAATTTTATTTTTAAATGAAAAAAAACTGTTTATTTACCAAACCAGGGAGGAAGGTACATACCATACTGAGCTTTGGTGAAGGTTCCTGCTACAGTTTTACAGGAAGAGTTGTCACCTCCGCATACACCACATTGATCTTTTTTTGCTTTGGAATTTAAAACATGGTCACATCCCGCTTGCTGAAAGAGAAAATACAACTAATTTACTACAGAAAATACATAAATATACTTTGAATACATGGTACTATTTGCTAAAGGAAAATACATCACTGCAATGGCCGAAAATGAAAGTACAATCACGGCGTTTTGCCAAGTGCATGTGTGATAGTGGCCGAACATTATTCCGAGGATATCTGTGGATATAAACATTTCTTTAAATAAGTGCAAAATCAAAAAAACATTCATTAGAGACTGCATTTCACTGTAAAACAATATTTTGCGTAGTACAAGTCCTTTCAGCCCTACCTGAGGAAGGGCATAATAGGCTTAAAGGGGTTGTCCGGCCATAAACATTAGGTCTCATTACTTTTTGCCCATTTGCATGCACTTTGTAATATACATTGTGCATGGAAGATGAAGCAAACAGAAGTTTTGGACTTACCTGAAGGGATGCCCCCCCCCCCCTGTGTTGCTCCTCCGTCGTCCCTGGTTACCACAAGAATCTTCTCTTCTTGTCGGGCCGCAGCAGCTCTTGTCGGCGCGGGAACGAGCCCCTTCTCATCCGCGCATGCGCAGTTCTTCTCTCTGCAGCCGGGACCGATATACGATCTCCTTGTGTGCAGGAGGGGGAGGATGGAAGAGCCTCAGAGCAGGAACTGAGCTCCCGCCCCCTCTCTGCCTCCTCTCCGCCCCTCTGCACTATTTGCAATGGGGAGAGCCGAGACGGGGGCGGGGCTAATTCTCGCCCCTTAGCCCCGCCCCTGTCCCGCCTCTCCTCATTGAAAGTAGTGAAGAGGGGCGGAGAGGAGGCAGAGAGGGGGCGGGAGCTCAGTTCCTGCTCTGAGGCTCTTCCATCCTCCCCCCTCCTGCACACAAGGAGATCGTATATCGGTCCCGGCTGCAGAGAGAAGAACTGCGCATGTGCGGATGAGAAGGGGCTCGTTCCCGCGCCGACAAGAGCTGCTGCGGCCCGACAAGAAGAAGAGAAGATTCTTGTGGTAACCAGGGACGACGGAGGAGCAACACAGGGGGGGGGGCATCCCTTCAGGTAAGTCCAAAACTTCTGTTTGCTTCATTTTCCATGCACAATGTATATTACAAAGTGCATGGAAATGGGCAAACAGAAGTAATGAGACCTAATGTTTATGGCCGGACAACCCCTTTAATGTTTAAAGTACAATATACTGCAATACAAAAAAATATCTCAAGTTCCAACAATTGCAACTTCAAGTCCCTTACTGGTACAAAAAAAATCTAATAAATAAGTTTGATAAAACTTTTAAAAATATAAAAGAAAATATAAAAAAACTTTTTTCCTATTTTTTAAAAAATATTTTTATTTAAATATTGCAGTAATTATCCTCAATTTACATGATGCCCCAATTGCATTTTTTTCAGTTCACTTTGCCTCTTAGGGTGCTGTCACATAGGCTGGAATTCTGCATCAAAATCCACAGTTAAACCTGCAGATCATGGTGTAGATTTTCACACCTGTGGATTTGGGCATGTATCGGGCTAATTCCAGCCTGTGTGACAGTACCCTAAGGCCTCATGTCCACTAGCATGCACGGATTCCAAGTGCAGAAATCTGCAGCGCAATCCACCCGTGCCCGCAGACATGGAGATAAAAAAGCAATTTCTTACCTTTCCGGATCCAGCGCGGGTCTCCTCCTTGCTGGATGCATCTTCTTTTTTTAGCATGGCGCATGAGCGGTGCATTTTTTTTCTTAAATCTCCTGATTTCCCACTGCGTCAGCTGCGGGCGTGCCGCAGCTTGGATGGCTTCCATTGACTTCAATGGAAGCTGTCCCTGTGGGATTTGCAGAAAAATGGAGCATGCTGCGTTTTTTTCACGTGCGTGTGATCCTCATGCCAGGAAAAAAAATGACATCCGCAGGTATTTAAGTACCTGCGGATGCCCAATGATAGTCTAGGGGCATGTTGAACTGCGGATCATCCATGCAGATTCCGCAATTCAATTATGTCCGTGGACATGAGGCCTTAAAAACCTGAAAGAAAAGTGATGGAAAAGTTCTATCTACTCCTTAATGTTACCTACATAAATGACAACTCACCCCACAAAAAACAAGCCCTCACACAGCTCCATAGTCAGAAAATTTTAAAAAAGCTATTGGTCTCTGCACATGAAAAGTTTTTCATTACACTATATGGTACCAACAAGTCCCTATACTGTCATATCAACAAACAAACGAGTAAGGTAAAGCTCTTGCAATGAAAAATGCTATTAAAGGAAAAGGGTTAAAAAATATATACATTTTTTTAATTATTATTTTAGTTGTAGAATAAAAAACTGCAGCAGTGCCATAGATCCCAGCATAAAAACAGGATTCGATTTAAATATCATGAATTGAAAACATCTGCCAAAATCATGTCTATCCATTTCGAATAGAGTTCTAAATTATTAGTTATAAATAAGAACCTTGTTCGAAATGCGTAATTTTGGAAGATGTTTTTAATTCCTGATATTTAAATAAAATGCTGCTTTTATGCTGGGATTAGAGATGAGCGAGCGTACTCGTTAAGGACAGATACTCGAGCGAGTATCGTCCTTTCCGAGAACCTGCCTGCTCGCCCGCAAAGATTCGGGTGCCAGCAGGGGTGTGCGCTGTGTTGCGAGAGTGAGCAGGAGGGATCTGGGGGAGAGAGAGAGATTCCCCCCCCCCCCCCCCCGTCACCCCTCGCTCTCCCCCGCTGCCCCCCGAATCTTCGCGGGCGAGCAGGCAGGTACTCGAAAAGGACGATACTTGCTCGAGTATCTGTCCTTAACGAGTACGCTCGCTCATCTCTAGCTGGTATCCATAAAAGTGTCGCAGTTTTATTTCCACTGCTATTGATGGTATTCCTGCACTTTAGTAGATGCCAAATCAACAACAATTTGGTACATTTTAAGGACTCGGTCAGACAAGAATGTTTTACATGCTGCTACAACAACGTGTAAAACCACACTTCTATAGCAACCAATAGGTTGCTAAGGAAGAGCTCACACGGACCAATTTTAGAAGTGCAGAAGTCACGACTAGCCTGTCAGCTCCGTGGTGTGCACTGTCCAGCTTGCTTACCATAGGCTCCTATCGGAGCCGTGAAAGCAGGCTGCCCGCACCACAGACGTGTGAACGGGCTGCTCCGCAGAGCTAGAAGCAGCCCGTTCACGAGCAGAATTCCCTGCATGTCAGCAGCGTGGTTTACGCGTTGCTTAGCAGTGTGTAAACAACGCTCGTTTGACTGAGCCCTAAAAAGGAAAGAATGCACTGAGTAGCTCAGCAACATCAAGATGGAAGACAAGTAGTGTGCACGAATGTAATATTGTTTTATTTGGTAAAGGAAAACCTCTTCATAACATAATAATAACCATCTTTATTTGTATGGCATAAACTTATTCCGCAGAGCTTTCGAGGCACATGGGGAACACAAACAATATAAAAATTACAGAAAATACAAAAGATACATGTGGTATTCAATTATTTGGAAACAAAAGGGGGTAGTGGTGATACAGAAGGTACAGGGGCAGGAGGTGGAGAAAGAGGGAACACAGCAATGCAACAATAACATGAGATTTACAGTTTTTTGGGACACAAACACGATAGAGGTAGTACAAGAGGTGTGGGGCAGGAAGCATACATGATAGGCAAAAGTGTAAAGCCATAGGGAGGGGCAGGGGGCATATTGTTGGACTAGATCAGGAAGTTTGGTATGCTTCTATCTAGAGGTGCGTCTTTAAGGCAGGTCTGAAGTTCTGCGTGTCGGGGATTGTCCGTATGTTTTAGAGTAGAGAGTTACAGAGGATCAGTGCTGCTCTAGAGAAGTCCTGGAGGAGAGCATGTGAGGTTCATATTAGAGGAGTGTTTAGTCTGAGTGTGTTAGAAGAGCGGAGCTTGCTGGCCAGGTGATGTATGGACAGGAGAAAATCGAAGTACAGTGGTGCGGCACCATGGTGAGCTTTGTGGGTAAGGGTGATGAGTTTGAATTGAGTTCTGTAATGGATGGGTAGCCAGTTCAGTGACTGGCATAGTGCAGGGACATCTGGAGTATGGAGTGGAGAGGGGAGAGTCGGATGCGGGGAAGGCCAATGAGCAGCGAGTTGCAGTAGTCGAGTCGGGAATGGATGAGGGTAACAACAAGTGTCTTCAGCGTGTTCGTGGTGAGGAACGGCCGGATTTTGACAATATTCTTGAGGTGGAGGTGGCATATTCGGGCCAGAGATTGCATATGGGGGGTAAAAGAGAGGTCAGAATCCAGTGTGACCCCAACATCTAACCAAGTCAAGAACACTCTAGGAGGTAGCCATACCATTGTCAAATTCTGCAACCAAGAGATTCTTTCATCAATGTGAATATAAGATGCAAACCACTGGAGACACTCAAGAACAGTAAGGCCAGATTAAAGATTGCTAAAGAACATCTAAAAAAGTTGCTCAGTTCTGGTAAAGGTCTATTTGGATAGATGAAACCAAGATTAACTTGTACCAGAATGATAGGAAAGGAATAGTATGAAGTAGGGCTCAGCATCTGAAGCATACCACATTATCTGTTACACATGGTGAACATGGACATTTAGAACTACCAATGGAACTGCGTCACAGATGTTTCTTGACAATACAGCAAGATTGCTGACAGCAAATCACAACATAATAATAGATAAAGACACAAAACATACCACAAAAGCAACCCAAGAGCTTCTTAAGGCAAAGAAATGGAACGCAAAGGCCAAATTGACCTCAACTTCATTAAGCATGCTTTTTACTTGCTGAAGACAAAACTGAAAGCGAAAAGGCCCACAAACAAGCGGCAACTGCAGGTGACTGCGATAAAGGACTGACAAAGCATCTAAAGGGATGAAACTCAATATTTCAAGATATCCATGTGTTCCAGATTTCAGACGGTCATTGACTGCCAAATATTTACATATAAGTAATAAAAGTAATCCTTATTTTCATAATTATACTAGTTTGTCCAATTACTTTTGAGCCTGTGGAAAAAGGAGGGACTATGGAAAAAAGGTCTGTAATTTCTAAGAGATTAATACAATATTTTTGTTAAAACCCTAGAATTAAAGCTGAAAGTCTATGCTTCCATCACATATTGGTGATTTGATTTCAACAACGTTTTCTGTACCTAATTACATATAACATAATAAAATATAAAACAAGTCTAAGTTATAAAATAGTCAATTAATTTTATTTCATACCCTGCATAATCCTTGAACACAAAGATCATCTGCCTCAAGACCGCAAGGTGTGCCATCTATAACTCTGTCCTTTAGCTGATAATAGGATGATGTCCCGGAAACACGACAAAACAGCTTGCACCGATCTTTCATTAGTACTGTATAAATAATAATAAGGCATTCTATTACTGTGAAGTTTCTACTTCAGTTACTGTCATAGTGTTATAGTAAAGAAGACGACTGTCAGGTTGTGCTGCTGGAATTTGTTGTTCAATTATCCCACACTAGCTTCATAGTTGTGGGATAATTGAACTGGCTGGGCGTGGAGTTTCTCCAGCCAGCCAATTCGCTCTGGTCTGCTGCACCTAAATACCAGCTCCTCTGGCTAGAGGATGCTGGTCATTTTATTCATTCTGTCTTATCCCCACTTTGGACTTTGTGTTGTACATGTCTAGTCTGTAGTGTCTCGCTCACCTTCCCTGACGACGGTCTAGACACCTGTAATCCCTGATTGCATCTTATGCAGACCCTCTATTCCCTTCCCTTTCCCAGGTGCGGCCTCCAGACGTCTTTTGTGTTGTCAGAGATGTGATGCCTGAGCCTATATGCCTTGCTTTATTTCAAACTTGCCATTACATATCCAGCTTAAGGGCTTATTCAGACGTCCGTATATTGGCCGGGTTTTTCACGCCCGGCCGATATATGCTGTCCCTCTCTGCAGGGGGAGGAGGTAGGATGGGCTGGGAGCAGTGCAATGAGCTCCCGCCCCCTCTCCGCCTCCTCTCTGGCCCTCGCCACTATTTGCAATGGAAGGGGGCGGGGCAGAACTTAGCTCTGCCCCAGCCCCTTCCATTGAAAACAGTGGCGAGGGCCGGAGAGGAGGCAAAGAGAGGACGGAGAGGGGGGCAAAAAACCTGGCCGATATACGGACATCTGAATAAGCCCTAAAGCAGACAAGGACACTGTTTCCTTTATGTCATCTCGGTGTCTGATTCTTTTTCCTTGGTGTGAGGACACTTGCTCTAGCTAGTGTTTGATATCTGTATACAGGAGAGTTCTGAGTGGGGTTCCTGTTTTGTATTATTGTGTGAACGACGATGTGTTCTGTGTGTCTGTGCAGATGGACGGACATGAGGTGTGAACAGTTCCGTTCTGTGTGTAGGTGTGAACAGTGGCATGTCCTGTGTTTTGTGCATCTCTCCAGGTTCTTCATCAGGGATAGTCAGGTCCTAGGTGTATACCGTGGGGCCGTCCTTATTAGGACACCTATCCCGCTTTTAGCCAGGGGTTCCCCACTTCCCCTGATTATTGAGGGACAGGTTTCTCCTTTCTTGAAATGGTGTAATCTGTCCTAGCATATACTAGGAGTGTTGTTGCAGTTTTATTAGAATGCCTCCCAGCGTCCATGCCGAGGCATGGCGCTGGAGCGGCCCACGGACGTAACAAAGACACCATTTTTACTTACTGCCACTGTATTTTGGTATCCACCGTACACTGGTTGTAAGACCATTGATGTTAAAATGTTTGCCATCATACTGGGAACACTGCACATCTCTAAAATCTTTCTTTACTTTGGGGCAAGAATTGGTGTTACAAGATCGAAACCTCATCCTTCTTCCCACACAATATTTTCCTCCATTTTGTGGCCTGCAAAACATTTACAGTATTAAAAGCAATATAATTTTACATACCTAAAAGGGGTTGTCACAAGAAAAATAGCGTTTTCTGCTAAACCATAATTCTAAACTTTTTTTTGCATTTACACTTCTCAAGAAAAACGTTTCTATCTCCAGTTATTCAAAGACTAAGGGCCTAATGTTAAAATAGCGCCACCTGCCATTTCCATTGAAAAGCCTCTGTCCACCTCAGTAAATCTTTCACACTCAAAAGTATACATATAGTTTTATAATTTTTTTCTAATATATTGTCATCATATGTATTTCTTCTACATCCCATGGTCCTAATTTTTTATATGGCTGGCTGCACAATGCATTTTTCAAACTGTGAATTAATGATTTGATATTTGCTCCTCTATTATGCTCAGATGAGGGTTAATGGGTAACTCCACTCATTATGACACGACTACTGGATCAGGTGTTTTTTTGTTATTTGAATGAATCTGTTTTTTCCTACTGTATGCTATTTGACCTGATGAAGTGCCCAGTTGGGGCACAAAACTTGTTACCCGAGTCTTTCCTGTGTCTTGTCTTTTAAATAAAAGCAGTTTATTGCAATCACCAGATGACTGACTCTCCCACAATATATATATATATATATATATATATATATATATATATATATATATATATATATATATATATATATATATATATATATATCTGTACATACTGTATTTTTCTGACTATAAGCCATATATTTTAGCCAGAATAAATCTTGCTAAAGTGTCCCTGCATCTTATAGTCTGAATGATTCCTGTCCAGCCAAGTGCAGAGCAGTGGTAATGTGGCCCTCCCTCCTAGATGAATGAGACTGGTACAGTTGACCATTTTTGCTACTTGTATGTCTGGTTGTACATTTTTCCACTGCTTAGAGTCTTCTTGGATAAAGTATGGCATGTTTTCAAATTCCCAGGAATTTATCAGTCTCTTCTTTGAAATTTATAGGAAACACTATCTTTTTCTGGTGCTAAGCCTGCCAAATATTTCGTCCTGAATGGATCTTGATTTCCTAACTCTCTCACACCCGTAGTGCTATGGATCTCTTTAAGTAAATAGAAAATCTACATTCTCAGATTCAAAATAGTAATTGTTATCATCCTCAGTTTCAGAAAATAAGTTTATACCTTCTGCTGAAATAAACCAGACAGTTGATTATGGAGTCAGAGCATGCAATTTGATTGGTTATATCAGGTTAACTGCAAGTACTTTCATCTTGGACACTAGTTATTTTCACCATTGAGGACCGAACCTCTTTCAGGATAATAGGGTATCCTCCCTCTGAGTCATGCGCTCTTCTTTAAGAAGTTGGTCAATGCCAAAAGCACATAACGCCTCAAGGGGTATGTTACTGCACATACCAAATCTCCTGACCTATTTTTGTTTGGATCAGACCTAGGTTTTAAAAAGGTCTCTCTTTCTGTCAGCTGCCATATATTAAAAAGTATGCTGCTTTAGGTAAAAATGCTCATAGGGGTAATAACTCCAGACATATGGTGAATATGCTTTTGGTTTTCTTCTGTCACACTCCTCACGAATCTCTACGGTAGCCCATTATGGCTCTATATATAACTGAGCTATAAAGTGGCCATGTGTATGACCCTTAGGAAATGTCTTGGTAGCAATTTTTAACAACTTTATAAAAATATTTAACCATAATTTGCTAAATGTGTTTCTGCCCACTCCCTTCGCAAAAGCATAAGACTATTTAATGAGACATAATCATTTTCATATACATGATATAAATGATAACATGGTACAGTCATATTTTCCTGTCTGCTGTCTTTGAGGCAAATAGTTAAACAGCTCTAAAGGTCCATTTACACGCAGAGACGATCGCTCAAAATTAATCAGAAACTGACCGTTTTGAGCAGGTGGTCTGTTCTCTAAATACGTCCCTTTTGTTCTCCCGCGGGCAGCAGGATGCATACAATTCTATCAGTGCTGGCCACAGAGAACACAGCATGCCATCTCTCTTATCAGGAACGATGGATTTCATGCTGACCTGAAGTCAGCGATGGCCGAAGAGTGCACAGTAAGTGCACGATGGGCACGCATTTACGCCCATTGGCTATTGCTCAAAAGCCGTCGATTGGACACATTTTGAGCCATAATTGTTGCATGTAAATCAGCCTTTATTGAAGGAGTTTTCCAGTGGAAAACTACTAGTAATCAATCATCATAATAGGTCATCAATAGCAGATCAGTCCACTATCTGGGGCCCTCGCTGATCAGCTGATGTGAGATAGTTGCAGGCAGCCTAAAATCTTAAACCGCTGTCCTCAGTGCAATGACCTGGCATGGTCCTACAGCTCTCATTTAACAGAATGGGATAGAGCTGCCGTTATCCTGAGGATAGGTAATCAGTAGTTTTCTACCACAAAACTCCTTTAAATATTTTTTCCATTAATTTATAGACAGAGGCAATATTTGCCTTAATATACACAGAATACATCAGGTTAACAGCTTACTCAGGTTGATTGCAATATCTGGCAGACGTTTTGATTCCACCACCACAGCTTCTTGAACATGAACTGTAAGACTCCCAAGGGCCCCATTCACCATCCAGAGGACGACTATTTGATACCTTGTCTACACACAGTCCACGATGGCAATGCTAGTCAATAAGAAGAAAATAAATACATATACAGTAATAAATAGATGTGAGAAAATACAAGCAAATTTAACCCCTTACTGTCCAGTCTATTTGTTACCCTAAAAACTAAGCAATGTTCATTGTCGCATTGCAAGAGCCATAACTCGTTGACATAGTCGTACGAGGGCTTGTTTTTTGTGGAATGAGTTGTATTTTTTAATAGCGCCAGAGGACAAATAATCTGTTGTGTAACTTTTGAAAAATAAATGCAATAAAAGTTTTTTCTAGGGGGTGAGTGGGACCCCCTTCCACAGAAATTCTGTCAATGTTTTTTGTTTGCGTTCACCATTCATAACATGGTGCTGATGGGTGACAGGAGAAGCCACCCTCCCTTGTCATCTGCAGCTGCTATTCATTGTTGCATATAAGGGGTTAAACTGACAGGATCCAAAGTGGCTAAATTACCAGGATGAGGTTTCTCTATTCCTGGCAGTTACTGCAGGATCCTGGCTGTCAATAGTCAGCCAAACCACCAACTTAAAAAGATGCATGAACAAGTTTGAAGCCCATTAGTGAAGTCAGTAAAAACGCATAATGCCGTCACTAAAAGGATAAAAATGTCAAAAGTAGAGATGAGCGAGCACCAAAATGCTCAAGTGCTCGTTACTCGAGTCGAACTTTCAGTGATGCTCGAGAGTTCGTTTCGAGTAACGAACCCCATTGAAGTCAATGGGCGACTCGAGCATTTTTGTATATGACTGGTGCTCCGCTAAGGTTTTCATTTGTGAAAATCTTAGCAAATCACCAAAGTCATGTAAAAAACACAGAAATGGATAGGGCGGGCGAGGAGCAACATGCAGGGCTGCATTTCGGGCTCCGAGGTCTCACTATTAAGCCACAATAGTGGCAAGAGTGAGACCCCCCCCCCCCCCCCGCACTGTCAGCATAAAGATCGTTCTCTTCTGCCACAGCTGTAACAGCTGTGGCAGAGAAGAACGATGTTAGCCCATCGAATTCAATGGAGCCGGCAATACAGCCGGCTCCATTGAAAGCAATGGGCTGCCGGCGAGTGCGGGATGAATTTTCGATAAGGGCTTAAAAATATAAGCCCTTACCTGAAAATCATCCTAAAATGTGTAAAAATAAAAAAAAAATGTATACTCACCTTTCTGCTGCAGCCGGAGTTCAGCCGCATCTGGCTGACAGTTCTCCTGAACTGCTCTGAGTAGTATTCAGCAGCCGGGGATTTAAAATCCCCGCCTGCTGAATGAGCTGCCTCTGATTGGTCACAGCCTCACAAATCAGAGGCAGCTCTCACTCACACCCATTCATGAATTCATGAATGGGTGAGTGAGTGCTGCCTCTGATTGGTCCCTGCACTGAGCCAATCAGAGGCAGCACTCACCCATTCATGAATTCATGAATGGGTGTGAGTGAGAGCTGCCTCTGATTGGTGAGGCTGTGACCAATCAGAGGCAGCTCATTCGGCAGGCGGGGATTTTAAATCCCCGGCTGCTGAATACTACTCAGAGCAGTTCAGGAGAACTGCTGGCCAGACGCGGCTGAACTCCGGCTGCAGCGGAAAGTGAGTATACATTTTTTTTTTATTTTTACACATTTTAGGATGATTTACGGGTAGGGGGTTATATTTTTAAGCCCTTCCCGAAAATTCATCCCACGCTCGCCGGCAGCCCATTGCTTTCAATGGAGCCGGCTGTATTGCCGGCTCCATTGAATTCAATGGTCAGTGCTCGTTTAATCGAGACGAGTACCGTGTGGTGCTCGTCTCGAGTAACGAGCATCTCGAGCACCCTAATACTCGAACGAGCATCAAGCTCGGACGAGTATGCTCGCTCATCTCTAGTCAAAAGCTATGTATTAACCCATTAATGTACAATGGAATGTTACGGGTCATAAAAGTCTAACTTTACATATTTTGTATATGTGTAGTATTAACAAACACCTTTTTTCGCTATCTAGGCTATCCACCTGAATTTACATTATTTTACAGTAGAGATCAACTGAGGCGACTGCAGGTAAAACATAGAATTGTATTATACTCATACAAATGCTCTTTGCAGTAACTCCCCGCTCTAGCTACTAGAGGAGGGTGCCGGGCAGGGATACCACCTCTATGAAATCCGTAAATCCTATTTGATTCCTACTTTATGTAAACTAAACATCAAAAGATTCTGCAGGATTAGAAAAATATGGCTACTTTCTTAAAGAAACCTCACCATAACTGTTCACAGGCTACATGTGGTATTAATGCTCAGCTACACTGAAGTGAAGTAGAGTGAGCTGCAATACTACACAGAAGCTGTGGACAGATGTGACATTGCTTCTAAAAGAAAATAGCCCTTTTTACTAATCCGGCATAACCCCTATAACTTCCAACAGTTTTACTGAAACAGTGCCCAGGCTAAGAGATAAGCACCTTACAGTTTTTCCCGAGCACTGTTCAGGCAAGGTTTTTCTACTTGTCGAGTCTCCAGTTAGAAAGGGGTTACCACTGCGATTCTTGGATTTCAAAGAAGACAAACCCACAGTGGTAGCTCTGTTCTGAACAGAGATAGGGCAGGCTGAATTGGGAGCTGTAAGTACTAAACTGTCACTTCAGGCGTTGCAAAACAGATGGTGGCTAACGGGGGGGGGGGGGGGAACAAGCAGGAAAGGACAATCTCAGATCTCTTGTCTCTGATTATTACATATAGGGGTGTTTTTTCCAGAAAAAGTGTGATAAGTATTTGCACATTTAATCACTCCTTTATACCTAATTAGGCTCTTTATTGTCTGTACTACACAGCTGTTTAACCCCTAAGCTATCGTGGTCAATGCTGCTGACAGCAGCACATAAGTTGTTTTACAGAATAAAAATCCTTTTTTTCTGTTACAGAACGTTTTATTAGTGAAGAAATGAAAATAATAAACTGCACATTTTTTTTTTCTCTCTGCATCCATAACGACTGAATTATAAAATTTAAAAATAATAAACACTGTAAAAGAAAAGCTTCCGAAATAGAAGACCTCTGTTCATTTTAACTCTCAAAAACAGCAATAGAAAGTAATTAGAAAGTCATATGTACTGCAAAATGGTACCAATGAAAACTACAAGTCGCCCCACAAAACACAAGCCTTAATACAGTTATGTAAGTAGAAAAAGAAAAGTGCTGTAGGTCTTCGATTACGGCAACACAGATACAAATCCTACAACAAAATAAGTGTTTTTATTGTGCAAAAGTAGTCAAACATAATATTATATAAATTTGCACAAAATAAAGTTATCATGGCATTTATACCACACCGTGAACATTGTAAAACTAAATTTAAAAAACAAAACAAAAACACAATGACAAAATTGTAGGGGTTTTTATGTATCGTTTCCTACCAAATGTACATCTTATGGGAACACATTTGACATATGCACTAGGAAAGTACCCGGCGCATATGCTGAATGCAGCCTCAGGGCTCAGTCATACGGGCGCATTGGCACCCGTAGACACAGGTGCCGATGCGCCCGTGTGACTGATCCCCCACTGCAGGAGGAAGACGGCCGTACCTCAAGACCGACGTCTCTCTGCAGCACTGAAGATAGAACACATGACCGGCAATGAAGCCAGTCACATGTTCTTTCTCCCGGCGCTGCAGAGAGACATCTGTCTTGACGTACGGTCATCTCCTTCCTGCAGTAACATGGGCGCCGATGCGCCCGTACGACTAAGCCCATAGGTCCCTATTGCTGCAGCAGAGGATAAAACAGCGTGCTTTTGGCTTCCAACACAGTGGTGTACGTTGGCATACATGAGCAAGGTTGGCCAACCTCACAGCAGTGAAGTTCTCGGACTATCGATGCACACTGTGCACTGGGTAGCCTGAGAAGCACTGCAACCATCTAAAAGGTACATTTACACGGGGCAATTATGACATGAATAATCGCGGCAGTTGTCCTGTGTACACGAGGACACCGACAGGGCATTGAGCAAGAAATTGTTCACTTGTCAGAGTCGCTTGGTTTTGAGCTTACATAAAAACCAAGCAACTATCAACCTGTGTAAGCAGGCAGTCATTTATCTATGGCCGACTGCCTGTTTGCAGTGAATGGAGGTGGGGAGCCTGAAGACATCTCCAGTCCATCCCATCTCCATTTCCTGAACGACTATTGCTCCTGTGTAAAAGCTTATGCGCCTGACAGTCATCCCATGTAAGGTGACTGTATGTGATTGAGGAGGGGTTGGGAAGTAGGCGGATTCACTGTACCTGACATGTTAGAATAATCTTTTATATGTATATATGAGGAGTAGTACTATTTCACACAATCATATAACTTGTATGGAATTTTTTTTCAGAGCTGGTGCATGAAGAGTAGCTGCAATGAGGTTTCCCATACACTGCATGCATAATGATGAGGAGATCCTGCTTGCCTATCTACCTATAGTACACCAAACGCCAAAAGCATCAGCAGCTTTAGGGCTCATGTCCACGGGCAAAATGAGATTTAAAATCCGCAGCGGATCTCCCGCTTGCGGATCCGCACCCCATAGGGATGCATTGACCACCCGCGGGTAGATAAATACCCGCGGAACGTCAATAAAAGTGATTTTAAAAAAAATGGAGCATGAAAAAATCTGGACCATGCTCCATTTTCGTGCGGGTCTCCCGCGGGGACGGCTCCCGCGGGCTTCTATTGAAGCCTATGGAAGCCGTCCGGATCCGCAGGAGACCTAAAATAGGAATTAAAAGCATTTACTCACCCGCAGCGGGCCGCGAAGCTCTGCTCTTCCTCACGGCCGCATCTCCCTTGCTTCGGCTCGGCGGATGTGCCCGGCGCATGCGCGCGGCACGTAGACGACGTGCCGGCGACGTGCCGCCGGCGTCAGGAAGTCATCCGCCGGCCGAAAATGAAGATCCGGCCGTGAGGAACAGCTGACCTTCCCCGCCCGCTACGGATAGGTAAATGCTTTTAAATTTCTATTTTCAGCGCTCATGTCCGCGGGGCAGGAGGGACCCGCTGCAGATTCTACATGTAGAATCTGCAGCGTATCTGATTTTCCCCGTGGACATGAGGCCTAAAGGACATTATACAGCAGTACAACTGTTAATCCAATACTGGGATGACATTAAACACTTACTAGAGCCTTTAGCAGCATCTGTCTGATTCTCGCCCTCTACAACTGCTCCCTCCTTCCCCTTGCCTCTCCATAGACTTTTGTGGACAACATGTAACCTGATCACTCAGTGAAATTATCCATTCTGAGGTAGATTTTAGCAGTATTTTATAGTAAATAATCAAGGCCAGGGGGAGGAGAAATGGCTTATAATGGGCAAAGAGGCTCCTTCTAATAAGATGCATTATAGATTTCTTGTATTCTATTAAACTACTGACTTATAAAAAGTTTGCTGAATGACAATGAAAGCATTTCTCCATTTACTTTCAACTCTATTATCTAAAAAAAAAAAACTGTGCATACCCTTCCAGGACCGCAGTCACTCCCATCAGCTAAAGGCATATGTTGAGTTAAACATCCTTTATGCATTCCTTCTGTATTTGTGCACCACAAGCGCTTACACTGTTTCTGTTTGAAAACAAATTAAAAATTATTTAATTTCTTTATATTTACTTTATAGCTTCAGTGTACATACGGTATCATACAAAAAAAAAATCACCATCACTCCTTTGGCTATCTTCACACTTGCTATTTTTCCTGTCCCGAGTTCTGTCCAATTCCGAGATGGACAAAGCTTGCACGGGAAAAGAGTTCATTCATTTAAATGGGTTAATTTACACAAGCGTTTTTTCTCTTTGACCAATAGTCTGACTCAGAGACATTGCTATTCGGAAATTGCTATGCAGATGTGAACAGACCCTAAGAAACTGAAGTGTCATCCTCTGCCAGTTCTTATGTACTGTAAATAGATTTTTGGGTAAGCAAGACGTCTCTGAATGCTAAGAACATGTTCACACATTCTGGATTTTGTCAGGGTTTCGGCATGGATTCTGCTCCTCAGTCATGATAGAATACGCTACACCTCAGTCACATCCCTGAGAATACAACAGTGTGAAATAATGAGCACACAGCATGTTCATTCTTGGGGTACATTTTGCTTTGAAAAGCTTCAGATTAGCATGCCAGACTGCAACAGAAAGCGGAGCTTCAGCTGTAGATTTCTGACATGAATGCAGAAAGTCTGAACATACCCTTCTAGAGAGCCCGCAGGCAAGGAAAGAGGGACTACTGAACATATCCCCTAGTAGCATACAGACAGACAGCAATATGAGGGAGCTAGATGTTCATGTGCAGACTCATGTGCAGCGACTCACCTCGACCCAAGATTAGGGGAGGGCTGACTGCTGACAAACATAGTCTGCACATATGAACCTATACCAAGGATGCAAGCCATAGAGAAGTATGCCACACCATACAGGAATACAACCCCTACTGGCAAAGCAGTGGATTGCCCTATATCACCACAGTGCACCACACTGGCATGGCTATAGATGCTGGGGAAGCCCAGGATGCCATGCCAGTGTGGTGTGTGCCGGTTTTCGTCTGCTTCCAGTAAGCTGAAGACGGCCTCGTATAGATGTATAGCATTTTCTATAGACCTGTATGCGGGTTGTCTCCAGCTGCCAGAAACAACCTAAAAAGCTGCATGTGGAGTAGTTGTCCTGAAAAGGACGTCCCTGCAATCCTGAAGACTCCCCACTGTTATTATATGCCGTATTTTCTGGCGTATAAGATGACCCCCCAACTGTGAACTTATACGCTGGAAATACAGTGAAGGAAAAAACAAACAATACTCACCTCCTGCGGCATTCTGCAGCGCTGCTGCAAGCTGTCGCTCCCTTCTCTTCGCCGACAGAGCATTGCTTTCTGGATGCGGGGCTTAAAATCCCCGCCTACAGAAAGCTAATGCTCTGATTGGCTAACTCAGGTGACGTCAGTCAATCACAGCCATTCAATGACATCATTGAATGGCTGTGATTGGCTAACGCAGCGCCAGCTTTTTATTGGCTGACGCCGCCAGAGTTAGCCAATCAGAGCATTAGCTTTCTGGAGGCGGGGATTTCAAGCCCTGCATCCAAAAAGAAATGCTCTGTTGGCGAGGAGGAGGGAGCGACAGCCTGCAGCAGCACCACAGAACGCCGCGGGAGGGGAGTATTGTTTTTTTTTTTTCTACAGCTTATACCCGGCGTATAAGACGAGCCCCCGACTTTGAGAAGATTCTCTGGGGTTAAAAGGTCGTCTTATACGCCGGTAATTATGGTAGCTATAAAGCTTTAACAAAAAAAAATCTTCACAGTCCTTAAACATTTAAAAAATTCTCTTCCCAACATGTTTTCCCCTTCACAAGATGTTACAAAAGGTTAAAGACATCCATGATGAAGGAACGAGACGCCCACCAAATACTAAACGACAATGCCACATCTCCAAAAGGTTTAACGGCAAATAAAGTTGCGTGCACAAAGATATACCTCCTACATGGTGTCCCCACTGCATAGTCACATCCCTGCTTCAATTGATGACATCATCAAACTCAGACTCCACATGCCCTCCTCATCACAAGATGGAAACTCAAATAAAATCCCATTCTTTCAATATGCATGCGCTGCCCTATCTTCCCATACTGTCTGCATTCCTGAATATTAGTGTGAGTGACGTATGTATTTAGAAAGATACATAGCAGCCATAGTGTAATTCCTTGTCATATTTATGTTGCATACATATTGGATTTGGCAACTTGCAGGAAGGGCAGCACATGCATAATAAAGTATGTGGTTTTATGTGAGTGTCCACCTTGTGATGATGAAGGTATGTGCAGTTTGAGTTTGAGGTCACACTATGCAGCGTGGACACCATGTAGAAGGTATGTCTTTGTATGGGCCACTTGATTGGCTGTATCTTATTTATCTGTGATATGAGGCTTGCTGAGTATTCCCTGATCAACCCATTGTAACCCCTTGTGAAGGGGAAAACATGTTGGGAGGAGAATTTTTGAAATGCTTAAGAATCAGAAAGATTCTCTTTTTAATAGGGCTTCATAGCTAACAACAGTAGTGAGTCTTCAGAATCGCGGGGACGTCGATTTCAGGATGACCACTTCACATGAAAGGACATTGTAGAGATACTAGACTAACAGAAGCTATTAAAGGAAGAGACCTGCCGGAGGTTAGTCCTTTTGTAGTAAGAATTAATAATTTGTACTCTCTTCAAAGGGGAACAATATTTATATAGAACCTGTAGCAGAGGGCACAAGAAGAAAATTACCTACCATTTAGAAAGGGTCATTGAGTAATAACTGTGTTATGTTTGCACAATAATTAGGCATACCACCTGTCATAAAAGGTAGGACTTTTACATAATGAAAAGGTGATCATAGATTTATATCAACACTAAAATTAATACCACTAAATTTCAATACTATATTCTAGATTCAGAGAGAAGTGGATGAAAGATAATAGCTCAAACGTGTTTAAAAGGTGGATTTGAGATCTACAGGACTCGGAAATATCTGAGGGAATAATTAAGAGTTGGAACTCAGTAAGAAGGGCGGTACTGAACGAAAGGTGGAGAGAAACATATTTCAAAATAATACATGGAGCGATTTACGGGTTCAACAAACCCCAAAACCCTAATGGCCCAGAAAGGCTACAAGCATGTCTGAGGTGTTCATCGCCCAATTCGGACTTCTTACATGGCATCTGGCACTGCTTCAAGATTAATACATTTTGGACAGAAACCCAAAAATTGGTACAAGATATGAGAGGTCAATTCCTCCAGCTATTGCCACAGTCATTTATACTTCACATACTGCCAGACCAGACAAAAAGGACCACAATGACCCATACCATACTCCTAATTAGTAAAAGATGTCTTCTCAATAGCTGGCTGCAGGCTAAACCTCCAGGCATAGAAGAGGTCATACAACAATTAAAATACCTTTTAAAAATGGAAAGAATCGAAATAGAACGACAGGTGGAATCCCAAGCCCCAAAGTTTTTCAAAAAATGGATGGAATTCATTGAGAGGTTTCTTAACCCCAATGAAGTTAAAGAATGCATGACACAATTCATCAATACAACATGGTACTATGGCCAGAACGATATGAACAGCTTGGGAATATTAGGAGTGTCGTGAGAGAAGCCGATCGTATGAGACCTAGCATGCGGACTGGTTTGCTGACAGATGATATCAACAACGAGTCTTAATGTTTGTTTCTTTTTTGTTGGTTAATAAAGGTTATAATATATAGGAGAAGGAATACTATGGGAAAACGGGTAAAATTCTACATACGTTAGAAGTGAAAGACGAAATATTTGTGAAAACCATAGAGAAGAATATGCTCAAAAAAGGTTTAAAAAATGTAAATTTATCACATAAGAAATACATAGGATGCGCTTTTAGGCATTAGTCAGACGGGCGTTTTTTCGCGCGATTTGCGCATGCGCATGCGTCTGGCGATTTTTTTAAACCATTGCTTTGCAATGGTATTGGACACGAGTGCTTTTTATGTGCTCGTCCGATAAATTATAGAACAGAAATCGCAGATTGCACTTATCTGCGATCTGCCATTCCTGTTCTCTTCTCTATATGCGCTCAATGAGGCCGGCGGCAGCAGCGCCGACCCCATTGAGAACATATAGAAGACAAATCATTGTTCTCTGCCACAGCTGTAACAGCTGTGACAGAGAAGAACGATGTTTGCCCATTGAATTGAATGGAGCCGGCAATACAGCTGGCTCCATTGAAAGCAATGGGCTGCCGAACAGCGCTGGATGAATTGTCGGGAAGGGCTTAAATATATAAGCCCTTCCCTGCAATTCATCCAGAAATGTGTTAAAATAAAAAATATATATATACTTACCTTGTCCCGGCAGACGGAGTTCAGCGCGGCCGGCCTGCAGTGGGTGTGAGTCAGACCTGCCCCTGATTGGCTTAGCGCTGAGCCAATCAGAGGCAGGTCTCACTCACACCCATTCATGAATTCATGAATGGGTGTGAGTCAGACCTGCCTCCGATCGGCTGAGCGCTGAGCCAATCAGGGGCAGGTCTGACTCACACCCCCTTCACACCCACTGCAGGCCGGCCGTGCTGAACTCCGTCTGCCGGGACAAGGTGAGTATATATATATATATTTTTTTTTACACATTTCTGGATGAATTGCAGGGAAGGGCTTATATATTTAAGCCCTTCCCGACAATTCATCCCGCGCTCGCCCGCAGCGCATTGCTTTCAATGGAGCCGGCTGTATTGCCGGCTCCATTGAATGCAATGCGCTGGACAGCTCCGGCCGGTTTCTAATGAAACGTGGCTAGGAGCAGATTTTCGAGCGATTTTTGGGCCCCGGTCACGCGATTTGCGTATGCGCATCCGTCATGCGATCCGCAAATCGTGCGAAAAAACGCCCGTGTGACTAAGGCCTTATATGTAAATTCTTTTGAAACAATTACCCATGTATGTAATTCATGAAAATGTTAATAAAAAGGAGTTTAAAAAAAAAAAAAAAAGAATACCACTAATTATTGTTGGAATTTTAATGGATTTCCAATACTTTGCTAACTTCAACTTAGTCACTAGAAGGATGTGTATAATTATAGACTTATGGGGAAAGGTAAACTTCTCTGAACAGAGTGCTAACAACATTAATAGAGCATTAAGTATAACATGGAAGCCACATATGAATGATAGAAGTCTAAATATTCCTGTCCATAGGTAGAGAATTGGCGCGCAATCCCTCCAAATATGTTTAAAAGTACCTTGTTCCATGCATCTTCAGCGTAAGTTATGAGTTATAGAGGCAGGCTAATTTGGTGGGGGTTAAGTGCCTGCAATATAATCATTTTCTATCAATATTTAAATGGTTTGATCATCCAGAGACTGATGCAGTTACTGAATAAGCAAAATTACTTGTTTTAGTTGTTTTTTGCATTTTATAAAAAATACTTGGCAAGGGTTGGGACACACTAGTATGAAGAATAAATGTTTGAGCACACAAGGCAGCATAGCAAACCCCGTATAAACTCTGAGATGGCAAAGTCTGCAATTCATTTGATCAGAGCAAGCATTTATAGTTACTAAATGTTTTACATCCTTACATATATGTAAAAAGGTGCAAAAAAGGGACATAGGCTTTAGACACTCTAGTGTCTACAAGAAATGGTTAGATGTTCAGCACTGAACACCATGAGATGTACATTTATAATGCAGAACTGGAGTGGACTCATGAGCTGAACTCATATCATCCACAGCGCTCAGTATTACAGCTGACACCCTACTGTTTAATCCCTTAGATATCCATGCCAATAGCAACTATAGCATCTAAGCAGGTAGACAGAAAGTGGGGGCTTCCTCTATCACACAATCAGTCACTGTGTGACACAATCACAGGGCGCCAATGGGTTGCTACAGCAGAAGTATTGCAGTGTAATATGTAAGAGAACAAATGATCTGATGTTTGCATCAATGTCCAAAATAGCTGCCGCATTAAGGGGTTAATATACCCAAATACATTAAATTTGACGATCCTACTACTACCTCATTTATGAAACTCAAGCAAAATATGTGTTATTGCTTAAATGGATCTGTCCGTATAATAAGTTGCCACTGTTATATCATCTCAAAAGGATACCAAACAGTGCAATTTGCCTGATAACCATGTAAAAAGAACACACCAGACTGAATATTGTGGACGTAGTATATACTAGGACTATATACTAGAACAGCATATTACACTGACACATCTGATTTAATTCTAAAATTAATAATAAAATGAAAGAAAAAAAACTTACCATGTATGGACAAACTTGTGACCCTTTGCCAAACATCAGCTCACACTGCTTGTTAGCATCGTATATTACACCAGGTAACTGATTTGAAAAATCATATACACGTCCACTAGGCTTGTCAAGGAGACATTCTCCATAGCCAGTGCTATAAAAAATGTGGATCAAAATTATAATGTTAGAAGTGTAAAGTTAAGGTGAAGTGCGCTACAAGTTTGGCGTCCATACATAGAGCCCAATGGAACATGCCACAATTCTATCTGCCAATTCATATGATATCAAGCTAAAAAAAATCCTGCATATGCCTCTGTGAAAACTCGGTCCTGGTCTAGTGATGATCACACGAGTGTCAGCTCTGATAGCAGTACGTAGCTGTAATCTGCACCGGTGGGTTTATCACAATGCCAGGAAAGATTTTTGAGTACAGGAAGCTAACAGAGATTCTGAAAATTATAAGGAATCCATATAGAAAATATACTGGAAACCGTGTAAATTTTCATTATGCAAAGAATGATGCAAATTTTTTGAAGACAGAATACCCCTTTAAATGAAGTTAAGGACATGACCCCTTTTTTTCCCCCCATTTTTGGTTTTTCCTCCCCCCTTTTAAAAAAATCGTAAATGTTTTCTTTATTCATCGACGTTGCTGCATGAGGGCTTGTTTTTTGCGTGACGAGTGGTATTTTTCAATGGTGCTATTTAATCTACCATATAATGTACTGAAAAACTTTTAAAAAATGTTAAGTGGAGTAAAATGAAAAAGAAAATGAAATTCCACTATCTATGGATGCATCTTGTTTCTACGGTGCAGAAACTGCAGCAAAAATGACATGATAACCTTATTCTATGGGTCAGTACGATTGCTACGATACCAAATTTATACGGCACACAGCAGGTATACTTGCTGCACGAAACATATCGCCATGCACTATCTTGGCGTGTATGTGCACGTAATACGCACCAAGATAGAACATGCTGCGATCTTTTTTTCTCACATATTTCGCGCAACGTGTGAGCGGCAACATCGGAGCCTACGGCAGATTGGTACAGAAAATTACGTGTGCAAAACCCACACACGTAATATGCTGTCAACACGTGTGAATGAGTCCTAAGGAAAATAGCAACCAAGCGAAAATTACACAAATACAAAACTAAATGTATTCTCTAACCTACTGCAGTTACACATTCATATTGACATAACCCGGAAAATCAGCTTAGTGGAATATAGAATTGTTCAAATAAACTTTTCACAAATAGAAAATAAATAACTTCACAAAAAAGGGTTAAAAGTTTATATGCGGTTAGAATGTGATAAGTGGAATTACTCACTCTAGGAACTCTGTGATGTATTTCTGACTGCATTTCGACCAGGTCCACGGGCTTGTGTCATAGCTTAAAACCGCTGACATCACATGGAAGTCATTTTTAATTCCTATGTCTTTGCACTTTGAGCTGTCATCATGAGGCATGTTAAACCTGCAAATCAAGTTAACAGCATAAATAGCATAAATATAAGCACTCTTAAAGGGGTTGTCCCGAGGCAGCAAGTGGGTCTATACACTTCTGCATGGCCATAATAATGCACTTTGTAATGTACATTGTGCATTAATTATGAGCCATACAGAAGTTATAAAAAGTTTTATACTTACCTGCTCCGTTGCTGGCGTCCTCGTCTCCATGGTGCCGACTAATTTTCGCCCTCCGATGGCCAAATTAGCCGCGCTTGCGCAGTCCGGGTCTTCTTCTTTTCTGAATGGGGCTCCGTGTAGCTCCGTGTAGCTCCGCCCCGTCACGTGCCGATTCCAGCCAATCAGGAGGCTGGAATCGGCAATGGACCGCACAGAAGCCCTGCGGTCCATGGAGACAGAGGATCCCGGCGGCCATCTTCAGCAGGTGAGTATGAAGACGCCGGACCGCCGGGATTCAGGTAAGCGCTGTGCGGGTGGTTTTTTTAACCCCTGCATCGGGGTTGTCTCGCGCCGAACGGGGGGGGGGGTTTAAAAAAAAAAAAAACGTTTCGGCGCGGGACAACCCCTTTAAGGTTGGTTTTACAACTAGCATTTTGCTTTAAAATGCCCCATTTTCAAGGTGTTTTTGGCTGCATGTTAGGTGTAGGTCAAAAGGAAATATGAAACGCACTACACATATTGTTTATAGCAATTTCCTTTACTTGTCCTTCCTGGTTTTGGCCCATGGCAGACTTTTTGGCTAAATACACCAGGCTCTACAATTAATGTTTTTTTTCAGGTGATTTCTCATCTCTTCTCCATAGGAAAAATAAATGCTTGAAAAACGTATTTGTGTAAGAAAAGGTGTCACCCAACCACCATTACCACCTTTTATAGAAAATTCCTCATAAAAACCACATGAAATTTAAAGTGGCTGGCATCAATGGTTTTTATGCTAGGTTTACATAACGTTATACATGTCTTATAGACAGATAGTGGAGTTTTTATATTAGCTAGGAGCTCTCTCTTGCATTATTAAGCTAAACCCCTGATGAGGTCTAATAGATGGAAACATGTAGGCTTTTACTAAGAATTAAGGACTAAAAGGTACGTTTCAATGTACCGATGGGGCAGGAAAAACTACATCTTGATCCGCATAAAAGGTTAGCGATGAGTTCAGTGCTTAAAGGGTTCTGGATAAACCCCTGTTCAAACATGCGCTGCCCAGTGTCTGAATGATGACATTAGTGATGATATGCTGGTATATACCAGAAATACAACAGTGGCTGGTGACTGTTTCTGAGATAAGGTGGTTCAAGCAACTCATATGGAGGATTCAGATAGGTGTGGACCTATTGTATAGCGGACCTTCAGAATTCAATGAATGTCAGAGCACTGCCTGTGATTGGCTAAGCGCTGTGACCAATCACAGGCAACGCTCAGCTGTCATTAAATGAATGGCTGAGTGCTGCCTGTAATTGGCTGAGCCTCAGCCAATCAGACAGCGCCCTTTCAGCAGGCGACGATTTTAAATTCCTGATTGCTGAAAGAGCTTTAGAGCAGTGCAGGGAGACAAGCGGCTAGACGTGCCTGAGCCCCGACAGCGGCGGACAGGTGAGTATATATTCTTTTTATTTTTTACTACAGCTACAGATAATTTTCAGGAAAGGGCTTATATTTAAAGCCGTTCCCCGAAAATCTCTACAGTGGTGCTGGCATCCTATTGCTTTCAATGGGGCATCCACTGTGGCAGGGAATTCCTTACTCCCAGCAGGGAGTCCCCTTGTCATTGAACACTGTGACAGTGCTGTCACAGTGTTCAGTGACAAGGGGACTCCCCGCGTGGAATATTGACGCGCAGCACGGACCTATGGTGCACGCATGTCCTATGTTTTGCACGCCTGTAAAACTCGAACATGGGAACACAACATAGGGAACCAATGGTTCTATTAGGCGCGCGATTTTGTGCAGAGGTATGTACATACATAAACACCCTCATCTGAATGAGGCTTAAGTATTTCCATACTTGTATTGACACACAGAATAAAATGAACATGTTAAGTATACCACAAAATAAATGATCAAAAAGTTATACACACCCCAAAATTATAAAAACTATAACATCAACTCATCCTACATAAAAGAAGCCCCCACACAGCACCGTAGATGGAAAATGTATAAAGCTATGGGTCTCTAAATATGGCACTGCAAGTGTAGTTTCCAAAGTGTGGTCATATCTATGTATTAGCACTATTTTTTTACATTAAAAGCCATGGCAGACCCAGAAAGCATTAATAGGTGCTGTGGCAACTCATCAGCCCTCTGAGACTTCGTGGTGAAGGGTCGATGAGGTTACAGAGGGAGCTCCCTGCCTCTGTTACCTTCATACATGCCATGATCAACATTGATCGCAGCATGTAAGGGGTTAACGGATTGATCTTCTCGCCAAACTCTGCCGATGCAGGAGGAGGCTGGTTGTTAGTCTCAGCTGGCTCATGGTACAAAATGTGCAAACTCAGTAGCAGTAAATAGTACGTCATTTCCGGAAACCCCTTCCCACCCAGGGCATATATATAATATATACGTCCTGGGGTAGGAAGGGGTTAAGCACTAATAGGTCAGCTATAAGGATGTTTTCACAAAGTCTATACATGCAGCAGAATTTCCACAGCAGAATTCACTGGGGAAAATCCACAGCATTTACTGTACAAGCTATACGCACAAGCTTTAAAAAAATCTGCAGGTTCTAAATTCCCAGCATTTCAAAATATGCTGCAGATTTTGACAGCCAATTTCAACCTTATTTTTTAACATTACTGTCAAAACACTCTTTGGGCCCCGCGACAAGTGGCCCTTGTGTGCAATAATATTATTTTATTATTAATTAATCTTGTGAATGAAATCTACATCTGAGTGGTCTTGAGAGCCAAACGGCTATAGTTACTTAGATGTGGATGTATAGACACCACATTCTTCAGCTCTTCACTGCTCATTAGGGTGTGAGTTGCCTTCTTACTGATTTTATTAGATTTCAACCTTTTTGTAATGGAAAGTTTAAAACTCAAAGAAATTCCGCACCAAAATATGCATCATTCGGCCTTAGTCAGACGGGCGATTTTTCGCGCGATTAGCGGATCGCATGACGGATGCGCATCCGCAAATCGCGTGACCGTTGCGCGCAAGTCGCCTGCAAATCGCCCGAAAATCTGCTCCTAGCCGCGTTTCATTAGAAACGGGCCGGAGCTGTCCAGCGCATTGCATTCAATGGAGACGGCAATACAGCCGTCTCCATTTAAAGCAATGCACTGCGGGCGAGCCCGGGATGAATTGTCGGTAAGGGCTTAAATATATAAGCCCTTCCCTGCAATCCATCCTAAAATGTGTTAAAATAAAAAAAAATTGTATACTCACCTTCTGCCGGCAGCCGGAGCTCCGCGTGGCCGTCCTGCAGTGGGTGTGAAGGGGGTGTGAGTCAGACCTGCCCCCTGATTGGCTCAGCGCTGAGCCAATCAGAGGCATGCCTCACTCACACCCATTCATGAATTCATGAATGGATGTGAGTCAGACCTGCCCCTGATTGGCTCAGCGCTGAGAGGCAGCAGTCACTCACCCATTCATGAATTCATGAATGGGTGTGTGAGTGTTTTCAGCCTCTGATTGGTCAGGGCTGTGACCAATCAGAGCCAGATCATTCAGCAGGCGGGGATTTTAAAGCCCCGCCGGCTGAATAGTGCCAAGAAGCAGTTCAGGAGAACTGACAGCGGCCGCGGCTGGACTCCGGCTGCAGCGGAAAGGTGAGTATACAATTTTTTATTATTTTAACACATTTTAGGATGAATTGCAGGGAAGGGCTTATATATTTAACCCCTTCCCGACAATTCCCCCCCGCGCACGCCGGCAGCCCATTGCTTTCAATGGAGCGGCTGTATTGCCGCTCCATTGAATTCAATGGGCAAACATCGTTCTTCTCTGCCACAGCTGTTACAGCTGTGGCAGAGAAGAATGATTTGTCTTCTATATGTTCTCAATGGGGTCGGCGCTGCTGCCGCCGGCCCCATTGAGTGCATATACAGAAGAGAACAGGAATCGCAGATCGCAGATAGGTGCGATCTGCGATTTTTTGCTCTATAATTTATCGGATGAGCGTATAAAAAGCGCTCATGTGTCTGATACCATTGCAAAGCAATGGTTTTAAAAAATCGCCGAACGCATGCGCATGCGCAAATCGCGGCTAAAAACGCCCGTCTGACTAAGGCCTTCAGGTGCGGATTCGGCTACTGCAGATTGTCTGCTGTGAAAAGCGTACAGCGATCACAGCCTGTGAGAAGGCACCCATAGCGCTCCTTCACACTGGCGACTGCCATTTTGCCGGAAAAAAAAATCACCACAAAATCACGTCTTTTTTCATGCGATTTTTGAGTGTCAGCGCTGCTTTTTCCAGCAAAAACATCGCTGCTGCTTGGGATTGTCTCGTGCAATTCAATTGAAGATTCTAATGTTCAAAACACATCGCACAAAAATTGCAAATTCGTGCTTTGCGATGCGATAAAAAGGAGGCTCCATGGAGACACATGGGAGATTTTTAAAAAATAAAAATCGCAAAGCACACTAAGATAGGGCACGCTGCAAATTTTTTTTCATGCAACATCGCATGAGTGAAAACATTGTAAATATGAAGAAAACCATTGAAAATCATCGGTTTCATAATTCACTCCCTCTCGCATCGAGCTAGAATTGCACGATTTTATCGTCAGTGTGAAGACACCCTTAGGCTTGTCTCATATAAACATACACCTGGCTCATATCTTGGCTACAATGACATGAAATAACAAGATTATAGAACCTTATCAAGCTGTTGCTTTGAGTTGCTAGTTGAGACTAAACCAGGGGTGCAGCTGGAATTTACAGTGCTAATATCATGCGCATGTGAAACAGATTATAACAATAAATCACAAGAGCCATATCCATGCAGAAGGTAGCTTACATTAAAAGCTGAGAATACTTACACATGTCCCAGTTCATGTGCTATGGTAAATGCAGCACCCAAACCATTCTCCTCACTGATAGAGCAACTCCGCTGTGGGTCACACATTGTGCCCAGTTCTGCTAATCCTGGAAAACAAAAAATGCAAACATATATAAAGAATACTTTGTTTTATCATTCTACCAGTTTTCATCATTTTATTGTCTTTATCATTTAAGAATTATACTTCGCAAATGAGATTTCAGTTTATGAAATGTGCTGTACTCTATGTAGAATTGATAAGTTCTGCAAAGGAGGAAATAAGAACAACTTTCATTTTTTTACTATACACATATGTGACATATATATGGAGGGATACATAAGGCAATAGTCTTGATATATACCTTTGACTAAGGGCAAAAACAACAAGTGAACAGAACATTAGTTCTGCATATTTCCTGCCAGAGATGGGAGCAAATCCCATAAGACGACAGCAGGAAGCAGAGGAAAGGTTCTCTGCTTTCCTCTGATGTAATCTGCTCACATGGGCCAAACATGTGGTTATAAGAATCAGCCTTAGAAGGGCTAGGGGAGAAGTGAAAAGCAACTTTAGTTATTTTAATATACTTTGCAAACTTTATCTAAAACCACATTTTGACGCAGATATTATTTTGATGAAGATGCAGATTTTATGTGAGCTATATAACGTAATAACTCACATTAAAAACATTACTTACCTAAAGTATCACATTTATTGCTGGCTCTGCAAATATCTTCTCTATACAAAACAAAGGGAAAAATAAAGTTTAGACTACACGACAATAGTCATCATATGTAATAGACATGATAAATCTAGGGTAAACATTATATTGCTTCATCTTTGTCCGAGCCGCACAGTGAACAAATACTTTATGTACATTACCATTATAATTCCTATAGATCCACACAAACTCTTCATGGCAAAAATGCACATGACAGAAATCGTAAGAGGAAGTATTGTCATCAGTTGTCACATTTGTATGTACACAAATGGTCTTTGTTTAATTATTTGCTGGTAAAGTTAATTTAACCCTTTCCAATCCAATTTGTATCCTGGTTTTCCTAGGGAGCTTACTCTTTTTCTGCCATTATACAACGGCGCTATATGCTGGTTAAAGCCAGTACTGCATGAGGCGACACGTTGGATAGGCTCCGACAGCAGAGAGGCTGGCAATATACAGTAAGAGAACCCCGACGGATGTCTTCCAACATCGGAGCTGTACAGCCTTAAATCATAATGTCTTCAGACGTCAGACAGTGGATTGGAGAGGGTTAAAGGGGTTTTCCGGGACTTTATTACTGATTAACCTAATCTCAAGATCATCAGTTGATCAGCTTGGCTCTGCCACACGGGTCTCCACCAATCAAATATTAATTACCAATCCTGAGGATAACTCTATCAATAGTAAAATTCCAATACAGCCCCTTTAACTGTTGCTGGCTTGTTAAGAATCATAAAACATAAAGTCCCAGTAAAAATGACTAAAAAGTACCAAATTTATTGTCAACCAGTAAAAAAAACTCAGCTATAACTGCAAAAGTTCTTAGAACTAGCAATATCATTATGCTGCCAGATTTTGAGATAGACCAAAGAACTCCTACAACTCAGAACTAACATTTAACAATATTCTGGTAGCACCATTACAATTTGTCAATATAGGCTTTAGAACGAAAATACACGGAGCGATGATCGCTAAAAAAAAAAATCGCTAATCGGCGATCGTTTTAGCGATAATCGGTGCGTGTAAATGGGTGCTGGGCACCTGCTTTCCATCCGCTTTTTGGGCGCTGTTAGCTGATCCTTAAAATCAAGCTAACCTAAAAATTGTCTATCACTCTTATCAGTAGTTCTCCACGGGGAGTGCTGATAGCATTGTTTCCCTGTGGAGAACAAAGGATCTGAGTGCAGATAAGAGCCTCAGGCTATTAACTGCATTCAGGGAAGGCTTCATTTGCACACTTAATTGGTATTTAAGTAGCTGAGTAGCTACTTAAATACCAATTAATACTTTATGCAAAATGATCACTCAAAGCTGTCACTCAAACTGTCATTTGAGCGATCTTTGAGCGATCATCTACTGGTGTAAATGGGCCTTTACAGTTACTATGTTTTGTTATGTAAAGAATGAATACAAGATAAACATATTTGTTCACATTTAATCACCACAACAAATCTTGATGTCATGAAGTAGAAGGAAATTGCCCCCATGCAAAGAAACCAAGTCTCAGTGATATGACCTAAAATTAAAACTTCAATTATTTCCAAACTTTTTGCAATTCACGATTTTAATTCAAAATTTGTTATTTGTTTTTCGGCACTGTTTTTTCTGGGATTCATGACTTTAAATTACATTTTCTTATTTGTTGTTTTGTGCTGTTTTTTTCTGGAAAATACCAGGTGGCATGCTGGACACCTAACAGATCCCACTGTACTCGTTGGTATGATCAGGCGCCATTCCTGCCCATCAGGTGACAGATTCAGCACTTCAGTTATTTTCGTTGTCTTTCTACTATGATGATGGAGCTGAACAACAGAAATAATAGAGCAAGTGGAAACCTAGTTTCAAAGAATACCAAGGCACATTTTTTTACATAAGGGAACTGTATCTGTAGCAATTTCTTAACATATACCTATTAGAATTATATGGGACAGCAATTCTAATAATCAGCACATACTAAGGAACTACTATGCATGCGCGTACCAACTGAAAAGAATGGGGCACAAAGTTTAAAGTTACATACACATAAAGCATGGGGTTTCACTTCCTCAAGTAAGCATAGACCCCATATACTGTACACACCCCCATCAGCCCAGCCCCCCCATGTACTGTACAGACCCCTATCAGCCCAGCTCCCCCATGTACTATACACCCCATCAGTCAGCACAGCCTCTACATGTACTATATATCCCCAGTTAGCACAGCTCCCCTATACCCCCTAATCTCCTGTGTACTGTAAACCCTCATAGTCATTACAGCATGCCATCCTCTTCCGCAGCCACATGGAGCCTCTCCCCTGTGATGCTGTGACGCGGATGTGCACTGCTAAGCCCGGGGACACTGCACTATACAATCCCAGCACTGATGGATGGAGGCTCATTAATCCAGGGTTAGCGTTCATTTTTACATCACCCCCTGGCTCATCAGTGTACAGTCCCGCTCTCCAGCCTCCTCCGCACCTCGTATCCTGTATCCACATGGGCCGAGTTACTACTGATTTCACAATTCTGATGACAATCAGACTAGTGTTCATTAATGTGGTAAATTAATTGTATTCATTCGAATTAATCACCCAGCGCTAGAAAAACCCTTTCATAAAAGGCGGTTGATGGTAGCAGTAGAAGTTACATTTCCAATACAACAGATTTAAAAAACACACTGTGGAAAAACATTAGTCATAACACGCATAAGGGCTCGTTCACATGGGCATATTGTCACTGCGTATTATGAACACGTATATCCAGTGCGTAATACATGGTAAATGGAGTCAATGAAAGTCAATGGACTTTCACTGATCCATACACACCTGCATGGGGACACTGCATATCAATACGCAGGAAAACTAAATAATTCCAGCATGCTCTAGTTCTCTGCGTATTATATGCAGCCCTAGTATGGGCAGCGTATGATATGCTGTCCATATGCACGCATTCCATATGGGCAGTGTTTCCATACGCAATGCCACTCTGAATAGAGTTTAAAAAAAAAAGAAAAAATTGCACTTCGGATGTCCGTGAGAGCGTCATTTGCGGGCATGTGCAGTGCCATACGCAGCCAATATGCTTTCTCTGCCGCTTATTTGCCGGCAGAGTGTATGGGTTGGAATGTGTACAATGCTGCAGGAGATCTGTACACATACGCCATGTGAATGAGCCCTTATTCCAACTTTCAGAATTTTAGTAGTTACTCAATGTAAAATACTGAAGACAATTTGACAAATGATACCTGGTAAGAAGAACAGCTGTATCATAGTGGGAAGGATGAGAGTCATCAGGAATATTTTGTGTTCTTTGCCAGACACAAAAATTGTGAAGTGTTGTAGCTGCATTAAAGCTGATTACTGGTCCATCCTGCACAAAACAATAGTGGCTACATACCTTAAATAAGTATTAAAATAAATCACACTTTATATAAATAAGAAGGAAACAACTGAAAGAATATTGAACAATGTCGGACTTGGTGTGGAAGGCCTACCAGTAACATACATTTGGAGGCCCACTATAAAGCTACATGCAGCTATTTCCTGATCCCCATTCGCAACTTTCTCACTGCTTCATTCTCTTTATATTTCAATAGAAAGATGGCTGCGTTTGCGTGTGGCCCTGTTTGATATATACCTTTGACTAGGGGCAAAAATAACAAGTGAACAGATCATTAGTTCTGTATATTTCCTGCCAGAAATTAGAGCAAATCCCATAAGACGACAGCAGGAAGCAGAGGAAAGGTTCTCTGATAGCCATATTAAAGGATATGTGTGTTTAAGGACTTTTCTCAGCGTCCCTAGCTATTAAGTCATTAGCACAGCGGGGATACTGACATGGCGGACAGGCTACATATCTCTCCTCATACGTAGGGCTCTTTCACAAGCGCGTGTATCAGCCACCGTTTTCACGACCGGACAATATACGCTAGCATTTGATGCATGGTATTCCAATGCATCAGATCACATGGGTGTATTCCGCAGCGTAAAAGCGCCCGGGCCGGCCAATATAGCACCAGGCACTTTTACGCTGGGCAGGAAGGATAGTCCAGGAACTATCTTTCTGACCGGATTACGTCGGCCGTTGCATAGACTCCTATGGGAGCCTATGAAAGCTGCTGAAGAAGGGAGGTGGGAGGGAGTTTAGCAGTGTGACTGCTAAATTACCTACCCCTTCTCTCCTCCTCTCCGACCCTTGCCAGCCGTTTTTAATGGGAGGAGGTGGGGCAAGCGGGGGTGGGGCTAATTGCTAAGCTCTCGCTCCGCCCCCTCGCATTGCTGGCTGCCAGCAAGAGGCAGAGAGGAGGCTCAGCATTGGCTGAGATATGTGTAGTCTGTCCACCCCGCCACGGCCCTGCCTTTCTAATTGTTTATTACCAACAGACTCAAAAACATAAGATGTAGATGCATCAATTAATCACCTCCTTCTCACACTTTTGCAGCAAATCCCGTCAAGCTAGAAACCAAAGCACACAATGGAGGCTAACACCATCCATTAAAGAGTAAATATTTGTATTATTACAAAACATATACAAATTATTTTTCCAAAAAAGATATGTGTCAAGATATTGACACATATATAGACCCCAGGTCACCAATGGATAGATGACGTTGATGTTTAATTACACATTAGTATATAGCTATGATAAATGTGTCTGTCACATGTATAACACAGGCATCGCTGTGTATCTCCAAATATGTTACACAAAAATGCACAAAATGTAAAGCGATGCCAGAATACGCATGCCCACAGACAGATACATGCGAGCTACACATGCACATTGCTTGCCCACATGACGCGATCCCACCACATGCATGTAAGCTTCTTCTGCGGTAGAAAAATGTTAGGAAATGCAGAATTAGCATTATAACTCCAAAACAAGAATAAATGGTGAATTACCTGTTCATTGTGAATTACTATTAGCTTTATGATCAAGACATTTATGAGATTTCCAATGCTTGGATCTTTATAGATAGTAGCAACCTAATGTTGGAAAATGTAACATGGATTAGATAAATGATTACCAGGACCCTGACATAACTAGTTACAATCCAAAAACATTGCATTAGATAATTTTAGTTGTGTCATAATATATTGGAGATGTTTCGAATAGCCTGTGATCTTTGATTTTGCCTTAGGGCTTTTTCCCACGAGCGTATATTGGCACACAGTTTTTACGGTTGGCCGATATACGCTGTGATCTGATGCATTGGATTACCGCGACGTAAAAGCGCCTGTCCAGGCCAATACAGTGCCGGGATTTTTTACGTTGGGCCCAAAAGACAGTCCTGAAACTATCTTTTGGGCCGGAATACATCGGCCGCTACATGACAGCGGCCAGAGAAGGGAGGTGGGAAGGAGTTTAGCAGTGTTTTCTCCCCTCCGGCTGATTGCAAAGGAAGGTGACGGGATAGGGGCAGCGCTAAGCTCCCACCCCCTAGCGGCCCCTTGTCCGCAGTCAACAATTGGAGAAGACGGGACTGTGCGGCGCTTAGTTCCGCCCCCGCCTCTTCCCATTGCAATCAGCCAATGGGGAGGAGAGAGGAGGTTAGCCGGCGAGGGGGAAGGAAGGGAAAGGCTCAATGGCATGGCAGCCTCGGTGTACATGCGCCGGGGCCCATGCCATCTGAGTGGGTGCACAAACGTTAGATTTGTGCCCCTATTCACAAATTTTTACAGCTCACTTCGTGGCTTAAATCGGCCGGCCATTAAAACGGCGGTCGATATACGCTCATGGGAATAAAGCCTCAAGGTGCTTTTTCCACAATAGACATTTGTCCTCCTTTTTATGGAATGGCAGTACCATGTCTGATCCCTAAAGACATGCTTAATTGTAAAAAGGAGAAAATGATGGACCGTGGGCACAACCCTTGTAATGTAAAACACACAAATGCAACAGGATTAACCCAATTTCTTCTTTATTAATGAAATGATAGCCAGCACAAATAACGTGTTTTGCGGATGCAGCCCCTCCTTCAGAAATGGCCAGGAAAGAATACTAATAAAACAAATGGAAAGTAGAAGGTAGGAAGAACAAGAGGCAAAAATAAAATCAATAATCAAGAGCAATAATAAACTAAATGGATTTTAACCCTTTGAATAATGCTACTAGATACAATATATTCATAAAATACTATTGGTAAAAGAACTAAAATATATTAATAAAATACAGTGATAAAAACAAAAAATGGCGGGTTTGCTGTTGGATTATCTGTAAACTTCAGTGCCCAGTTAGAGAACAATTAACCAGCTAAGGACACAGCCCTTTTTTCTCCATTTTAGTTTTTTCCTCCCCCCTTTTAAAAAACGCTAACTCTTATTTATCCATCAAGGTAGCTGACTAAGGGCTTTTTTTTGCAGGACAAGCTGTATTTTCAGTGGTTCTATTTAATGTACCATATAATGTACTGGAAAACTTTTTAAAAAAAGTGGAGTAAAATTGAAAAAAAAATGAAATTTCGACATCTTTGGAATTCACGGCGTACACACTGCTACAAAAATGACATGATAACTTTATTCTGTGGGTCTGCATGATTACTACGATACCAAAATGTATATAGCTTGTTGGTTTTTTTTGTTATATAACGTTTAAATATTTATTTTCAAAGATATTTAATTTTATTTTCTGCCGCCATCTTCTGGCTGCCATAACTTTTTTATTTTTCTACCAACGTGTGTGAAGGTTCATTTGTTGCGGGATGTCCTATTGTTTCTATTGGTACCATTTTGGAGAACATATGACTTTTTGATCGCTTTTTATTCCATTTTTTCTTGGAGAGCAATTCTGGAATTCTTTTTTTTTTCTGACGACATTCATCATGCGGGGTAAATAACGCATAACTTTGATAGATCGGTCTTTTACAGATGCAGCAATACGAAATGTTTTTTTCTTTTATTATTGAGATTCTTTTATTATAAATAAACATGGCAAAAGTTTTTTTTTTAAACTTTTATACTTTTATATATATACTTTTATTACTTTTTATTTTTTTTTAAATAATTAGTAAAACTTTAGACTTACTTTTACTTTTTTAAGGTATAGAAGATACCACAATTCCCAAATATTTGAATTAATTCACTATTTGTAATTGCATATGTTCCTATAGAAAATCTGCTAACAAAGGGTATAAGCGAAGAATAGCAAATTTCCTCCAATTAATAGTAAGCCTTGACATTCTACCACATATATGACACATGTATATAATAGGACTAGAGTTAAGTGAACGTACCCTGCCGAGCTTGATGCTCGTTTGAGTATTAGCATACTCGATGGTGCTCGTTACTTGAACGACCATCAAGCCATGTTCAACCCCGCCCCAGTTTTTGGCTCCTCCCCACTGTGACATGCCTGTTTTGGCCCCTCCCCGCCGCAGCGCATGTCAATGGCAATTTTTTTGTCTGGCAGGCAGGGGAGAGAGAGAGAAACCTAGAGAAAAAAACGCGCTCGGCACCCGGCGTCTCACATACAAAAATGCTTGAGTCTCCCATTGTAGTTAATGGGGTTCGTTATTCGAAAAGCTTGACTCGAATAACGCGGACCCGAGCATGTGGGTGCTCGCTCATTTCTAAATAGGACCCAAAGATTTACTCACATCACCCATATGCAATAAGTAATCCGTCTACAGTGAAACACATTCCTCAATTTTTCTGTAATGCTACTGAAATTGAATAAAGCAATCTCATACCAGAAACTTCTCACCAAAGCCCATCTTATCAAGAGCATAGATAATTCCATTCAACGCTGTCAAAAGCTTTGGCCGTGTTGAGTGAAAAACATGCGCCCTCAAACACAATGGGCTGCCTGAAGATTTAAATATAATTTCCCGGTCTCCAAAAAAAATGTAATAAAAAGCAATCAAAATGTCATATGCATTCAAAAATGGTACCAACGGAAACTACAGGACATACCGCACAAAATGACATTATTATGGTCAGAAGATGGCAACAGAAAATAATTGAAAAAAATTAAATATCTTTGAAAAAAAATAAAAGTAATACAGCAAAAAAAATCTATATGTTGGGTATCGTAGTAATCGTACTGACCCATAGAATACTTATGTAATTTTTGTTGCAGTGTGTACTCTGTAGAAACAAGACGCACTCAAAGATGATGGAATTTGTTTTTTTTTCCATTTCACTCCACTTAGCTTTTTTTCAAGTTTTTCAGTACATATGGCACATTAAATAGTACCACTAAAAAATAGAAGTCGGCCCACAAAAAACAAGACCTCAATGGATAAATAAAAGAGTTATGATTTTTAAAAGTAGGGAAGAAAAAGCAAAAATGGGAAAACAAAGAGCTGCTTACTTAAGGGCTTGGTCAGACTATTGTGTTTTATGCGCACGCAAAAAGAGCGCTTTTTGAAAAAAACACCAATGGGTTCCTATAGAAGCGCTCACATGAGAGAATGTAGGTGCGCTAAACGGAGCGCATCTAACAAAGATAGGACATGCATGGCTACAATGACAAAATGCAGCTCCGTGCTGCTCGCTGCAGGAGTTTCCAGTGACTCCTATGGGAGCAGGAGTTTATAGAAACAGCCCAGAGAGCACATTTTAAATGTCCCGCTGTAAACTCCTGTTAGCCCCCGCAGGAATGAGGGGACTCCCAGAGGGTTCCGTTAATCTTTGCAGGGACTGACAGGAATTTACAATGGGACATTTAAAAAGTGCTTCTGGGCAGCACCTTTTAAATGCCCTGCTGTAAGCAGTGGGGTATTCCTCCTGCCCTGCTGCAGTGCAATAGGGGACTCCTATTCATGGGCTAAAAAAACGCTCGTCTAACCGAACCCTAAAGGATTAATATGAAAATCCCAGTAAAGCCACTTCCATTCTAGCATTACCATCAAGCAAATTTAACCAGAAGGGATTTAAGTTCCAAATTCTATCCAAATCAAATCTACTACTATATCAGACATAGTTCACAGCAGATACGCTATTCTATGAACATAAGAGAGCATAGATGGGATACCTATCGGGAGAGCTATTCTGGAAAATGTGTTATGTGAGCTAGAAGGGCAAGAATATGGGACTTGTCAACCTCCACAAATCACAGAGATCTAGTTCTACTACTAATAATAAGCATGTGAAAGCAGTTGGGAAGGAGAAGCCACTGTAGGGCGATTATTAAATCTGTCCACACAGGGATCCAGATAGTTATTGATGTTAGGGCATTTCTTGGCTGTGGGAGAGATGCTGTCTTCACAGGGTCAGCTTCCCTAAGACTTGCAGTCAGTGTGTGCACTATCTCTGCCTCTCCTCATGTTAGGTTTAGGGCTCTGTCATGTGGGGAAATTTGCGGAACTAACTTGCAAAAGAATTGCGACTATTAGAACCACTGGTTTCCGAAACGTTCAGATGAAGGAATTTAAAAAAACTTGCACCTAAAAAGATAGTACATTTGTGACTGAAGTTCACGCAACTCAAATTCCCTGCTGCGTGAAAAGATAGGACCTGACCCATCTTTGGTGCGCACTGCATAGGAGTGTCCGTAAACTCCTATAGGAGCTGGAGAAAAAGAAGACAGGTGCCTGTATTTTTCACATTAGAAGCCATTAGGAGGATTTTTACCGACCGAGGGAATTCTGAACAGCAGCGCATTTCTTCTGCGACATGCCACTACAGATCGTGTGAATGGAGGATTTTTACGCTAATGAGGCTCAGGACTCGACCGAGGAAAATCGTCCATTGACACGATTTCTAGCACAGCTAGCCACAGTTTTGCACGGATAACTTCTGCCCAATTTTGACACGTGAATGAGCCCTAACCTAACTTATCTGCAGGTGGTAGGCATTATGTGTGCCTTCATGTTGCTGTGGGCAAGGCAGAATAATGAATTCATCTTTATTAGCTGCCTTACTGGGTCTTGTGTGTTTGCATGGCCGCAGCATATATAAAGCATATCAGAGATCTCTATAAAAGCTGTGGCCATTATCACTTGCAATAAAAAAGGCTATGAAAAATAATTCATAGATTATATACAGAATTTTCCATATTTCTGCTTGAATTTAACCCCTAAGTGACTGAGCTTTTTTGCTTTTTTCCATTTTCATTTTTTCCTCCTCCCTATTAAAAAATCATAGCTCCTTTATTTATCTATCAACGTTGCTGTATGAGAGCTTGTTTTTTGTGGGACGAGTTGTATTTTTCAATGGTACTATTTATTCTACCATATAATGTACTGAAAAACTTTTTAAAAATTCTAAGCGGAGAGAAATGGAAAAAAAACAACATTCCAGCATCTTTCGATGCGTCCTGTTTCTACGGCGCACAAACTGCAACAAAAATAATCCAATAACTTTATTCTATGGGTCAGTACGATTACTACGATACCAAACGTATATCGTTTTTTTTTTTTTCTGTATTACTTGTATTTTTTTTTTAAAGATATTGAATTTTTAAAAATTATTTTCTGCGCACAATAACTTTTTGAATTTTCTGTCGACATAGTTATGTGAGGGCTCATTTTGTGCGGTACGTCCTGTCGTTTCCGTTGGTACCATTTTCGCATACAATTGACTTTTTGATCGCTTATTACATTTTTTCTCGGAGATAGGGTGACCAAAAAAGTGCATTTCGGGCGTTCTTTATTTTTTTTTCGGACCACGTTCAGTGTGCGGAGTAAATAATACATTACTTTGATAGATTGGACTTTTATGGACGCAGCAATACCAAATACGTATTTTTGGTTTATTATTTTGATTTTTTTATTGCAAATATGGCAAAAGGTTTTTTTTTTACTTTTATTACTTTTTTTTTTTAATAATTACTAAAACTTTATTAATCTTATTTTTACACTTTCTTTTAGTCCTCCTAGAGGACTACAGCCAGCGATGCTTTGATCGCTCCTGCAGTATAACGTTATGCTATAGCATTATGTCATACTGCTTTATGACAGTCTATCAAGCAACCCCACGGGGATGGCTTGATAGGCAGTCTGCTATGGCAGCCCTGGGGCCTTTCAGAAGGCCCCTGGCTGCCATGATGCCTGCACAGCTCCCCCGATCTCACCGCGGGGGACGTCGTGTTTCGGGGGATTTAAATGCTGCTGTCAGAATTGACAGCGGCATTTAAAGGGTTAATAGCCGTGATCGTCCGAACAGCTGATTGCGGCTATTGCCCGTGGGTGTCAGCTGTAAGAAACAGCTGACGCTCACGCTGTATGGAGGGAGATAGCGGCACTACCTCCCTCCATACACGTCCTGCAACAGCAGGACGTAAAAACACTATATAGCCATCACTAAGGGGTTAACCTAAAACGACATCAGATTTTCAAACAAGCCCTAAAAAGTAGATAACGAGAATAAAATCAAGCAAACGACTTAAAACTATTAGACTTGGCCATTTAGCTATTGAGGAAAATGATCCAATATCATTTGAGTGGCAAAAGTATGTGAACCTTTGCTTTCATTATCTGGTCTGAACCCCTTGTGCAGCAATAACTGCATCTAGACATGTGTGATAATTGTTGACTAGTCCTGCACATTGCCTTGGAGGAATTTTAGCCCATTTCTCTGTACAAAGCAGCTTCAACTCTGTTATGTTGGTGGGTTTCCTCCAAAGAACTGTTTGCTTGGTCCTTCCACAATATTTCTTTAGGGTTAAGGCCGCTCTCATACAGATGTTTTTTTACAGAATTTTAGCGGTTGTTTGAAATGCCCAATAAAAACGCAATACTGAGCCTCCATTGATTTCAATGGGGTTTCTCAGACAAGTATTTTAGCGTGGAGTTTCTAATGCCGCGCTAATTAAACGTTGTATGTTCTATTTTAGTGCGTTGCAGCGCTTTTTAACGCACCAAATCCCCCATTGCAATGATGAGGTGCGTTAAAAATGCTGTTAAACGCATTTGAAAAGGCCATCGAAAATGCTGTCAAACTTTGTGTTTAAAAATGCTGCGTTTTTACAAACACGTGTGAGACTGGCCTAAGGACGATACCTTGACTTGGCCATTCCAAAACTTCAACTTTATTCTTCTTTAACCATTCTCTTGTAGAACAACCTGTGTGCTTTGAGTCGTTGTCCTGCTGCATGACCCACAAGCTCTTGAGATCCGGCTCATGGACAGATGTCCTGACATTTCCTTGAATATTTCATTCTTTTATTAATGATGGTAAGCCTTACTGGCCCACTTGCATTAAAACAAGCCCAAAGCATGACACTACCACCACTGTGTTTCACACATGATATGAAGTTTTTATGCTGTAATGAATCATTTTTCTTTCTCCAAACATGCTTTTTATTTAAGCTAAAAAGCTCAAAGTGTCTCATCCACCAAAAAACCATTGTTCCAATAGTCTTCTGGCTTGTTTAACAAACTGCAGATGGGCGGCAATGTTCTTTTTGGAGAATAGTGGCTTTCTCCTTGCAGTCCTGCCATGCACCCCACTGTTGTTCAATGTCCTGCTGATGGTGGATTCATAAACATTAACATTAGCTAATGTGAGAAAAGCCCTTAGTTGCTTAGAGGTTGCCTTGGGTTCCTCCGTGACCTTGCAGACTGTAATATGCCTTGCTCTTGGTGTGATATTTGTTCGTAACAGCATTCTCACACAGGCATATGTAAAAACGTTGGGGTTTTTTTATTCAGAGTTTTACTGCGTTTTTGTGCACGTATACCCCCGTTTTTACTGCATATTTTGTGCAGTAACAAATCAGACAACGTAAGTTGATGCTGTTAAGTGGTTTAGGGTTTTTAATGCACCCCATTTATTTCAATGGGCGATGGAGGGCATCACAAATGTGCTACAATGCAGAAAAATAGAACATACAACGTTAGATTTAGTGCACACTAAAAACACTGTGCTAAAAACGCTCATCTGAGAGGCTCCATTGAAATGAATGGACGCTTAGTACGTTTTTAGCAGGCGTTGAAATCACACACTAAACACGGTAGAAAACCTCCTGTGTGAGAGGGGCCTTATAATGGTCTTGAATTTCCTTCATTTGTATTCAACCTGCCTGACTGTGAATTGGTGGAATTCACACTCTTTAAAGATGATTTGGTAGATTTTACAGCCTGATTAGCATCAACAATTCTTGTTTTGAGGGCTCTTTCATATGAGCATGACGATTTTCAGCCGAGCGTGTCATGGCCACAGCGTGGCCGAAAATCACGGAACGAGTGTTAAAACTCCTGTTTAGACTGCCCAAGTCCGGTGAGTATACACCGAGCCCAAGATACCATCGGGCAGGGGAAGACAGTTTAGCTCTAGTAAAGTGCCTCCCCCTTTCTGCCCCCTCACGACTCTCGGCAAGGGGATGGGCGGGAGCTAGTGTGCTATGCTCCCGCCCCCTCTCCACCCTTTGCCGGCTGCCAGCAATGGGAGGGGGCAGGACGGGGTGGGAGCTTAGCAACTAGCTACCGCCCTGTCCCCTCTCATTGCAAACAGCCTGCAAGGGGTTGAAAGGAGGAGGGAAGGGGGTAGGAGTTTAGCACACATGCTGCTAAACTCTCTCCCTTCTCCGGCAGCTGCCATAAGCTTCCATAGGAGTCTATGGGAGCCGCCGACATATTCTCACCAGAAAGATAGTTCTTGAACTGTCTTTCCTGGCTTTGCACCATCTTGGTCGACCAGGTGCATTTACGCCGTGGGAATGCTCCAATCTAACTGACGCATTGTAAACCAATGCATCAGATGGGCAGCGTATATAGTCCGGCCGATATACGCTCGTGTGAATGAAGCCTGAAGTCCTCAGAAATGTCTTTTTGTTCATGTGCCACAAACAGGTGTTATGAAGATTAGACTTTGATAGATCCCTTTTCTTTAAACAAAACAGGTCGCCGACTCACACTTGATTGTCATCCCATTGATTGAAAACAACTGACTCTAATTTCACCTTCAAACTATCTGCTAATCCTAAAGGTTCACATACTTTTGCCACTCATAGACATGTAATAATGGATCTTTTTTTTTTTACTCATTTGACTTGATTCCTTTATCTACTTTTAGGACTTGTGTGAAAATCTGTTGTAGTTTTAGGTTAAATATAAGCAGAAATAAAGAAAATGCTGAAGAGTTCACAAACTTTAAAGCGCCACTGGTAACTTACATAGCTACATATAGTGTCTCTGAGCCTTTACAACCATATCAAATACATCATATTTCTTTAAATGACATGTGATAACATTTCAGTAATGCACTTATATTTTACAAATGATTAAAATACCACAGTAAAAATAAACTAGTTTATTATTCAGTGTCCTAGAGAGAACAGATTTACATTACAGAGGCTCTCAATCAAGGGTAGGTGCAGTCTGCTTAACACAAGTGATCATATCAAATATCACACGACATTCCTCTTGGCACACAACATAGCATCCATATATAGAAACCATTCACTCATACTAGTAGCAGAAAATAAACCATGGAATTCTGTTTCAACTGTAGTGAGCTTATACACGAGGAACCCAGCAAGCCTATGATAAGCTCTACTACACCGACCCACTAACTGATTAAAACCCCATTTGGAGCTGACTTTCTAGTCAATCACTTGCTTCTGGGGTCAAATTATTACGGGATGATTCACAGACAGCCCGTCTGATAGATATTACTGGTGATGTGTTCTTCATGTGCAAAGATAAAGTTCAGAATGCAATGAAAAGTGAATGTGTATATGTTCTACCCACATGCAGGATATGCCCAAAGATTTAGGGCTTAGTCACAAGGGCGCATTAGCGCCCGTGTGACTGCAGGAAGAAGACGGCCGCACTTCAGGACGGACGTCTCTCTGCAGCGCCGGAAGAAAGAACATGTGACCGGCTTCATTGCCAGTCATGTGTTCTTTCTTGGGCGCTGTGGGGAGTCGTCCGTCCTGAAGTACGGCCGTTTTCTTCCTGCAGTAAGGGCTCAGTCACACGGGCGCATCGGTGCCTGTGTGACTAAGCCCTAATATCCCACGTGGATGCGAAGAAGTACGCGCCGACACAGACCTTTATTAAAATATGACATATACATTAATATTGGTTGTGTCAAATCACATAACCCTTCACCCCTTCCTATCACAACTTATACTAAATCCTTGGGGTTTTATAACTCTAGCTTAAAGGGGTTGTCTCGCGGCAGCAAGTGGGGTTATACACTTCTGTATGGCCATATTAATGCACTTTGTAATATACATCGTGCATTAAATATGAGCCATACAGAAGTTATTCACTTACCTGCTCCATTGCGGGCGTCCCCGTCGCCATGGATCCGTCTAATTCTGATGTCTTCTTGCTTTTTTAGACGCGCTTGTGCTGTGCGGTCTTCTCCCCTTCTGCTCGGTCCAGGCACGAGCGGCGTTCTGGCTCCGCCCCCTTCTACGCGTCATAGCGTAGCTCCACCCCGTCACGTGTGCCGATTCCAGCCAATCAGGAGGCTGGAATCGGCAATGGAACGCACAGAACCCATGGTGCACCATGGGAGAAGACCTGCGGTGCACCATGGGAGAAAACCGCAGTGCATCCCTGGGAAAGGACCGGCGGCCATCTTGGGAGAAGATTTTTTAAAGTCCTTATTTCGTCGGATCGGTAAGTAGCAAGCGGCTTAAAAACCGCTTTACTTTGCTATTTTATGCCAGGGGGGTGACAGGGGGAATGGGGTAAGGTAAAATTTTGAGGTTTGCCGCGAGACAACCCCTTTAAGGAAAGTTTAAGCTTAAGCGGAATCATACTTTTTGGGTAGTTTTCGTTCAGAAGAATGATAGTCGTATTGTTTAATTTTACATAGTACGTAAAATTAACAATACTGCTAATAATAATTTGGTAGCAAAGAGGAACCTCTGCAAAATCTACCATCTGCCAATCACGAAGAACTGGTGAAAACATAAGCCCAAAAAAGTGGTTCAACATGAAGCAATAAAAATACTGTTGGATTTCTGTATACAAACAGATAAAGTCTTAGTTCATAACACCCCCAATTTGACCATCCTTGAAAAGGAAAAAGTGTGGCTTGTCGACGTTACTATACCTAGGAATGGCAGGGTCGATGAAAACAAGAGAAAATGGCTAAATATGAAGATTTGAAGGTCGAAAGACAGCGATTCTGGCACAAGCCGGCACTGGTGGTCCCAGTGATAACGCACACTCGGATTTCTGCCTAAAAACATTGAACGGCACTTGGAACAACTCAATATTTACGAAATTAACACCTCTCAGTTACAAAAGGCCGCACTGACGTCTCTGCGCGCATTTTATATCAATATATTAAGGTCATCCAAGGCTCTAGGGTAGTTCCCGATGCGTTAAGACGACGAATTACCAAAATGTGATCTCACGCTTCTTTTGTACCCTTGTATATCGTGTATATATCAATGAGTATCAAAGATTATATTAAAAGCAAAATGGAATCTCATTTGTAAGTGGTTCAATTAGCATGTGCCTTGTTTATGAGGATGAATATCCTAATCTGAATAGTGTTGGACACTGCATTGAACATAGTGATGAACCATGGTAATGAAGGACAGTATCTCCAACAGACAAGGGACAGTTTGCTGACCTCTGTGCTGAGGGCAATGATAACAACTGGTGTTACATGACATGGAGTTATATCTCTTCACACAGCTGACATTGTTATCATCATTACTTACAATTGACATCAGAGTTAAAATGTAGTGCTGTAGATTTCTGCCATGATGGCGCACCATTTTTGCATCTGCGGTAACCATGAGCTCTACATATCTTGGATATGAAATAAAGCGTTTTCGCCTGATATGCGAAAAGTGTTCTTGATCTTTTGTCTCATTAAGTGGCACATTTTCAAAAACTGCAGAGTTTGTAAACATAACATCTTCTTCAAAGCTATTTGAAGTATGTAATAAAGTGAAGTCCTTCATTTTAGAATCTGAAAAAGGGGAAAAAAATTTCGTTAGCAAGTAATTTTATGATATAAGTAACATTTCAGTGAACTGAGCTCCAAAACATTTATATGTACAAAAAGTGTATGCCTTAGGCTCTTTCACACAGGCGCTGCAATTTTCGGTTGGCTGCATCTCCTGTTTATACGCCCATTCAGACGGCCCAGGTGCGGCGAGCATATGCCGAGCTCTGGCGAGGGGAGAGAGTTTAGCTAGTGTGCTAATCTCCCGCTCCATTCCGCACCCTCCCTTTGACAACAGCCGGCAAGGGGAGAAGAGGGCAAGGGAAGGGGGAGGGAGTTTAGCAAAACCACTGCTAAACTCCCTCCCACCTCCCTTTTCCGGCAGCTCTCAAAGGCTCTCATAGGAGTCCATGGGACCGGCCGACGTATTCCAGATGAAAAGATATGTCCAGAACTATCTTTTCCAGCCATTCCTACACCCATCTGGAATGTGCACCATATGCACTATGTTTTCCGGCCGACCGTTTTTACGCACCCGAAAATCAGCCATCTGAACTGATGCATTGGAATCCAATGCATCAGAAGGTTGTGTATATGGGCGGGCCGTGAAAACGCGGTCAATATATGCTTGTGTGGATAAGCCCTTAAACTAGGACTACATGGCAACTTTAATCACATGGCATGAAGACTGTGAAGTTATATTGTGAGATTGCATTTAATGATTATCAATTTTGTATTGTGACCTGTGACTTAACATGACCATGACACAACAGTTGTAATAAATCCAAAAGCGTTGCGTTTTTGGGTGCCGTTCAGAAGTCGCATGTGACTTTACCATCAGAGACTGCAATGTAAGTCACATAAGACTGTGATTTACCTGCAACCAGCTAGCAATATGGTTGTTTTTTATCACCCAAATTGTAGATATAAAACAGTTACACAAAGTTTAGGGTCACATGACTCCTTTAAACGCTGATGTAGCCCTAGACTTAGATATTTGCTACATGTGTTAGACAGGGTTATGAGTGCCTAAGGTCGGCTGCACACGAATGGGTTGCAATCCACCTGCGGGAATCTGCAGCGGAATCCAACCCTGTGCCCATCCAATGTCCGTGTACCTGTATTTTGTTTAACAAAATATTTATTGGTTTTGTGATGTTCCAAAATATATCAATTAAGAATAACACCATTACAGTCATGTGTAAAGTCCAGCGGCAAGTAGATTGAACAGATAAATCAGGAGTTACACTGCCAGATGTAATTTCTAATAAACATACAAAGTAAAATAAAGAAAAGTGCCAATTTTCACTTCTTCAATTACTGCAACTCCTAATCAGATTAATCAGTATAAACATTAGAGAACCATAAATGAGAGTAACGAGTGGGGGAGCACAAGAGGAACACATAAGGGAAAAACGAAAGGGAAAAAAGGGATGAGGCTGTTATATGATTTATTATGTGATTGAGCCTGAAGAGGCTGGAACCATGCTCCTCATAAATCTGTTGGGGACGTAGATGAAATGCTTGAAGGTAAACTAGACTGCCCTGGAAGGGACCCCACTCTGGCTGTTGGGTTCCATAGGCACATAGTCTGTGAATAATGGTACCAGGATGACAAAGTTTTTTCGTACAACCCTTCCGGATCCATAAGAATAGCTGCCAGCTTTTCATTGACCATGATCCAAGATAATTTAGTTTTCACAAAGTCAATACTGAGGTTTTCCTAGGAAGCAATAGGATATTCATTTGTGGATGTGTTTGGGGATGTTAGGGATTCGTTTACCCAGTAGAGCTTCCCATGGCGATTTTTGCAGTTATAGGTTTGTAATGGAAAATATTAAAGTATATACCTGGATTCAGAACCTACGAAGCCTAGGGTAATTCCACCAAATGTGTAACCCTCAAATCCACATCCTCTAAAGCATAAGCCTGACATCCCAGCCAGTCATCTCGGAACCACATACCATCACATTAAAATTTTATAGCCCGCCTCTGTTATTGCTACATTAATAGAAAGCTTTGCGGTTGAAATGGTTATTTTATGCCAGTCCGAGATTGGCAATTCCTCGCCCAGGTCTTCCTCCCATCTCCTCATATATTGGAGTTTATACGTGGGTGTTGTAAAGTGGGAGTACAATTTGGCGATTTTCCCAGGACCCCTGGCGTTTGAGTTGTACAGGCTCTCAAAACAACTTAGTTCGGAAAGGTCTTGTCTATTCTTCATGACTGCTAAAACATAGTGATTAATTTGTTGGACGAAACCGTACATGTATTTTGTCTTCATATGTACTGCAGATGGTCCACACGGCTCACTATGGGACATGCACAGTACAGATTTGTTTTGCTGGGTTATTGCTTGGCGATGACGCGGAATTCGCAACCTTTCCGCAATGTGAAAATCGGAAGGACCACAGGTCGGGCGGCTTCCATTGACTTCAATGGAAACCATCCATGTAGAATCCACGAAAAAAATAAAGAATGCTGCTTTTTTTTCAGTGAGTGGAAAATTGCAGTTGCTGTCCGCTCATGGGAGCGGACATGTGGATGCTGTATTGGTTTAAATTTGTGAGGAATGCTGTGGATCGTCCACGCGGTAGATGATCGGGGATTCCACAATTCAAACTCGTTCATGTGCAAACGGCCTAAGGCTCATTGATAAGTGTGGGCAACAAAGACTTGACTGTCGGGTCTGATCCCATAGAAGAGCTACTGTAGTACAAATTGGTGGAAGAGTATGTATGCATGCTATAAAAAGGGAGGTATCATATTTCACTGGTGTTTTACTAGAAAGCTCAGAAAGGCTGGTTTCATATAATGTTTTGTGAAATCAGTGCCGCTTCCCACCTACATGGGGATGGAAACCAGGAAAGTACCTGGATGGTGCCATAGGGGAGAATATGTGAGATGAAGACCTCTTTGGTCTCCATGTCACATTGTTTCCATCCACTATGCTGGATGCTTTTCCATCCAGTGAAAAAGACTGAAAGCAACGGTCTCTATTGTACATATTTTCTCCTATGGTTCTTCCCTGGTTCCTGTCCCCATGCAGTGTTCTGCATGGAAGATGGAACCAAAGATGAAACCAACACTGGTTTCATAAATGTAAGGTGAAACCAGACTTAAATAGACAAGTCTAAAGTATGTAGAGCTGACACATTTCAAACAATACGGACTTCTGTTTTAATACGTAAATCCCTTTAGTGCAGACCCACAGCTGTAGCCCTTTCCCACAGTACTGCTTTGAGCATTAGATCATATGTGTTGTATGGAATACAGCTGAGCCGTAAATATCCGGTATGGTACCAGCTGTTTTTTATAAACAAAGCCATACATTTTCCTCAACTCAATCTGAAGAGAAAATCTAAATATCCTTCCTCTCAGACAAATTGTACTTACTATACGTGCTGAAGGAAAAAAACACATTTGGAATCACCAGGAATTTTCTTTTGGAAAGAATACTCATTTTTTTTAATCAAGACTATCAGAAATCATAATCAAACCAATGGCAGGTTTATTTCTTGACTTAGCATGTATGAAAATATTCCAGTTGTAGCAATCACAGCTGTACAGATGTTTAGTGGGCTGATTTTGAAAATATCCAAGCATCTTGATAAATTAAATAATTGTTTTTACTTTGAAAAATGTCAAGGTTATGACACTACTGAGAAAAATGTTTGAATATGTGAAATGGCTAAAACTAGTAAATATGATGAATGACCCAATGATTTTCCAAGTGTTGACTACTGTCTTAAACCTGTGATAATAGAAGTGATTAGTTGAAATTTGCTTTAATCAGTCTGAATGTACATTACAAATTCAGTGTAAATGATGTCTCTGTGTAGACATACAGTAGATGGATCCATAGACCCAGATTCACTTGAGGCTGGCCAATGTGGCCTCTATCCAGGTTGCATCCATCAGGGTTGCCTTTTTTACTGCATAGAACAGCACCGTAAAGTAAAAAGTCTTGGCCTGTTGTCTTTGCTAGCCAGGGAGGAAAAGTCAGGGATAAAAGGCGCACTAGTCAGGAAACCTCTGGCTCTGAAGAAAGGACTTTATTGGCAACGCACTTCTGTGCCGAAATGGCACTTTCATCTGGCTTTTGTTAACAAGTACAAGGCAACAAGGAATTTTAAAAGGCGAGAGTCAAGCAGCGGGTGACATCACTGGGGTCCTGTGTACAAAACAGCAATGCAATATGCAAAAAGCGCACCCAAAGTAAGAGAACAATTGTAAACTTTATTAACAGCAGAGCTAAATTGTCTTCCCCTGCCCGGCGGCATTGCAGGCTCGGGGTATATGTGCCAGGCCCAGGCTGTCTGCCGGCGGGTGAACGTAAAAACGCCTACGCCTGTTTCAAAAAGCCCTAATTCAGCATTAGTGATGTTATCGCCACTAATTCAGCTTTTTATACTGATTTGGTTTTATACCTTTTGATTACTTAATTGATCAACTGGGTATCCTAAGTAATGACTTAATTATAGGCTATGAGAGCCCTGGTAATTACCTGGATATCAGGGATTTATTCAGTGCTGCTATTAGAGCTACCTTGGCCAACAATTCAGCCTCTCATACCATTTTATAGTTTTAATTATTCTAAATTATCTAATGAATTAACTATTTAGTGCTTACATTCTACACTGTATTAGCAATAACGTAGGCTGGTAATTTAACTCTTTGGTACCAATTCATTTTGTCATTTGACTCTTTTTTAACCTAATTTATTTGAGTACATGCTTCTGATTATATCGTTTTGTAATTAGCGGGTTGTCATCAACATCACTTATTAACAACACTGCATCGATTTTTTTCTTCTCTCGGATTTCTTCCTCATAACATGTGGTTCATTTATATTGTGAATTATATATATATATATATATATATATATATATATATATATATATATATATATATATTCCAAATTATTTATTTGTATTCTTATCAGATATACATGTTAACCTATGACCTCATTGCACATGTGATTGCGTCACATGACCCCAGTGTTGTCACCCACCATGTTGTTACCTGCATCTTTAAAAGAAGTTTCTTATACTTCCTAACAAGAGCCAGGCGAAGGCACCATTTCAGATTAGAAATGTGTTGCCAATAAAGTAATTTCTTCATAACCAGGAGGCCTCCTGCCCAGGGTGTCTTTCATCCCCAACTTTTTCCTTACTGGCTGGTTATTTGCTTACGTAGGTTTCCTGTCTAGCCGTTCAAGGTGGCTGCTACTAACCTACAGGCTCATCAGTGTGTTGTGCCTCCACACAACCTTATCAGGCACCAATATTCTTATTATTCTAACCATATTTGTGGTACTCCTATATTCTGAACCATGGAGCGCCGATAGTTTTTTTCATTTCTGTTGTCTTTGCTGTCTAATAGCCTTTTCTATTTATCTATAGGAGACTACTGTAACGGCGATTACCTGCAAAGTGAGCAGGTCAAGATTAATACTGAAGTTTTGTTTAACCCTTTCCAATCCACTGTGTGACGTCTAAAGACATTATGATTTAAGGCTGTACAGCTCCGATGTTGGAAGACATCCATCGGGGCTCTCTTACTGTATATTGCCAGCCTCTCTGCTGTTGGAGCCTATCCAATGTGTCACCTTCAGCCAGCAGATAGCACCATTGTATAACAGCAGAAAAAGTGTAAGCCCCCCCCTAGGAAAACCAAGATACAAATTGGATTGGAAAGGGTTAAACTCCATTTCATTGTCTTGATGTATCCTAATGAGGTTCCCACTGCACTACTTCACTACTTCTGGATGGAGTATGTCAATAGTTTCCATATCACTGCTCCCAACTGGCAAGACATGTGGAAATCATGGAATGAAAAAAAATTACTTCCAAAAAGTAACAGAGTCCTGAAGACTGTCATATCTATATAAAGGTGAAAGCCCTCACTGACCGACTGACTCGCCATTAATTCTCTAACTTTCTGTACAAACATGAAATTTGGCACAAGCATTCTTTAGGTCCTAAATATGAAAAGTAAAGGGGTCACAACTCGAAAATTCTATGCTAATTGCAAAAGTATTGGCACCCCTATGTAATGTGCCTAATCTAATTCTCTAACTTCCTGGTGTCGTACAAACATGAAATTTGGCATGACCATTTTTTAGGTCCTAAATTGGAAAAATAAAGGTGTCACAACTCGATTATTCAATGTTAAGTGCAAAAGTATTGACACCCCTATGTAATGTAATTTCCTGGTGTCATACAAGTGTGAAATTTGGCACAAGCATTCTTTAGGTCCTAAACAGGAAAAGTAAGGCGGTCATAACTCGATTATTTAATGCTAATTGCAAAAGTAAGTGCATCCCTATGTAATGTAACTTCCCAGTGTCGTTAAAGCGTAAAATTTAGCGCAAGCATTCTTTAGGTCCTAAATAAGGAGAGTGGGAGTTGGCACATTCTGCAGAGGGACATCAGTATATGCAGCCTGAGGAGAATCTAAGCATGAAGCTTCTCCTTATAACCAATTTGGAGCAGACAAGTGAAATCTTCTAGAATATGATTTATTCCCTTAACGAATAGTACCACTGAAAAATAGAACTCATCCTGCAAAAAACAAGCCCTTAGACAGATACATTGATGGATAAATAAAAGAGTTGTATTTTTTATTTTTTTTGAAGTGGGGAGGAAAAAACAGAAAAAAAAAAGTTTGTGCCCCTAAGTGGTTAAATAATAACACTCCAGAAGAAAATGTGTCTTTCTTAAGAAAAAAAAGCCTTCCAAATGTAGTACACAAAGTACCGTGTGAATCAATAAATAGCTTATTAATGCCCTGTTTGGCAGGCAGGCACCCCAAGTATAGTAAGCCACAAATTACTAGCGTCATATAATTAAACATAATTACTTTAAGTGAACACACTAAGGAAACAGATTAAATCTTCCTTTCAAATATACAGTAATATGTGCCAGTGAATAACCCTGCCCAATCTCTTTATAGCTGATACTATGAGAGCAACACCTGTTCAAATTGTAAAAATGATAGGACTGAACTTGGATGAAAAGTATCGGGTCAGCAAATGTCACAACCAAGTTCAGTTTCAAAGTGCATGAATAGTTATGATCATTCAAGCCCAGAGGAAGGAAGATGTAGTGTAATAGTAAGCAAGATCTGCTGAATGAATATACTGTAGAGCAATCTGAAGATTACCCATGGCTATACCCCAGATAGCCTAAGTCTAAAAGTCTATGCCATTTAGTTAAAATTAGACGAACCATTCAGTAAATTAAAGAATTGTGTTCTGGATCTGTGATTTTGCTTATTGGTCCAGTTTGTATCCGCCTGATAACATGCTCCCTGACCTACTGACTGCAATCCCTGCTAGCCATCATAAACTGCTCCTGCAGTCATACTGTTTCTGCCGTCACACGGCTAAATGTCTGACCATTGTCTATGTGTATATCACCCCTCACTCTCCACCTCGCCATACAGTGCACATCTCCAGCCCCTTTACCTTCTGTATCACCCCACTATTTGTAGTATGTAAGCTCATTGGAGCAGGACCCGCACCCCTATTGTTTCCATCAATTGATTACTATGTAACCGTGGTTCTGTAATGTTTGTACTTTTGTCTTTCTGTATCCCCCGTCTATGTAAGCGCTGCGGAATATGTTGGCGCTATACAAATAAAGATTATTATTATTATTGTTGGTATTCAAATTGCAAAAGCTGACCATTACCCCTCTAGGGTGCACTTACTTCAAGCCACAAATACTGTACCATAATGTTACTGGAGGCTCCTCAGTAGGACCTCTATTTTAGTACATTTGGCTTAATTGAGACTCTATAGATAGAAAACTTTATTTAACTATTAGTAATAATCAATTAAATTCCAAAAAACTAAAAACCACATATAAAATCCATGTATTTGTTAAGGGTATATCTAAAAAAATGTAAGGTTCCCGTTAGGATCTCCAAAAAGCTAAAACATCAGCCTGAGCAATATCTTCCAAACAGATGTATTGTGCTCCCAATCCTTAATCTGCTATCAGTGTGCATTTTTATCAATTCCCATGTATATTAAAAGCTAGGACAAGTCTGTAAATACATTGAAGGACATATCTCATTTAGGGTAAGTACAGAATAGCAGTTAACTGTATGTCATCGACAATGTGACTAGTGCTTGAATAGCATTGCTAACTTAGATGATCCTCCATTACAGTATCATAGTTTTATTGACGACGTTTTCTTACTTCAACCTAGTATAAGGTTACATTCACACGTAGTGGTCAATGGTGCAGATTTTATGCAGCAGAATATCCATACTAAAATCTGCATAAAATCACATCAAAAAATGAGTCAAGATTCACGCCACTCGAGTGGATTTTGATTACAGATGAGCGAGCACCAAAATGCTCGGGTGCTCGTTACTCGGGACGAAATTATCGCGATGCTCGAGGGTTCGTTTCGAGTAACGAATCCCACTGAAGTCAATGGGCGACCCGAGCATTTTTGTATATCGCCGATGCTCGCTAAGGTTTTCATTTGTGAAAATCTGGGCAATTCAAGAAAGTGATGGGAACGACACAGCAACGGATAGGGCAGGCGAGGGGCTACATGTTGGGCTGCATCTCAAGTTCACAGGTCCCACTATTAAGCCACAATAGCGGCAAGAGTGGGCCCCCCCCCCCCCCCAACAACTTTTACTTCTGAAAAGCCCTCATTAGCAATGCATACCTTAGCTAAGCACCACACTACCTCCAACAAAGCACAATCACTGCCTGCATGACACTCCGCTGCCACTTCTCCTGGGTTACATGCTGCCCAACCCCCCCCCCCCTGCACGACCCAGTGTCCACAGCGCACACCAAATTGTCCCTGCGCAGCCTTCAGCTGCACTCATGCCACGCCACACTCATGTCTATTTACAAGTGCGTCTGCCATCAGGAGGAATCGCAGGCACACACTGCAGAGGGTTGGCACGGCTAGGCAGCGACCCTCTTATAAAGGGACGGGGCGATAGCCCACAATGCTGTACAGAAGCAATGAGAAATATAATCCTGTGCCACCGCCATCAGGAGCTGCACACGTGGGCATAGCAATGGGGAACCTATGTGCCACACACTATTCATTCTGTCAAGGTGTCAGCATGCCCCAGTCAGACTGCGTTTTTTTATAAATAGTCACAGGCAGGTACAACTCCGCAATGGGAATTCCGTGTGCACCCACAGCATGGGTGGCTCCCTGGAACCCACCGGCTGTACATTAATGTATCCCATTGCAGTGCCCATCACAGCTGAGGTAATGTCATGTTTAATGCAAGTGGGCTTTGGCCCACACTGCATGCCCCAGTCAGACTGGGGTTCTTTAGAAGTGGACACATGCAGTTACAACTCCGTGTGGACCCACGGCATGGGTGGCTCCCTGGAACCCACCAGCGGTACATAAATATATCCCATTGCAGTGCCCAACACAGCTGATGTAATGTCAGCTGTAATGCAGGTGGGCTAAAAATTAATTGGATTACACTGTAGGCGAGGGGCCCCAAAAATTGGTGTACCAACAGTACTAATGTACCTGAGAAAAATTGCCCATGCCCAACCAAGAGGGCAGGTGAAACCCATTAATCACTTTGGTTAATGTGGCTTAATTGGTAACTAGGCCTGGAGGCAGCCCAGTTAAAATAAAAATTGGTTCAGGTGAAAGTTTCCACGCTTTAATGAGCATTGAAACGTATAAAAATTGTTTACAAAAATTATATGACTGAGCCTTGTGGGCCTAAGAAAAATTGCCCGTTCGGCGTGATTATGTGAGGTTTCAGGAGGAGGAGGAGGAATATTATACACAGATTGATGAAGCAAAAATGTCCCCGTTTTTGATGGTGATAGAGAACGATGCTTCTATCCGCGGGTGCAGCCTACGTATTGCTTAGGTATCGCTGCTGTCCGCTGGTGAAGAAGAGAAGTCTGGGGAAATCCAGGCTTTGTTCATCTTGATGAGTGTAAGCCTGTCGGCACTGTCGGTTGACAGGCGGGTACGCTTATCTGTGATGATTCCCCCAGCCGCACTAAACACCCTCTCTGACAAGACGCTAGCCGCAGGACAAGCAAGCACCTCCAGGGCATACAGCGCGAGTTCAGGCCACGTGTCCAGCTTCGACACCCAGTAGTTGTAGGGGGCAGAGGCGTCACCGAGGACGGTCGTGCGATCGGCTACGTACTCCCTCACCATCCTTTTACAGTGCTCCCGCCAACTCAGCCTTGACTGGGGAGCGGTGACACAGTCTTGCTGGGGAGCCAGAAAGCTGGCAAAGGCCTTGGAGAATGTTCCCCTGCCTGCGCTGTACATGCTGCCTGATCTCTGCGCCTCCCCTGCTACCTGGCCCTCGGAACTGCGCCTTCCGCCACTAGCGCTGTCGGATGGGAAGTTTACCATCAGTTTGTCCACCAGCGCCCTGTGGTATAGCATCATTCTGCAACCCCTTTCCTCTTCGGCAATGAGAGTGGAAAGGTTCTCCTTATACCGTGGGTCGAGCAGTGTGTACACCCAGTAATCCGTAGTGGCCAGAATGCGTGTAACGCGAGGGTCACGAGAAAGGCATCCTAACATGAAGTCAGCCATGTGTGCCAGGGTACCTGTACGCAACACATGGCTGTCCTCACTAGGAAGATCACTTTCAGGATCCTCCTCCTCCTCCTCCTCAGGCCATACACGCTGAAAGGATGACAGGCAAGCAGCATGTGTACCCTCAGCAGTGGGCCAAGCTGTCTCTTCCCCCTCCTCCTCATGCTCCTCCCCCTCCTCCTCAATGCGCTGAGATATAGACATGAGGGTGCTCTGACTATCCAGCGACATACTGTCTTCCCACGCCTCCGTTTCCGAGTGCAAAGCGTCTGCCTTTATGCTTTGCAGGGAACTTCTTAAGAGGCATAGCAGAGGAATGGTGACGCTAATGATTGCAGCATCCCCGCTCACCATCTGGGTAGACTCCTCAAAGTTTTTAAGGACCTGGCAGATGTCTGCCAACCAGGCCCACTCTTCTGTAAAGAATTGAGGAGGCTGACTCCCACTACGCCGCCCATGTTGGAGTTGGTATTCCACAATAGCTCTACGCTGCTCATAGAGCCTGGCCAACATGTGGGGCGTAGAGTTCCACCGTGTGGGCACGTCGCACAGCAATCGGTGCACTGGCAGATTAAACCGATGTTGCAGGGTCCGCAGGGTGGCAGCGTCCGTCTTGGAGTTGCGGAAATGTGCGCTGACCCGGCGCACCTTTCCGAGCAGGTGCCTCTTCTCTCCTAAGCTGGGTAGTTTCAGCACGGCCTGCTGACGCTTGCTCACCGCTGTGCTGCCGTGCCGCGCGACACCGACTGCTGGCGACGTGCTGCTGCTGACACATCTTGATTGCGAGACACAGGTTGCGTTGGAGGAGGAGGAGGGTGGTTTAGTGGAGGAAGCATACACCGCCGCAGATACCAGCACCGAGCTGGGGCCCGCAATTCTGGGGGTGGGTAGGACGTGAGCGGTCCCAGGCTCCGACTCTGCCCCAGCCTCCACTAAACTTACCCAATGTGCCGTCAGGGAGATATAGTGGCCCTGCCCACCTGTGCTTGTCCACGTGTCTGTTGTTAAGTGGACCTTGGCAGTAACCGCGTTGGTGAGGGCGCGTACAATGTTGCGGGAGACGTGGTCGTGCAGGGCTGGGACAGCACATCGGGAAAAGTAGTGGCAACTGGGAACCGAGTAGCGCGGGGCCGCCGCCACCATCATGCTTTTGAGAGCCTCCGTTTACACAAGCCTATACGGCAGCATCTCCAGGCTGATCAATTTGGCAATGTGCACGTTTAACGCTTGAGCGTGCGGGTGCGTGGCGGCGTACTTGCGCTTGCGCTCAAACAGTGGCGCTAGCGACGTCTGGACGCTGCACTGAGAGACATTGCTGGATGGGGCCGAGGACAGCGGAGGTGAGGGTGTGGGTGCAGGCCAGGAGACGGTAGTGCCTGTGTCCTCAGAGGGGGGTTGGATCTCAGTGGCAGGTTGGGGCACAGGGGGAGAGGCAGTGGTGCAAACCGGAGGCGGTGAACGGCCTTCGTCCCACCTGGTGGGGTGCTTGGCCATCATATGCCTGCGCATGCTGGTGGTGGTGGCTCCCCAGCTGATCTTGGCGCGACAAAGGTTGCACACCACTGTTCGTCGGTCGTCAGGCGTCTCTGTGAAAAACTGCCACACCGTAGAGCACCTTGACCTCTGCAGGGTGGCATGGCGCAAGGGGGCGCTTTAGGAAACAGTTGGTGGATTATTCAGTCTGGCCCTGCCTCTACCCCTGGCCACCGCACTGGCTCGGCCTGTGCCCACACCCTGACTTGGGCCTCCGCGTCCTCGCCCGCGTCCACGTACTCTAGGCCTACCTCTACCCCTCAGCATGCTGTATTACCAGTAGTGCAGAAACAGAACGCTGTAATTAAATGTGCCGCTTATTGGCCTGTGGTTGGAGGCTGACTTCGCTTATGGAACGCCAGGAAATAATTTTGCGCAAGCCTGCTGTAACACTTAGCTGGCTGCGTATGAATTAGGAGGACAACTACACCCAGCACAGACCCAGTACACTGAGGACAGTCACAGGCAGCCCAAATAGATTTTTTTCCCCAAATGTTTTTGCAAAGGCCCACTGCCTATATTCAATAAATATGTCTTCTGTCCCTGCGTCACCACTACTGGCCCTGGAGTATGTAAAATAACTGCAGACTGTTGCACTGTGGACTGGAATACAGCGGTGATTTAACAGCCAACACAGAGCCAGGAAATAATTTTGCGCAAGCCTGCTGTAACACTTAGCTGGCTGCGTATGAATTAGGAGGACAACTACACCCAGCACAGACCCAGTACACTGAGGACAGTCACAGGCAACCCAAATAGATTTTTTTTCCCAAATGTTTTTGGAAAGGCCCACTGCCTATATTCAATAAATATATGTCTTCTGTCCCTGCCTCACAATATATGTCTTCTGTCCCTGCCTCACAATATATGTCTTCTGTCCCTGCCTCACCACCACTACTGGCCCTGGAGTATGTATAATTACTGCAGGGCGCAGTGCTCTGCACGGCCGATATACCAAAAAAAAAAAAAAAAAGTGCAATACTGCAAAAAGCAGCCTCCACAGTACTGCACACGGTTAGATGTGGCCCTAAGAAGGACCGTTGGGGTTCTTGAAGCCAAAAATACTCCTAACACTCTCCCTACAGCAGCTCCGGCACCAACAGCACTTTCCCTCCTCTATGTCAGAACAAATCTGTGGCGAGCCGCGGGAGTGGCCGATTTTTATACTCGGGTGACACCTGATCTCGCCAGCCACTCACTGCAGGGGGGTGGTATAGGGCTTGAACGTCGCAGGGGGAAGTTGTAATGCTTTCCCTGTCTTTCTATTGGCCAGAAAAGCGCGCTAACGTCTCAGAGATGAAAGTGAAAGTAACTCGAACATCGCGTGGTACTCGTCACGAGTAACGAGCATCTCGAACACGCTAATACTCGAACGAGTATCAAGCTCGGACGAGTACATTCGCTCATCTCTAATTTTGATTTATTTTTTTATTTAAAAAAAAAAGTGGATTGATTGCCTCACCTTTGTTGTAACTCCTTCCCCTTTCCCCTTTTACTATAATGGCAAAATAAAGAATATACACACAAAAAAAGTGGTTTTGATGAGGATTTTGTTGCGGATTTTCCACTGTGGAAAATCCATAAGACTTTCCATTACATGTGAACTTACCCTCAAGAAGAACAATAATAACTGTATCCTCTGGTACCCACACACTCCCCTCTCAATCTGCAAATTAAAAACAGTTTCCTGACAAAGGGAATAAACTGCAATTGTGTCATATATTGAATATATTTTTGGTACACAGTACATAAAACTGAGGAACTGCACCACAAAATGTATTATCCTGATTTTCCTGTGTTTAGAAAGGCCTCTTTCACACAAGCTACAAAATCATCACTACAAAATACATGTATGTGAAGCTTATGGTTTCCAATGGATTCTTTCAGGCCACAAAACCTCTCATGTGAAAGAACCCATTGGAAACCATGGGCTTCACATACATGCAATCTGTAGCAATTAGAGATGAGCAAGCATGCTCGGATAAGCCAGTTACTCGAGCGAGCCTCGCTTTTCTCGAGTAACTGCATTCTTGTCCAAGCGTGCTTGGGGGGGCAGCAGGGATAGCGGGGGGTAGCGGGGGAGAGAGATCTCTAGTAGCAATGATTATGTAGCGAGATTTTGTAGCCTGTGTAAAAGAGGCCTTAACTATAATCTACCTGGAAGGACTCAAAAGTAATGGAGCGTCCTATGGCTTTCAGTATATAGTTACAGATGTCATTCCATACTTGCAAAGGATTGGAGCTGGCAGAACAACATAATACCCCAAGAAATTACTCCATTTTGAACTCTAAATCCCCTAAGGTAATCATATAGGGATATATAGAGTATGCTGATTGCAAAGTTTTAGGCATGTTTAAAAAGGGTATTCCCATCTTGGCATTTCATGGTCACGATGGGAAAACCCAGCAGCTCTGTTCTGACTAGCTGTTGGGCTTATTCCAAGCTGGGTACACATTTTACCGACCTCAGAAGGATGGAAGGCTGAGTTAATTTTGAGCTGTTACTGAAGTGAATTAGAGCTATGGAAACAGCATAACAAAGCTTGCTATGTTATTTCCATAACTTGTGGAGTTAAGAAAATAGCGTAGTGCGCTGTGCAATGCTATTTACATAGCTTCCATTCACTTCAAGGACAGTTACAGAAACAGTGCTATGCTACGTGCTTGGCTCTTTTCATAGGCTCTGGTCCGGCAAATGGTAGTCATGGAAGCAGTTTCCCATTATGGCCATTAAAAGCCAATCTGGAAACACCCGTTTAAGTGGGATTTTATTAGCAAATGTATCTTTGTTGGTACATAGTTGTCTTATACAACATATGAACCTACAGAAATACACCTCTAAAATGTATTACTCTGTTGAACCTAACTTTAGAAATATTCTGCATACTTTTGGTGTCAAACAAAAAAATGGGGCTGAAACAAAAGAGAAAAAAATGTATTCATGAAGAAATGTCTCTAAACATTACATTTGCCGGTAGACGTGGTTATGTTATGCTAAGGTTGGGGACATCGACACAAAAATATTGCTGAACAAACTATCGATTATTGTAAAATATTGGTGGAAAACTATCGATATTTCGATATATTGACTTTTTTAAATGCTGTATAAAAATGAAACAGGTCTAGGGTTAATAAAGCAACACAATCAACAAAAATTTTTTAAAACTTTAAACTTTAGACCGTTGAATTTATTCCACCAGCTTTTAAAAACATTCTTTCTGCAGGAACCGAAATAGCAACTACAGAAAGATATTTTCTACCAAGCTGGTACGAATTGGAGTTCAGTGCAGCATAAGTTCGGGCTCAAGCAATGCCCATGGCGGTCCCCCGCAATTGAAGAAAAAAAAAAGAGTTATCAAAAATAAAATAATTGTGATTCAAAATGAAAGCAAATTGAACAAAATAAAACTATTGCGTGCTTGGAAATGAGTTCCACATGATCGAAGGAAGTAGACAGCCTTGAGTACTAAATCATGGTAGAAATTACTATAGAGGCTTTCAGACCTGCAGGCCTTTCACAATGACATAGCGGAAAGCTCGCAGTTACCCACCTTGTTGGCTAACGACAACACAGGAAAAGCAGGGATTTAAAAAAAAAAACTGTACTGCGGATGTCCGACGGATTGCTGTGCGGACCATCTGCAGTACCGAAAAAGAAGAAGAATGTCAGATACGCGCGGATGTCAGCTAGGCACAGGGTTGGATTCTGCTGCAGGCTCCGGCATGCGGAATTCGACCCAGTCGTGTGCAGGCGGCCAAAAACACTTGTTCTTTCTGTGTGTCTCTCTGTTTCTCTCTCACTCGGCTCTTCCTCCCTTACCTCTCCATAAACTTCTACAGGCAGCATGTAATCTGATTTGTTGGTCTATCTTGTCCACCAAGATAGATTTTAGCAGCTTATCCATAGTGAGTGAACAGTTGAAAAGAGGGAGGGGAGGAGAAAAGGAGCCTGATAAGTGGAGAGCTAAGGAATTTTCTCTGAAAATTTCTATTATAAAGTTTCTTATATTCATATGTACTATTAATTTATGAAAAGATTGATGAAGGCTTAGTGACCATTTAACTGAATCACATACATGTACATTGGAATGCAGAAAAGCACCAGATCCTCAATGTAAGAGAATTGCATATTTTTACCAACGGCATATCTACCAAAACTTGACCCATTTTGTACATCATTGCAATTACATAAGTCAAATAACCCTATAAAAAAAATTACAGATATGAATTACACATCTGATCTCTGCATGTTAGTAATTGTTATGAGGGGGCTGTAAGATTACAACATAGAAGTGACCTTCATATACAGTTCTGCACGGTTGATTTTGAGCTTAACATTTCTCCAACATTTTGTGATAACTGCTTCTTTCTTGGAGTATAAAAGGGAAATAAGAAGTAGGTCAACCTGTTCTTCAGTATACATAAAACAGACAAAAAAGTGAACTAGCTGAAAAAGTAGCTGTGCTGTGCATAGCAATGCAACTAAGAATAGTTTCCTATTAGTGGTTCAGAATTTTATGGTAATGCTGTCAAAGTTACAACAGATGGCGAAATCTCGACTTGATTCATAGCGCATCGAGCTCTCCGCTGGGCTCCCTCCCACTGGAATACATTTGAAGACCTGAAAATGGTCACTTTGAAGAGACAAACACTGTCCCAAGGTCCAACTGTGGACTCTGTTTAACCTTTCCATTTGTCTGCGAATTTTTTAAACTCCATTTACCTCATTAAAGTGACTGGCGCTGCTGTGGGATATGTGTGAGGACTGTTTTCAGGTATTCAAATGTATCCCCCTGCAGAAAAGCTCAGCGGAGAACTAAACATGATGTGAATTGAGCCTTCATCCTTTCAAGACCAGAGATTTTTTTGGTTTTTCCATTTTCTTTTTCCGTTCCTAGAGCCCAAACTTTTTTTTACTTTTTCTGTCCACATAGCTGTATGAGGGCTATTTTTGCAGGAGGAGTTGCATTTTTTTAATGGTACCATTAAACCACTGCAGGAAAAACGCAGCAGAAACGTTTACCATGAAAGTAAATGGGATTAAAGCAAATCTGTTCACGTTGTAAGCAAGCGGGGGTGCACTTGCCTGCGGATTGCCAACTTTCAGACCGAAATGGGCACCAACCATGTAGAAACACTATCTGGAGACGTGAACTTTCTTTTCATAATCTGCCTCCTGCCAGCATTTATTCACAGCATCAAAGTAAACATAGTCCATATAACATCCTTTAGCAAATAATAAAGTCCATATAAGCACCCCACCTGGGTGTTGAGTTTAGGGTCGACTTCCCAGTCAAACTCCTGGTCTGCACTAGACCCTGGGCTAGCAGCCCTTCCAGCTCCACTAAGCTGGCTCTCTTAGCCAATGTCTCTCTGGCTCTCTCAGCCAACGTCTCTCTGGCTCTCTCAGCCATCGTCTCTCTGGCTCTCTCAGCCAACGTCTCTCTGGCTCTCTCAGCCAACGTCTCTCTGGCTCTCTCAGCCAACGTCTCTCTGGCTCTCTCAGCCAATGCCTCTCTGACTGTAGCAGGAATGCACACTTATATCCCACTACCTGACCACACCTGTGGGTGTTTTCCCTTTTCTCGGTCACCAGAATGCCTGCCCCCTACAGGCCATTCTCTGTAGTGCACCTCTACAACGTGTAGAGGAGAAAAAAATGTTGCGTATTTTCTGCTGTAACTGTACTGTAACCTGCAGTTTTGCTGAGTTTATGCAATGTATGCACGCACCCTTAAATATTTTTAAGTGGAGTGTAATAAAAACAAATGCACCTGCACCATTTTTTGGAGGGTACGTTTTTATAGCAATCATATTGCAATAAGAAGCACGTGTTCACTTTATTCTACTGGTCGGTGTGATTAAGGTGATACCAAATTTATATTTTCTTCATGCTTTATTGCGTAAAAAATAAATGAAAAAACAACTTTTAAAAGAATTCAGAAACACGTAATTTTTTTTAAATTTTTCGGTTGCAAGATATTTTTTTTGTTGGCAAGATGATGTTTTTATTGGTACCATTTTGAGGAACATATCACTTTTGGCTAGTTTTATTCAATTTTTTTTAGACACGCGGCGACCAAAAAAAAAACACCAGCAATTCTGGTATCATGCATTTCTTTTTATGGTGTTCACAATGCAGGATAAATAATGCAATATTTTAATAGCTTAGACTTTTACAAACACAGCAATATCAATTTTTTAATTGCTTAGATTTGGGGGGAAATGTTTCTTTAACTTTTATTTTTTTAAATTTTTAATCATTTAAGTTCCACCAGGGGACTTGAATGTGCAAATACTTGATCACTTTTACCACATACTGCAATACATCCGTGCTGCAATACTTCAGTATCAGCACCCCACAATCATGTCGCAGGAGGCTGCTAAGTGTCACTGTTAGCATTGACCGAGGCATCTAAATAGGTAAAACGGTCTTGATTGGAGCTCCAATCATGGCTGTCAGCAGTTGTCAATTACTGAAAACAGCTGACACAAAAAGTGCATATGGAACAGGCTCAGGCCTCCTTTACATGAGCCCTGCGTTTTCACGCAGGTCACATCATCGCCAACAAATTGCGTCAACGCTGCCTTGCCGAGATCTAATTCCAATAGGAATTAGTGTTTTCTTGTCTATTCACACGGCCGCATCGCATGAAAAGGACGCTGCAGCAGCGGTCGCAGATTGGCTCTATTTAGCTTAAATACCTAAATAGAGCCAGCTATCTTCAACGAGCGCCGGACCCAGGTAAACTCCCTCGCCCTAGGAGTCTATGGGAGCTCCCTGCAATTTCGTTAAACAAAAGGTCATGGCTAGAGATGAGCGAGCACCAAAATGCTCGAGTGCTCGTTACTCGAGTCGAACTTTCAGTGATGCTCGAGAGTTCGTTTCACTCACTGAAATGGGTGAGTGAGTGCTGCCTCTGATTGACTCAGCGCAGGGACCAATCAGAGGCAGCACTCACCCATTCATGAATTCATGAATGGGTGTGAGTGAGAGCTTCCTCTGATTGGTGAGGCTGTGACCAATCAGAGGCAGCTCATTCAGCGGGCGGGGATTTTAAATCCCCGGCTGGTGATAGATCAGCAGTTCAGCACCACAGTGCAGGGGACAGCAGGAGAAGATGCGGCTGTGCCCCGGCAGCTGAAGGGAGCTGAGTATCTATTTTTTTTGTTTTTTAAATCACTTTTTATTCATTTCCAGGGAATGGCTTATATGTAAAGCCCTTCCCTGAAAAAGAATTCAGGTGTGCCAGCAGACCATTGTCTTCAATGGAGTCGCCGGCAGCAGCAGCGGCTCCATTGAAGAGAATGCCTGCATTTTTATTCTTTTTTACACTAAAATCTTTCTTTTTCAATGAACGGCTTATATGTAAAGTCCTTCCCTGAAAAGGAATGCAGGGAGCCAGCAGGCCATTGTTTTCGATGGAGCCGCCGGCAGCAGCCGTGGCTCTATTGAAAACAATGCGTGTATTCCCTATGGTGCACGCATGTCCTATGTTTGCAGGCACGCACCTGCAAAGTACGGACAAGTGCACACACCATAGGGAATGCAGTGTTGTAAATACAAGCGTGTTTTTGTGCGTGCATATGCACGCACCAAAACACGCTCGTCTAAACGCACCCTTAAGGATGATTTTCAGGTAAGGGCTTATATTTTTAAGCCCTTCCCGAAAATTCATCCCGCGCTCGCCGGCAGCCCATTGCTTTCAATGGCGCCGGCTGTATTGCCGGCTCCATTGAATTCAATGGGCTAACATCGTTCTTCTCTGCCACAGCTGTTACAGCTGTGGCAGAGGAGAACGACCTTTATGCAGACATAAATTTTTTTTTTATTTTTACACATCTAAGGATGATTTTCAGGTAAGGGCTTATATTTTTAAGCCCTTCTCGAAAATTCATCCCGCGCTCGCCGGCAGCCCATTGCTGTATTGCCGGCTCCATTGAATTCAATGGTCAGTGCTCGTTTAATCGAGACGAGTACCGCGTGGTGCTCGCCTCTAGTAACGAGCATCTCGAGCACCCTAATACTCGAACGAGCATCAAGCTCAGAAAAGTATGCTCACTCATCTCTAGTCATGGCCTATCTTTTGATGCTGCAAGAAAAAATCATGGCTGAAAAATCACCGGCGATTTGACGATTTTCAGACCCAATTCTTTCTCGTGGCTAAAAATCGCCCATGTAAATAAGTGCATTGGAATCCAATGCTTTACATGGTTGCGATTCTCCGGGAAGTTTTCTCACGGCTAATAATTAGGAGAAAACACTCGTCTGCATGAGGCCTTAGGTTGGATCTTTAAAATTCTTTGTATCATCTTATTTTGATCCCCATAAGCTTATATTTCCATAAACAACGCTGTGTGAAGATTCGTTTTTTTGCAGAGTAAACTCCTAGTTTTTATTGCTACCATTTCTGGATATAAATGATTTTTTTTAACTTGATATTTAGGGTACACAGGATGACAAAGGAAATTTCATGATTTTTTCATTTTATGTATATTTTGTGGCATCGAGCATATCGATTAATTCAAAACTAAAATAATTTGGGCTTTTATAGAATTAGCAATATCAATTATGTTTTTTTATTATTGTTTATACTGTTTTGTATAGTGTTTTTGTATAAAAAAGTTTTTTTAAATTTTATTTAACTTTATTTTACATTTTTTAGGCCCCTTAGGGGACTTGAACTTACAGTACTTCAATATTTGCTTAAAGTGAACCTGTCAAGTGCTATGAGCCCTATAAACATATCATATGAGGAGGTCCAGGGGGAGCAATTTGTATATTGTCTAAACTGTGAAGGGATCAATGGACCAAGGAGCGGCTTCGCAGGTGGACAGTGAGGGAATGAAGAGGAAGATGAGTAAACAAATCACTCCCCCAAACTCTCCCTCCTGTCTTAAGAGACCATAACTAAGTATTAGGATAGGACATTTTCCTTTTAAATACATTGCAGCCTGAGGAAAATTCATTAGGCCCGGGGCTGTCATGTCAACTATCAGCACCCCATGATCAGACTGCAGAGAGAGGGAGATGGAAAGCTGGAGGAAAATATCCCCTTACCCCGCCTACTGACAGCTTACATCACATATATGTCAAATATAATTCCTGCATGCTGAATTTAGCTTGCCACCTCATTGTATCTGGCCTTCAAGAAGGCCAGCGTTGGTGGTGGGATGGGGTTGTGCAAATTAAGCAATTGGCCAGGGGCCCCTTCTCCTCAGTGCTGATACTGCTATTAATTAGTGGTGCTGCCCGTCATTGAAAGAGAAGGATTGGGCAGCACCGCAGTTGAAAAGCAAGCGCAGCAGGAGTCGGACATGGCGCATATCAGCTGAGGAGGTGAGTGACAGACTCACTATGACTGTGATGGAGCCTTCCTCCTCCAAGTCCGTGCCGAGAAGACTTTACTTGTCTCCGCTTCCAGCTCAGCCATGTGCTCTGGCTCACAAGTGACCATTATCAGCCATCAGGGCATATGGAAGGCTGGTGATGTTGCATCAGAAGCCCTGGAGGAGACTCCCGATTGTGAAGGACCCTGTGTCAGCCTGATAGGGTACTAAAGGAATGAAACACAGCTGTCTGCAGTCTGTCATCCTCATCTGCAGGCATGTACAACAGACCCAATTGCATGAACATCCTTACCTCGTACAATAAGGCTAATCTGCATGCAGTAAAGTAGCATGCACGCTAACGTAGAAAAATCACATGGAAATAGAGCCCCTTTGCTTGAATTGCTGTACTCACAGTAGACTTTTTTTTAGTTGGGCAAACAGTTCAAGTTAAAGAAAAAAAAATCGCAGCGTGTCCAATTCTTGTCCGGTTCTCGGATGAGGCTAGTAGATGTAGATGTGTGGTGTCCTGTACATTGCACAGCACATAGAGAGGATGTCCGTGTACGGTCTATGTAAGTTTAAATCATCCGTGTGTTTATACCTAAACCTGATGCAGAATCTGCATCAGAAAATTATATGCGACTTGTTCTTTTCCGCAATGTGAAATTACAATCCACTTGTGGGAAAATCTATATTGTGGATTCCTATTCAACTGAATGCATGACACATTAAATCACAGATTTCACTGCAGATCATGACGTCTTACAATTCCAATCGGCTGATGCGGCCCTCAGTGAAAATGAGTTTGACATTCTGTAAGCACTGACCACACATACAGCCTGTCAAATGGCCTTGACTAGAAGCTGGCTCCAGTAGCAGCCAGTGTCAGCTGTTCCAAACAGTCGGAGCAGGAGGCAGCAGGCTTGGCTTCATACCCAATACATTACAGGCAAATGGTTAGAGACTCCACTGGTCGCACCCATGCTGCAATTTCTGATGTACTGGTAAACTATGATAACATAAAATGTAATAAATAAGTGTATTATATGCATGTTTTAACCCCTTAAGAACCAAGCTGTTTTGTACTTTAAGGGCCAGACACTTTTTAGGGATTTTACCCATGTGGCGGTTTTACTACTTTATTATTTTTCCTTTAGCTACCAAAATTATTTTTGCTGCGTTTTTTTTTCCCGTGACATATAGGACTATTTTTTATATCTTTTTCACTGACTTCTTTTTCCGTTTTTTAGTTTTATTGGGGGTAAGAAGCTAAAAAAAAAATCATTTTTTTAACATTTATAATTTTTTTTTAAATAATTTTTATATTTACACTAAAATAAAGTATGGGAATGGGTTCCTCTATTTGTTTCGCACATTTTGATATATAGTATGTATGGTTTTGGTTTACAGGGCGCATACAGCGACGGTTTTTGTTGGCGTCTGCTTTGTGTTCTTCTCTTTCTTCTGTTTGTATTGTTGTTTTATTCTGTTATTCTGTTTTACTTATTTATGTAATTGTATTTTTTACTATCTATGTCCCCCATGACGTCATATAAGACCTCTGGGGGACATTCACATATATTTTTGTTTTCTTTATTTGACACTTTCCCACTGTAGCTGGGGCGTCCATAGGAGCCTTAGTTACAGGGGAAAGCAACCCCTGTGGTGACATTAGTCACCTGCAGAGCTGTCAGGGTCTAGTCTGACCCTCCAGCTCTGCAGTAGCAGGGAATCCCGGGAGGTCACCTGACCCCCTGAGGCTCCCGTAGTGAAAGTACATCTTACTTTCACTTTCCCCATACAGTGCTCATTGATCACTGTATATCGGGGAAGCAGAAGGCAGGAAGGGTTAAAAACCCCTCCTGCCTTCTCCTCCTGGTTATCAGCTGTCACTAACAGCTGATAACCCGTTCCTACCTCTGACTGATTGCAGAGGCAGGAGACTTAAAGCACCGCCGTAATTTTACTATCGGCGGTGCTCTAAGCCCAGGACCAGCCGCCGTAAATTTACTGTGGCTGGTCCTAAACGGGTTAATATAGGTAACTCTTAGAGAACTGTTCTGTGTGCATTTCATACGGCTGTATTGTTAACCATTGTATTGCAATGCTGCAGTGAGACAGTACCTGATGTAGCACAGTTTGGACTTGCTTTTTCAGAAGACTGCAGATTTTTTTGCTGCTTTTTGTAGAGAAGATGTGGTTTGTTGTGTTCATCTTCATGCTCCTCGCCATCATATTTCAGCAATGGTTCTAAAAAATATTCCCCATCATGTGCTTTAAAAGTGCCAATCTATATAACAAAAAAGTGGATGTTTTCATTAGAGTCCCACTGTCAATACATTTCGATTTTTGCTTAAAGAAACCTATCACCATGAAGGTGCAGTCCAATCTGCAGATAGTGTATTAAAGAGCAGGAGATGCTCAGCAGAATGATTTATAGTCCTAGTAGAGTTTATTTATTCATTTAAATCTCTGCTAATTCCAGGAGGTCCTGTTAGGGATTGACAGCTATCTGTGTACACACTCATATAGTAAAGGCCATCAGTCACAGCAGGGGCATAGCTAAAGGTTCATGGGCCCAGGTGCAAAAGTTTATCTCCCCCCCCCCCCCCAATTTAAACTTAACCCCTTAACACAGAGGCGTAACTTGAAGCTCCTGGGCCCCAATGCAAAACCTGTAACAGGGCCCCCAACTATAATGCTTTATTCATAGTACTGGGCTCCCTATATGGCGAAGAGAGGCCTTATGGGCCCCCTAAGGCTCCTGGGGCTGGGTGCAACTCCATCCCCTATAATTATGCCAGTGAGTCACAGAGTAGGATCACCAATATGCCTAGTGAATGAGCAGAGAAATAAATCGATAAATTACAAGTCGCATGGAATCTTTTCCCACAGAACTATGGTTTAGATTTATGAAAACTGTCTAAAAGAAAACTATATTTTTTTTCCCATAGCATCCAACCACAGCACAGCTTTCATTTTTCAAGAACACTATAGGAAATTGAAGCGGTGTTGTGAGTGGTCGTTGTGGGCATCAAAGGCAGGTTTTTACAGACAATTTTCATACATATCGACTTGCTCAGCCCCTTCCGCTCTATAACATGCTGCCTATGAATTGGACTGCATTTTCAATATGACCAGCTCCTGTTACATGCTTACATTCTTGTACAGATTAGTTTACAATGATAGAATAATCAGATTTTGAATGTATATACATTACGTGGATTTTACAAATGAGCAAAGGAACTTTTTTCAGTATGTTACTATCACAGAGAAAGAGTCTAAAAAATAACTTTTATTGGTTCCATTAAAATATATAAACTGGACCGATGGACAAACGCACAACAGAAAACATAAAAATGCAAAAACAGAGTTGAGTCCTCACTTGTCCAATAATGGATCTTGGGGAGACCCAAAGAGTTTCATTTTCAATTATGCTGTTACCGCAGGGGTCTATATAGAGCACTCTAGCAAATGGAGCTTAGAGCCAAAATTATAGATTCAGACAAGCAGAAAGACAGCCACCATGGTGGCTGGCAGCATGTCTAGAGATAAGTGGATCTCTTTCCTTCCTTTTTCTTCTTGAAATTTTTCATAGACACATGTATGGCCAAACATATAGGTATCAATCAACATCAGGTGAATTGTCTTCACCTCTTGTGATTGTATGCATTAAATGAAGGAGCACGACTGCCCCCCATGCCATACTATAAATACAAGGAGTGTGTTGATGGTGTGAAGAGTCCGGTTTCCTTCCCCAGGTCCATTATTGGACAAGTGGGGACTTGGGTCTGTTTTTGTATTTTTATATTGTCTGTTGTGTGTTTGTCCGTTGGCCTAGTTTACATATTTTAATGGAAAAAAATAAAAGTTATTGTTTAGACTCTTTCTCTGTGATGGAGAGGTATGCGTAACTATTTTCTTCAAGTATTATACATTCTGAACTTCTCAAATTTCTTCTTGCTCACAATACTGCAATATAGATAATGGAAATATAGGAAATGTATAGTCAGAAAATGACCTACTAGCTTTTATGTTAAACGTTTATTTAATTTTTTTAACTTTTGATGGCTTTTTTCAAATTTTCCATATGACTAGATGAAAATTTTCACACTGGTAACTGAACCTCATTGCTGAAACTTGTTGTCTGTAGAGAAAACTTTCGACAATCATCTCATTATGATCATAGACAGGTTTATAATGAAAGGTAACACCTATATACAGGTAACACAGGATCCATCATATACGGAAGGTGATGATAATAATAATAATAATAAACTTTATTTGTATAGCGCCAACATATTCCGCAGCGCTTACATAGACAGGGGATACAGAAAGACAAAAGTACAAACATTCCAGAACCACAGTTACATAGTAATCAATTGATGGAAACAATAGGGGTGAGGGTCCTGCTCCAACGAGCTTACATACTACAAGTAATGGGGTGATACAGAAGGTAAAGGGGCTGGAGATGTGCACTGTATGGCGAGGTGGAGAGTGAGGGGTGATATACACAGACAATGGTCAGACATTTAGCCGTGTGACGGCAGAAACGGTATGACTGCAGGAGCGGTTTATGATGGCTAGCAGGGATTGCAGTCAGTAGGTCAGGGAGCATGTTATCAGGCGGAGTACAAAGGGGTTTGTTTAGGGAATTCGGTATGCCTCCCTGAAGAGGTGCGTTTTTAGAGCACGCCTGAAGTTCTGCGAGTCCTGGATTGCTCGGGTAGCCTTTGGCAGTGCGTTCCAGAGGACCGGTACTGCTCTGGAGAAGTCTTGGAGGCGGGAATGAGAAGTTCGAATTAAAGGGGCGCTCAATCTGGTTTCGTTAGCAGAGCGGAGAGCCCGGGCTGGTTGATGGATTGAGATGAGGGAGGCGATGTAGGGGGGCGCTGCACTGTGGAGGGCTTTGTGGATGAAGGTGGCGAGTTTAAATTGAATTCTGTATTTAACGGGCAGCCAGTGCAGTGACCGGCACAGGGCAGAGGCGTCCGAGTAGCGGCAGGACAGGAAGATGAGCCTGGCTGCCGCATTCAGGATGGATTGGAGAGGGTAGAGTCTGGTGCAGGGGAGGCCGATCAGCAACGAGTTGCAATAATCGAGCCGGGAGTGGATGAGGGCAACAGTAAGCGTTTTTAGCGTGTCCACAGTGAGAAAAGAGCGGACCCCAACAGCAAGGGGAAGAGGAGGGGAGGTAGAGCCAGCAAAGGAGACACTGAAAGAGCGGTCAGATAGGTAGGAAGAGAACCAGGAGTGGGCAGTGTCCTTTAGGCCAATGGAGCGTAGCATACTGAGGAGGAGTTTGTGGTCAACAGTGTCAAATGCTGCGGAGAGGTCGAGGAGGATCAGTAGGGAGTAATCGCCCCTCGATTTGGCTGTCAGTAGGTCATTGGATACCCTTGTAAGGGCAGTTTCTGTCGAGTGTTGAGGTCGAAAGCCAGACTGTAGGGGGTCTAGGAGAGAGTGCTCTGATAGGTAGCTTACAAGGTGGGAGTAAACCAGCCGTTCTAGTAGTTTGGAGATGAAGGGGAGGTTTGAGATGGGTCGGTAGTTGGCAGCATCAGTCGCGTCCAGAGTCGGCTTCTTTAGCAGTGGGGATATGATGGCGTGTTTGAAAGAAGAGGGAAAGATGCCAGAGGTCAGAGAGAGGTTGAATATGGTGGTGAGATGGGAGATGACCACTGGGGAGAGGGAACGGAGGAGGTGTGAGGGGAGGGGGTCGCTAGCGCAGGTGGTGGGGCGAGCAGAGAAGAGCAATTTGGAGACTTCTTCCTCGGTCGCTGGTCTGAGTACAGACAGTGAGCAGGAGCTAGATGCAGTGCTGACAAGACTAGGGTCAGGGCTAGTCTGGGATTGGGAAGTTATTTCCTGGCGGATGTCATCAATTTTATTTTTTGAAGTAAGCAGCCAGCTCTTCGGCACTGAGATCCGTCACGGGAGGCTGTGGTTTAGGGCTGAGAAGGGAGTGAAAAGTATCAAAGAGCCGTTTAGGGTTGTGGGATAGTGAGGAGACTAGAGAGGTGAAATAGACTTGTTTGGCATGGTGGAGGGCAAGGTTGTAGGTTCTGAGCATGAATTTGTAGTGGAGGAAGTTTGCGGACGTTTGCGATTTCCTCCACAGCCGTTCAGCACTTCTAGAGCACCACCAGATGAAGCGCGTTTGAGGCGTGAGCCAGGGTTGCCGTGGTCTACATCGGATGGCTCGGGTCCTGGGGGGCGCCGCTTCATCCAGGGCATGTTTGAGAGCGGTGTTGTAGTGAGCGGCAGCCAGGTTGGGGGAGGTGAGGAGAGAGATGGGGGACAGAGAGAACTGTAGGGATTCACAGATCACCTCCTCCATGTGATAGAGCATGTACTAAACGCTCTCCCACAATAAATTCTTGCCATTTGAAAAAAAGATATTTCTTAAAAGGAGTCTGTCAGCTTGAACTTGCATCATGTTGTTGAACAAAAGGAGCTGAGCAGACTAATATTTAGTTCTATGGGGGAAGATTCAGTATAACTTGTAATTTATCCATTTAAACCTTTGCACATTCAGAGATGAACAGTCCAATGGGCGGTCCCATCACTGACTGACAGCTGTTTCTGTATGTACAGTGCAAATGTACAATGTTTTGTAAAAATCAGAGATGGTCAGGTATTACCCCTAGGGTGACTTGTCCAGGAATGACCCAATAACTTTCCTTAAGTTTACAGAATCACTTATTTCAGAACTTAACCCCTTCAAGTCTACAATCTGCCTATACAAGTCAGTAGTTTGATGACTGATTACAGGCACACATTTATCACATGTTCTGGATAAAATAGATGCCACCATCCTAAGCTTCAATTTACTCAAATGATGCAGGATAGGTTTCCAAACTCTCCCAAATAATCCTTGTTTTCTTGTATGCACTTGCTGTATTTTTTACACAGTGCCATACATTGTGCCTGGTATAGCAGCTCAACCCCATTTACTTTAATGGGACTAAGCTGCTTGCAGGCCATGTGACCACTGAAGGTGATGTCACGTCTCAGAAGAGACACAGCAGAGACGACAGAACTGAGGTTGAGTCATGAATTTTTTTAGTTTCGCAAAACTCCTTTAACCAAACAAATTTACAAACAACTGCTCTATCACTATCTACACTACAGATCCCATATAGAAGTCATATAGGGGGGGCAGGCTTTAAAACCTTAATGGAGATCTTTGCTTTCAGCAATAATATCTCTCTCTCCAATGTAATCTTCCTTTTTGATAGATTTACCTTAGCTTCCGGTCTACAAATCAACTATGGCAAAACAGAAGCATTTTTCTATAATGATGCCTTTCACACCCAGAGACAGAGTTGAATTTTGGACTTTTTTTTTTTTTAAATCAATAGTTTTTTTTATTGAACATGTGTTATGGTAAACATGACAGCATATGTAAATAGTTACAGAGGAGAGCATTTGTTGCAGGAACAAGTTACACAACAGAAGTGTAGTATAAATTTACACTGCTTTTAGGAACAAGAAAATATGGAAACATGTATCAATTGTTTTTAGTCGAATAAGTGGGAAGTGTAGGAGGAAAAGGGGTGGGGATGAGTAAAAAAGGTGAGGGGGGAAGAGGGGAGGTTCCCCGAGAGTTGGAGGGATGGAGGATAGTTAGGGGGGAAGGGAAAATAGAAGGGATGGAGGGAGGTGGATGGGAACGTAAGTATAAAGCAATAAAGAAAACATAAGTTGGTTCATCCAGAGATTGATTTGTTTAACAAGAAAAATTATTCAGCCACGGGTTCCACATATCGTAATATTGGGAGATAGCATCATTTCGTAGGGCCAGGATTTTTTCATATACACTATGTTCAGACAGAAGTAGAATCAGATCTTTGACAGTGGGTAGTGCAGCGGACTTTCACTTTCTAGCAATCAAAGATTTAGTTCCTAGTAAAATATGGCCAATGAGTTTTTTTTGCAGGGAATGGAATTCTACCTGGATCTCCTAGCAATAAAGCTGTCTTTGGAGAAAAGGAGAGTTTAAGACCTGTAACTTTGTTGATGAGACTGAAAACGTCTTTCCAGAACGGGAGAAGATGGGGACATGACCAGAAGATATGTAGTAAGGAGCCTGAATGTCCACACCCTCTCCAGCACAGGTCATCAGTAGTTATTTTTCTTCTGGCTAATATTGATGGAGTATAGTACCAGCGTGTTAGGAGTTTTAAGTGGGTTTCTATGAGGTTTGTACCTGTGAGGATTGACCTACCCACCTGAAGACCTTGAGCCAGTCCGTGTTGGGAATTTTTATACCTAGATCTTTTTCCCAATTAATTAGGTAACATTTCCAGGAAATTTTTAAGTTCCTGGAAAATTCATCGTAAAATAGTCTGGTAGTAAACCTTCTATTTGGTGAATTTTAGGAAAGTGGGTATTGTGTTTGGGACTTTGATGTCCTGGAGATTGTGGGACTGTAGGAAAGAGGCTACTTGGATGTATCTGAATGTCTCAGAATTTGGTAGGTGGTTTTTTGACATTAGAGTCTCTAGAGGAAGTAAGTCGTTTCTAGCGTAGAGATCGGAGATATATGTTATGCCCTTTTTTACCCATGTTTTGAGTTGTATATTGGGAATTAAATATTCCAGCGTTTTTAGGGGTATGCTTGATAGAGTTCTGGAAGCATTTTTGTCGGCTTGTTGGATTAACTTTGTCCATGCCCCAAGGGTAGCTTTTAGAGATGAGCGAACGTACTCGTCCGAGCTTGATATTCGTGCGAATATTAGCGTGTTCGGGATGCTCGGTACTCGTAACGAGTACCACGCGATGTTCTGGTTACTTTAAGTTTCCTCTCTGAGATGTTAGCGCGCTTTTCTGGCCAATTGAAAGACAGGGAAGGCATTACAACTTCCCCCTGTGACGTTCAAGCCCTATACCACCCCCCTGCTGTGAGTGGCTGGGGAGATCTGATGTCACCCGAGTATAAAAATCGGCCCCTCCCGCGGCTCGGCTCAGATGCCTTGTGAGTTAGCTGAGGGAAAGTGCTATCGTGCTGGAGCTGCTGTAGGGAGAGCGTTAGGAGTTAGTGTAGGCTTCAAGAACCCCAACGGTCCTTCTCAGGGCCACATCTAATAGTGTGCAGTACTGTGTTAGCACTGTATATTTTTTTTTTTTTCAAAATTGGATCTGCAGAGCATTGCGCCCTGCAATAGGGACAGAAGTGGTGGTTAGGCAGGGAGAGTGTTAGCAGTGAGTGTAGGCTTCAAGAACTCCAACGGTCCTTTCTAGGGCCACATCTATCCGTGTGGAGTACTGTCCAGGCTGCTGTTAGCAGTGTTGCATATTTTTTTTTCTTTCTCAAAACCGGCTGTGCAGACCATTGCACCCGGCATTAATACTACAGGGATAGAATTGTGTAGGCAGGGCCAGAAGACATACATTATTCATTGAATAGACGCAGTGTGGCTTGTCCTTTGAAAAACAAGGGAAAAAATTCTATTTCGCCTGCCTCTGACAGTCCTCAGGGCTCTGGCTACAAGTGTGCTGCGTGCAGAACGTTAAAAAAAATCAGACGCAGCCAGCTACATTTTACTGCAGGCTTGCGCCAATTTTTTTCCTGCATGGGAAATCCCTGATCTGCTGTAGCAAATAACTTTCCATCACTGCAGTTCTGTGACACATTTGCAGGGCCACAACACAGTTATTAAAGTTAGTAGTATTCATTGAATACACGCAGTGTGGCTTGTCCTTTGAAAAACAAGGGAAAAAATTCTATTTTGGCTGCAGGCTTGCGCCAATTTTTTTCCTGCATGGGAAATCCCTGATCTGCTGTAGCGAATAACTTTGCATCACTGCAGTTCTGTGACACATTTGCAGGGCCACAACACAGTTATTAAACTTAGTAGTATTCATTGAATACACGCAGTGTGGCTTGTCCTTTGAAAAACAAGGGCAAAAATTCTATTTTGGCTGCAGGCTTGCGCCAATTTTTTTCCTGCATGGGAAATCCCTGATCTGCTGTAGCGAATAACTTTGCATCACTGCAGTTCTGTGACACATTTGCAGGGCCACAACACAGTTATTAAACTTAGTAGTATTCATTGAATACACGCAGTGTGGCTTGTCCTTTGAAAAACAAGGGAAAAAATTCTATTTTGGCTGAAGGCTTGCGCCAATTTCTTTCCTGGCTTGGAAATCACTGGTAATACAGCATGCTGAGGGGTAGGGGTAGGCCTAGAGGACGTGGACGCGGCCGAGGACGCGTAGGCCCAAGTGAGGGTGTGGGCACAGGCCGAGCTCCTGATCCTGGTGTGTCGCAGCCGACTGCTGCGCGATTAGGAGAGAGGCACGTTTCTGGCGTCCCCACATTCATCGCCCAATTAATGGGTCCACGCGGGAGACCTTTATTAGAAAATGAGCAGTGTGAGCAGGTCCTGTTGTGGATGGCAGAAAGTGCTTCGAGCAAGCTATCATCCACCCAGAGTTCTGCGCCGTCCAGTGCTGCAAATCCGAATCCTCTGTCTGCTGCTCCTCCTTCCTCCCAGCCTCCTCACTCCACTACAATGACACATGCTCAGGAGCGGGAAGACTCCCAGGAACTGTTCTCGGGCCCCTGCTCAGATTGGGCAGCAGTGGTTCCTCTCCCACCAGAGGAGTTTATCGTCACTGATGCACAACCATTGGAAAGTTCCCGGGGTCCGGGGGATGAGGCTGGGGACTTCCGGCAACTGTCTCAAGACCTTTCAGTGGGTGAGGAGGACGACGACGATGAGACACAGTTGTCTTGCAGTGAGGTAGTAGTAAGGGCAGTAAGTCCGAGGGAAGAGCGCACAGAGGATTCGGAGGAAGAGCAGCAGGACGATGAGGTGACTGACCCCACCTGGTGTGCAACGCCTACTCAGGACAGGTCTTCAGAGGGGCAGGCAAGGGTAGCAGCAGGGCAGGTTGCAAGAGGCAGTGCGGTGGCCAGGGGTGGAGGCAGGGCCAGACCGAATAATCCACCAACTGTCTCCCAAAGCGCACCCTCGCGCCATGCCACCCTGCAGAGGCCGAGGTGCTCTAAGGTCTGGCAGTTTTTCACAGTGACGCCTGACGACCGACGAACAGCGGTGTGCAACCTTTGTCGCGCCAAGATCAGCCGGGGAGCCACCACCGACAGCATCACCACCACCAGCATGCGCAGACATATGATGGCCAAGCACCCCACAAGGTGGGACGAAGGCCGTTCACCGCCTCCGGTTTGCACCGCTGCCTCTCCCCCTGTGCCCCAACCTGCCACTGAGATCCAACCCCCTCTCAGGACACAGGCACTACCGTCTCCTGGCCTGCAGCCACACCCTCACCTCCGCTGTCCTCGGCCCCATCCACCAATGTCTCGCACCGCACAGTCCAGCCGTCGCTAGCGCAAGTGTTGGAGCGCAAGCGCAAGTCCGCCGCCACGCACCCGCACGCTCAATCGTTAACCGTCCACATAGCCAAATTTATCAGCCTTGAGATGCTGCCGTATAGGGTTGTGGAAACGGAGGCTTTCAAAGCTATGATGGCGGCGGCCCCGCGCTACTCAGTTCCCAGTCGCCACTACTTTTCCCGATGTGCCGTCCCAGCCCTGCACGACCACGTCTCCCGCAACATTGTACGCGCCCTCACCAATGCGGTTAGTGGCAAGGTCCACTTAACTACGGACACATGGACAAGCACAGGCGGGCAGGGCCACTACATCTCCCTGACGGCACATTGGGTGAATTTAGTGGAGGCTGGGACAGAGTCAGAGCCTGGGACCGCTCACGTCCTACCCACCCCCAGAATTGCGGGCCCCAGCTCGGTGGTGGTATGTTCGGCGGTGTATGCTTCCTCCACTAAAGCACCCTCCTCCTCCTCCTCCTCCTCAACCTCTGTCTCGCAATCTAGATGTGTCAGCAGCAGCAGGACGTCGCCAGCAGTCGGTGTCGCGCGGCGTGGCAGCACAGCGGTGGGCAAGCGTCAGCAGGCCGTGCTGAAACTACTCAGCTTAGGAGATAGGAGGCACATGGCCCACGAACTGCTGCAGGGTCTGACAGAGCAGACCGACCGTTGGCTTGCGCCGCTGAGCCTCCAATCGGGCATGGTCGTGTGTGACAACGGCCGTAACCTGGTGGCGGCTCTGCAGCTCGGCAGCCTCACGCACGTGCCATGCCTGGCCCACGTCTTTAATTTGGTGGTTCAGCGCTTTCTGAAAAGCTACCCACACTTGTCAGACCTGCTCGTAAAGGTGCGCCGGCTCTGCGCACATTTCCGCAAGTCCCACACGGACGCTGCCACCCTGCGCACCCTGCAACATCGGTTTAATCTGCCAGTGCACCGACTGCTGTGCGACGTGCCCACACGGTGGAACTCTACGCTCCACATGTTGGCTAGGCTCTATGAGCAGCGAAAGAGCTATAGTGGAATACCAACTCCAACATGGGCGGCGCAGTGGGAGTCAGCCTCCTCAATTCTTTTCAGAATAGTGGGCCTGGTTGGCAGACATCTGCCAGGTCCTTCGAAACTTTGAGCAGTCTACCCAGGTGGTGAGCGGCGATGCTGCAATCATTAGCGTCACCATTCCTCTGCTATGCATCTTGAGAACTTCCCTGCAAACCATAAAGGCAGCCGCTTTGCGCTCGGAAACAGAGCCGGGGGAAGACAGTATGTCGCTGGATAGTCAGAGCACCCTCCTGTCTATATCTCAGCGCGTTCAGGAGGAGGAGGAGCATGAGGAGGATGAGGGGGAAGAGACAGCTTGCCCCACTGCTGACGGTACCCATGCTGCTTGCCTGTCATCATTTCAGCGTGTATGGCCTGAGGAGGAGGAGGAGGAGAGGAGGATCCTGAAAGTGATCTTCCTAGTGAAGACAGCCATGTGTTGCGTACAGGTACCCTGGCACACATGGCTGACTTCATGTTAGGATGCCTTTCTCGTGACCCTCGCGTTACACGAATTCTGGCCACTACGGATTACTGGGTGTACACACTGCTCGACCCACGCTATAAGGAGAACCTTCCCACTCTCATTCCCGAAGAGGAAAGGGGTTTGAGAGTGTTGCTATACCACAGGACCCTTGCGGACAAGCTGATGGTAAAATTCCCACCCGACAGCGCTAGTGGCAGAAGGCGCAGTTCCGAGGGCCAGGTAGCAGGGGAGGTGCGGAGATCGAGCAGCATGTACAGCCCAGGCAGTGCAACAGTCTTTAAGGGCCTGGACAGCTTTATGGCTCCCCAGCAAGACTGTGTCACCGCTCCCCAGTCAAGGCTGAGTCGGCGGGAGCACTGTAAAAGGATGGTGAGGGAGTACGTAGCCGATCGCACGACCGTCCTCCGTGACGCCTCTGCCACCTACAACTACTGGGTGTCGAAGCTGGACACGTGGCCTGAACTCGCGCTGTATGCCCTGGAGGTGCTTGCTTGTCCTGCGGCTAGCGTCTTGTCAGAGAGGGTGTTTAGTGCAGCTGGGTGAATCATCACAGATAAGCGTACCCGCCTGTCAACCGACAGTGCCGACAGGCTAACACTCATCAAGATGAACAAAGCCTGGATTTCCCCAGACTTCTCTTCTCCACCAGCGGACAGCAGCGATACCTAAGCAATACGTAGGCTGCACCCGCGGATGGAAGCATCGTTCTCTCTCACCATCCAAAACGGGGACATTTCTGCTTCATCAATCTGTGTATAATATTCCTCCTCCTCCTCCTGCTCCTCCTCCTGAAACCTCACATAATCACGCTGAACGGGCAATTTTTCTTAGGGCCACAAGGCTCACTCATATAATTTTTCTAAAAAATTTTTATACGTTTCAATGCTCTTAAAAGCGTTGGGACTTTAACTTGAAACAATTTTTCGTTAAACTGGGCTGCCTCCAGGCCTAGTTACCACTTAAGCCACATTAACCAAAGCGATTAATGGGTTTCACCTGCCATTTTGGTTGGGCATGGCCAATTTTTACTGAGGTACATTAGTACTGTTGGTACACCAATTTTTTTGGGCCCTCACCTACAGTGTAATCATAGCAATTTCTATGTTCTTCGCCTGCACTCATGGTACAGAAAGGTGTGTTGGGTTGGCCTACACTTTAGCTACATAAATGTAACTTGGGCCTTGGCTATACTGCAGCTACTGAAATGGAACTAAGACTGCGCTCCCACTATACTGCTGCTTCGGAATTGTTCCTGGGGCCTGTGTAGGCTGCTACTATTACTTAAATGGAACTTAGACTATGCTCCTCCTATACTGCTGCTTCGGAATTGTTACTGGGGCCTGTCTTGAGTGCTACTATTACTGAAATGGAACTAATACTGTGCTCCCCCTATAATGCTGCTAGTGATATGTTAGTGGGGCCTGTCCTAATGCTACGGCTGAAATGTTACGAATTCTGGGCTCTGCCTATACCGCTGCTAATGGTATGTCTCTGGGGTGTGGAAACAGAGGCTTCCCAAAGACATGATGGCGGCGAGGCCATTTCCCACCAACGCGGTTACTGTTAAGGTGCATATAACCACGGACACGTGGAGAGGACATGTAGTGCCTCAAAAACATCCCCCTCCTCCTCCAACAATGAAAACATTCTTGGCAAATGCCTTTGCATTGGTTCGTCTGGTGGCAGTCCAAGAATTTCACCTTTACCGACACAACAAGAGAGCCCCCCCCCACCATCCCCCCGCCACGGCCCACTTAATCCTGGCCACATTCCGAAAACCAACAAAATACAACCGTGCTACTAGGTCCGCAGTCACCACCACATTACCACCAACGCGGTTACTGTTAAGGTACATATTACCAGTCTGACTGGGGCATACAGACACCTTGACAGAATGAATAGTGTGTGGCACATAGGTTCCCCATTGCTATGCCCACGTGTGCAGCTCCTGATGGAGGTGGCACAAGATTGGATTTCTCATTGCTTCTGTACAGCATTGTGGGCTATCGCCCCACCACTTTTAAAGAGGGTCGCTGCCTTGCCGTGCCAACCCTCTGCAGTGTGTGCCTGCAGTTCCTCCTCATGGCAGACGCACTTATAAAAAGACATGAGGGTGGTGTGGCATGAGGGCAGCTGAAGGCTGCGCAGGGACAGTTTGGTGTGCGCTGTGGACACTGTGTTGTGCAGGGGGGAGGGGGGTTGGGCAGCATGTAACCCAGGAGAAGTGGCAGCGGAGTGTCATGCAGGCAGTGATTGTGCTTTGTTGTAGCTAGTGTGGTGCTTAGCTAAGGTATGCCATGCTAATGAGGGCTTTTCAGAAGTAAAAGTTGTTGGGAGGGGGGGGGCCCCACTCTTGCCGGTATTGTGGCTTAATAGTGGGACCTGTGAACTTGAGATGCAGCCCAACATGTAGCCCCTCGCCTGCCCTATCCGTTTCTGTGTCGTTCCCATCACTTTCTTGAATTGCCTAGATTTTCACACATGAAAACCTTAGCGAGCATCGGCGAAATACAAAAATGCTCCGGTCGCCCATTGACTTCAATGGGGTTCGTTACTCGAAACGAACCCTCGAGCATCGCGATAATTTCGTCCCGAGTAACGAGCACCCGAGCATTTTGGTGCTCGCTCATCTCTAGTAGCTTTCATAGGGGAGGATAGTCTTAGGGCCTCTATGGTTTTTCCAAGATGAGGTAGGGAGGCTCCGATAGTTGCTGCATATAGTATAAGTTTTAGAGGTTTTTGTTTATTATATTCTAATTCTATTGAGGGCCAGCTAAGTTTTGAGTTATAGGATACCCAAGGTAGTAGATGGCTCAGTAAGGTGGATTTATAGTATGATTCTAAGTTGGGAACACCCAGCCCCCCTTGATACCTATTTAATGATAGACTGGATAATGTTATTCTGGGTTTCTTGTTATGCCATATAAATTTTGAGAGTTGTCTTTGGAAGTTTGTCAAGATATGTTTTGGAATTGGTATAGGAAGTGTGTGGTAGTAGTGGAGAATTTTTGGTAATATGAGCATTTTATATATAGAGGCTTTGCCAAGCCACGACAGAGGGTGTGAAAGGTAGTTATCTAAATCTTTTTGGATGTCTATAAGAAGTTGAGGAAAATTGGCTGCAATCAAGTTAGATGTGGGAAAGGAAAGATTTATGCCTAGGTGGGGAATAGTTCCATCTTGCCATTGAAATGGAAATTCTATTTGAATGTCTTTTATTAGATCTTTATTGAGGTGTATACCCAGAATTTGGGATTTGTTAGAGTTTAGTTTGTAGTATGAGACATCCGAAAATCTGGATAAAGTCGTTTGGGTCATTCTCAGAGACTGGAGAGGGTTTGATAATATAAGTAGGACATCATCAGCAAATAGGCTAATTTTATGTTGTCTGCATCCGGCGGACAGTCCATTTATATTTGGATTTGTTCTTATGCTTTCTGCTAGAGGTTCCATTATTAATGTGAATAATAAAGGTGAAAGGGGGCATCCCTGGCGGGTGCCGTTTGATATAGGGAAAGAATTGGAAAGTGTACCATCCACTAGGACTTTTGCTGAGGGATTGGTGTATAGGGCTCGGATTGCACTTAGAATATTGCCTGAGAATCCAAATTTGTTGAGGGTGGCGAATGCGTATTCCCAATGCAATCTATCAAATGCTTTTTCAGAGTCCAGTGTGACCAGAACTGTTGGACAATGTACATATTCGAGTTTGTCGAGGAGATTTAGGATTCTTCTGGTCCCATCAGACGCTTGTCTCCCTCTTGTGAATCCCACCTGGTCCGAGTGGATGATGTCGGGTAATATCTCAAAAAGTCTCTGGGCTAGTGCCTTAGCGTAAATTTTTATGTTGCAATTTAGGAGGGAAATAGGTCGGAAGTTGGAGGGAGAGGTAGGATCTTTGCCTGGTTTGGGGATTGTCACTATTGTCGCTTCCAGTGTTTCTTTAGGGAAATATCCATCTGAGCTTCCCTGATTGAATGCTTGGGACATGTGGGAGGCAAAAAGGGGAGAGAATAATTTGTAATATTCGTTGGAGAAGCCATCAGGACCTTGGGCCTTTTGATTTTTCAATGTCTTAATAGTATTTATAATTTCCGATGGGTGCAATGGGGTATTGAGGGAGTTTAGTTGGGTTTCTGAGAGAGTTGGGAGTTTGACATCTTTCAGAAATTTCCTGATCTTGGTAGTAGATGGTTGAGGAATATCTCCATCGTCTCTCAAATTGTACAACTTCTCGTAATATTGATGGAACGATTCTACTATTTGCAAAGGGTGATATAGTTTAATTGATGGATTTAAGGGGTCTAGAATATATGTAATTTAGGATTTTTGAGTCTGTTTTTTGACAAGTTTGGCCATCAGTCTAGAAGGTTTATTATTGGATATATAAAAGGATGCTTTTGAGGATCTCATCTCCTTTTCATAGTTGTCCATCAGACTCATTCTCAGCTTTTGTCTCAATTTAAAGGGGTTGTCCCGCGAAACAAAGTGGGTCTATACACTTCTGTATGGCCATATTAATGCACTTTGTAATGTACATTGTGCATTAATTATGAGCCATACAGAAGTTATAAGAAATTTTTCACTTACCTGTTCCATTGCTAGCGTCCTCGTTTCCATGGAGCCGTCTAATTTTCAGCGTCTAATCGCCAAATTAGACGCGCTTGCGCAGTCCGGGTCTTCTTCTTTTCTCAATGGGGCTCTGTGTAGCTCCGCCCCGTCACGTGCCGATTCCAGCCAATCAGGAGGCTGGAATCGGCAATGGACCGCACAGAAGCCCTGCGGTCCACCGAGGGAGAAGATCCCGGCGGCCATCTTCAGCAGGTAAGTAAGAAGTCACCAGAGCGCGGGGATTCAGGTAAGCGCTGTCCGGTGTTCTTGTTTAACCCCTGCATCGGGGTTGTCTCGCGCCGAACGGGGGGGCTGTTGAAAAAAAAAACAACCCGTTTCGGCGCGGGACAACCCCTTTAAATAGTTCCTCATGAAGAGGTTCAGAGGGGGCGCCTATTAGTTGGGTTTCGACTGTGGAGATTTGGTTTAAGAGTTTGTTGATTGTTTGGGTTTTTTCCTTCTTGTGATGCGCTCCAATTTTAATAAGAACCCCTCTGATAAACGCTTTGTGGGCATTCCATATTGTGAGAAGAGAAACATCTTGAGTATCGTTGTTTTTAAAATATTCTTCTAATGCAGACGAAATTATGCTATTATATTTGGGAAGTTTTAGAAGGAATAAATTATTTCTCCAGTTTTTTGGTCTATCAACTGATTTCTCCATATTTATGGAAATTATTGGCGCGTGGTCAGACCACGTTGTTGTTCCTATTTGGGCTAAGGTGACCTGAGGTAGAGTAATTCTGTTTACTAAAATTAAATCGATTCTTGAAAAGGATCTATATCTAGGTGAGTAAAAAGAGTATTCTTTGGAGGAGGCATTTAAGCATCTGTAGGTATCAAATAGTGCTTCCTTGTGGAGCCAGGGTGATAAGGAGGGAGTTGATCTCAGAGATCCTCTTGAGGAGTCTAGGAGTTTGTAGGGTACAGCGTTAAAGTCGCCACATACTATAAGGTTACCACCGCGCGCCTCCGAATCTTTTTGATAGTTTTATTTAAGAAATGTATTTGGGCTTTGTTTGAAACATACAAGTTGACAAGTATAAAAGCTTTTTGATTTAGGAAGCCTGATAAAAATTATGAATCTGCCTCTTGGGTCTAGTTCTTGGTATGTGATATCGACTTGCAGAGAATCTTTAAACGCAATCAATACTCCTGCTTGTTTTTTAGGAGAGGAGGCTAAATAAATTTTTGGAAATTTTTTGTGGGAAAATTTTGGAGTAGCGGAGGCTGCGAAGTGGGTCTCCTGAACACAAACAATGTCAGCATTTGTACTTAGGGCCTCTTTACAGAGAGAGGTTCTTTTGAAAGGTGAATTCAGACCATTTGCATTCAAAGAATATATCTTAACTGGCATTATATTGTCGTGGCGTAGATGTATGGACGAGTGTAAATTTCTGGATATACCTAAAAGAACATCAAAAACTGTATACCAAGATAGAGAACAGCACCAAATCTAGCTAGCACAATAAGTTGTACTTGTAGTAGGTTGTATCTTAGTATAAACGAACTAAGCAAAGTAGAACAAAGAAAGAAAAATACTGCAAAATTTTTAAGATGCAGTTAAAGGATAGGGTGAGTATTAGATTAAACAGGGAACGAGTCCTGTTCTGTATAGAGGGGGGGACGGAAAAGTTCGCCTGAATGGGAGCCTCTGGATGCCCCTATAAAGGACGCTTAAGGGATTCAGTTATAGGGTCAAAGTCAATTCTGGAGCCAGTCATGCGGTTGTTTTCTTGGAATTCTTGATGTCGGGTGAGGGCGTTTTGGGGTGGACGGGTTCACACCCCATGTTTTGAGTAGTTGAGCTGTGTCCTCCGGTTTCAGTATAACATGTGTTGGGTCATCCTTACGTATCAGGATTTTAATAGGAAATCCCCATCTATAAGGAATTTTGGCTTGACGCAGAGCTGAGGTGATTTCGGAGAAGCTTGGGATAAATCTACATATAATCTTATGTCAGAGTAGGGCGGAGGAGGTTGGTTTAGTTTGCGGACAGCCACCATAAGCGCATCTTTAATATGGTAGAAGTGGATTCTGGCTATTATGTCCCTTGGTGTAGAGTCAGCCAGAAATTTAGGTCTTGGGAGCCTGTGTGCTCTGTCGATTATTAGATCTCGTGGAGTTGCTTCGGGGAGGAGTGCACTTATAAGTTGGTTTAGGTATCTCGGGATCTCAGATGTTGTAATAGACTCTGGAACACCCCGGAATTTAATGTTGTTACGTCTGTTTCTGTCCTCTAGATTGGCGAGTTTCGTTTTGATTTGATTTACTTCATCTGCCAGATCATAGTGGGCATCAATTAGAGAGTTGTGGGATTGAGTGATTTCGCCCATTTTATTTTCTGTGTGAGCCACTCGTTCCCCTATAGCCTCCATTGATGCCGTGAGGGAAGTGTTAAGAGAAGTGAAGCTGTTATAGAAGGAGTCGCTTAGGGCCACCATCATATCTTTAATGAACGCCTCTGAAGCTGGTTGGGCAGAGGACGGTAATGATTTGATATAGTCTCTCACAGAGGGAGAACGATTAGAGGAAGAGTTGCTATCTTCATTTCTGGGCTTTTGTTTAAGGGGGCTGGCTGAAGGAGAGAGGGTTTTCAGTCCCTGCGGGGAGGAAGAAATCGGCGCCATCTTAGATGCGGTGTGTGAGTGGGAGTTTTGGCGTTTCCCTGCAGAGCTTTTGTGTGGCGGGAAAACAGGTTTAGGACTCACGGCTTCCTCAGTCCCTTCTCTGGAGACGGTCCCGTTGCGGTGTCAGAAGCGGCTGTTACATTCTTCTCTTCTTCTGACAGGTTAGCAGAGGCAGTCGGGAAGCTCCCTGTACGAGCGCGCGGGAGCTGCGCTGCAGGGAAGAAATCATCCAGGCGCCGCGGCTGGGAGCAAGAGGCTCTGCGTCTGGACATCGCCGGCTGCAGAACTGGTAGGGAGATCTTTGAAGGAGTTTAAGGGTCCCAAGACTGCTTTATAGTCGCTGGTAGGTGCGCTCCGGCACGGACCTTCGAGTCTACACCGCCATCTCCTCTCACGGCCAGGCCACGCCCCCCTGAATTTTGGACTTTAAGCCCAGCCCAAATATATTTTATACCTAGGGGTGAAGATCACTCCATCATTAATCTTTCTATATATGCATAAGCACTTCTTACTAAAATAATGAATGGCAGACCTACATACATGGGACTAAATATCTCTCTTCTTGATGGGATGCATCCTTTTATTGAAAATAAATATGCTACCTAAAATACTTTTACTATTTTGAAGTTTACCTATACCCCTATACTCCCAAGACTCAAGAATTGCAGAAAGCCATCTTTCAAAATAAATGGGCTTATAAAGGCCGAGCATTCAGAAGAAACAAATTGATTTCAATAAGAGGCTAGGAGCACTGGCGTGACTATAGAGGACGCGGTTGCACCTGTGCCCAGGAGCCTTAGGGGGCCCAGAAGGCCTCTCTTATCCATATAGGGAGCCCAGTACTATGAATAAAGCATTATAGTCTCCTGGTGCTATTCGCAGTCTTGTTGTTCCGTGGTCTGTCTGTTCCAGCATCTAGCCTCTTGGTGCTATTCGCGGTATGATCCTGTTGTTTGTCTGCCTGTGCGATTCATTCTCTTTCTCTTGGTGTTTCGCGTGCGCATTTGCGCAGTATTTTTGGTTCGGAACTAGCACCTCCGGTTTGGACGTGTCACAATGATCCGCCTTTCCTTTTGCACCAGACCGCTGAATGTTAGGTACCAGTGTTTTTGGAGGCCCCCCGTTAAGGAGGTACTGTTAGAGTTTTCCGCTGGGATCTGTTCTACATGGGTTTCCAGCAGCACAGCTCCACAGCTGGGGTTGATTGAGCTGGTTGGGTGTGGATTGCTCCAGCCAGCCAATCCCCCAGGTCTGCTGCTCATATATACCAGCTCCTCTGCTAGTGGCTGCTGGCCTTTCTTCTTTTTTTTCGGTGTGTTTAGATACAAACAGTGTCATGTCCCTGCGTGTCTGTGCAGGTTTTTGTATGTGTGGTGTGAACTGTATCTTTCTGGTGATCGTTAATCATCTAGGATTAGGTAGGTCCCTAGGTTCCAGTGCATAGTCGTCCCTGTTGTGATAATCGCCCCACATGCAGGCAGTTTTCCTGGGGTTAGTTGCCTTGTTAAAGTAGGGACCAACAAGACAATGAGGACCCTTGAAGTGGGCTCGAAGGTTTAGGTATCTTGGCCAAAATACAAACTAATACCTCGTGCATTCTATACGTATTCCATCTGACTATGTGTGCAGGTATGCAGGTGAGTGTTTTGAGCGCTTGTCATTCGTTGGTTTATTTCTGTTCGCAAGTATGAAGTCCGTTTTGCAGTTCTGTGGCTCCATCAGAGATTCCCAATTTGTGGGTGTGGAAGACGTAACAATTTGAACCTATCACTCATCTCTCTATAGTTCTTCGGGGACGACACAGACTTGCAAAACAATTATTTTAGCAACCCATCACAGTTGACAAGAATAAGTCCTAACCCAGACTTCGCTTTGAGCCTCTAACTTTCTTACTTCAGTTGATGGGCAGCTAAAGAAGTAGTCACACTAAAACATTTCCGATTGAGGAGTAGATTGAGGAGTCATTAGACTGTACAACAATTCATAGAGAAACAAAAGATCTGTCTGAGGCCTTAGTCAGACGGGCGTTTTTTCGCGCGATTTGCGCATCGCATCTCGCATGCGCATGCGCAAATCGCGTGACCGGGGGCGAAAAATCGCGGGAAAAATCTGCACCTAGCCGCGTTAATCGTCACAGCAAAACGCCCGTCTGACGGGAGAAAAATCGCCGTGCGCATCAAAATGCGCATGAAACTTAGACTGACCGGCGAAAAAAATGATTTTGGTGCGCACATAAAACGCCGAACGCAGATAGGCGCGATCTGCGAATCGTCGTGTCCTATAATTTATTGCATATCCGCATAAAAAGCGGACATGTGACCGATACCATAGCGAACCATTGGTTCTATATATGCGCGAATCGCATGCGCAAATCGCGCGAAAAAACGCCCGTCTGACTAAGGCCTGAAAAAGCATCCAATACTTTATCTGCTCTTTTACAAACACACAAGACCTACCCCTTGTATCTCTTGTGAACATCTCTGTCCACGCTCACTCACTCACCCTGATCATATCACTACTTTATGTTCCACAATAAACTAACTCCTAGCAGATCAAAAAATGTTCTTTTACACTCAAGTGGGAGTGATATCCTGGCATTCAGATCTTACTACACAGATAGCAACACTGAAGTACTACAAAAAACAACATCAGCAATCAGGTTACCCTCGCTGAATCTTCTATTAAAATGTTACATAGGAACTGCTTGGTTCCCACTAATGTCCATCACTTCTTCACTACTTCTTCCTTGTACTGTCAAATTCTATAGGCAAAACAGATTAAATTTATAGGCTCATAGGACAGGGGTGTGCTTTTTATATGCACCAGCCTAGTTGTACCCTCAGTGTCCACCCGGAAAGCTGGTACTCTCAGTGAGCATCTCTTGATTCAGTGTGTGTACACTGCTCTCCATGTGTGTGCGCAGGAATAGAGTAAACATATTTTAGTGATCATAGACTTGACAGGTTCCCTTTGTGGAAATATACCAAAAACCTACACAACATTTCCTCAAGAAATCTGCAACTACAAAATAAGTAAATTTAAAAATACTGCAACCAAAAATAAAATATGTACAGTTTTTTTCTCTGCAGCATGTAGATTTTCAATTCCACCACATCTAAAACAAATACCTGGGTCAGAAGGAGTGTTGTCTCTCCTTAAGGAGAGTACCCAAAAGGTGTGTGGAGACACCTAGTAGGCGAGTGGGTCAAGGGGCATCGTCTCCCCCCAAGGAGAGCACCCAGAAGGGGTGTGGAAACACCTAGGAGGTGAGTGAGGAGACTTACAAGGCCATTCATGCTCCTCTGGGTAATGTATGCAATTAAGGAAGATGGAACAATACCTCTGCAGCGCCACTTATTGGATGGCAGCATTCCTTCAAATCAATGTACAACTCTTTAAACAAATCTTGAAAAAATGATTGGGAATAGGAAACTAAGTCAGAAAACCATACACAGACAGCTGCTATGGGATGTTTGCCCCCTCATCAGTGTGCAGTAGGTTTCTGGCTTTGGGTCATCCTTACGTATCAGGATTTTAATAGGAAATCCCCATCTATAAGGAATTTTGGCTTGACGCAGAGCTGAGGTGATTTCGGAGAATTTTCTTCTTTCTATAATAGTAGCTTAGGATAAATCTGCATATAATCTTGCACACTGATGAAAGGCAAACACCCCGAACAGGTTATGGGTGAAAACTTCCACGCCAAAAGATTGTTTGTGGCCGTAGTTTTTCGGAAGAGAGTAGACGAGTGTGTGCCATCAGAATTCTTTGCGATCTTGATGTCAGGAAACGTCACAGATGTATTATTAATTTTGGATGTCACCTTTAAACTGAGGTAATTGATGTTGAGATGCTCAACAAAGCTCAAAGCTTTTAAAAAGGGATTCGGTGCCGATCCAGAGAAGAAGGATGTCATCTATATATCTCAACCAAATAAGTATATTGTCCGACCATATGGAATTTTCTGATGAAAAAATGCATTTTTCCTCCCAGCAGCTCAGGTACAGGTTGGGATACGATGGGGCACATTATGTCCCCATCGCGGTGCCCCTGAGATGGTGAAACTACGGGGCATCAAACAGAAAATAATTGTGCATCAGAACAAGAATTAGAGAAGGTCACTGACAAATCCATTGTGATTGTAATACTGTGAACCTCTCTGAGATAAAAAATGGTTCACTGCTCTGATATCACCAGAATGTGGTATTGAACTATATAAAGCTTCCACATCTAGGGTCGCTAACAAAGTATCGGGGCCTATGGAGATGCCTTCGAGGTGTCTCAGCATGTCCATTGTATCCCGTACATAGGACGGTAATGATTGTCCCATATGGTCTTAAAATTCTGTCAATATAGATGCTAGCGTTTTGGGTTAGATTACTTATACCGGATACAATAGGTCTGCCCCATAGTGGGTTAGTTCCCTTATGAACTTTAGGAAGGCCATAGAATGTTGCTACTTTTGGGAGTCTCGGGAGCATAAATTTATATTTGGCTTAATTAATTCTTCCTAAGTCTTGGGTTCTTGAGAGTAGTTCTCTTAACATTCTAAGGAAGGGCAACGTCAGGTCACCACTAAGGATGGAGTAGGTGGTTTTATCATTAAGCAGATGCTTACACATGATATTAGTGTTCTCTATCCAAGATCACGACACAACTCCCTTTGTCTGAGGGTTTTATAATAATGCCTTTATTAGACTGTAAGGCTTTTAAAGCAGCTAGCTCAGATTGTGTCATATTGGAAGATTTATTATTTGATGTTTTTAACATCTTCAAATCTTTTAGAACTAGCATTAGGATTAGACGTGTTAGATGGTTTGAGGTCAGTAAATGGACCATTATCTTGTGGTCTCTGAGATTCCTCCTTCACACTCTGGAGAATATGTAAGCCTGGTATATCATCAGGCTGGAGGCCTAATTTTTGGGCCAAGTACCTATCTTTAATCGCAAAGAACTTTTTCCATTTAAGTTTGCGGACGAAGAGGGAGGTGCCCTTCGTCCAGACGAAGGAGTCGTAGTGCGTCGTCAGGACAAAGGACAGCCCCCTCTCCACGACGCTGACCTCACTTGTACTCAACACATATTTAGACAAGTTAACGATACACATCTTTTCATCAATGGCAGTTGGGGGGGGGGATCTGGAAGTAGGGATGATTTAACAATACAGGAGTCCTCTTATGAGTTGGAGCTGGGTCCCTTCGTCCCCTTAAAAAACAATGGGAGATCGGTTGTCTCAGAAAGCCATTGTTAGATGGTGGTCTTCCTTTACCACGACTGCGGTTTGACTGACAAAAGAGGTTGTGTCGTGGGGGAAGAGTGCTTCTGTCTCTTCTGTAACTCTCAACCTCAGAGTGGTCATATTTTGAAGAGCTTTGTTATGTGTCTGAGCAAGTTCTAGTATTTACATAGGCTTTATTATCTGTAAAGTCCTGCAGATCGCATACAAACTGCATATGCTTCCTCTCCTTTGTATGTTTCACTGCCAAAAGAGCGTATTCTGATCACTAACACATGGTGAATATCATTGATTAACTTAATACCATGGCGCCAGTCAAAGGGTGAACTATATTAGATAGCAAGTGTATAGTAAGTTCTTGACGTTTTTGCTTAAAACATGTTATCCAGTTGTAAACTGTTGATGATCTATCCTCAGGATAAGTCATCTACAGAAAATTGGTGTGGGGCTTTTGCCCAAGCCCTGTGCCGATCAGCTGTTCGCAAAGGCGGTGCACTCGTGTAGTGCATTGAATTATGCAGGAAGAAGACAGCTCTGCTCTTACTGTAGTGGCCAGACTTGGTATTGCAGGCAAATTTCTCATTCATTTCAATGCCTACAATACCAAGCCTGGCCATTACAATAAGAACGGAGCTGTCTGCTTTCTTTTAAAATTCAGTTCAATGCATAAGTGCACCATCCCAGTGTACAGCTGATTGGCAGGGGGCCAGGGATGGAACACACGCACAGAGGAACAAGACAAAACATTATAAATTATAAAATAAAATCTATCCAGATAAAAAAAAATCTAAAAAGAAAATATACTTACATTTTCAACACTCAAAAAATTCTATGACTGGTTATTTGGTTGTCAAATGTAAATACAACAGTTCCATGAATTAGGAATGTAAAGAAAAGCTTTTTTGTACAAAAAGGCAACCTATATCAATATTTTGCTGCTAAGTAGATTAAAAACAAGCAGATATGCTTACCATGCCGCCACAGAGACTTAAGATAGCCGGATGTGCCTCCACACCATTGACATGCCCACTGTGGAAACAATGTTTGAGGTCTGAGAAGTCAAGGTGAGCATGGCTTTGGTTTCCAATATGGATAACATTGTATGAATCCGCAATAAAGCTTGCATCATTGGTAAGATTTAAATGGAAGAGCTGGCCATAGGCAGCAATGTGATAATATGTCCTGTTCACAACAGGTTGTAAGGTTTGAGGTTCTAGACTCCTTTTCTTTCTTCTGAAATGTTGGTTGGAAGGGAACACTTGTCCAAAACGGTTTACTCGAGATGGTATTACAATCTCATATGATGAAAGGGTTTTCACAAAACTTTCTGCAAAATAAGATAATGAATTATAAAAAGATCTATCACAAAACTGCTGTATAATTATGTACATGTAAGTAAGTATTACGTAAAATAGCCACAATACTTTGCCTATCTATTCCTCAATTCAAGATCTCGGCTTGTAGTCATTTATTGGGAACCTTTATTATTTGCTGCTGGAGGATAAAAATCTATTCAGGTCAAGCATGGTTAGTTAACTAGATTGACCCGATGTTCGTTACGTGAACATAAAATGTTTTAAAAGTGGTGGTTGTGAACTTCTATATCTGCTTGGTTAGGTGATTATTTAGAGTGTCATTTAGTATTTGAAGCAGATATCTAATATAAAAAAGCCTACAGGTCTCTCTCACTGTCTGTCTGCATGTCTCTTTCGTAGTCTGTCTTTCTCTCTGTTTCTGTATCACTCTGTCTGTCCCTCTCTCGCTCTCTCAATGTCTATTGCTTTCTCTGTGTCTCTCTATCGCTCTCTCTGTCTTTCTATTGCTCTGTCTGTCTATGACTCTTGTTCTGTCTGTGTATTGCGCTCTCTCTCTATCGCTTTCTCTCTATTTGTCTCTATGGCTCTCCCTCGATGTGGTTCACTGTCTCTCTATCGTCTATCTCTCTCTATGACCCTCTTTTTCTCACTGTCTCTCTATGGCCCTCTTTCTCTCACTGTCTCTCTATGGCCCTCTTTCTCTCACTGTCTCTCTATGGCTCTCTTTCTCTCACTGTCTCTCTATGGCCCTCTTTCTCTCACTGTCTCTCTTTCTCTCACTGTCTCTATTGCCCTCTTTCTCTCACTGTCTCTCTATGGCCCTCTTTCTCTCACTGTCTCTCTATGGCCCTCTTTCTCTCACTGTCTCTCTATGGCCCTCTTTCTCTCACTGTCTCTCTATGGCTCTCTTTCTCTCACTGTCTCTCTATGGCCCTCTTTCTCTCACTGTCTCTCTTTCTCTCACTGTCTCTATTGCCCTCTTTCTCTCACTGTCTCTCTATGGCCCTCTTTCTCTCACTGTCTCTCTATGGCCCCATTTCTCTCACTGTCTCTCTATGGCCCTTTCTTTCACTGTCTCTCTATGGCCCTTTCTTTCACTGTCTCTCTATGGCCCTTTCTTTCACTGTCTCTCTCTATGGCCCTTTCTTTCACTGTCTCTCTCTATGGCCCTTTCCTTCACTGTCTCTCTCTATGGCCCTTTCTCTCTCTCTCTCTTGGTTGGGCAGTGTATGGTGCAGCTTAGCAATGTATGCTGTGTTGCTTAGCAACGCTTCACTCATTCCAGCACATGCCTGAAGCACAGCAGTGCCGCCCATAGACTTAACATTGTAACATTCAACCCGCCTGACAGGTCCCTGAATGTATTAAACTCACATTTGATGATTTTACGGCAGCGGTGAGCATGTGTGTCATCTAATGACACCAACATCATCCACCAAAGTTACAGCAAAGGGATCAAAGTGTGGTGCAAGAAAAAGCCTGTGGGCTTATTTAGATTAGATTAGAAGTCACAGCTCTGATAAGTGGACTGTAAGGCCAATCTCACACACAATATCGGCCTAACGCAGCGTTTTACCGCGATTTTGACCAGGATTTTAGAACACAGGTTACTGTGTTCGACTGCGCTTTTTAACACACCCCATCATTGTGATGGGTGATGGGATGTGTTAAAAAACTGGAAATTGCACAAAAATAGAGCAGACAGTGCTTGAAAATCATGGCACTTCTAACGAGCGCAGCCTGCGAGGCCCCATTGAAATCAATGGAAGCATTGTACTGCGACTGTTGTGGCATTCGAAACGCTGTACTGATCGATGTGAAATGCACCAGTGTTAGAGTAGCCTAACTCTAACAACTTGTGTACTTCTGTGACCATCACATTATCAGGGCAGATTTTACATAATATATGGTTGTGTTAAATCCTTCAAACAAGAACCTTTTCCCTAGATTATATGAACAAGGACAACACCTTTACATCAATTATTTCATACCTGTGCAAAACTAAAATGTAGTCACTAGGCACGGTTATGTTATATGTATCGATCAGTCCATGGTACAGTTTGTGAGAGGCCATTATTAAAGTCATTCTCAAGTAGATGCAGAGAAGACTAGGTGTCCACCAGAGGCATTGCTTATTGTACCAGAGGCATTGCTTATTGTACCAGAGGCATTGCTTATTGTACCAGAGGCATTGCTTATTCTGAGGAAGCAGCAGATCTTGATTTGAAATATTAAACAAATCCAAAAAAAGAGACTTTACTAGAAGACTTTGCACTTTGCAGGAAGCAGCAGCCCAGATGGACACCTTTTCTTTCTTCACTGCATCTACTTGATAATTATCATTGATTAATTCACTTGAACATCCTCAGCAGTCCACAGCAGCATCTTCCTATCCTCCACATAAGTGATAAGCCAACCACAGTTTTGTGCATGCAGTACAACTCAGAACACCTCCAGATGAACATCTGTATTTTTACCTAAATTAGGTTAGTGTCCTATTGTATGATTTTCTTTTCTGATTCAAGATTACTAAAACAATTGTCTCTTCCCTTCATAAACCAAAATCAAACAGACACAGTCATGCTCCAGTTAAGGATCCTCTTAGGTTGAGAAAGCATGTTGATCACAGCCCGATCACTGCTGTACACACAACGCAGAAAAGCGCCTGTATGCAGACGAACAATTAATACTTTTTAATATTTTTATGCTTGCTAAAAGGACATGTTTAGCTAATGAACTTGTTTGCCGGCTAATGGGGTCATTGCTGGTCCTTTGGCCAATGATCCAGTAAGTAAACATTTGTGCCCAATACAAGGGCCGTATAAAAGGCTCATAAGCTGGTAAATTGTTCTAACAGTATTTGCAAATGAGGCATTCTGGACCTAATGAAAACAATTATTAGTTATCTATACAATTAGATCTTTGAAGTCTTTTCACTGATATCATCAATATAAACCTATAGAGTTCAATGACTGGATATGTGGATAAATCTACAGTGACATTAGCTTGGACACTCTCCATTTCTCCAGACTTGTTGCCATAATACAGTTGACACTAATTAATTATACTTCAGCCACTAATATTTTCATTATATTGTTTTTGATACATATGGCCTTCACTCTTTACAATAATCTCAGGACCATTCTAACATTAAGGGTTGCTCTCCAATAAATTCTATGGAATATACAGTAATAGACAGCACTGACATAGGGCAGGCTTGGGCAATGACATGTGTACTTGATGCAGGCCGCCAATTCCATGCACTATCTTGTTTTTTTGGAACAAGTAATATACTCGGCAAAAAAATGCTGGTGTGAGTGTCCCAATACAAATAAATGGGCTATTGGCATCACGTGTTGCCTACAGGAAAATTGTACATGCAACGCGCAATGACAACACGCCCGTATGAGAGCAGCCTTAGGTGCTTCTGTACTTCCCATAGCAATGCGTGTTATGAGAAAAGCCCGCTTGTTGCTTCTATGGTGAATATCTCGGTATTATGGCACTATGCTGAGGCACCATAGGTTGCATCAGTAGTGCCTACATCTCCATAATACAATGTACATGACCTCCGTACATGGCTCTACTGTCCGCACAATGGCTGAAAACAATTGGCGTTTACTTGCAATCCGAGGATATGAATTATCTTTCTTTTACAAAATTACCTGTATACACTTAGTTAATGGCTTCTACGGTTTGGTAATAGGACTTTTGGAATACCCTATCAAATTAGTATTTAAAAGCTCGACCAGTCTAAATATTCAAGGAAGTGTTGGGGTCAGGTCATTATTTTCCACTGTTCAGCTACGGTATCTGCGAAGGTGTCAGCAACAGAAACCAAGCACCGATTACACATCCAGAGGAAGTTCAATGGAGGTCATAATACAGTGAACAGCGTTTCAAAACTGATCTGACAGATGTATAAAGCAGCTCTCTTACTACTACGGTGCTCGGGCAGGAAGGCCGGGCGATTTTGTCTAAAATTTCAATTTTAATCTTATTTTTTTAAAATAAAAAAATTAAAAGACCTCTTTCATATTTCTCTCTGGAAAAAAACAAGGGGGAGGAAGAAAGGGGCGCTATCTGGTGTGGTATTATTAAACAATTGGAACGAAAAGAAGAATAGTGTGTACTCTCACAGAAGAGGATGTGCTGAATTATTAGCAAAAACCACCTCAAAGGAAAGAATCGAGAAATGGATCCATCTCTCATAAGTGAGAGCCGCAAGCCATTGCCTGGGTAAACCCGGAAGAGACTTTCCCAGGGCCCAAACCAACCTAAAAGTCGAAAATAGACAAAGATAAACAGGGAACAGGCGCTGTTCCTGTAGCCACTAATAACCACGTTACTGCAACAACTGGATACTTAATAGTGGTTTTATTTAACAAAAAGCAAACTACGCATTTCAAGCCTGGATCAGAAGTCAGCAGGTTGTTCCTCACTGCTGGGAATCCTCTGACTTCTGCTTATAGTCTTGTTATCTGCAGTGCTTGGAGACATCACCTGGCTCCCTGTCACGTCCCCTAACAGCACCATAACTTAGTATCAGGTTCCCTTTGTAGGGACTCATTGAGGACAGCACAAAGTAGTGACAGGCATACTGATTTCAGTGGTCCGTCACTTACAGGATAATTAGTACTGGTTTTAAAGAACTTAAAGCAGGTTCCTGTATGTATGTGAAGGGTCATTTACATGGGACGATTATTGGTCAAAATTTGTTCAAATGAACGAATTTGAGCGATACTCCTGCAGTGTAAATACACAAAAATCGCTCAATTTTCGCTCATAGGTTTTTAAAGCTGACTTTCAGTTAACTTAAAAACTATTGCTGGATTGCAGGCTTGTCATTCAATGTAAACACTCCCCGCTCAGCACTTCACATAGAAGGTGAAGCACCGACTGAGAACCCCGCGATCCAGTCAGTGTAAACGCTCTGCACAAGTGGCGAAGACATTAGCGGTGACGCAAGCACTCATGCAGTCGTTTACCAGACTGTCAGGACATGTAAAAGGGCCATTACTGCAGCTCCCAGCAAGGGATCAGTCCTGTCTTAGCGCAAATATGCTCTTAGTTATACTGTGGGTACCATATTAAATAGGGTCAGTAAGAGCTTGGAGAAGCCAAAGAATAACACTCATTATAGTGCATGTGAAGCAAGAAAGAGCTTATATTGTAACTAAACAAAAGTAGGTGGGACATTCAGATACATTACAACATATTGTGTGCCGATTCTCATGGGGAGAGTTCATGAGGTAGTTTTAGACAGAAAAAAGGATGAATATTAGCAGATGTGCTCTGTAGGGTCTTGCCACATAACAAAATTTGGTTCAAAATAGTTTTCTTTTAAAGTGCAAAGAATAAGTTTCTATTGACTCTTCTCTGCTAACTCAATTACTCTGATACCAGTCTAAATGTGTTTTTCTCTTTTGAAGACTCTGCTGGTTTCATTTGCTGATAAGAGTCCGGTTTTAATCATTGCTCTCTCATTGTATATGGAGGATGCTTGCTGACATAAGCAGATTCAGACTGAAACACAAACCTAACTTTGGAAGAATATAATTTCTAATATCTCTCTCACGCCTGTTTAGCCATAACGTGCCGCTAGCCCCACTTACGCTCCATGATTGATAGTTTATCTAGCTAATACTCGAATACTGCAGACTGAAAAAATGGTCAATCACGTAAGGTGGACCGGGCTAGCAGCACCTCATAAATAATCTGGACTCATCTCTTGCTAAGAGCTTCAAGTTCTTAAAAACCAGAACACATTACCCCATGAGTGATAGACTGCTGCAATCAGCATGCCTGTCACTACTTTATGCTATCCTCAAATCTAATTGATGTGGTCAATTAATCAAATTAATCTGATTAGCTCTACTTGGAAGCTATAAAAAGTTTGCAAAAAGAGAGCCATTTCATTATTAAAAAGTAAAACTAAAAACCACCGTGCTCTAGAGCATTCAAGAAATTTTAACAATTGTAACAATTTACTATTCACTGTTCAGAAAATTCAATATACTGTCTTTGCATATCGGAATCATTAATAAACTAACTGAATAACTTCATACTATTAAGTCTTCTACATGCAGATCTGTAGCAAATGTATGCAAATCTGTGTCAGAAATCTGCAGTTGGACCAGGTTGATAGTTTCAGTGTTGGTGCTGCATATAGTAGATGTAAGTTGTTAGGGACACTTTCCAACTTCTGCGCCAATGGAGGTTGCAGGACGGGTGGTAGGGGTTGAGAGGGGTAAGGCTCTGCATAGTTCACATGCAGTCCGGGGATGTTTTCAAATGCATGTAACAGACAGCGGGAGCCCCGTCTCCTCCATTGGACCGAGTACAGGAACTCTGAAACTGCAAAGCTGCAAGAGTTGAACCTACTTGTCACAGCAACTCAGTAGGAGTGTCTGGGGGCACGCAATCCTTCTTAGGCCGTATCCGCGCGGATGACAGCTACCTGAGAAAATCGCATCAGTGGTCCATGCGATTTCTCGTAGCGATACCGTGATTTTGTAGCGCTACAAAGTCGCAAGTGGTGCTACAAAATCACGTGACTTTGCAGCACCAATTGCGGGAATTTTCGGGATGGGGGGGTGGAATATAAACCCTTCCCTGAAAATAAGTCATAGATGCTGTGAAAAAAAAAAAAAATTTACATCACCTAAGAAGCGCTGTCATCTCCGGCACTGTGATCTGCAGAGCTGTGATCTTCTGTCTTCTCTTCACCTCCGATGCATCTTCTTCCACCCCTTCCTGGATTGGAGAATCAAAATCCCCACCTCCAGGAAGGGCTGGCTGTGATTGGTTGACGAGCGCTGTGGCTCAGACAATCACAGGCAGCTCTGGATGAGCCAATCACAGGCATTCAATGAATGACTATGATTCGTTTTCTGAGCACTGGTTGTAATTGGCTGAGCCACAGCATTCGTCAACCAATCACAGCAATAAGGGCTCTTTCACAGGGGTGGAGGCATTTTTACGTGCATCCTCCGGCGCGGTAAAAACACAAGAACGGGCACACAAATCAGCTGTTTTTGTGCGCCCGTTTAGATGGCCCAGACTCGGCGCATATACGCCGAGCCCAAGAGACCGTCGGGTGGGATGAGACAGTTTAGCTCTGCTAAACTGCCATCCCCCTTTCCACCCCCCTGCCGGCTCTCATTAAGGGGAGGGGCAGGACCTAGTGTGCTAAGCTCTCACCTCCTCTCTGCCCCTTGTCAGCAGCCCGCAATGGGAGGGGGCGGGACAGGAGCGTAGCAACTACCTCACGCCCTGTCCTGCTCCCTCCCATTGCAAACAGTCGGCAAGGGGTGGAAAGGAGGATAGAAGGAGGAGGGAGTTTAGCAGTCAAGCTGCTAAACTCCCTGCCACCTCCCTTCTATGGCCGCTGTCATTATCTCTCATATGAGTCTATGCAGCGGCCGACGTATTGCGGCCAGGAAGATAGTTCCAGGATTATCTTTCAAGGCTGGCATAAAAGCGCCTGGCAGGGCCTTTTTACGTGGCGGAAAATCTCCTGTCTGATCTGATGCATTGGAATCCAATGCATCAGATGGTAGCGTATATTGGCCGGATGTGAAAACGGCGGCTAATATATGCTCGTGTGAATAAGTCCTTAGGCTTATTTCACATGGGCGTTTTTACGCGGCTAATAAAGCCGCAATAAAAAGATAGCAACTATCGGAAGCATTGAATTTATTAATAATAATCTTTATTTATGTAGCACTAACATATTCCGCAGCTCTTACAAAGCAGGAGAAACAAAAAAAACACGGTTACATGTAGTGATCAATTAATGGAAACAGTAGGGGTGAGGGTCCGGCTCTAATGAGCTTACATACTACAGATAATGGGGTGATACAGAAGGTAAAGGGGCTGGAGATGTGCATGGTATGGTGAGGTGGAGAGCGAGGGATGCTATACACAGACAATGGTCAAACTGAGCCATATAGTGGCTGAATCGGTATGACTGCAGGGGGCGGTTGATTACTGCTAGCAGGGATTGCAGTCAGCAGGACCAGGAGCATGTTGTCAGGCAGAGTATAGAGGGGTTTGGTTTAGGGGATATGGTATACCTCCCTGAAGAGGTGTGTTTTTAGAGCACGTCTGAAGTTTTGTGAGTCAAGAATTGCCCAGATAGTTTGGGGTAGCGCGTTACAGAGGACTGGTACTGCTCTGGAGAAAACTAGGAGGCGGAAATGAGAGGTTCGAGGGCGCAAGCCAGGTGGTGGATTGGGGGGATGCAATGAAGGGTGGTGTGGTGCTGTGGAAAGGGTGATGAGTTTTTAATTGAATTCTGTATTTGACGGGCAGCCAGTGCAGTGACTGGCACAGGGCAGAGGTGTCCGAGTAGCGGCTGGACAGGAAGATGAGCCTGGCTGCCACATTCAAGATGGATTAGAGAAGGGAGAGTCTGGTGCAGGGGAAGCATATATCTACATTACACTCAAGTTCGGCACTATGGAGCAATTCCAGCAACCTCATTTGTTCCGATTCACAATTCCAGGAAGCTGATTGGCTGTTTGGGTTTTCTGATTCAACCCGATTGGTTGTTTGGGTTTCCTGATTCAACCTGATTGGTTGTTAGTGCCAAACTTGAGTGTAATATAGATATATGTGCAGGGGAGGCCTATCAGCAGAGAGTTGCAATAATCGAGCCGAGATTTTAAGCAACTTAAATTTTGAACGATACATTGTTCAATACTGAGCGGCCACTGCTTATAGTGAATGCAGAGGGACAGGGGAGAGCGAGGAGTGAACTCTCCTCCAGTGGCCCCACCTCCCTGCTGGCCGCGCTGTGAGTGATCCAGAGATACTTGCTCCTGTGTAACAGCATGGGAGCGAGGACACACAGGGACAAGTGTTGGGCATCGTTTGCCCGACACTCCTTAAGTGTGAAAGCGCCATAAACGACCTTTCACACAGGATGAAATATTCAGCCTCAAAATCCACACTACTAATGTGCAGAATTGAAAATGACAGAATCCTATTGCGGAATATTCCAATACGTGTGAAAGGTCCCTGAGGAAGGGGGTTCCAGGTGGGGCAAGTTTGTCGCAGAATTTCCACGCAGACCCTCTGCACAGAAATTCCTCAGCATTTAGCAAAATTGGTTTTCAAAATCTCATACACAAGCTAAGGCCTTAGTCAGACGGGCGTTTTTTCGCGCGATGCATGCGTCCAGCGATTTTTTAAAACCATTGCTTTGCAATGGTATCGGATACATGAGCGCTTTTTATGCGCTCGTCCGATAAATTATAGAACAGAAATCGCAGATCGCACCTATCTGCGATCTGCGATTCCTGTTCTCTTCTCTATATGCGCTCAATGGGGCCGGCGGCAGCAGCGCTGGCCCCATTGAGAACATATAGAAGACAAATCATTCTTCTCTGCCACAGCTGTAACAGCTGTGGCAGAGAAGAACGATGTTTGCCCATTGAATTCAATGGAGCCGGCAATACAGCCGGCTCCATTGAAAGCAATGGGCTGCCGGCGAGCGCAGGATGAATTGTCGGGAAGGGCTTAAATATATACGCCCTTCCCTGCAATTCATCCAGAAATGTGTAAAAATAAAAAAAATATATATACTCACCTTGTCCCGGCAGACGGAGTTCAGCGCGGCCGGCCTGCAGTGGGTGTGAAAGGGGTGTGAGTCAAACCTGCCCCTGATGGGTGTGAGTGAGACCTGCCTCTGATTGGCTCAGTGCTGTTACAGCTGTGGCAGAGAAGAATGATTTGTCTTCTATATGTTCTCAATGGGGTCGGCGCTGCTGCCGCCGGCCCCATTGAGCGCATATAGAGAAGAGAACAGGAATCGCAGATCGCAGATAGGTGCGATCTGCGATTTCTGTTCTATAATTTATCGGACGAGCGCATAAAAAGCGCTCATGTGTCCGATACCATTGCAAAGCAATGGTTTTATGAAATTGCCGGACGCATGCGCAAATCGCGCAGAAAAACGCCCGTCTGACTGAGCCCTGACACTGCATGCTGCTCTGACTGCTCAGTGCTGTTCACATGGATTACACTGTTTTAAATAAGTGCTCCAAGTCTAATAAGAAATGCATTTAATCCTGACTCACACCCCCTTCACACCCACTGCAGGCCGGCCGCGCTGAACTTCGTCTGCCGGGAGAAGGTGAGTATATATTTTTTTTTTATTTTTACACATTTCTGGATGAATTGCAGGGAAGGGCTTATATATTTAAGCCCTTCCCGACAATTCATCCCGCGCTCGCCCGCAGCGCATTGCTTTCAATGCAGCCGGCTGTATTGCCAACTCCATTGAATTCAATGCGCTGGACAGCTCCGGCCCGTTTCTAATGAAACCCGGCTAGGAGCAGATTTTTCGGGCGATTTTTTGGCCCCGGTCACGCGATTTGCGGATGCGCATCTGTCATGCGATCCGCAAATCGCGTGAAAAAACACCCGTGTGACTAAGGCCTAAGGAAATAATCCGCAGAAAACCCTGCGTAAATTGACTTGCGGTGCGGAATTCAACACCACAGCATGTCAATTTTATCGCTGTTTCCGATGTGAAATTCACCTCTTCGCAATGAGGGGGTGAACTCTGGACAGAAAGGGACCCTTCAGATGGGCGTGTTTTGCAAAACGCAGAGGATAGAACCCATTGATTTCAATGGGTTCGTTCTCATTTATTCTTTTTGCGGGCGTTGTTCTCACAGGTGCAAAGAAAATGGGACCTGCAAAGAGCCCCATAGAGGTCTATATTAGTGGGGGCTACACATGGACTGCTTCCATTGAAGTCAATGGAAGATGTCCATCCTGCAGCTCTTTCGCAATGCGCATTGCAGAAGGGTAGCAGATCCGCGTCATCGCCTAGCGACGGTGCAGGAGAATCTGTACTGCGTGTGTTCGACAGCTCGCCCTCCAAGACATCCGCAGTACAGAAGGTCGTCTGCACTGACAGGAAAACGCGGGGTCACCAGCTGAGCACATGGTTGGATTCCGCTGCGGTATCCAGCAGCTGGAATCCGACCAGTTTGGTGCAGGTGGCCTAAGGTTTCCCTCACACGCTTTTTGTAGCAGTTTTTGGGGGGCTTGCATGAAATTCCTGCATTATTATTAACATTTCTTGCTGCCATTTTCTTGTCACACATTTTTTACATGTTATTTTTGCACAGAGAAGAATTCAAAAACACCTAAAAACATACCGTATCTAGGGCATGCTGCGTTTTCAAAAAGATTCCATGAAGCCACAGAAAATGCCGTAAGTGAAGAGAAGCAACGCACAAGGGAGCGGATTATAGCGCATTTTCCAGCACCATACATGTAACTCCCGCTGCGACTATTTTTTTGCCAAAGAAAATGCAACAAAACAACTCAAGAAACACTTAAATAAAAGGCGCCGTTTTTCCTCCTGCGTAGAAGCAGCCTGTATATAAGCCCTACAGGAGCAGCTCCCTGCCCGGTGACATATATAAGCCCCACAGGAGCAGCTCCCTGCCCGGTGACATATATAAGCCCCAGAGGGGCACTTTCCTGCCCGGTGCCCTACGGGAGCAGCTCCCTGCCCTGTGCCCTACAGGAGCAGCTCCCTGCCCGGTGACATATATAAGCCCCACAGGAGCAGCTCCCTGCCCGGTGACATATATAAGCCCCAGAGGGGCACCTCCCTGCCCGGTGCCCTACGGGAGCAGCTCCCTGCCCTGTGCCCTAAGGGAGCAGCTCCCTGCCCTGTGCCCTAAGGGAGCAGCTCCCTGCCCTGTGCCCTAAGGGAGCAGCTCCCTGCCCTGTGCCCTAAGGGAGCAGCTCCCTGCCCTGTGCCCTAAGGGAGCAGCTTCCTGCCCTGTGCCCTATAGCAGCAGCTCCCTGCCCTGTGCCCTATAGCAGCAGCAGCTCCCTGCCCAGTGCCCTATGGCAGCAGCAGCTCCCTGCCCAGTGCCCTATAGCAGCAGAGGCTCCCTGCCCTGTGCCCTATAGCAGCAGCAGCTCCCTGCCCTGTGCCCTATAGCAGCAGCAGCTCCCAGCCCGGTGTCCTATAGCAGCAGCAGCTCCCTGCCCTGTGCCCTATAGCAGCAGCAGCTCCCTGCCCGGTGCCCTATAGCAGCAGCAGCTCCCTGCCCTGTGCCATATAGCAGCAGCAGCTCCCTGCCCTGTGCCATATAGCAGCAGCTCCCTGCCCTGTGCCATATAGCAGCAGCAGCTCCCTGCCCTGTGCCATATAGCAGCAGCAGCTCCCTGCCCTGTGCCATATGGCAGCAGCAGCTCCCTGCCCTGTGCCATATGGCAGCAGCAACTCCCTGCCCGGTGCCCTATAGCAGCAGCAGCTCCTTGCCCAGTGTCCCACAGGAGCAGCTCCCTGCCCGGTGCCCTATACCAGCATCAGCTCCCTGGCTGGTGCCCTATACCAGCATCAGCTCCCTGCCCGGTGCCCTATACCAGCAGCAGCTCCCTGCCCGATGCCCTATACCAGCAGCAGCTCCCTGCCCGATGCCCTATACCAGCAGCAGCTCCCTGCCCGATGCCCTATACCAGCATCGGCTCCCTGCCCGGTGCCCTATACCAGCAGCAGCTCCCTGCCCGGAGCCCTATACCAGCAGCAGCTCCCTGCCCGGAGCCCTATACCAGCAGCAGCTCCCTGCCCAGTGCCCCACAGCAGCAGCTCCCTGCCCGGTGCCCTATACCAGCAGCAGCTCCCTGCCCAGTGCCCCACAGCAGCAGCTCCCTTCCCAGTGCCCTACAGCAGCAGCTCCCTGCCCAGTGCCATATCTAAGCCCTAGGCCGGCTGCACACGGCCGTGACGGGCTCCGCCGCGGAATTCCGCGGCGGAGCCCGTCACGACGACGCCCAGGAGACCCCGAACTTACCTGCGGATCTGGCGTCCTCGCTCCCGCATGATGCTTCCCCGCCCACCGCGTCACATGTCGCAGCCGGCCGTGTCATATGACGCGGCGGCGGTGAGCGGGGAAGCGGTTTTAAAGCTATCTTCCGCTGTGCTACAGCAAAAGATAGCGTGAACGGACAGCTTCCATTGACTGCAATGAAAGCCGTCCGCGTGTACACCCGCGGCAAATAGAGCATGCCGCAGGTGAGGACGGGTGAATTCACGGTGCGGAATTCCGCGGTGGAATTCCGCACCGTGAGCACTGAGCTATTAGGTTCAATAGAACCGCGAATTACGCGGCGGAAATCCAGCCGTGTGAAGGAGGCCCTACAAGTGGCAGCTCCCTGCCCGATGCCATATATCAGCAGCAGCTCCCTGCCCAGTGCCCTACAGCAGCAGCTCGCTGCCCAGTGCCATATTTAAGCCCTACAGCAGCGGCAGCTCCCTTCCCGGTGCCCTATACCAGCAGCAGCTCCCTGCCCACTGCCCTACAGCATCAGCTCCCTGCCCAGTGCCATATATAAGCAACTCCCTGCCCGATGCCATATATAAGCCCTATAGCAGCAGCTCCCTGCCCGGTGCCCTATACCAGCAGTAGCTCCCTGCCCGGTGCCCTACAGCAGCAGCTCCCTGCCCAGTGCCCTATACCAGCAGCAGCTCCCTGCCCGGTGCCCTATACCAGCAGCAGCTCCCTGCCCAGTGCCCTATACCAGCAGCAGCTCCCTGCCCTGTGCCCTACACCAGCAGCAGCTCCCTGCCCTGTGCCCTACACCAGCAGCAGCTCCCTGCCCGGTGCCCTACAGCAGCAGCTCCCTGCCTGGTGCCCTATACCAGCAGCAGCTCTCTGCCTAGTGCCCTACAGCAGCAGCTCCCTGCCCGATGCCCTATACCAGCAGCAGCTCCTTGCCCAGTGTCCCACAGCAGCAGCTCCCTGCCCGGTGCCCTATACCAGCAGCAGCTCCCTGCCCGGTGCCATATCTAAGCCCTACAGCAGCAGCTCCCTGCCTAGTGCCATATCTAAGCCCTACAGCGGAAGCTCCCTGCCCGGTGCCCTATACCAGCAGCAGCTCCCTGCCCAGTGCCCTACAGCAGCAGCTCCCTGCCCGGTGCCCTATACCAGCAGCAGCTCCCTGCCCAGTGCCATATCTAAGCCCTACAGCAGCAGCTCCCTGCCCAGTGCCATATATAAGCCCTATATGTGCAGCTCACTGCCAAGTGCCATTTATAAGCCCTATAGCAGCAGCTCCCTGCCCAGTGCCATATAGCAGCAGCTCCCTGCCCAGTGCCATATACAAGCCCTACAGGAGCAGCTCCCTGCCCGGTGCCATGCTCTTCCCTGCAGGTAGCTCCTCACACACCTCTGTCCACAAGGACGCCCCATTCATCCCCAGAACACGGGACATGCAGGCCGGCGGCTGTCCGTGACTTGTTACCTTGTTTGGGGTGCAGCCGGTGTTCCCAGGCCCTTATGTGCAGGACACAGAGGTGGCAGAGGAGCCCCGTCAGCCAGTGCGCCCCCGACATGTCCTGGTGTGGCAGGCTCCTCTTCTCCCTGCCGCGCTCGGCTCCCCGCTCCCCTCACTAGTGCTCGGGCGCCGCTGCGGACTCTGCTTGTTGCCCCTCACACAAGTGTGCGCCGCGCCGCATTGTCCGTCCGGGTCCGCAGAGTCCTCGGCAGAAGGAAGCTCCACGGAGTGCAGGAGTGTGAGCCGCGGCTGGCTGCCAGCTGCTCCGTCCTCCCTGACCATCCCAGGAGCCGACATCAAAGAGCAGAGCCCGCCTTCTGGCCGGCCCCTGACACCAGCCGGCATCATACCCCTCTGCCTGTCTCCTGGACCTGGGGACTGTTGTGCAGGGCGCCGCTGTCCGGAGGAGGACGTGCTGGGATGTGTGGTGGCCGTCCTGCGGGCTCTAAAGGGGAAGCTACCTCACAGACAACTAGCAGTGCATCCCCGTACAGGACACAGCCACCCGCTGCCCCGGCGGACACACAAGTGGCATGGGGTCCCTGCTGGGCACTCTGTGGCACCCACAGTGGGCAACCCAATGTGACCAGATGTCACACAGTTGCCCTTTCATTTAGTGTGTGCTCTATAATACTATGTTTCTCCCCAGAAGCAGTAGCCACACGGCTCTCCCAGCTATGGGGGGATTTTCACATGTATGAATTTTTAAAAAAGAGTTTTTTTCCATTTTTCCCCACATTTTTTTCTGCGGTTTAAAAAAAAATCCTTCAGCTAGATATTGGCTGTAAGCGCCTCTTCTGACAAGCGTGTGCGCAAATAGACACGTAATTGCGCAGTGAGAGAGGTTTTACACGCGTGTCGGCACATATTGCACACACGGCCTGTTCACATGCATGACACCCTCGTCCCGATTTATAAAGGCTATTCAGCCTAATGAGCTTCAGATGTGTTCTCTATTTCACAGAATTGCGCAGCGTGTTTCACATTCGCGCCACTACCATAGATTTCCATGGTAGTGCACTAATAAGCAGAAAGATACAAAAATGCAAAAACAAACATTGTTAATGAGAGCCGCCCAATGACATCAATAGGGACTATTTTCTGCGTATTGCACATGTATGTTTTACGTGTGCCAAACTGCACGGAAATATGTTCCGAAGAAGCCCTAAGTCAACCCAAACATGGAGCAAAACGCATGTTAAATGTGTGAATTTGAAGAAAAACAGCACCAAACATGTTTAAAACACAAAATTGTATGAAATTCCTGGTGCTTTTGCAAGCTAAAAAAGTGTGTGAATAAAGCCTTGCACGGGCCACGTGAGAGCAGCCACGCTGCTGACCTCCCTCCCTTCTCCGGCCGCTGTCATTGCCTCCCATAGGAGCCCATGCAGCGGCTGACGTATTCCAGCCCAAAAGATAGTTCCAGGACTATCTTTTGGGCCCAACGTAAAAACGCCCGGCGCTATATTGGTCGGTCGGGCGCTCCTACGTCGCAGGAATACGGCCATGTGATATATATTGCCATTGTGAATATGGCCATTGTGGTATCCAATGCATCAGATTGTAGCGTATATCGGCTGACCGTGAAAACGGCCAGCCTATATACGCTCATGAGAACAAAGCCTTCTACATACATTTGCGATGTTTTGTAGTCCATGTTATGGAGCCTTCCTTTGTGTTGCAGCGCACCGCATGAAAACACAGTTTTTGTGCGGTGCGATGCAACTTTTACAGTAGAAAATCCTAAGAGGAGACACGCTTCAGAGACGACAGCGCCATGATGTTTTTTGGTTTGTTTCTTTACTGCAGCTAGGGCTTATTTTTGGGGTAGGGCTTATATATCATGCCCCCTCCCCCCTTCACCACCCCCCGAAAATCCTTGCACATGGTGCTACAAAGTTGCACGACTTTGTAGCGACACAAAATTGTGGTATCAACACAAGAAAAAGCAGCGATATCGCACAGAACACAGATGGGATATCAAAGCGATTTTCATGCGGCCTTGTGCCCGCAAGGAGTGAATACAGTAGGAGCTGTAAAAGTCCACTTGAAAACGGACCTGCGGTGACGACTTCTAATCCACGGAATGTCAATTTATGCTCAAGATTTTTACTGCAGATTTCACTCATTTCAATGAGTGTGGCAAAATCGTGTCAAATCCGTGTGACCCCTGTGGATTTTGTCATTGACCTCTAGTCCAGGTTTCTCACAGCAGCAAATCCATACCATTTTGTGCAGATTCGTTTTCAGATTTGCCGTTACAGGTTCAGTCCTGTGATTGGCTGCAGCAGTCACATGTCTACACAACAGGTCGCTGCTGGAGATCAGGATGCAGAGACCAGCGAGAGAGCAGGCAATACTCGTTAGGCTTCTTTACATTGGTGGTCGCAATTTTGCAGCATCTTTGTTCCCACAGTTTTTGAGTGTCATCGATGCTTCTTCCTGACAATAGAACCCATCGATATCGCACTGGCCTAGGTGAAATTAGCCTAAAATGGTATTTGTTTAATGATGTGGAAAACGTGTTTCTGCCCTGTCTAGGAAAGCTAACTCCAAGATCATTCCAGCGTAAGTTGGCCAAGAATGTTGCCTCAACTGTTCTGCAAGGTGCAGTCAACTAACTACACGTGTCAATATATTATGGGAAAAAATGTGCTGTATACCATGTAGTGAGATACATGTAACTATATAGGCATATAGTCGGATACATCTCGGTCTTGCATTTGGCATGCAGTTGCATTCATCTGGGTTATAAATTTGGCACACTATTCACTACATCTGGTTTGTACGTTTGGCATACAGTCACATACATCTGGGGTGTACATTTGGCATACACTTACATACATCTGGGGTGTACGATTGGTATCCAGTTACATACACCTTGGGTGTACGTTTGGCATACAGTTACATCCATCTGGGGTGTATGTTTGGCATACAGTTGCATCCATCTGGGGTGTACATTTGGCATACACTTACATACATCTGGGGTGTACGATTGGCATCCAGTTACATACACCTTGGGTGTACGTTTGGCATACAATTACATCCATCTGGTGTGTATGTTTGGCATACAGTCACATACATCTGGGGTGTATGTTTGGCATACAGTTACATACATATGGTGTGTATGTTTGGCATACAGTTACATACATCTGGGGTGTATGTTTGGCATACAGTTACATACATCTCGGGTGTATGTTTGGCATACAGTTACATCCTTCTGGGGTATACGATTGTCATACAGTTACATCCATCTGGGGTGTATGTTTGGCATACAGTTACATACCTCTGGGGTGTATGTTTGGCATGCAACTACATACATCTGTGGTGTACGTTTGGCATACAGTTACATACATCTGGGGTGTACGATTGTCATACAGTTACAGACATCTGGGGTGTACGATTGTCATACAATTACATACATCTGGGGTGTACGTTTGGCATACAGTTATATACATCTGGGGTGTATGTTTGGCATGCAGTTACATCCATCTGGGGTGTATGTTTGACATACAGTTACATCCATCTGGGGTGTATGTTTCGCATGCAGCTACATGCATCTGGGGTGTACATTTGGCATGCAGCTACATACATCTGGGGTGTATGTTTGGCATACAGTTACATACATCTGGGGTGTACATTTGGTATACAGTTACATACTTCTGGGGTGTGTGTTTGGCATACAGTTACATACATCTGGGGTGTATGTTTGCAATACAGTTACATACATCTGGGGTTTATGTTTGCATACAGGTACATCCATCTGGGGTGTACGTTTGGCATACAGTTACATACATCTGGGGTGTATGTTTGGCATACAGTTACATACCTCTGGGGTGTATGTTTGGCATACAGTTGCATACATATGGTTTGTATGTTTGGCATGCAGTTACATACCTCTGGGGTGTATGTTGGGCATGCAGCTGCATATATCTGGTGTGTATGTTTGGCATGCAGTTACATACATCTGGGGTGTACATTTGGTATACAGTTACATACCTCTGGGGTGTATGTTTGGCATACAGTTACATACCTCTGGGGTGTATGTTTGGCATACAGTTACATACATCTGGTGTGTATGTTTGGCATACAGTTACATACCTCTGGGGTGTATGTTTGGCATACAGTTACATACATCTGGGGTGTATGTTTGGCATACAGTTACATACATATGGTTTGTATGTTTGGCATGCAGTTACATACCTCTGGGGTGTATGTTTGGCATGCAGCTACATATATCTGGTGTGTATGTTTGGCATGCAGTTACATACATCTGGGGTGCACATTTGGTATACAGTTACATACTTCTGGGGTGTATGTTTGGCATACAGTTACATACATCTGGTGTGTATGTTTGGCATACAGTTACATACATCTGGGGTGTATGTTTGCAATACAGTTACATACATCTGGGGTGTATGTTTGGCATACAGGTACATCCATCTGGGGTGTATGTTTGCAATACAGTTACATACATCTGGGGTGTATGTTTGGCATACAGGTACATCCATCTGGGGTGTACGTTTGGCATACAGTTACATACATCTGGGGTGTATGTTTGGTATACAGTTACATACCTCTGGGGTGTATGCTTGGCATGCAGTTACATCCATCTGGGGCGTATGTTTGGCATACAGTTACATACCTCTGGGGTGTACGTTTGGCATACAGGTACATCCATCTGGGGTGTACATTTGGCATACAGTTACATACATCTGGGGTGTATGTTTGGCATACAGGTACATCCATCTGGGGTGTATGTTTGGCATACAGTCACATATCTCTGGGGTGTATGTTTGGCATACAGTCACATACATCAGGGGTGTACGATTGTCATACAATTACATACCTCTGACAGACAAACGTATGCGCAAATACACTCACTGCAACGGAACAAGGCTTTGAGATGGCAATAATCAGGTCATGACGTGTGTGTCAGCGCATAGTACTGTAATTTTTGCGCTCGCAATGCCAGTTCACATGCGCACGTGATACTGCCCTGCCGTAGAATAGAATGACTATTTAGGCTGCCTGTCCATGGGGCAATAATGCATTGCGTTACTTGCGGCAATAATCCAGCGACGGGTAACACAGTGAACGCTTCCCATAGCGTTGCTATGGCAAGCGCAGCCGCAGCGTCCACGAGCGGAGAATCATTTACCACGATTTTCCACGATTTTCCACGGTGAGCCTATCTGTCAGATACTGACAGCTCTCCCCCCTGCTGCCCCACGGTGGAATATCGCTGGCGATATTCCGCAACAGCCGTGCACAGGGAGCCTTAACCCCTTGAGTGGCAGGTTTCCTACCACCCTGTCGTGCCCACCAGGGCAGGTTTTTAAAAATGGTCTAATCATTGAATTTCAACTAGTTTTGCAGTTGCGTCTCAAGAGCCATAACTTTTTCATTTTTCCATTGACATGGCCATGTGAGGGCTTGTTTTTTGCGGGACAAGTTGTGATTTTTTAAACAGGGGGCAGGAAAAAAAGAAATGGGAAAAAAAGAAAAAAGGGGCCATGTCATTAAGGGGTTAAATAATGTGTTAACTTCCTTCTCTGGGTCATTACGACGCACATGGATACCACATGTGTGATTGTATTTTTGATTTTTTACAAAGTAAAGGGAGACAAGTGTTTTTTTAATTTTTTTAATAATTTTTTTACTTTTTTTTTTTTAAATTTTTTAAAAATGTTTTATTTTTTTCTGTCCCTTTAGGGGACTTCCACAGGGACCCATCAGGACCCCTGATCACATTCCAGGGGTCCGATGGTGACAGCCCTTTACATGCTGCAGTGACAGCCCTTTACATGCTGCAGTCACATAGACTGCAGCATGTAAAGGGTTAACACAGCAGAGATCGGAGGTTTTCTCTGATCTCTGCTGTAAGAGCTAGTACCTATCTGTCCTCTGACAGCTAACAACCAGCTCTCCCTGCCACAGAGACCATCGGCTTGCTTCTGACAAGCCGATGGTCTCTATGGCAACCTGTAAACAAAGCAGGACATTGCCGACATGTCGGCAATATCTTCTGCTGGTTTTTCAAAGCCCTTGCTTTGTTCTCTGTGGGTCTGTGCAGGCAGAGCACACTGTCACAGCTTGTGGCATTGTGCTCTGCAGCTCCCATAGTGATACATAGCCCGGAAATCTTCCGGGCTATGTTGCTATGAGCAGTGGAGCTCGTCACGGAACTTTTCCGGGCGTGCCACTCAAGGGGTTAAAGCCTAATAAGGGCCAGCGGTCTTCTTTTCCCTGGGTTGTCCGCAGAGTCACACCATTCTTGATTTTTTTAACCCACCATAGACTTCCATGGCAGCTTGCTGCAACAAAATGCAGGTCGAACGCTCATGAAATCAATGGGTTCTATTTGTTACATTTTTGGGGAGCTATTTTCACATGCGCAAAAATGTGCGCCAACATGTTCGTCTGTTTAAGCCCTTACTAAAGGAAAATCTGGGGCGTACTGCATTACCGAATTCCCAATGACCACCCAAAGTGGGCAGATGAACTTATTGCTATCACATTACTGTCTTTTTCCAGATCGTTCTCTTTTTTGCTTGACAAAGTCCTTTTTTGGCCCGAAACATTGCCTTCTGTGTACATGTGCAGTATTTCTGCATTTAATCCTCAAGTATGTAGTGTCCGCTCTTCAGTTCTTACTATTTCAGACGTTGGGGATTGTGTGACTTCTGGATATTGCACATCCTGAGGGTGTGCCATCATGCATGCAGATAGTACTGAAGAAAAGATGTCAGGGGCTAACTATAGCTAATTAGCCTTGACATCATATCTAAAGTGATCGTATCACCAGCCAGTCTCACTGGTGCCAGCTTCTTTAGTGTTTGTAGGGTAAATGATGGGTAAATTCATACTTGGTGTCCAGCAGATTACTCACATCCCCAGACTAGCTTCAGACAAGAAGCAGCATGTGTTGTGCACGTTATGTCTCGTCTCCTCTTCCTGCCCTGTAATAATCCATGAGACTGAGGGACTTTGCAGTTATGAATCAACAGGTGCAATGTTACCCCTTGTTTCTTCCACATTCTCAATGATCAGGGATAGAGCTCATTACCAATGAAGGGCTTTAGGGGTTGGCGCAACAAGGGCTCTGTGGCCACCAGACGTGAATAGCACATTATTTTGCAGCTCATCTGTTTGTTTTCTGTAAATTTTACAAAACTCCTTTTTAGATGGGGCTCAAACGGCTGTAATTTGCTTTGTCATGCACTATCTTGGCTTTAGGGTGGCTTCACACTGGCGAGGGAATCGCATGATTTCCCAGCGCTGCGAGGCTGCAAAAAAATCACAAAATTCTGAAACCAATGGTTTCCAATGGCTCCATGCACATTTGTGATGTTTTAACGCTTGCAATGCAGTGTTAAAACAAAATCACAGCATGTCTATTCTTTTTGCGATCTCGCCCATTGTTTGCAATAGGGCTGGCGCAGCAGCACCAGCCCCAATGAAATCAATGGGCAAGGATCGCCTCTCGTTGGTCACAGAGCTCAGCCAATCCCCGGCCACAAGAGCAGCAGAAGAAGAGTGCAGGGACCTGCAAAAAGATGCGCCGGAGATGACTAAGGTGATGTATTCTTTTTATTTTTTTTTCTACAGTTATTAATTATTTTCTGGGGGGGAGGGAGCTTATATTTCAACCCCCTCCCAAAAATCCTTGTCACGGAGAGTCCCCTGCCACTGCTGTCACAGCAGTGGCAGAGGATCGCAAGCATCTCCAATTGATTTTAATGGGGCTGGTGCTGCTGCCACTGGCCCCATAGAAAGCAATGGTAGAAGATCACTATCTTCTGCCGTGGCTGTGACAGCCACAGCAGGAGATTCCTTCAACCCTGCCGGGATGGGAGGCCTCGCATCCAGGGCTTCAAGAAGGATTACGAAAGCGATATCGGAGGATCAATCACATCCTGATATCGCTCTTGCCAGTGTGCAGGAGCCCTGAGTTATATCAGGAAACCTTTTAACATTTATGTGCTATTGCAAAATATTATCTGCCAGTTTAATAAAGCATTTATCCTCTGTCACATGTCTCTGGAACGTTTATACACATATGTCTTTTATTACATTTATTAAATGATTACATGTTTTTTTTTATAAATGTAGGTATTATGCAAAATGCGCTCTGGGCTTTCCAGGTTATGCATAACTTTTATTAACTCTTCTAATTATACTGCTCCATAGAAATGAGCCGTGCATAGTTAGCATGGATAATTATGTGTATAATTCCTTATACATCATAGCATACAATAAAACACTTATAAATCATCATTAAAAACTTAAAAGGAACCTGTCACCTCCCAGCAGCACCACAAACCAAGCTGTTCGGGGATGTGATGGGGAGCCGGGTGATGCATCATAAGGCCTCCCTCACGCAGACGTTTTTGTACAGCGTTTAGCGCTGCTTTTTCAGCGCAGCTGTACAACGCTCCTATTCTTTTGAATAGGGCTGTTCACACAAGCGTCAAAATGCAGTGTCGTCAACTCTGCGCTTTGACAGCGATGCATGTTCTATGTTTAGCTGTTTTTGGCTCTGTGTTGCCCATTAAAATGAATGGGTAACGGTTTCAGTGCTGCCAAAAATGCAGCACAACGTGGTACCGTGTTTTAACAGCACTAAGTTCCCTAGCTACACTTTCTGAGGGGAACAAAATCCATACTCACCTAGCAGGTGCCGTTGGGGTCCCTGCCAATGTTCTCCATAGTTCCGTGCAGGCTGCCAGGCACTTGTCAAGCCGGCAAAGCATCTATTGCTTATGACGGGGATTGAAATCTCTGCCTCCCAGGAAGAGATTGCTCTGATTGACAAGTGCCCGGCAGCCAGCCCAGAACTATGAAGAACACCGGTGGGGACCCCGACGTAACCTGCAGGGTGAGTATCGTTTTTGTTTTTCAGAATCTTTGGCTGCGTTTTCAGCACAGCCAGCGCTGCTGAAACCGGGCTGAAACGGCAGTAAATGCAGCACTGAAAAACGCTGCGTTTCTGCAAACCCTGTGTGAGGGAGGCCTAAGTGTCCTACTTTGACCGCCCAAAAACGTAGGAGGTATGGATCCAGAATGGGGTGACCGGAAGGCGATAGTGTAGACAGTTGATGGACTGGAACCTTGGAAATATTTAGGGCACTATAGACATGGAGGATGAGCTTGATGGGTGTCTTCCAGGAGCAATAATCTTGTGTTTAACCCCTTAACGACCGGGCCATAGTGTTTTTACGTCCTGCAGCTGCAGGACGTGTATGGAGGGAGGTAGCACCGCTATCTCCCTCCATACAGCGCGGGCATCAGCTGTTTATTACAGCTGACACCTCGGCCGAACGCGGCTATTAACCCTTTAAATGCCGCTTTTAATTCTGACAGCGGCATTTAAATCCCCCGAACGCTGTTTGGGGGTCCCGCACGGCCCCCCCCCCCCCGCGGTGAGAACGGGGGATCCGTGCAGGTGTCATGGCAGCCGGGGGCCTAATGAATGGCGCCAGGGCTGCCTTAGCAGACTGCCTATCAAGCCATCCACACAGAGTGGCTTCATAGACTGCCTGTAAAAAAGCAGTATGACGTAATGCTATAGCATTACGTCATACTGCAGGAGCGATCAAAGCATCGCATGTTAAAGTCCCCCAGGGGGACTTCAAAGTAATGTAAAAAAAATAATCAATAAAGTTTTTTAAATTGTAAAAAAAAAGTTATAAAAGTTTAAATAACCCCCCTTTTGCCATATCTATTATTAAAAAATCTAAATCATAAAATAAAAATATGTATTTGATATCGCCGCGTCCGTAAAAGTCCGATCTATCAAAGTAGTGCATTATTTTTTCTGCACGGTGAACGTCGTCCAAAAAAAAAAAATAAAGAACGCCAGAAATGCATTTTTTTAGTTACCCTGTCTCCCAGAAAAAACGCAATAAAAAGCGATCAAAAAGTCGTATGTATTCCAAATTGATACTATCAGAAACTACAGGACATCCCGCAAAAAATGAGCCCTTACTCAACTACGTCGACGGAAAAATAAAAAGTTATCGCGCGCATAAAATGACCGCAGAAAATAATTGAAAAAAATGTAATATCTTAAAAAAAAATACAAGTACTACAGCAAAAACAATACTATATAAGTTTGGTATCGTAGTAATCGTACTGACCCATAGAATAAAAATATCAGGTCGTTTTTCTTGCAGTTTGTGCGTCGTAGAAACAGGACGCACCGAAAGATGGTGGAATGTCGTTTTTTTTTTCATTTCTCTCCGCTAAGAATTTTTAAAAAGTTTTTCAGTACATTATATGGTACAATAAATAGTGCCATTGAAAAATACAACTCGTCCTGCAAAAAACAAGCCCACATACAGCGACGTCGATGGATAAATAAAGGAGCTACGATTTTTTAAAAGGGAGTAGGAAAAAACAAAAATGGAAAAAAGCAAAAAAGCCTGGTCACTAAGGGGTTAACATATTTCTAATTCATACTTCTTACAAAACAAATTAAATATTCAATAAAAAAAATTGTAATTTTGTGCATAACATAATTTTATTAAAGAGAACCTGTCACTTCTCAACAGCAATATAACCTATGTTATGGTGCTGTTTGGGGAGGTGATGGGGAGCTGGGTGATGTATTGTTTATACTATCAAACTCTCTTCAGATTGCCGTGCTTGCGTTCTCACATAGACTTCTATGGGAGAGCATGTATACAGCAATCCGCACAGGATTCAGTGGGTGACAGCAGCGGAGGATTGAAAGAACAGGTAAGTATAAACCATACATCACACAGAAATATAAATAAATATTGTAAGAAATATAAATTAGAAATATGATAAACACAAGATTGTTGCTCCTGGAAGATATCATCAAGCTCATCCTCCATGTCTACAGTGCCCTAAATATATTATCCAAAGTTCCAGTCCATCAACTGCCCACACTTTGGCCTTCCTGATACCTCCTTGGATCCATACCTTCTTTTTCATGGTTCAAAAGTATTTTATTTGACTGCATCATCCGTAACAATACATGCATAATGGTCATAAGGGTGTAATAAAACAATATCTAGTTAAACGGTATCTGTCCTATTTGTTAATTATATGTCTTTGTATGCAGTCATTTTTAACAAAGTCCCCCATAACGCATCTCAGCCAGAGATGCAGTAGTCTGGGGAAACCGTAGAAAGCAATAAAGGAAAGAGATGGAAGCAAGGACGGAGAAACAAAAGGGAAAGGATGGAGCCAGGGCACTGGGCTGTCCAATGATTCCAGCCACATCAGTCTCGAGGGAGGGGTAGTAGACTTCCACTTCCTAGGGAGGATATGCCTCATGGCAAGTAGAAAGAATCTCAGAAAAGAGCTCTTTATTCGAGCCATCTGGCCCGGAATCATTGACAACAAGGCAATTTCCGGAGCAAGCTTGATTGGGCTTTTGCAAACAGACTTGAACAGATTGGCCACCTCTTGCCAGAGAGGTTGAATTAACAAGTAGGACCACCATATGTGGAGTAACGTCCCCTGTTCCTTCAGGCATCACCAACACAGATCCAAATACTGGGGGTAGATTTTTGCCAGGCTGACCGTTGTTGTATACCACCTTGTCAGGATTTTGTAGTTACATACCTCCCACTTCTCTTGGACGGTCAAAGAAGGACACTTGTGCTGCATTGTGTGACAGACCAATTTTCCATCAATATCTTTACACTTGAATAATGTTAATTTAAATATCAGCACAACATTTATCGGAATACAGAAATTTTTACAATCCAATTTGCTCCATATGATGGAATAATATGCAAATTTGGGGTCTCAGATACAGTTAGAAACCATATAGCACACCTCAGCCTACCTCAGCCATTTCCCTTTTTCCTTTTGGCATTGTACTTCTGCTTCCTGTATGCATATGGTTGTTAGGCCTCCCTCACACAGGGCATTTTTCAACGCTGCGTTTACTGCAGATTCCGCCCCATTTCAGCAGCGCTGGCATATTTTATGCCAGCATTTTGGCTGTGTTTTCAGCTCGGCTGAAAACGCTGCCAAGGATGCTGAAAAGAAAAAAAAAGATAAAACTCACCTAGCCGCTGCAGTCCAGGTAGCGCCCGCTGGTCTCTGCCGCTGATCCGGGCTTCCTTTGCACTCCCAAGTCTATTGCCGTAGGCCAGGTTTGAGAACCCCGCCTGCAGCAATAGAGTGCTGTGATTGGTTGTCGGAGCTGGCTCGATGCCCAATCACAGCCCTTCATTGACTGTCTCAGCCAATCAGAGCTTGCCGGCGCTGATTGGCTGAGACAGTCAATGAAGGGCTGTGATTGGACATCGAGCGTGCCGACAACCAATCACAGCACTCTATTGCTGAAGGCGGGGTTGTCAAACCTGGCCTATGGCAATAGACTTGGGAGTGTTGGAGAAGCCCGGATGAGCGGCAGAGACCAGCGGCCTCGACCCGGACTGCAGCGGCTAGGTGAGTATTACTTTCTTTTTTCTCCATCTAGTATAGCTGGGACTGATTTTCGGGGAAGGGCTTCTATTGCAAGCCCTCACCCCGAAAATTGTCGAGCGGTTAACGCTGCCAAAAACGAGTCACCAAGTGTTGATGAAACCGCTGCCCATTCATTTTAATGGGCGACGCAGGGCTGAAAACGCCCCAAAATAGAACTTGCATCGCTGTCAAAGCGCAGCGTTGCAAGGCACTGTGTTTTCAGCCCTGTGTGAGCAGTCCCATTAAAATGAATGGGAGTGTTGTACAGCGTTTAGCGCTGGGCTGAAAAGGCAGCGCTAAACGCTGTATAAAACGCCCTGAGTGAGGGAGGCCTTAGGGTGGTTTCACATCTTCAGTTTTCCTGCTTCGTTCAGGAATGAGGAAAGGGGAATCCCTGTGGCCGAACAGCTCCATCTTAGGGTGGAACTGAACCGTGCTAAGCGGACCTCATTGACTATAATCGAGTCTGTTCTGTTTCCGCTCAGCTGCTCAGCTTTTAGATGGAAGAGAAACTACTGCACTTTTACTTCCGGTATTTTGATCCGGATCTGCGGCAGAACCTCTAACCGGAGGTTCCAACTCAAATGTGAAACTACCAGAACTTACATTTTTCTGCTGTTTGCACAATAAACTAATTTTTCTTGTTTGACTTGTTTATTCCACTTCAATAAAACTGTGAAAATGTAGCTAAAAATAATAAATGCAAATAATATAAATAAAATATATACTTGGAAGTAATGATTCATGGTAATAGAGATAAAACTGTTAAAGCTGGAGACTGAGAAGCAAATTATTTAGTAGGCTATAAGGATTTGATCCACAAGATCAAAAGTTGGCACTACTCTTCTACATTCTGTGAGGCCTGAAACACCAACTGCAGCAATGGACTTCACCCTTTCTGGTGCTCTATCAGCACAGTGCAGCTGTTGTATCAGCCAGAGAGAATGCCAGCTACAGTATAAATGCGACACAGAGAAATGTAGGTCACAGTTCTTCAGCAACTAGTGGAGTACACTTAGAATACATAGTGGCAAATGTACTGAGACTTGCATTTCATATGCTAGTCTTACTGCAATGCCCGCAGGAGTAAAATGTGCAACACACCCTTAATGAATTTTGTGCATCAATGGCCAGTCCAAAGAACAAACAGGCAAATTAAAGCTATGCGTCAGAGCACCTATGAGCTGGTATACCTTTCCACTAGAGATTACACTTTTTTCTGGAATAAACAATTTGTTAACTTTCCCAGGGGGAAATGCCCCTTTTACTAAGCACCATCCACTTTTCAGAAATGTGGCAAGCAAAGTATACCATAGAAAAAAAGGTGCAACTTTTTTCATCCCCATCAAGTAATAAATTTCCCCATAGTCATTTCTTACAACTTTTTTGTTGTGCATGCACATATATCTAATATCTATTAAGAGTTACAGGTGCATTGTCTAGTTACAATATCAGTACACATGTTTAAAAGTAATAAAGACACCCGTATTTACCTGTCCTCAGCCCGAGTGACCCAACACTTTAGCCCCACGGTCCTTCTGGTGTTTGATGTGGAATGGACACCATATGTGAGCAGATATGCCAGGAGAACAGAACCCTGCTGCTGTGGTCTCTGTTTGGCTGCAGCAGTTATGTGGTGTCTATTCCACAGCAAACACCAGGAGGACAGTGAGGCTGCGGACAGTAAAGGGGTTGTCCCGCGCCGAAACGGGTTGTTTTTTTTTTCAATAGCCCCCCCATTCGGCGCGAGACAAACCCGATGCAGGGGTTTAAAAAAAAAAACGGATAGTACTTACCCGAATCCCCGCGCTCCGGTGACTTCTTACTTACCTTGCGAAGATGGCCGCCGGGATCTTCACCCACGGTGGACCGCAGGTCTTCTCCCATGGTGCACCGTGGGCTCTGTGCGTTCCATTGCCGATTCCAGCCTCCTGATTGGCTGGAATCGGCACACGTGACGGGGCGGAGCTACGAGGAGCAGCTCTCCGGCACGAGCGGCCCCATTCAGAAGGGAGAAGACCGGACGCAAGCGCGTCTAATCGGGCGATTAGACGCTGAAATTAGACGGCTCCATGGAGACGAGGACGCTAGTAACGGAGCAGGTAAGTGAATAACTTCTGTATGGCTCATAATTAATGCACGATGTATATTACAAAGTGCATTAATATGGCCATACAGAAGTGTATAACCCCACTTGCTTTCGCGGGACAACCCCGTACCACTGGCTTGTTATTCTTAAAGTGAACCTGGCTCATCCCCACAGCAAAACCAAGTTATAGTGCTGTTAGGGGACGTGACAGGGAGCCCGGTGATGTATTTTTTATACTTACCTACTCCCGCAATCTAGCAGAGGTCCCCTCTAAAGCTGCCGCACAGTACAAAAATCTGACTCTTTTCAGTCCTGTGCATGAACCCTCCTATACAAGTCTATGGGAGAGTGCCCACGCAAGACTCTGAAAAGAGTCAGATTTTCGTGCCACGCTCCAACAGGGGAAGATCGCTGGATAACGGGAGCCAGTGAGTATAAAAAAATACATCACCCGGCTCCCTGTCACGTGCCCTAACAGAACCATAACTTGGTTTTTGGTGCTGTGGGGACGTGAGAAGTTCCAAAAAATTGTAACCGGACAAAGCAGCTCTGTATAGAACTAGATATATGTATTGTAGTTCACTACATTACAGACATATACATACAACTTGTTAATTAGTATAATATAGTCCAGGATTAATGAATTAATTCTTTGCCATACTCATTGATGCCATTACCTACCAAATTGATGTTCCACAACAGAGTATATATTCAAGAAGCCTTGGCTAATATTTTTATTCACTATTTACAAAGGATTTAAACTTTTAAATAGTTTTTAAACCATGGCACAGGTATTATAGTAGTTATACAACAGTCTACACACCCCTGTTAAAATGCCATTTTTGTCATGTTATAAAATCTTCAATTAGACCCATTATGGCTTTGCCAGAAGATCAAAGTTTTAGAATGGCGTAGTCAGAGCATGGACCTGAATTCCATTGCAGATCTGTGGGTTGACCTGAAGAGGTCGCTACACACGAGATGCCCTCACAATCTGACAGATTTGGAGCGCTTTTGCAAGGAAGAGTGGGCAAATATTGCCAAGTCAGGATGTGCTGTACTGAGAAACCTACCTAAAAAGTCGAATGCTGTCAAAGTCAAAGGGTACATCAACAAAGTATTAGTTTTAGGGCTTATTTATAGGAGCGTATATCAGACGCCGTTTTCACGGTAGGCCAATATACGCTACCATCTGAGCTGGCTTCCCCTTTCCTCCCCGTCGCTGGCTCTCTGCCTCTCTCCTTCTGTGAATAAGCCCTTAGGGCTCATGTCCACGGGGAAAATAGGATTTAGGATCCGCAGCGGATTTCCTGCATGCGGATCCGCACCCCATAGGGATGCATTGACCACCCGCGGGTACATAAATACCCGCGGATCGTCAATAAAAGTGATTTTAAAAAAAATGGAGCATGAAAAAATCTGGACCATGCTCCATTTTCATGCGGGTCTCCCGCGGGGACGGCTCCCGCGGGCTTCTATTGAAGCCTATGGAAGCCGTCCGGATCCGCGGGAGACCTAAAATAGGAATTTAAAGCATTTACTCACCCGCAGCGGACCGCGAAGCTCTTCTCTTCCTCACGGCCGCATCTCCCTTGCTTCGGCTCGGCGGATGTGCCCGGCGCATGCGCGCGGCACGTCGACGACCGGCCGGCGACGTGCCGCCGGCGTCAGGAATTCATCCGCCGGCCGAAAATGAAGATCCGGCCGTGAGGAAGAGCAGAGCTTCGTCGCCCGCGCCGGATAGGTAAATTCTTTTAAATTGCTATTTTCGGCGCTCATGTCCGCGGGGCAGGAGGGACCCGCTGCAGATTCTCCATGGAGAATCTGCAGCGGATCTGATTTTCCCCGTGGACATGAGGCCTTAGGGTTTGCATATTCATGCACCCACATTATTTTAGTTTTGTTTTTTCCATCCTGAATGATTTTAGTTTGTTTTTCAATGGAATTGTACAGATAACGGGTAACATTGAAGCTGGAAATAAATCTGAAATGATTCCTGTTTGTTGGATTTTTTTTAAATGACAAAAACATTGCACTTTAACAGGGGTGTGTAAACGTGACAAAGCGAACTCATTGATTTCAATGAGTTCATTCTCATGAGTCTATTTCTTGCATGCAAATCCTGCACACAAGAAAAGATAGGACTTGCCCTATCTTTCTGCGTGTTATGCAGAAAACTGCCAAAGCAGTCTGCGGAAGGGTGTGACCCTGTGTACAACCCTTGTTAATGCGCTAACACACTCTGTTGCGTCAATCGTATTTGTGCATATATTTGTTTGTCGAAGCCCTAATTCTAAAGTGGGAGTTGACATTATTTTCTTCAAAGCAATCTACACACCATACCACATAATGACAAAGTGAAATCAAGTTTTTCAAGTTGTTTGCAAAACTACTAACAGTAAAAATAAAACTAAAAACTACATGATTGAAAAATAGTACAGTTGTTATCAGCACTTTTATCTTTATTAGTTACAAAAAGTCATAAAATCAACAAAACTCATACAACAATTAATAATATTGTCATATTTTTATATATACAGATTGAGCCAAGTCATTCAGAAAGCAACAACTTGGGAAGAAACAGTTAAATAGTTATTTTTTCCAAAGATTGAAAATTATCCCCTGTCCACATCCCCTGATTTTAATACTGTATTGCATTTAATTTGGGTGAAATGTATTGTTGTTTTCTTTTTTTTTTTATTTGTTCTGTTTTCAATTACAAACTTAAATATCACATAAGAATTCATACCCTTTGCTAGGACATTCAAAGTTCAGCTGAGCTGCATCCCATTGCATCAGCCTTGAGATTGTTTTACAACTTCATTTGAGTCCATATATTGAAATTCAATTTATTCTACATGATCTTAGTGTAGAGACACATGGAGTGGCACTGAAAGCACGGAAGGTGCAATTTTTAAATTGATTGTTTAAGCTGCCTCATCATTTTGCCAGAAAACAGCTATTTCACCCACAAAACTGTGTGGCCATTACCATTAGCAACAGTTGTTTTCTGGCAAAATCATGCAGTTAATTGACAATCAATTTAAAAACGGCATCGGCCTCAAGCCAACGTAGTTTTGGGTGCATCGCGGCCACATCAGATTTGCACCATGTGTCTCTACCCTTAGTCCAGCCGCCAAGCATCTACTTGGTTTTAAGCTACATCCCGGCCATGGCTTGGTTGCACCCTTCTCAACTTACACCTATAATTTACATAAGGTTCACAGTGCATGCCACAGCAGAATAAAGGCCATGAAGTATAATTAGTGTGTAGACCTTCAGGAGAGCATTGTGTTCTGATGAAGGGTAGAAAATAAAATAGATGCAGCACTGAATTGTTATGTCTGTGCAGGCCATGGGACCAACAGCCTACACAAACGCAACCCAATTTTATGACTGTTGATGAGAAAGGGGAGTAGCATGACCTGGTTAGCCCTTCCAGTTGATATGGCCATTTCGCTGGAGGTACGAAAAGCAAAACCCGCAGCAATCAGTCACTTTCTCTTTAAGGGTACATTTGCACATAGTGAAAATACTGGGAAACAGTAAATTCTGTGGCAAATTCCATAGCATTTCTGCATTCAAATCAGAGTCAAAATCTGCAACAAGACAGAAATTCTGCAGCATCTCCGCTACATGTAAACATACAGGAATTGCATTTTTAGGGTACGTTTTAATAAAAGATCAATATTTAGCTAAGCTTACAAAATACTCAATCATATATCTGTAGTTCCCTATATACATTTGCACTTACTCAATTAGGGAACTTGAGAATAGATACATTTTGACTGTATATCATCATTGCAATGATGTGTCAATTCTCATACTGTTAATTGCAAGAAAATATTCGTGAGGAGAAATGCAATATGCTAGCATCAGGCCAGAATATAACATTATAGGCTCTCACATACTTCCAAAGCTGTTATTAGATGTGTCAGCAAGTGAGCTGCTATTAAAATCCATTTACAGACTTCAAAGCATGCTTAGTATATACTAGTGGTTCTTCTTGACATGCAAATAATTCTTCCTTTTCTTTACGTGTGTCTCTAAAACAAGTTCATACCTGTGCCAGGCAATTTACAGAACACATGTATTACTAGTTTCACCTAAAAGGCTTATCCAATGAACAATCTACAATTCTGAAACAAGTGTTACATGTACATCTGATGTTTATCTCTTTTATGTATTGCTGAAAAAAACGTACTGTGAAAAAAAAGCTGCTATATGCAATGCTTGGCTGTTGACAGTACTAGAAGTTACATTTCCATCACCTTTTGTGTAGTAATGTAAAGGTATTCCATAAGGGTGGTTTCCCATCTGCGTTGGCATCGCTGGTCGGAGGTTTTGTCGCAGATCTGGCACAAAATACCAGCAAGCTAGAAATCACCGATGAACGAATAGTGCACGAACAGTTCACGATGGCCGCGCATTTAGATGCAACGATTATCCCTCCAAAGATGGCTTTTGAGCGAATTTTGAGCGATTATCGTTGTGAAATAAATGGGCCTTAAGACACAATGAGCGATTAGTGGAATGAGTGGTTCGTGTTGGTAATGGGACGATTTCTCGAAAAGAATCGTGATTCGCGATGGCTAAATCCAACTCACGATAAAGGCAATAGGAGTAAAATTGAGTTCACTAATTTGCCGTCCAGAAGGTCCTTAATACAGCCAAAACCCCTTAAATTGCATCAGAATATAGCCATATGTCTGAGGACCACTGTACTCCTCCCAAAAATTGATCAAAATAGTGTACAGTGATGTCGGGGTCAATGATAGTACATGTGTGTCACTGAAAATAAAAGATGGCCCATATAGGGTTTCCTAGATCAAAAAATGCACCACAGAAGTCAGCAGGTGTGCTACTTGTTTTAAAAGCAATGTAATAAATTTTACAAGGGCAAATTCTGCCAGGTGAACACAACATTCAAGCTTGAGTTGGCTCCAAGGAACTGCTGTAGAGTTACCAAAAATTTTGATATGCAAGACAGCAGGTATGCAGCTTGTTTTACACGCAATGTCATAAATGTTACTAGGAGAAATTCTGCAAGATAAACACAACACTCAAGCATGGACCTCCTACCCTCCTCCTCCTCCAAGGAAAAGCAATAGTGTTACCAAGGTGTGGTGCTTGTTTTAAAATCAATGTCATAAAGTTTGCAAAGTACAAATTCTACCAGATGAACAGAAACACAGGCCTTCTCCAAGGAAAAGCTGTAAAGCTGCAGCTGTTTCTTGTGTTTTAGAAAATTTTCGTTTTAGTAGAAGAAGGGGGGTTGAGAAGAGAACAGACAAGGACGAATGTCCCACAACTCTTGGAGGTACTATAAAATGTGGACCACCCCGTTTGGCTTCATGCCCCATCTTCAGGACATTGACATAGTGTACTGTTAAGGATATGTAAGACTTCCAGCTGTGCTTGCTGGACCATGTGTCTGAGGTCAGGTGCACCCTGACAGCGACAGGGTTCTTCAACCATAGGGACATGTTATCACTCACATGTGGCATGTTTTGGAGGGGACATGAGGTGAAGTAGAGAGGGAATGTTCATGGCTGACTGGTGCAGACTGACTGCTGTGTGCCTGTGATTCAGAAGAAGAGATGTGGGTGTTACTTGAGGCATGCTGTGTCATCCACTCTACAACCTGTTCTGCATGCTGCGGATGTAACGCACAGGCAGAACAACTTCTAAGGCATAGCAGCTTGATTGCCTCACCTCTTGCAGAATGCGGAGCAGTTGCTTCAGTGGGAGTTACTCAAAGTCCTAACTTGGCCGTCCTTTACCACCACAGCTACTGACATGTCCCCTAGCTCTTGCTTTCTTCATGTTTCCTTTTTTCTTTCTTTCTTTTTCTATTTTGGTTAACCTTTGTGTTGTTTTATGTAACTTATCAGCTAACTTTGTAGTTTGCAGAAAACCACTGCTATCTGCGTACAGTATGCAAATAATTTGTAGAGATTAGGCTAGCGACTTTGAACGATATATAAAGCCACTGACACACACTGTACGTATTTGCTGTTTCCCTGTTTGAGTTTCTTTAGGTTTTATATGAACAAAAAAAAACACTGCTATCTTAATAGGCTACAGTCACTAGGAAGCACAATATGTGAGGTCAGAAGGCCATAGAGGATAGCTTGTATTTTTGTCCTTGTTTGCTGCAGCATAATTGAATTCCCCTGACCTTGCTACTATCTGTGTAAGGCCTGTAAATAAATTTGTAATGGCCAGACTTGCGACTTTAAAAGTGACATCTTAGGCCGCTGACATGTACTGCTGCCCTGTTTGGGTCTCTTTTTGTTTTATTTTAACACTACCAAATAAGCTGCAATCCCTAGATAGTTTAATATGTGGAAACACAAGGCCACACAGTACAGCTTGTATATTTGAGCACTGCCATTGTTTGGCACAGCGTAATTGAATTCCTCAAACTCCTAGCTTCGCATGGTCTGCAAATAATTCATAGTAGCTAAACTGGCGACTTTAAATGACGTCTAAGGCTACAAACAGAGAACTGCAATATTCCCCATGCCAAAGCATAGTTTGTCTGTCTGCTTTGCTCCTACATATCTTGACAGCAGCAGAAATATACCGTCTTCCAATGTAAAGACCACGTTTCGTATAGGCATATAAATGTCGTGCAGCTTCTTTCTCTGCTTGCTGCAATAGATCCCCTTTTAAGTTCTCTAACAGTATACAAGTTTTCACTTCCAGTAGCTATATATCCTCTGTAAAACTTCTGGCCCTAACAACAGACCATGTTTTATATAGGCATATAAACATGATGCAACTTTTTTTGTCTGGTCCCCCGAGTATAACCCTGGTATACAAGTTTGCACACTAGCAGCAATATATCCTCTATGGAATATCTGTCTCTAACAACAGACCACATCTTTTATAGGCATATAATCATGATGCAGCTTCTTTCTCTGGTCTCTCCAATATAACCCCAGTATACATGGTTTCACACCAGAAGCAATATATCCTCTGTATAATATCTGGCCCTAACAACAGACTACATGTTCTATAGGCATTTAAACATTATGCAGCTTCTCTGTCCTGTGCTCAACTGTAAAATGGCTGCTGGTTACACTGTGGCCATGTTATATATAATTTCCGAAAAATTGCCAAAGGCTAAGAGATAGCCTAATAGTTATACCCTCCCAAAAGAGAATAATATAAAATTATATACTTGTGCCGATTCCAGCCAATCAGGAGGCTGGAATCGGCAATGGACCGCACAGAGCCCACGGTGCACCATGGGAGAAGACCCGCGGTGCATCGTGGGTGAAGATCCCGGCGGCCATCTTGGAGAAGGAAGAAGTAGGAAGAAGGAAGAAGTCGCAGAGCAGGGATTCGGGTAAGTAATATTTTTTTTTTTATTTTAACACATCCCTTGGGTTTGTCCTGCGCCAAACAGGGGGCCTATGCAAAAAAAACAAAAACGTTTCGGCGCGAGACAACCCCTTTAAGGAATAGGTGGCTGAACTAAATCTTTATTGAGTCCATAAAAGAACTAAATATATATTGCTAGGCAGGCTGTGAGGACAATTGTCTTTAGCGACTAGTATATTTACACAGCATGCAGTGTTTGGAGAAATGACGTAACTGTTGGCAACCAATAATGGGATGCACAGGGTGTCAGTTAATAGAGGTGATATATAAGCAGTCGAATTATAAGCTTCCAGTGAACTGCTATGCTGATTATGCATTAATCACAGTTATAACAGAGGCTGAAGATGTCAGAGAGGTGTCTGTCAAACCACAAAAAGACTGCCTCAATGCCTAGCTATCTATAATAATTTTTTACATAGTAGAACCATCCCTAAACCTAGTCTAAAAAACATGTAACATGGTAGCTCAGGTAGACTATTGTGACAGCCTTTGTCACAAAAACATGTAACACATGCCCTTCCAACATGTTTTGCCACACAGGCTTTATCAAGGGAGCTCAGGTAGGCTATAGTACACTATATACTATGCACTTACCAGTTATTTTTTATTTTCAGTGATGCATATGACCCTCATTGTACCCCAGGGTCAAGTACCAAAAAGAGTGCAGTGTTCAAGCATTGCGGCAAAATGTTCCATCTGCAGATCATGTGACCTCTTCTCCAGTTCCCCCCACCAGTTAGAAGGAATGTGACAGCTACCTGCTCCTCTCTACAGTGGAGGCATACAATGCACTTTCACTGTAGAAAATATGTTTTGCTGTCAAATTCTGTCTAAGGGGTATGGAGAGCTGGAGGGGAAAGTAGAAACAGACCTGAATTTTCTCCATTTGTAGATGATTTGTCTCACTGTGGATTAGTGTACACTATTTAGAAATGCTTTTTTAACCTTTTTGAGCTTTATGTGAACAAATTTGTCAGTAACCACGCTTTGTGTACCTGTATTTCATGGGCAAAGCAATATTAAATCTAAGCATCAAACCCACACTCCTTAGTTGAAACACTCTTTGCCAATTAGTTCTTGGAGAAATCATTAACACAGAGGTTCACTTAGTTTTTGTCTTTCAGTACTGTGGGTATTAAGTCAATATGCACAAACAGGGCTCTTTCACACAGGTGCTGCGATTTTCGGCTGCCCGAATCATGGCTGAAAATTGCATGAACGAGAGGTAGTCGCAACCGAGTCGTGGCTGCATCTCCTGTTTTCTCGCCCATTCAGATGTCTGGGTGCAGCGTGTATATGCCACAGCCCAGAATACCGCTGGTTGGGGGGAAAGAGTTCAGCTCTGCTAAATTCCCTTCCCCTGTCCGCTCCTTGATGGCTGCCGGCAAGGTGAGGATGTGGGACGGGGGCAGGAGCTTAGCAGAGTTAGTCATACTAAACTTCCTCCCTCCACATCCTATGAGAGCTCCCGGCAAGGGGAGCGGGAGGGACTTTAGCAACGCGAGCCGCTACTAAACTCCCTACCCTTTCCCTTTTCTAATGGTTCTTATAGGCTCCCATAGGACATAATCTTTAATGGCCAGCGTTAAAGCGTCCGTCCGGAATGCGCTATCTTTTCCGGACGGACGATTTTATGCACCAGAAAATTGGCCATCTGAACAAATGCATTGGAATCCAGTGCTTCATATGGTCACGATTTTTGGCTGGCATTTAATGACAAATGAATGTGGGTCCACCTTACCACACATTGGTTTGCCTTTGTGCTGAGGTGGCAGCATCTAGGAACCCTGTTTTTCACACTTTACCTCCCTAAGTCGGATACTGATTTTGTTGTGGGGTCTCCTGGGAATTACATGAACAGGTAGTCCTGGTAGTGTGGCAGCTGATGCTGCACTGGGCGCAGGTGCAGTACCTGCAGCTCTGAACAGGTGCATAGAATGGAGACAGCCTTGAGTCAGGGCTGGTGGCACAGGTGCATAAACAAGGTCCAAGCTAATAGGTCGGGGCAGGCAGCAAGCAAAGCACAGTCCAAAAACAGAGCCAAAGTTAAGGAGTGCAGAAGTCAGGAAAATCAGAATAGCATGAGTCAGAATCAGGAATGCACAAACAAGGGCTTTATCACAACAGTATGAGACCAATTGCTTAGGCATCGACCATAGGGTGAGGATGCCTAATATATCAGACACCCCTGGTGATTGATGGGGGTGGGATTACGGAACACGCTGGCCGCTCAAGAGACTCAGCAGGAGTTTTACACAACCTATACCTATATTTCAGCGAGCGAGCAGAGGAAGGAGCAGGAGTATGGCAGTTCTCCTCACGGCTGCAAGAACAGGTGAGCCATGATGAAAGCACACCAAGACAGGTACAACTGTTTGTGTGTTATTTGTTTATTTAGATTGGGTTTGTATATTATTGTGACTTGGATAACAACCAAACTACGTCATTAGTAATTATTGCGAAAATCATGGAAATTGCAACTGGTTCACTTACTTTTCTTGCAACTGTATGGCTGGGTTCACACAGGGCGGATTTGCTGCGGAAATTCCGCACGGAATTTCGCCACGGCAAAGCCGCCCGCGGCCGATAATATCGGGATTAGCCAGCCATGTGGACGAGATTTCTCAGAAATCTCGTCCACATGGGACGGGCAATCCGCTGCGGTAAGTCCGGCTGAAACCGCGGCTGCCGCAGCCACGGTTTCAGAATATGCAGCATGTCTGTTTATCTTTTCTTTCCGCCGCGGCCGCGCTCTACTCTATGGGAGCGCCGGCCACGGCGGAAAAGCGAGCGGCCGGGTCGCTTCAAAGCCGCCGCGGGTTTTTCCGCAGCGGTTCTCCCATCGGGATTTCCGACGGGAATACGCCCCGTGTGAACCCAGCCTTAATCCCATTGCAGGTTTTTGTTCAGTACCTGTGAGTATACTATAATCCACGAGCTTGTATCTTTTTAGTCAGTGAATATTCTAAAAAATATCTAGCACATATTTCTCAGTTCACAACATGCTAATAATTTTCCGACCCCAAAGACAGATGTCACAAAAATAAAACAAATGTGTCAGTAAATTAATCACTTATACATAGTATATCTACATACAATAGTAATAAAATTATAACCATGTCTGTTAACCTTTACAAGGCTGGTTTCCCCCAGTTTTTTTGGGGGGGAAAACAAATTACGGAGGCGTTTTTCCCATTATTTTTTATTTTCAAAAAGCTCTATGGTGGACACCGTTGGATGAAAAGAACAGGTTTTATGAAATAATGTAGAACAGGCATAAACAGAGAAGAGTTACATCAGGGAGTGGTGATAGGTCTATCAAGATATGTTTTTGGGGCACAATTAAAATTGTTGGTGCAGCTCGGGAAAAGTCCTGAAGACCGGAGTGGGAGGTTCGGATTATAGAGGATTTTAGCCTTAGGTCACTGGAATAATGGAGAGCACAGGTAGGGTGGTAGACACAGATAGGGAAGGAGATTTAGCGTGATGCAGTGCTGTGGAGAGCTTTATGGATGAGAGGGATGAGTTTAAATCGTATTTTAAAGTCTATGAGAAACCCATGCAGTGACTGAGAGAATAAGAGTAGCAGCATCGTTGTAGCGGCTGGACAAAAAGATGAGCATTCAGGATAGATTGGAGAGGGGAAAGTTTATTGAGCGAGAGATGGATTAGTAATGGGTTAGAGTAGTGAAGACAGGAATTAATCTGGGCAACAATAAGAGCCATGGTAAGCAAAGACGGATTTTTTATGTATTTGAGGTGCAGATGGCATGAGCAAACAAGTGACTGAATATGTAGGAGGCAAGAGTGAGATTTGAGTCAAACATAACACCAACAGCGAGTGTGCTGCCTAGGAGTTATAGTAGTACCACAGCCTAAAACGTAAATATCAGGTTTAGGTACTGTAGGTTAGTAGATGGAGAAAATACAAAACATTCAGTTTTTGAAAGATTCAGTTTCAGATAGAGAGACGACATGATGTTAGAGACAATAGACAGATAACCACTGGGGTTTTGTACTGGTACGGAATACATTGTGTGTAAAGACATTAGCTGACATCCATTCGAAAAACACATCCTTCCTCACCTTTGTGAGAAGAGCCTTAGGCCTCATGTCCACGGGCAAAATATGATTTAGGATCCGCAGCAGATCACCCGCATGCGGATCCGCATCCCATAGGGATGCATTGACCACCCGCGGGTAGATAAATACCCGCGGATGGTCAATAAAAGTGATTTTAAAAAAATGGAGCATGAAAAAAAATGGGGACCTAAAATCAGAATATACTTACCTGCTCTGGATCTTCCCTTCTTCGTGGCTCCATCTTCTCTCCGTCGCGGCCGGATCTTTTTTCTTCGGGCCGGCGCATGCGTGCGGCACGCAACCGACGTGCTGTGCACATCCGCCGGTCCGAAGAAAGAAGATCCGGCCGCGACGAAGGGAAGATCCGGAGCGTGCGAGAGGTGAGTTAATTCTTCTTTTCAGCGTTCATGTCCACGGGGCAGGAGGGACCCGCTACGATTCTCCATGGAGAATCCGTAGCGGGCCTGATTTTCCCCATGGACATGAGGCCTTACAGTATGCTGCCTGTTTTTTAATTTAATATTAAGTGCTATAATGCTCTGACAATTCCAAAAATGTGGTGATGGAATTCTCACATATTTTCACTTTTAATCCAGTTTAAACTTTTAGAGTGAAAATACTTTGTAAGGTAAATCATATTGCTTGGTCTCCAGTGTACTACAGTGTCCCATTGCACATGATGCCAAGAGTCACATAATTCAGGGATTTTCTCCATAACCTAAGTACAAGTAATCCTAGTGCTGATGCTAAACGTCAGTATAATCCAACAAATCACATTTTATACATAGTGACTTTAGCGAGTAATTGGATGATCCAGAGTTGTTCAGCAATACATAATCATTCTTGCATCTACAATGAGACTGTGACTTAAAAGAGCAATGACACAAGTCCTTTGTTTCATGGAATTCATGACTTACAGTGGTTGGCAGACAATCTCCGTTAGTAAATCTTTCCATGTTCACAAAATAGCCACTGTGTATTCAATCATTCATATTCATAACTACTGGTGTTAAATTTCTAAATTGTTGCATCAGCCTCTTATTTGGAGCAGCGTAAATGCCTACAAAATATAGCATCGTGACATCAAGGTTAAAAAGCTGTGAATTAAGAACTACTTTTATAAGCTAAGGGAGTTCCGCTCAAAACCTTACTAGCTGTATATCTAGTCTTCTTGCTACTTGGGGCAGAAAGTGAAAGTGCAGCCAACCCTTTCCCAATGTTTCAGATTTTCATTGCGGAAATTTGCATGTCAAAAACTCACTTCAAACAAGTGAAAAAAATTTACATAATGGCTCCTCCACACTGACGAGGGCGATATTGGGCCGTAAACCACAGCCCGATATTGCCCTCGCCATTGATGTGAAAGCCCAGGGATGTGAGGTGTTTTCACAGGAAAACAGCCTTACATCACTGCAGGGCTGAAGGAATCCCCCGCCGCAGCAGAGGATCACGGAGTTTCCCCATTGCTTTCAATGGGACCGACACTGCTGGCCCCATTGAAAACCATGGACGATATCACAGAAAGATAGGATGTGCTGCGATTTTTTTTCCTGCATAGATAACATTGCAACACTGTGCAATGCAAGGAAACATTGCAAATGTGAATGAACCCATTCAAAAGAATGGTGTGTCCAATTTGTGCATCTCACACGATTTTTCTCACCAGTGTGAAGGCACTCTTACTCCTACTCACATGCTGTGGGAAAAATGCCTTACATGTTACAGAATTGTACTGCAGATCTGAAGTAAGAGTTCATACTTTGCAATGCAAAGGGTAAAATCTGTGGTCAGGGCAAACTCCATGACAAAATTCAGAAGTAGCACATTCAGGTTTTGCCACAGATTTTTGGGACTTGTGCACAGCAAAAAACTTCTACTACATGTGACACTAGAGTCCAATATAAATGCAGTCTCCATACCAAACTCCAAAATACATACATACCCCAGTATAATTACAGGCCTTATATCAGACATCTGAATAACTACAGACTCCAGAAGTAGCATTTTGTGTTGCATTTGGAGAAACTGCTTGTTTGATTATTTTCAAACAGTTGAAAGTTTGTAAATTCGACAAAAATGTACCTAATTTGAAATTTCAATTATTTCATTCTCATTTGCGATGTTTTGACTTCTGCAATGCTGCATGAAAATTGCAGCATGCCCATTCTTTTTGTAATATCGCCTATTGTTTCCAATGGGTCTGGTGGCAGCAGTGCCAGCCTCATTGAAAGTAATGGGAAACCTCTCTTCATACAGCGCGGGTGTCAGCTGTTTATTACAGCTGACACCCTTGGGCAATAGCTGCAATCGGCCGCGCAGCCGATCGCGGCTATTAACCCTTTAAATGCCGCTGCCATTTCTGACAGCGGCATTTAAATCCCCCGCACGATGTTCGGAGGTCCCGTACGGCCCCCCCGCGGTGAGATCGGGGGAGCCGTGCAAGTGTCATGGCTGCCAGGGCCTTCTGAAAGGCCCCAGAGCTGCATTGAGAGACTGGCTATCAAGCCATCCCCATGGGCTGCCTGTCAGAATGCTAGAGCATTACGTCATACTGCAGGAGCGATCAAAGTATCACATACGTGTCACTCGGCGGGACGCACAGCAAACATAAAAAAATAATGCAGAACATACTGTACATGTTGTTTATTGTAACTGCCCCATCTGCTGCAGGCTGCATAGAAATTGCCCCTGGTCTCAGGTTGTGCATTTCTGTTCTAAAAGGGACATTTGTGCCTCATCACCAACACAGACAACATCAAGTAGAAAGATGTATTTCACTTCGAGAGGACTGTGTGTTTATGGTTTTAAGCATTATAAGTCATGCAGGCATCCATGTGTGGGGGGGAGGGGGCAGATATTTGTGCACTTGCCATACACACTATAGGATCATAACATGCTGTGAGCAATAATCTCACCATAACTGATTTATGCAACCAAGACCTGCATGAGAACGGAAAACGGCATGTTTGTGGGGGACTGGAATGTTACAATGTGAGGAGAGCAATCAGATTTATTATCGAGATGAACTTCAGAACTTGAAGCTTGAAGTTTGAGAAAGTCTTCGGCAATTCAGCATGATAAACGACACAAGAGACAAGCTCTGAACTTGTAATATAACAGATGAATTATTCATTACCAGAGAAAGTTGGCTTAATGCATTGTGTTCTCATTCATCACTCAGAATTATATTCTCACCAAATTGTAAAAAGAAATGTATTATTCTATTCAGTTAAAAGTTTATTTTTCTATTAAGGGAAGCTTCAGGGAGTCATATTGTGATTGTAAAAACCCCTCTAAATGGACATAAAGTGCCCTGAGACATAAAGGGGTTCTGTCATCAGAAAACAAAAATTCTATACTTACCTATTCCTCCCCCAGCAGTGTTCTTACCGGATCTTCTCCTCCCCGATCTTCTCCTGGCTCCTGCAGTTCCCCCGGGTCACCTGACCTCCAGCTGGCCGATTCTTCTTTTTCTGGTGACGAAGCGTCCATTGCCGGCATTCGCCTTCCTGCAGGGCAATGTACCTAATCTCTAGTGACGTAACATTCACAGCATAGCAAGGAGTCCTGAGCTATTGCTGTGTAGTCTATCTGTAGTCTTGCTGTGTAGTATATGAACGCTTGCTTCCTAGGCAGTGAGCATTACATCACTAGTGACATAACCTACACTGTCTTGCAGGAAGAAGAGTGCCGAGCATGGATGCTCCATAACAAGAAGACGATCCGGCTGGCTTGCGGTGAGGTGACCCGGGGGACTGGAGAAGATCGGTAGGGAGAAGAAGCTTGAAGAAGACTGATGGGAGAGGAATTGGTTAGTAGTATTTTTTTTTTTTTAAATGACAAAACCCTTTAAGTGGCCTTAAAAGAGATATCCAGCCTTTAAAAATTGATGTCCTATCACCAATATCTGATTGGTGAGGGTCCACTACTCGTAAACCCCTCTAATCAGCAGATTCAGGGTCAATGACGCTCATGCGAGCGTTGCAGCCTCTTCAGAGTTTATATCTCAGCCGAATGCGGTCAGTGCTCAGCACGCCATATTATTAATAGTGGTTGTTCTGAATATGAACAGGATTGTGCTCAGATATAAATACTGAAGAGGCTCCAGCGTTCATACGAATGCCGCAGCCCCTTCATTAAGCTGATCTGCAGGGGTCCCAAGCAGTTACCCCCCCATTGATCAGCTATTGATGGCTGGATAAGGCTGTTTTCACATCTGCGCTGGGGATTCCGTTTTCCTGCTCCGTTCACGATCTACAAAAAGTCAATTATTCACTGTTTTTTAATATTTCTGCAGCATTTTAGGTTTTAGTGAGTGTATTGCACACACAAGACATGGACCCAAAACACTCAATAACCCTTTTTATATATGGTCTGTGTAGAAAAAAAAAACCCACAAAAAAGCTGCCCATCCTATTCTCAACCGCTTTCAGGGACAGGGATATCACATGCAATGTGCAAGGTTCTGAGAACATTGGACAGTACATGGACGGGTGTCCGCATGAATGAAGCCAAATTCATACAAATCCATGTGACATTCTAAGAACGTGGTGTACTTTTGGTAAATTGTGTGCCATTTTTAATGAGAAAAAAACTGTAGGCCTGAAAGCATTTCTATAAACATCTTTCGAACTGCTTTATATACCATAATGATTTTTATCATACATCTTCCCTTATGCAGGCGCCATTCTGACAAGATGTAGTCAGTAAACAGGCCAATGTTGGGACAGGCAGAGTGCAGGAAAGCTGGGTGTTCAAGCAAAGGGTCAAACTGAGAAGAAAGCAACATACGAGACAGCAAACATACACAGATTCCAGATAAACTGAAACACTATTAGGAACCTATTGCTTAGACACCTTCCAGTGGGGAATGTGCCTTAATCTGTGAAGGGTTGAGAGAGGTTGGGGACATGAAAGCAGGGAGGGTGCACTGGCCCGGTATTAGTGTACCTTGACACCCCCGGAAGCTAGGGGTTTGACAGGAGAAACGCCCCTGTCACACCCCCAGCTCCTGATAGGGTTAAGACACAAAGGTCCTAGCAGAGTGTAGATTGATGTTAGGTGTCCCTGCAGGTTTAGGATGAAGCTTACTTCTCCACTTAGCCTTACATTATGAGCTGTAAATGCTGCCATGGCAGCATTTTCAGTGAATAATATAAGCCTAAGAAGACAGACAACCCTCACCCTAAAGCAGCCAGGGCGGCTACAATCAATGCACACGCTGCAGTCCTCCCCGTCCCCCTCACTGTGACCCTGCGCTCCTACAGCCTTCTCCAGAGCCTCCCAGTTCCCCTTCCTCTGTGGAACCCAGCGCAGCCCTCGCTCCCTCACTGTCCACAGCCGTCGCTGTCTGCTCCGAAGTCCTGGCAGTGATGGGAGACCATACTCTGGCTCTCTGTGTGTGTGCTCTTGCTGCTGTTGTGTCCCTGCTTCCGCTTGCCGACGTTACAGTGACAAGGGGGGGGGGGGGGGCGCGGCCAGCCGCTCCCAACGGCAAGGCGACATACAACTGACATGGACCTGCCCCCTGTCAATTTTGACTCCACCAGGACTTCCTGGTGGCGTCAAGATACACTAATACCCACTGGCCCTAAGAGGTGAACCGAGTGTGCGCAGACTCTAAGGTTTTAGGCAGCGGTAGGCAGAATAACACGACTTCACAGCAGACAGAAAAGCAAAGTACGCTGATGACAGTGACCAGTATCAGAGGGGGGTTAAGGGAGATACTGCTGGTTGCCGCTGGCAGCTATCACACTATTGGGATTATTGAATAGTTTGCTGCTTTGTTATTTCTGTTTTAATCAGTACATGCACCTCTGATTATAGCGAAGTGCTGCTGAATATGTGGATGCTATATAAAGCTTATTATCATCATATATGCCCTTTATATATTTCCAAATTTCTGTGAAGTGTGTATTTAACATCATCAATAATGTACACCCCTCTGACTGCTCCTCTAGTCATACCTGCTGCAACACACAAAATTCGTACAAGAAAATCGCCCTTGTAAATGCCCCCTGAGGGACCTTTCACACGGGACAGATTTAGTCCTCGCAAACATTTCTACGTCACAACGTTATCCCTGTGGGGCTTGAATTCAAAACCGCAAGATTAAATTCTGCAACGGAAAAGCTTTCTACTGCAGAATTAAGGACGTCTTTTGTAATTGTTGTTGCAGATATGTAACACACAGGAGGTGTAATTCCACAATTAAAGTCTACGAAATAAAATGCTATAAAATCCACAAGATGTTCTGCAGAATGCATTCCGCAGTTAGATAAGGTACAAAATCTGCACTATTTGGCACAATACTTCTTGATTGGGGATCTATGAGTCCATTTACGTCACGTGCCAGGAGCTTTCTCGTTGCACACAGTAAAAGGAGAATAAAGACAAAGTGTGAAGGCATCTCATGGGGTTGCACTTGCCAAGAGGTTAACTAAAGTAGGAAAGCAAGCGGCATGACTTACATTATCTTACAGACTTCATACGTTAAACATCTGGTCAAAGATAAAAATCACTACAGCATGAGATCATTACACAATATGAGGCTACACATAAAAGTACTAAAAGGGGGGATTTGGCACCTCAGGTAGCACTGGATATACTTGTCATTTCCTTCCAGAGATATACAGAATCTGCGAAAGTTTAGTGAGTGCTTTGTGAAAATAGTAAAGAGATGGTGGGAGGCTGATAATGTACTATGATGGGAAGAAAGGGTTACTGCAAGATAAGTGTATTTCCTCTTTAAGGGCGCGTTCACATTTCGCTTACTTGCTGTGGATTTTGTTACAGATTTCACCCTTTCAAATGAATTCAAACTGAAGGGGTGCGATCTGCACCAAGAGCCACAGAAAATCAGCGATGTGTGAATGCACCATTAAAAAGTTTTACAAACATTTAGAGGGTTCTTGAGGCTTCTTCATACTTAATATTGACATAGACTTATAAATGCTAAGAAAATACGTTAATTTCAGGCTAGCTGTGTATACCAGCCATGCGTTTAGAAGGAAATCATGCATTTGGCACTTCTGGAAATTTTTGAGGGGTTAGATTTGCTAAAACCGTTTTCACACAGAGTTAAATAAACAGATACTTAGTTGCATCCAAACACAATTTAGTGGATCTGCTTATATAAACACAGCAACTAATACTTGGTTTAGTTTAGATTTTTACACTCCATTTGACATACATGCCAGACAGTATAGTTACAATTGTCGCCAAGAGGCTTCCATTAGAAGAAAAACCTGTATAGCATGTGGTGCACATTTTTGTAAAATACCCTGCATTTAAAAGGGTTGTTCAATGCAGTGAATAAAAAGGTAGGCCCGCTCATAGCACCCACACGTATGCCAGAAGGATGTATTTGGTCTTATAAAACAGGGGTCCCCAACTCCAGTTTTCAGGGACCACCAACAGGTCATGTTTTCAGGATATCCTATGGTAAGAACACCTGTGGCAACATCTAAGGCACTGATGATAATTACAACGCCTGTGCAACACTGAGGAAATCCTGAAAACACGACCTGTTGGCGGTCCCTGAGGACTGGAGGTGGGGAACACTTATAAAACATTTGAAAGACTGGTGGAACCATTTCAATTTATCTCAAGGTCCACAATTTATATGCAATAACCATACAATAGATTACATTATTACACGCTTTTATTTTTCATTGATTCCAAAATATTAAATACAAATGTTTACTGCCATCTGCTGGATAAAAATATCTAATGCAACCTAAGAAATACAAACTCAAATCTAGGAAAGCTACAGCACTCTGATACAAAATACAAGTATCTGGAAGCATAAATCCCACAATAGAATTGCTTATCTATTTGGAGCAATGCAGTCCTTCATTGAAGCATGATTACATAACGATGATTAATGGCTGCATGACCCAAAACACCTGTGAAGTCTGCAGAGTAGATACACGGATACGGCAGATGCTATTCGTACTCATTTTTTATGCTGTCACCACAGCAGAGGGAAGCCAACCTTTGAAATCCTGTTGGAGGGTACACTTACTCTAGGTCAATTCTTCTGTTCTTAACTCAGCGTGGGGAATACTGTAAGGTACATTGCAGCCAAATTCACATTAGCTGTTCTAATCCTAAGATTTCCTTTCTTCTTTTCAATGCTAACCTCTGCCCCCACTCTCCAATCTTCTCTTTCGATTATGTCAAAGAAGGATTTTTTTTCTTTTTAAACTTAACCCCTTAGTGAAAAAGCCTGTTTGCGCCTTAATGTCAAGGGCAAATTTTGGAAATATGACATGTGTCACTTTATCATAGAATAATTCCATAAAGGTTTTGCATATCCAAGCATAACTTCATTAAGGTGGTAAAAATAGACTTATAGAGTTTGTGTATATTTATTAAAAGTGCCAAAATTGGGAAAAAGTTTGAAAAAAATTTTTTTTTTTTCTCCACATTTTCAAATGCAATATCTCAAATATATGCAAACATACTGTACACATTTTTGCTAAGATATATATTTCCATCTGTTTACTTTATTCTGGATGCACATTTGAAACCTTTTGTTTTTTTTAACCATTTAGGAGACGTACAAATTTAACATTGATTATTAACATTTTGAGGAACAATTGGTTTTCCTATATAAAGCCAATATTACAAAGGCTCATATGTGTCAGAATGAGAGATACCCCCACAAATGACCCAATTTTAAAAATTACACCCCTTAGTATAGTCACTGAGGGGTGTCAGGAGTATTTTGACCCCACAGTTTTTTTTCCCAGGAGTTAATGCAATTTAGAGGGGAAAAACTAAACTTTCATATTTTTGAAAATATGTCAATTTAAAGACATTTTTTCTATAGTGCACATGAAAATGAGGATTTACATCTCAAAATAAATACCCCTGTTTGTCCTGTGTTCAGAAACATACCTATTGTGGCCTTATTCTAATGTCTGTATGCACAACGGGGCCCAAACCTAAAGGAGCAGCCGGTGGCTTTCAGGACAGGCATTTTGCTTGAAGGTGTTGTAGAGCCCTTGAACAGACAAAACGATTTTGAAAACTGGACTCCTTAAACGAAATCATCATTTAAGGTTGTATTGCATATTTCGGTCCTACACTTTTTGAATAAGGCAAAGCAAAGCAGAAGGAAAAAAATATGAATTATGGTTTTATTGTAAAGCAGATATATAAATTAAAACTTGCACCCTAAAATGGATCCCCGTTTGTCCTGTGTTCAGAAACATACTGATTGTGGCCCTAATAATGTCCGTATGCACAGCGGGGCCCAAAATGAAAGGAGCAGCTGGTGCCTTTCACAACCAAAACTTTGCTCGAAGGCCTTTTAGGCCCCATTGGACACTTGTAGAGCCATTAAGCTGCCTAAACCATAGAGGACCGACACAAATGACCCCGTTTTGAAAACTAGACCCCTAAAAGAATTCATCTAGGGGTGTACTGCATATTTTGACCACACTGTTTTTGAATGAATCTAGGCAAAGCAGAAGACAAAAAATTGCAATTTTCATTTTTTTGCCAATTGTGTTGTTTTAAAAACTGTTTTTTTGTACAGCACAAATATGTATGAAGACTTGCACCCCAAAATGGATACCCCCATTTGTCCTGTGTTCAGAAACATACCCATTGTGGCCCTAATATTGTCTGTATGCACAACAGGGCCCAAAATGAAAGGAGCAGCCGGTGGCTTTCAGAACCAAAATTTTGCTTGAAGGCCTTTTAGGCCTTATAGCACACTGGTGAGGACTTAAGCTGCCAAAACAATAGAGAACCCCCACAAGTGACCCCAGCACATATATGAATGAAGACTTGTACCCCAAAATGGATACCCCTGTTTGTCCTGTGTTCAGAAACATACCCATTATAGCCCCAATCTGCTTACTGGACACATGGTGAGGCCTATAATGGAGGGTACACCGATTGGATTTCAGGGCACAATTTAACAAATTCCAGGCCCCATTGCTCACTTGTAGAGCCATTAAACTACCAAAACAATAGAACGCCCCTCACAAGTGACCTCATTTTTAAATTTAGACCCTTTAGCCCATTTATCTAGATGTGTACTCAGCATTCTGACTCAATACAATTTTTTAGCAAAAAGTATTAGAAAGCAAATGAAAAATAAATAGAATTTCATTTTTTTCACAAATTTTACGAGTTTTATTTTGTTTCAAGCAGGGAAAACTGGGGAGATGCACCCCAAATTTTATAGCACTAAATCTTCTGTGTTCAGCAATACCCCATTGAAGCCCCAATCAGCTTATATGACACATGGCTAGCTCTATAATGGAGGGAACACCCATTGGATTTCAGGGCACAACTGAATAAATTGCAGACCCCATTGCACACTCATGCATAAAAAAATTGATTCCCTGACAAGAACCCCTCCCCCATTTTGTTGGCATTCCCTATATATTAGTTAAAATTAACAATGTAAGACTCTGTGGTATGTCTCAAAACAGGGGTAATTACAGAGACCTGGTTGGGATGGGCACATGGGGCAATAAAGCCCAGTATCCCTCCTCCTCCCTTGCTTGCTGCAATCCCGACACCTTTTTTGGGGCTCTTTTTTGACCTCAGTGGCAGGGATGGGGTGTAGAAAGTGGTGCTCTGTGAGCTTTCGCACCTCCTCAGACTCAAGCTTACCAAGGTGCGGCGGTCTCAAACAGAAGGCGCTCAACAAGCTGCTCCTGGAACTGCAGGAAGGTGAGCGTTTTCAGGGATGTTTTAATAATTATGTAGGCATTATAGTTAGTGATCTGAATTAGATAGATCGCTACCTTTTATACTAAGCCCTTGTCTTTCTCTTCACTAGGTATGGCTGAAGTGCCTGGTCCGACAGATCTATGCCCCCCATAAATTTATTATAATCCGTGATGCAGTTTTTTTATTGTCCGTTGCAGCCCCCTCTCCCTTACTGCAACGGAGGTGTCTGCGTGCCCAGGCGATATCATACAGACATCTTTGTTGTCGTGGCACTTTACTGCAAGGAGTGGGTCACTTGCCAGCGCATACGACGCCCCCCTTTCGACGTGCCTGGACACCAGAGGTTGTGGGAATCCCACTCTATTTTTGTGCATTGTCCCACAGGCCCCTGTATTTGCGTCATGGAGGGATTTCTAAAGTGGGACACTGTTAGTGTCAGTTACCAAACTATTTTTCAATTTATGCCGATGTTATCTGGGCAGTTTGGGGGATTAAGGTGGCAGTCCTGCATTCATATATAAAGAAATCACAGGTATAGCCTGCTGTACTCTCACACACCTTGTATAACGTAACGCCATACCTGGCGCGTTTAGAGGGTATGAACTGGTGGAATGAGGGAAGTTACTTAAAACACATTAGAGACTCGTCCAAGGACAGATTTTTATGAGGGGTATATATATTTTTAAAAGATTCTTTTAGTAGGGATATTAGGGGGCCTCAATTTACATAATCTGTCGTACTAGGGTCATGTCTTGGGGAAATTTGGGTATTATCAGCAAAATGAAAGAAATGCATTATACTTTTAAATCGGTGTCAGGACATAACTGACGCAAATACAGGGGTTGTGTGAACAACACTGGGGGACCAGTATGACCGGATGAAGGATTTTTTTACTAGTCCCATTGTGGTCCAGTCTGGAATACACAGAGGTGGGGTGCTCTGTAATAAATTGTCCAGCATAAATGTTGGCCTGCTGGACAATTCATTCCACGACGCTGTCACTAATACATAAATGTAAAAAATTAAAGGGAGCAAAATGAGTGACGTCCACATTAATGCCCGGAGTCGCTGTAAATTGGGGTTAGAAAAAAACCTGGAATTCCACATTATGGGAGGCACTACACTACTCAGCCCTGCTGCCCCAACAACTATTTTAACCTCTATAGGGCTAGCGATAGAAGCAGAGTCGCTGTCGGAATATATGTCCGCAAACCTGCTCTACACTATAAGGTCTGCGCGCCATTTTAGAAAACTATTTTTTTATACACATAGACCAAATGAAAAAAAAATTACTCCAAAAAAATGGACTTGGGCATTCTTCACTTTGTGGGTGAAGCGGGGCGATTAGGGTGTTTGGGGCGGTAATAATGGGGTGATTGGTGTTTTTTTCACTCTACACAGCACAGGATTTTTCGCTCTTATCTTTCTCCTCTCACAAACTCTCTCAGTGAGGGGAGGGAGATACACAGGACTAATCCTGTGCTGTATTTATTAAACAACTGACATGGATGACTGTGATAGATGTATCACAGTCATCCATGTTAGCAGGGACCAATCACTATGGTCCCTGCTGGTTACTATGCCAAAGGCAGTTTGGCATATAGCCAGATGTGATAATGAAGTATGTCAGCAGCACTCACCAGAAACCCAATACAGGGCATTTGTGCAGTTTTGATATAGTTCTACTGCAGATCAGTGGAGTTTCCCGGCACTATAGGAGGCTTCGGAGGACATTAGGTGAGTATGTTCATCTCCCCGTGAGGGACGATTAAACTTTTACTTTGTAAACTTTTTTTTTTACTTTTCTGTGATCGCCAGAGTCCCCGGTGACATCTCTAGCCTCCTGGCTACCTTCAGTAGCTGGTAGCCAGGAGATTTCAAATCTCCTGGGCCGATCCTGTCTTCTGTGCATGCGTCACCATTTTTCCCTTGGTGCACATGCACAGAAAACAGAGGCAGGTCCTTTCAGGACCAGATCACCACGGGATATCACAGAGGAGGAAGGTGAGCAGTTTCAGCTCCCCTCATAGACCCTATCCTTGGGGAGAGCTGAATCTTTAACTTTTTTTGACTGCTTATTTACTTTCATGCGATCGGCGCTATCCATTGGATAGTGGTAATCGCGTGACCGGGGGTCGCTCACCGTGGCCCCCCATGACAGCTCCAGGTTGTCGGCTACTTCCAGCAGCCGACAGAAGGGAGCTGTCATGTTCACAACCCCATGCGGCTTTAATTCGCAGGGCGAGTTTGTTTTTATGACCCTGGGGATTAAAGCCCACAAAGCCAGGACGTAAAAACACTATGGGGCGGTCACTAAGAGGTTAATATAGCGATGTGTCTATAGCAGTTTCACTACAATAATGAGATATATGATTGTTGTATTCCCTGAATAGCCTTCATATCAGGGGTCCTTGCTGGAGCGCTGCTGTCTATCTGGTCCCGTACCTAAAGATGTGTGTTTTTGTTAGCTTGATTCTTAATGCGACGTCATATCACATTGTGCTATCACAATTAAGTTTAATTCTTTCCTCTCAAATCATATGTTACCCATTATCTTAAACATGATGTCTTCACAAAGGAACTCAAAAGGTTAAATGATGAATTCATCTTGGTTACATCTGCAATATTTAAAACTCGAAAAGTCACATTAAAATAAATTCCTAAATGGCAAAATAAATAAGGGTCAGTGTCTAAATGGATATCATTGTGTATAATATTACGCGTGGTGGTGACGGGAGGTGGCATTAATTAGGAATAATAATACCATTGATGCAGTTTACCCTTCTAAATATGCATTTATTGACCTTTAGTCCAGTTGCCCATTTTGATATAGTAATGAAAGAATTAGAACGCGCCTAGTATAAGCACTGCACTTGGTTAATAACACGTTATCATATGACCTTTCATTTCTTTAGAATTTGAAGCACAATACAAAAAAGATTTGATAAACACGTTTATTTACCATCTTATAAGAGTTAGTCACAGAAAACGGAGCATTAACCCCTTGAGTGGCAGGCTTCCTACCACCCTGTCGTGCCCACCAGGGCAGGTTTTTTAAAATGGTCTAATCATTGAATTTCAACTAGTTTTGCAGTTGCGTCTCAAGAGCCATAACTTTTTCATTTTTCCATTGACACGGCCATATAAGGGCTTGTTTTTTGCGGGACAAGTTGTGATTTTTTAAACAGGGGGGAGGAAAAAAAGAAATGGGGAAAAAAGAAAAAAGTGGCCATGTCATTAAGGGGTTAAATAATGTATTAACTTCCTTCTCTGGGTCATTACGACGCACATGGATACCACATGTGTGATTGTATTTTTGATTTTTTACAAAGTAAAGGGAGACAAGTGTTTTTTTAATTTTTTAAATAATTTTTTTACTTTTTTTTTTTTTAATTTTTTTAAAATTTTTTATTTTTTTTTGTCCCTTTAGGGGACTTCCACAGGAACCCATCAGGACCCCTGATCACATTCCAGGGGTCCGATGGCGACAGCCCTTTACATGCTGCAGTCACATAGACTGCAGCATGTAAAGGGTTAACACAGCAGAGATCGGAGGTTTTCTCTGATTTCTGCTGTAAGAGCTAGTACCTAGCTGTCCTCTGACAGCTAACAACCAGCTCTCCCTGCCACAGAGACCATCGGCTTGCTTCTGACAAGCCGATGGTCTCTATGGCAACCTGTAAACAAAGCAGGACATTGCCGACATGTCGGCAATATCTTCTGCTGGTTTTTCAAAGCCCTTGCTTTGTTCTCTGTGGGTCTGTGCAGGCAGAGCACACTGTCACAGCTTGTGGCATTGTGCTCTGCAGCTCCCATAGTGATGCATAGCCCGGAAATCTTCCGGGCTATGTTGCTATGAGCAGTGGAGCTCGTCACGGAACTTTTCCGGGCGTGCCACTCAAGGGGTTAAAAGTTGCATTTCATCATCTCTCGGAGACAAACAGTAGCGTAACAGGAAGAATCTAATTTAAATGACAGTTTTAATGTTGTTTTCTGAGCTGTTGGATGTTCACAATCTTGCTTATTAGTCTCTATAACAGGCTCATAAATCAAATTATGTGGATATTTTATTATATGTCTGTAACAGCCAGGAATGTTCAACTGCAACACGCCAACTCGAAACTTACAGGACTGCAGTCCAGCATTGGCAAGTGCCTCTTTATACCACGGTCCCACCTGGTTAGTAGGATATTTGATGCTGTGTCCTGGCATTGGAAGCACTACCTAGAATAACAAGATAGATCAGAAAGGCACAGATACTGCTGGAATGACTCTATTAGGGTCCTTTTACATGGGACGACTGTTGGCCCAGCAATAATTGCTCCTGCCACCAGCCTCCTTTCACAATAAGCATAACCTGATGAAGTGCCTGGTCCAAGCATGAAACACATAGTTACCTTGTTTTAAGTGTCAAGAAAAATATAGCGTTTTTCTGTACATTTGTCTCCCTGGTTTCCGCTTCTGGGAGTAGCACTAAGGGCCATTTACATTGTAAATGCAAAAATATTGTTAACCATTCGTTCACTTCTCGCCATGACTGACTTTCAGTCAGCATAAAAACCATCAATGGATCGCGAATTCTCGCTGAATGCAAATGCTCCCTACTTCACATAGAAGGTGAAGTGTTGAGTGAGACGCCCGTGATCCAGCGATCATCTCTGCCTGTCTATATGCTGTTCACGAGCACTAATGACCTTAGTGACATGATCACTCGTGCAGTCGTAAAGATGGCTGTTGCCGCATCTAAATGGGACATTATTAGAGATGAGCGAACGTACTCGGTAAGGGCGATTTCGCAATCGAGCACCGCGATTTTCGAGTACTTCACTACTCGGGTGAAAAGTACTCGGGGGGCGCCGTGGGTGAGCGGGGGGTTGCAGAGGGGAGTGGGGGGGAGAGGGAGAGAGCTCCCACCTGTTCTGCGCTGCTACCCCCCGCTCCACCACACCTCCCCCCGCCCCACAGCGCCCCCGAGTACTTTTCACCCGAGTAGTGAAGTACTCGAAAATCGAAATCGGCCTTACCGAGTACATTCGCTCATCTCTAGACATTATCCAATGTCTATTACACTCATCTAACTGTGTTACCATGGATGGCCTTATAAGTCTCCTCACTCACATTCTTGGTGCTCTCCCCCTAAGGAGAGATGTTACCCCTTCCGACCCACATCACGGGCCTCTCACTAGCCAAGCCAGGATCCTACTGCACAATAATGAGGGGCAAAAACCCTGAAACAGCTGTCTGTGTATGGATTCTGGCTTGTTTTCCAATTCCCAATCATTGCTCTAAAGAGCTCTATAAAGGGTTGGACACTGATTCACAGGAATGCTGCCATCCAATAGGTGGCGCTGCAGAGGTATTGTTCCATCTTCCTTGTTTGCATAAAATAATGCACGCATGCCTTGTTATACATGAGTACATCTCTCACATAGGGATAAACGGGAGGATATAAAAAAAAAAAAGTCAGAAATCAGAAACTGTTGACTCGTGCAGAATAAGCATTCTTGTGTTTGGAAAGACGAACTTCAGAATGGCTCCTCAAATAACTAAACTTACTTGATGTATAGAATACACTTTTTCTTCCTCTTCTGCAGCTGTAACAATATGAACCTGTATAAAAGCAATCATTAGTTAGGCCTGATTGCAGAATACATAAATCGATAAAATGTTCACTTATACAATGTTCCAACCAGAAAACAAGTACTTGAACTCACTCTGTCGCCCAATGAAGAGGTTTCATTTGCATCCTGGTTATGGAGTATGAGGTCCCCTTCTACAACTTTTGGACCATAAGTTGCTATTCTGAAAGATGTGGCTTCATTCCAGACTTTACTGCAATATGCGTGAATGTAGAAGATGCGCATGGAATGTGGAATACTGAGCCATCCTCGTATACATCCCTCATCACTCATCCCATATCTGTTCAGGGCCCGCAGCAGCATTCTCTCACGGACTTTATAGACCGGCATTAGTGGAAGGGTACCTTTAATGTCCTCTGGAATAAAAAGGGTAAATACCGATAGAATGTAAATTCGTGAACATGCTTAAAGTGAAAGTCCAAATATGAACAACATTTGTTTTTAAGTCTAAAATTCTGAAATGCCTTAAAGGGGTTGTCTCGCGGCAAGCATCAAAATTTTACCTTACCCCATTCCCCCTGTCACCCCCCTGGCATAAAATAGCAAATTAAAGTGGTTTTTAAACCGCTTGCTACTCACTGATCCGACGAAATAAGGAGTTTAAAAAATCTTCTCCCTAAGATGGCCGCCGTTCCTTTCCCAGGGATGCACTGCGGTTTTCTCCCATGGTGCACCGCGGGTCTTCTCCCATGGTGCACCATGGGCTCTGTGCGTTCCATTGCCGATTCCAGCCTCCTGATTGGCTGGAATCGGCACACGTGACGGGGCGGAGCTACGATGACGACGCGGTGACCAGCTCTCCGGCACGAGCGGCCCCATTCACCAGGCAGAAGACCGCACAGCGCAAGCGCGTCTAAAAAAGCAAGAAGCCAGCAAAATTAGACGGAGCCATGGAGACGTGGACGCCAGCAACGGAGCAGGTAAGTGAATAACTTCTGTATGGCTCATATTTAATGCACGATGTATATTACAAAGTGCATTAATATGGCCATACAGAAGTGTATACCCGCACTTGCTTTCGCGGGACAACCCCTTTAAGTATAACTGCATTTTCTAAAAAGTTTCGGCATGTCGTCCGAGTTCTGCCACGGTTAGCTGAAGATGGGCCCAAAGCCACTGTAGGGCACTGTGAAATAACTGTAGTTGATTTCATTATACTAGGTTGACCCGATGTTCGTTAAGCGAACATAAAATGTTTCAAAAGTGGTGGCTGTGAACGTCTAAATCTGCTTGGTTAGGTGATTATTTAGAGTGTCACTTTGTATTTGGAGCAGATATCTAATATAAAAAAGCCTACAGGTCTCTCTCTGTTTGTTTGTCTCTCACTCTGTCTGTCTGTCTGTCTCTCTCCTTCTGTCTTGGTATCGCTCTGTCTCTCTATGGGTTTCTCTCTCTGTCTTTCTATTGCTCTCTCTGTCTGTCTGTCTATTGCTCTTGTTTTGTCTGTCTATCGCTCTCATTCTCTTTCTCTCTATTGCTATCTCTCTATCGCTCCTTGTCTGTCTATCGCTCTCTATTGTTCTCTCTATCTATTCCTCTCTCTCTGTTTCTCTATCACTCTCCTTCTGTCTGTTTACAACTCTCTCTATCTGTCTGTCTCTCTATTGTTCTCTCTCTGTCTGTCTCACTATCTCTTTCTGTCTATCGCTCTCTCTCTGTCTATCGCATTCTCTCTGTGCTTCTATCGCTCTTTCTCTCACTGTCTCTCTCTATCGCTCTCTGTCTTTATCGCTCTTTCACTATGTCTCTCTATTGCGCTGTCTGTCTCACTATCGCTGTCTCTCTATTGCTTTCTCTCACTGTCTCCCTCTCTATCACTCTCTCTGTCTCTCTATCGCTGTCTCCTTCTCTATCGCTCTCTCTCTCTCTTGGTTGTGCAGTATATGGTGCAGCTTAGCAGTGTATGCTGGGTTGCTTAGCAACGCTTCACTCATTCCAGCACATGCCTGAAGCACAGCAGCGCCACCCATAGACTTAACATTGTAACTTCCAACCCACCTGACAGGTCCCTGAATGTATTAAACACACAATTGATGATTTTACGGCACTGGTGAGCATGTGTGTCATCTAATGATGCCAACATCATCCACCAAAGTTGCAGCAAAGGGGTCAAAGTGTGATGCAAGAAAAAGCATGTAGGCTGATTTACATTAGATATGAATTGACACTATTGGATTGAAGCATCATGGAGTAATATAGCGTTAAAGCCATTGTGCTCAGAACCATAATGAAATACAGCCACGACTAGGGGGGTATTTAGATTAGAAATGTTGAGCCCCACTATATAATTTATGCAAGGATTCAGAAAAGCACCACAAAGGATCATTTATTATATTTTGACATGGGGACAAACCAAGGATTAGAAAAAACTAACTTGGAGAACTCCTTCAAGCAAATTTTATATAAATTGTATTAAGTGCTTACCAGTTTGGGAAAAATATTTTTTAGCTTTATTGACAAGATCGTCACCTTCCTCAGGAGTGAAAAACAATTTGATAGCTTGTGCCTGGAAATAAAAAGTTTAAGTTTAGTGATAGGTCCATCAGTATCAACTCTACAATGCACAAAAATGAAATGCAGGTGCCAAAGCAATGAGAAAAAAAAAAGTGAAATTTTGCTAGAACAACGAAAACTGTTGTGCTACATACCCACGTTAACAAAGTATCCTTACCCCCACTTTTTGGGGGGTAAATAGAAAAAAAGACACTTTAGTGTCAAAGTAAAAAAAAAACAATAATCTATAGTCATTACAATTATTATATTCACAGTAAATGAAAATATAGGGCACAACAAAATCATCACTGGACCTGACCTTCATACATCTTAGAATACATAACAAAAGTAAGCAGAAAACATTATTTGTTGGGGTCCTTAAGGGTTAGGAAGTCTAAAGGCCAATTTACATGGAGCGATGATCGCTCAAAAATTGCTAAAAAGCGATCGGTTGAACGATAATTGTTGCGTCTAAACACACGGCCTTCGTGCACTGTTAGCAGATCGTTAAATTCAGGCTAACCTAAAAATCGTCCTGTTGTCTTATCAGGACCGCACGCTGAGTTCTCCTGGGGTAGTGCTTATAGCGTTGATTCCCATCGGAGAACAATGGATCTGAGCGCAGATAAGAGCCTTGGGCTATTAACTGCTTTCAGCTAAGGCTTCATTTGCACACTTAATTGCTCCTAAGTAGCTGAGTAGCTACTTAATAGTTTATGCAAAATGATTGCTCAAAGCTGTTAATCAAACTGTCGTTTGAGCGATCATCACTCTGTGTAAATGGGCCTTAAGTGACATACGGTATATCACTCCTCAACCCCTTAAGGACATGGCCCTTTTTTCTTGTTTTTTTATTTTAATGGTAAAATTTAAAGTACCATATATTGTACTGAAAAACATTTACAAATATCTCAGTAGAGTAAAATGGGGGGAAAACCCATAGTTTTGCTATCTTTCTGGGGGGTTTGTTTGAGGACATACACACTGTGGCATAAATGACATGATAACTTTATTCTGTGGGTCAATACGATCACCATGTTACTATATTCATGCTACTCTTTGCTCTGTGGGGGCTTGTTTTTTGTGGAATGATTTATGGTTTCTATTGGAATTATTTTGAAGTCCATACAACTTTTTGATCACTATTTATTACATTTTTTCTTAGAGACCGTGTGACCAAGAAAAGCAGAACTGTGTATTTTGTCTAACAACATTCACTGTTCAGGATAAATGTGTTATTTTGATCAGACTTTTATGGACATGGTGATGTTTTTGTTTTGATTTTTTTCATTTTAAATATGGGGAAAAGGTTTTTTTTTTACTTTTAAGATCTGTTATTTTTCACAATAAAATAAAAAAAAGGAAAAAAGAGAAGAAAGGTTATAATTTGACCACTAATACAATTTAATGCAATACTGTAGTATTGCATTAAATTGTATTAGTGGTCAAATTATGATAGGCAATGATAGGCAATCATTCATGGAGCCCTTCTGAAGGCCCCTAGCTGCTATGACAACCAAACAGCACCTTGCAATCTCATCAACTGTTGTATGGGGCATTTAAAGGGGTAGCAGCCGCACGTGTGATCGGCTCCGTGTATGGAGCATTATGAGCTCCATACATATACACCCTTTAGACTTAAGGGGTTAAAGATATCTCATCACTTAAACCATCTGCACATACCATTTCTTCTTTCAGTAGAGCCAATCCAATTTTGTGTGACTGCACATTCTCCCCTTTCCCGAATCTCTGTGGTCCATAATAGTTTATAAAGCCTCTGTTCTGAAATAATAGATAGGGGAAAAAAAGGAAAAAAATAGTAACAATTGATATTCTGTAGCGCCAACAACTATAACAGCTTATTAAATGTGAATGCTTTGTGAATGAGAGCTCTATGTGTTCCCCTTCATGTTCTGATTAACTATTTGGAATAGATATAAAACCTACAGATATCTCATGTAATAAAATGCCAATTACGACAAATACATGTATTGCTGCATAATCCATAAATACTGCACTAATAAAGTCACATTGGCTCATGGAACAGTTAACCTGATTCTTTACATTTATAGTATTCTGTCCGGGAGAAGTATCAGCGTGGCAGATAATAATCTGCAGACCTAAACAGTTCAATTTGCTAAATCTGTGTGTAGTCTTCACATATACTACTGCACGATAGTCATTAGAAGTAGATCTAGGAATATTTTCTTAGGTCTAAACTACATACAACTATAACAATAAAAAACATGTGCAGCAATACGTTATGTAGTACAGCATCCTACATGATCCCAGGCTGCTGTGTATGAATAAGATTATACGATACAGTGGATCCGGAACATCTTCAGGCCATTTAACTTTTTGTTACATTTTGTTATGTTACTTCTTTGTGCAAACTAATAAAAAAAATTCAGGTTTTTCCCCCTCATTCTGCACTCAATACCCCCTAATGACAAAGTGACAACAGAACATTAGAAATCTTTGTAAAGTTTTTAAAAATGAAACCTAACATTTTGCATTGACCTAAGTATTCAGAGCCTGTACTCAGTACTTAGTGGATGCACTTTTGACAGTGATTACAGCTCCCGGTCTTCTTGGGTATAATGCCAAACGGTTTGCACACTTGGATATGGGTATTTTCTTCTATTGTTCTCTGCAGATCCTCTCAAGCTCTTTCAGGTTGGATTGAATCTATCTGTGGACAGCCATTTTCAGGTCTCTTCAGAAATGTTCTGGCTTGACCACTCAAGGACATTCACAGAGTTGTCCCTAAGCCACTCCTGTATTGTGTTGGTTCTGTGCTTAGGGTCATTGTCTTGTTGGAAGGTGAATCTTCTACCTAGCCTGAGGTTCCTTGCACTCTGGATCAGGTTTTCATTGGGAATATCTCTGCACTTTGCTCTATTCAGCTTACCATCAACCCTGACCAGTCTCCCTGTCCCAACTGCTGAAAAACATCCCCACAGCATGATGCTACCACCACCACACTTCGCTGTAGGGATGGTATTGGGCAGGTGATGAGCAGTGCCTGGTTTCTTCAAATTAAGGCCTAAAAGTTCAATCTTAGTTTTATCAGATGGAAGAATCTTGTTTCTCACAGTTTTAGTCCTTTAGGTGCTTTTTGGGAAACTCCAGATGAACTTCCATGTGTCTTTTACTGAGAAAAGCCATAATGACCATTCTGCCACAAAGCCCAAAATTCTAAAATGTTGCAGTGATGGCTGACCTTCTGGGCGTTTCTTCCATCTGCACACAGGATATATAGAACTCAGTCAGAGCATCCATTGGGTTCTTTGTCACCTTTCTTACCAAAACCCTTCTCCCCAGATTACTTAGGTTTGGTAGGTTGGCTAGCTCTATGAAGAGTCCTGGTTGTTCCAAACCTCTTCCATGTAAGATTTATGGAGGCTACTGTGCTCTTGGGTACAAAGAAGAAAATCTGCACTGAAAGTTTCCTTCCTTACATCCGTACCTCCATACAATCCTGACTTTGAACTCTACAGGTAGTTCTTTCCTCTTCATGGCTTGGTTTTTGCTCGGATATACACTGTGACATGTGAGACCTTGTAGAGACAGGGTTGTATTTTTAAATTGTGTCCATTCAACTGAATTTACCACAGGTGACTCAAATCAAAGTGTAGAAAACTCTCAGAAATAAGCAAGAGAAATGGGGGGCCCCAGGACTCAATTTCCAGTGTCATATCTAAGGGTCTGAATACTTATCTCAATCAAAATGTTAGATTTTCATTTAAAAAAAACCCCAAAGATTTCTAATATCCTGTTTTTACTTTGTTATTATGGGGTATCGGGTGCAGAATGATTGGAAAACATGATTTTTTTTATTTGCACAAGGCCACAACATAAAAAAGTGAAAGGGACTAAAGACTTTCTGTACCCACTGTAAATAAGGAATTACAATGAAAATGCATGTTTGTTTGTTTTTTCTTATTTAGTTACAGACATGTCCTGAAGTGTAAAATACAGAAAAATTAACATTTAAGCACAAACAATAACAAAAGCAGACCACAATGTAAAACTATAGACAAGGACCATACTGGACTACACTAGAATAAATGCCAATCAATTTCGGCATAGTAGAGAAAGTATCCATTTCCATGGATAGTGAACAAATCTTTTATTGGAGAACACTGTCAACTACAAGTTTTCCCTGGCTATGCGGATTCCGAGCTCCAGTTTACCTGGACAAGCACAAATATGGTGAGCTGGTTACCTTTTTTCTATGTTAAATCAATTTTGGCACATTAATGATAGAAATAAACACAAGCAAAGGACCAGTTTCATTGTATATACGGGAATTGCTTAAAGGGGTTGCCCAACCTTTGGCTGTTTCGCTCTATATATTGTATAGCGGCTCAGGTTGATACTGAAGGCTGAGTCCAATTGAAGTAAATGAGTCTACGTCTAGAGCTAGAATTGAGACAACCCCTTTAAGTGAAGATCATATCCCATTTATATAGGATATTTAAACCATGGGATTATTTACATGAATGTTATTACTTCTGTCAGCTGACCTACAAGTGGGAATTCTGAAACATTCACCTTAGTCACTCAACATACCTTGACATTACATACTGCCTCTTCAACTCTCTTTTCAAGGTCTTCGGATGTATCACCAGTATGACATCTTACGTCTCTTAGAACAATAGTGAAATGGTTTCCACTTAACTGACCAAGGTGTAAGTGCTGGTTAGTAGGATGAATATTATATATCTTGATCCCCTTTTTTTCAAGTAATCCTTCAGCTCTACGCAGCCTAAAGAGAAGGGTAAAATATAGATAAAGCTCCAGTCACTCTAGGTAGTAGAATATCTTCAGATGATATTGCTATGGACCAGACAATAAGGACTGCTGAAATGGCATTGAAGTATAATAGTCATTGAACTACATTATACCAGTAAGAAGACAATACGGCACCTCTCTGGAGTAACCTTCTTCACCACAACAGACTGGTATGTAATGGCTTTCTTATCTTTAATACCAGCATAGCTAAAGTCTGAGGGGAGCACACCAAGTGAGGAGGCAAGGTAGTCAACCGCTTCCAGAGTTTCCAGGTTCTCTTTCTGAAGGGTAAATGCTAGAAAAAAGACAAAATATTTTTATATGAGAAAATCTCTAAAAAGTTCACATTTACCACAGAGTGAATATTGGCGCTGTGGTCGTATCTGAGGGAATCATGGCCCAGCTGCCAGCAGCAGAGTAATTCCTACCTGTGAATATGACAGAGTTGTCCTCTGGTCCCTGTCTCTTTCCAGAGGAGACCTTCCTCTGCCTGAACCTAACAGTTATGCACACCTTCTGCACTCCATCACTGTCTTTCTCGGAAAAGGACTTGGTTTCTAGCAGCTTTCCAAATTTCTTACTGATGAAATGATGTACAGATGTCCTGTGTTCTTTACACACATCTGGCTCAAACGTAAATCTTGAGTTTTCGACTTTTGCATCTAAAAATGTAAAGAAGGTATCTGCTTCCTCTTCCGATGTCAGCAAGGACAACTCCTGGTAATCCAGGTTTGGTTTAACGAGAACCTCCGTGTTTCTGGTAAAAGTGAGGAGTAATGGGAAGGCCTGGCGCACAGCACTGTGGAGACTGGCTCTAGCACTTTTGTCAGGAAACAGCCCCAAAGACACTTCACTCCGCTCAATACCGGATACTTCAGATTCAAAGGCCGATCGAACCGAACATGCAAAGATGCTGAGGGATTCCTGCACATCCAGACTCAGTAAAGCAGTAAGCACATTACATTGGTCTGCCTCACTTCCAGAAAGTTCCTGGTCCTCAAATACATTATCAACTTTGTCAATGACAGTCTGACTTAGATCTCTGACAGCTCCTTCAAGTGTGTCTTCAGTCTCAGCTCCAGCAGTGTTTGGGCATAGTTTGGGCTTTTTGGAGTTTTGTTTATTACTGTACTGTGTTTGTAATTCTTCGTTTACTTCAGCGCAGACATTTGTAACAAGCCGACCAGTAACATCAAGTTCTGTTACTACAAAGTCAGCTGGAGAATTTTTAATAGTTCCATAAAAGCCGGTGTGATCGCTTATATAAGTAAGAGAGCCAAGGTCCAGAGGTCTGTCTTCCATTTCATTAATAGACAGTCTACAACAGAAAGACAAAGATAACATACAATGATAAATGCCTAGAAATACCAGTGGAAGTATTTGTAGCATCCTCAATGCTATTATAAGGCCCGATGTCCACTTGGATGCATGGATTCCATCGGCTGAATCCTGCAGCGGAATCAAGCCGCGTCCGCAGACATGGACAGCAAAATACATACCTGTCCAGATCCAGCGCGGGTCTCCTCTGTGCCGGACGGATCTCTTTTCTTCAGCACGGCGGATGCGTCCGTACGCGCCAGCAACATGCCAGGCGCATGCGCAGTGGCATTTTTATTTTAAATCTCCTGCTTTCCAGCAGCACGTCCAGTGAGAGCTGTGGCTGTGCCGTGGATTGGACTTCAATGGAAGCCGTCCGCGCGGGATCCACAGAAAAATGGAGCATGCTGCGATTTCTTCCCACGGCTCCATAAGGAAACATAGGTGATAAAAATAAATAAAAATCGCAAATGAGCATGGCACAATTTTTTTCTCTCGCAACATCGCATCAGTGAAAATATTCCTAAGGCTGGATTCAGACGACCGTATATCAGCCGGGTTTTCATGTCCAGCTGATATACGTCGTCTCTCTCTGCAGGGGGGGGGGAGGCTGGAACAGCCAGGAGCAGTGCTCTGAGCTCCTGCCCCCTCTGCACTATTTTCAATGAGAAGTGGGACGGGGGCGGGGCTAATTCTCGAAACTTAGCCCAGCCCCTGTCCCACCTCCTTTCATTGCAAATAGTGCAGAGGGGTGCAGAGGGGCGGAGAGGCGGTGGAGAGGAGGCAGAGAGGGGGCGGGAGCTCAGAGCACTGCTCCCGGCTTTTCCATCCTCCCCCCTTCCCTGCAGATGAACATACCATATATCGGCTCGGCGTGAAAACCGAGCCGATATACCGTCATCTGAATCCACCTTTATGTTAAGGAAACCATTGAAAACCATTGGCTGCATAATTCTGCGTTTTCGCTCACTCTCGGTTTTCACGATTTTATCACCCATGTGAAGATGCCTTTAAAGGGGTTCTGTCAGCAAACAAAAAAAAAAAATCTATACTCATCTGTGCCTTGCCGGGCCGTTCACCAGGAGGCTGCTGCTCTTCTTCTGTTCCTCCGGCAGCCTTTCTATCGCAGGGCAGAAGCTGGCAAAGTTCCAGCTTCCACCACTGCTGGATGGCAAGTACTGCCGTCCGGGTCAGTGGGCGACGCATCACAAGTGAAATGTCGCCCACTGACTGGCCTGGCCGCGTCTAACCTCTGACGTCCTCGGAGAGTCAATGGTGAGTATGAATAGGTCCCCCTTTCCCGGCGCACTCGCTGTGAACTCTACTTCATATTACGGCGCAGTCCCGGCGTCAGCGCGCAGGAGCCGATGGGAGATGACCCCCCACAAGGCCGGTCAACAAGGGAGGGAACACATACAACGGGATTAGGTAAGTTTACCTTGTTTTTCTAAATGTTTTCTTTCCACAGGTTAGAATGTACGGGGATGCAGGGCACAGGTAAACAAGGGGTACGGGGATGCACAGGTAAACAAGGGGTACGGGGATGCACAGGTAAACCAGGGGTACGGGGATGCACAGGTAAACAAGGGGGTTTGCTGACAGAACCCCTTTAATAGCTGTGGTGGGCTGTGACATGGCAGTCCAATGTATACATGGGCAGTGGGCTACCCATGTCTTCCAGCCACTGACTGACAGCTTTTTCCCTATGCACAATAATGAGGAGCATGCTGTCAATCAGTTGCGGTAGAGGTCTGCATAGTATGAACACAGCGGCCATCTAGCTATACTGGAATAGAAAACTATCGGGCTGCCCGTTTGTACAGCCATGTGCACCAACAATACGGACAGGCGGCCGCACACACCGCACTGCAGCCACACTACAAGCAACATGCGGATCCACGGTGTATGCCGGGACTTGTAGTCCACAACCCGCAGTTGACTTTGTTAGCACCTGAAGCCCCGTCCGTGAACTCCCCGCCGGCCGCGTGGCTCCTCCGCTTCCTGTCGGTTCGTGACGTCACCCTCCAGCTATCCGGTGACGGCGTTGTGATGGAGGACACGGAGCCCGCGGCTCGGGAGGAAGGCACGTGGTGTGCAGGGGCCGCGCACGGAGTTTCTGCTATTGTGAAAGTAGGGCGAGAATGCGGAAATGTGCGGCTGTGCACACTGCGGGGAGTGAGCGGCACCGGGACCATACAGTGCAGGACTGCGGGGAGTGAGCGGCGGGGTGAGTGTGCTGCACCGGGACCATACAGTGCGGAATTGCGGGGAGTGAGCGGCCGGCGGCGGGGTGAGTGTGCAGCACCGGGACCATACAGTGCGTGGAGGCTGTGCGGGAACAGCCTGACAGAAGCCACAAACTCCTAGAAGTGTGCATTGTAGGTCCCCGGGGCGTGCCTCCGGCTGTAGTGGCATCTAGTGAGGCTGCTCTCACATCCGTCCGGTGAGAGAAGAATCCCCGACTCAACTGATCCGTCCTCATATGGGGTCCGTTCAGTTTTCAGCATTTTAGGCCTCCTTCCCACGAACGGATTTCCGTAGTTCGTGGCGGAAATCCGCTGCATTGCCCGCAGCTATTAGGTTCTATTGAACCTAATAGCTCAGTGCTCACAATTCCGCACCGTGAATTCACCCGTCCTCACCCGCGGCATGCTCTATCTGCCGCGGGTGTACGCGGACGGCTTCTATTGCAGTCAATGGAAGCCGTCCGTTCACACTATCTTCCACTGTAGCACAGCGGAAGATAGCGTGAAAACGCTTCCCCGGCCACCGCCGCCGCGTCATATGACGCTGTGGGCGTGTCACATGACGCGGTGGAGGTGGGCAGGGAAGCGTCATTCGGGAGCGAGGACGCCGGATCCGCAGGTAAGTTTGGGGTCTCCTGGGGGGCGCCGTGACGGGCTCCGCCGCGAAATTTCGCGGCGAAGCCTGTCACGGCCGTCTGCAGCCGGCCTTATTGGGAGAAAAAACCCTGCATGCTGCGCTATTTCTTCCGGTATTTTGTGCCAGCGGTTCCAGCGCAGATGTGCCCCCGACCTGAGCTGTACTTGCCTCCCCACCACCGGGATCCAGCTCGGACGTGCCCCCGACCTGAGCTGTACTTACCTCCCTACCACCGCCGGGATCTAGCACGGATGTGCTCCGACCTGAGCTGTACTTATGTCTCCACCACCGCCGGGATCCAGTGCGGATGTGCCCCCGACCTGAGCTGTATTTACCTCCCCACCACCGCCGGGATTCAGCATGGATGTGCCCCCGGCCTGAGCTGTACTTACCTCCGCACCACTGCCGCCCCGCTGTGCTCCCACCGTTTGTCGTGACTACTGACGTCTCTAGAAGTCAGGACCGCTGCAATATTACATTCCCGAACTCCCGGCATCGTTGTGCCCAAGATGTGACACCAATGCCAGGAGAACGAGCGGGCACACTGCATCTTCTAGCTGCAGTGGTCACCTGATGTCCAGTGAAGTTGGCTGTCATAGCAACTCCAGGACCACAGTGAGGCTGCAGCGCTGGATCCCAGCGGAGAGGTAAGTACAGCTCAGTGTATCTTATTACAGTCAGCCCTATTGAAGGGATACAGCCGCATGCGTAAAGCTCTACCACTGTGGAGCCGGCCCATCACTGCGTCTGGCAGCGATATTGTACTGCACATAACAGTGTATCGGTTTTGCCCAGGCTTTCAGGTTTTTGTTTTTTTTAATTTTTTTATTGCATATGGGCTGTCTTGTTTACGAGCACATAGAGAACAATGGGCGGCATAATAGAACATGCTGCATTATTTTTTGCATATTACACAATCATACACACAAATGTGAGCAGAACGGCGTAAGACACTGTATTTGATTGCCTGTGAATTGTACCGTAAGACAGGATATGGTTACATAACCAAGTGGGTTTTTTTGCCCTTTTTTTCTTATTCTTCTCCCAGGGATTTGCTATGAGTAAGACTGTATCACCGTCCACTTTTGTCCGTAACCTCAGCCCTGGACTTCTCCGCCAATTGGCTGATTTTCTTGATCCCCAAGAAGGATGGAAACAGTTGGCTGTGGATATAAAAAAGCCTTCAGGAGAGCCTCGATATACACAGTTTCATATAAGGTATACTGCTGTCTTGTCCTTGAGCCGTCCTCTTAGGTCGCTCTCACACAGGAGGAATATTTCTGCAATATACACCTAAGGCCGCCTGCAGACAGGCGGGTCGGATCCAGTGGCGAGAATTCTCGCTGCGGGACCCGACCCGAGCGGCTCCAGCTGTTTGATGTGCCGGAGCCGACGCATGCGCAGACTGGAGCCGGCGACGGGTGAGTGACGTTTCTGTGTGGTGGCCAAACCACGTCCGTCTGCATAGGATCGCGTTTGTTAACGCAATTCTATGCAGGCTTGCGGCGGAAGTCCCACCACGGAATTTCCGCTCGTGTGTAGGCACCCTAAGTATGTGAACATGCGGGTTATGGAGTGGATATCTGAAGCAGATTAATCTGCACTTGTGTGGACTGCAGAAATATTCCGCCTGTGTGAAAGCAGCCTTACAATATATCAAAGTGTTGCAAATTATTATCAGCTGTGAAATCCACAATTTAACAAAAATTCAACAGATTTAAGGCATTAAGCAGTTTGTCCTCTGTGACGTACATGTACACTGCAGAGGGGTGGCTTGGGTATGAAGTGGGCCTGGGTCAATCTTGACCTTGGCATGTAAGCTGCCAGTCAGAGTGTGGGGGAATGGGGGGACCCTCCAACTTGGCATCAGTCCTCTGTGATGTGATCGAAGGATGCAGTTTGTGACCATGGCTGCCCTGGGACTAATGAAGGCTCCGAGGGCTACCATATATTTAATATGTGAACGTTAAAAAAAAGTACGGTATACTGAAGTATTGCACTCTATTATAAAAGCGGGGCGACTTCTCTTCATACAGCGCAGGCGTCAGCTGTTTATTACAGCTGACACCAGCGGGCAATAGCTGCTATCGGTCGTGCGGCCCATCGCGGCTATTAACCTTTTAAAGCGGCATTTAATCTGACAGCAGCATTTAAATCCCCCGAACAATGTTCAAAGGTCCCATACGCCCCCCTTCCCGCGGTGAGATCGGGGGAGCCGTGCAGGTGTCATGGCAGCCGGGGGCCTTCTGAAAGGCCCCAGGGCTGCCTTAGGAGACTGCCTATCAAGCCATCCCCGTGGGGTGGCTTGATAGACGCCTGTCAAATTGCAGTATGACATAATGCTATAGCGTTACGTCATACTGCAGGAGCGATCAAAGCATCACAGATTGTAGTCCCCCTGGGGGACTTAAAAGTAAAGTAAAAAAAGATCAATAAAGTTTTTTGTTTTTTTTTTAAATTGAAAAAAGAAATAAAAGTTTAAATCGCCCTCCTTTTACCATATCTATAATTAAAAAGTCTAAATAATAAAATAAAAATACGTATCTGGTATCGCTGCATCCATAAAAGTCCGATCTATCAAAGTAGAGCATTATTTTCCCTGCACGGTGAACGTCTGGAAAAAAAAATGCCAGAAATCTCAGTCACCCTGTCTCCGAGAAAAAACGCAATAAAAAGCGATCAAAAAGTCATATGTATTCCGAATTGGTACTAACGGAAACTACAGGAAACTGGGGGGGAAAAAAGGTGCCACGTCATTAAGGGGTTAATATTGCCGCATCTGAAAAAGCCTGAACTACGTAAATATCCCATTATTTGTCTTACATGCTTTAAAAAAGAAAAAAAAATGACATAATGCCAGAATTGCACTTTTTTAACAACTGAAAAGCATATTTACTTTGGGCTGGCTGTCCACAGGCCATTTGTCATGGTGTGATCCGCAGCAATAAGTCGCACGCATGGCATGCTTTCTGTAGGAGAACTATGGAACTATGGAAAGCGCAGCCCAATGTACACGAGCGGAAAATCACTCGCTATTTTCCACTCGCGTCTAAAAATCATGATTTGCCGTGATTCCCCGTGATGAACCTATCATTAAGATATATAGCAATATATATAATTTAATTCTGTACTTTTTTAATTGAATGTATTTTAAAGGCGCTTTGAAGGAGTCATTGCGAAGGGGAAAAGCCCGACACTTGAGTTACTTTATGACTGGGGGACAACCAATTGCACTGTACAAGATCTTGCTGTCCTGCTGCGGACGAATGACTTCTTGACGGCAGCCACACTGCTTCCATATGGTATGTATTCTATCTCCCATTGCTTCTATAGCATTAACACATTCTTCAGAGCCTAAACCACGGGGAAGGTACACGCGCTACAGTCAGGTGACCGATTTGTGTGGGATATGGCAGCGGACTCCACCTTCTCCACCTTCAGTAGTTCCAACACATTTGAAGGGAATAACAAAGTAACTTTCTAAATAGTCTCCAATAAAGAAAGCTGAAGGTTGGCAAGGACTAGAAAACAGAGGGAGTGACTACAGGACCAGGCTGCACACTTGTGTTCTACAGCCAGGGCTGCATGGGAGCTCTACACTCAAAGCTGTAGATTCTTATTGCAAAGTTGTCTCATTTCACATGCTTTCGGAGCAACAAAAAAAAATTCGCTTACAAAGGTAGACCTTCCCTTTAAGGCTAACTTCACACTGGGGAGTGCGATGTTGGGCCGTGAATCGCCCTGTGGATGCCAGGTGTTTTTATATCAAAACCGCCTTGCATCAGTTTGGAGAAGTAGCGATCCACCATGGCAGGGGAGGATTGTGGACTTTATCCCATTGCTTTCAATGGACAATCCTCGCAACGCACCACGTGCAACTAGCATGTGGTGCGACGCTGCCACCGGCCCCAATGAACACAATGGTAGTTGCAATGCGAGAGCACGCCGAATGATGGGACATGTTGCGATTTGTTTCCTGCAATGGGGGAAAACATCGCTCATGTGTATGACTCTATTCAAAAAAATGGGGTTCATATTTGTGTGAGATTTGAGCGACTCACAACACACACATCTCAGGATTTTTCTCGCCCGTGTGAAGCCGGCCTTACACTTGCTTTTATTGGTTAGACCATATTAAATATAAAAAAACTACTGAATTTATAGATTTTTTTTTTTAATTTCACATAAATGGCTATTGTTATTTAATGTCTTAATCCCATATTTAATATTTTCAGATTTGCGTGTATTTATACCATTTTGTATTTATTAAATGTTTCCTACTCTATGGCGTGTGAACTGGAGAGGCATAGCTAATAACCTTTTCTTTTTGTCTGTCCCTTTTGTACCATATCTTTTTCTCTCTTTACTCCCTCCTTGTATAAAGACCTGTTTACACAGAGCGATGATCGCTCAAATGACAGTTTGAGTGACAGCTTTGAGGGATCATTTTGCATAAACTATTAAGTAGCTACTTAGCTACTTAATAGCTTATTAGTAGGGATGAGCGAGTATACTCGCTAAAGCACTACTCGTCCGCGTAATGTGCTTTAGACGAGTATCTCCCTGCTCGTCCCTGAAGATTCGGGGGGCCGCCGCGGAGCGGGGAGCTGCGGGGGAGAGCGGGGAGGAACGGAGGGGAGATCTCTCTCCCTCTCTCCCGCCCGCTCTCTCCTGCTCCCCGCCGCAACTCACCTGTCAGCTGCGGCGGCTCCCGAATCTTCAGGGACGAGCAGGGAGATACTCGGCTAAGGCACATTACTCGAGCGAGTAGTGCTTTAGCGAGTAGACTCGCTCATCCCTACTTACCGTGCAAATGAAGCCTTTGGCTGAGTGCAGGTAATTGCAGAGGGCTCTTATCTGCTTTCAGCCCTTTTGTTCTCCGACAGGTTAAATAGCTGAAACAATGCTATCAGCACTACCCGCAGAGAACTCAGCGTGCGGTCCTGATAAGACCGCAGGATGGTTTTTAGGCTGGCTTGAATTTAACAGTCAGCTAGCAGTGCACGAAAAGTGCATGATGGCCGCGTGTTTAGATGCAACGATTATCGCGATTTTAAATTTTAAATTATTTTTTTTTTTTTTGAGCGATCATCACTCCGTGTAAATAGGCCTTTAGATCACCCATATTTAGTATTTGCCTATATGGTCACTTAAATTACAAATTCCCCAAATCTTCAAAGTGAACTGCCAGTTTAAAGGGGTTTTTCCAGGAGAATACTACTGATCACCTATCCTTAGGATAGTTCATCAATAGTTGATTGGCTAGGGTCTGTCACTTGGAACCCCGACGGATCAGCTTAGCAGGCGCATGCTGTCAGCGGTAGAAATACACAAAGGTCAGAGCAGAAATCTCCTCGCTGACCTCTGTGTAGTGACCGGCGCTTGTAACTGCAGGCATGGCTCGCATTGATTTATTGTGGGGCTCATAGGTGCCCTCCAGCACAGGTACTAGTATTTCCTGTATGTCACATTTGCACACTAAAGTGGTATCATGCAGGATTATATCTAACTTAAGCCCCTTTTTACAGGGGACGACTGTCGGGCTCTTCAGTGCCTGACGGCCGTCCCAGTGATTATCGTTCCTATGCTTTTACACAGGAGTGATCGCTGCTCAGTGACTAGAGGCGGCCACCCACCTCCATCCACAGTAAACCGGCCGTCTTCACAGATGAATGACGGCATGTTTACACAGAACCATGATTTTTGGGTCTGCAGGAAAGATCCTATCGGTGACTTATGGCTGATGGGTCTTTCACTGCATGCATTTGCACACCACACAACCATCGGGCCGTGTGTAAGTGGCTTTATTTATGTAGAATCCTACGTTTTCTAAGCTACGATAACATTCTGTATTTCTTTATTGTCTTGCTTGTGAGCAGAGCCAGTGTGCAGCTCCAGTTGTCCAACGCGTCCTGTGGATGAACTGCAGAAACCGCAGAAAACTTCTGAGACAAGTAGCAAAACGGAACATGGAAACCCTCTTTCTCAAAGCACCGAACCAGAGGAAAATGATGAAGAGACATCAGGTAGAGCGTTCATGTCACTGGCATTGTCCATCTTCACGATCAATTTGAGTATTGCTAGAATGAAGGGGCTACAGTGCTCAAACCTCTTCAGGTTTTTCCATGGTGCAAAGACCTAGTATTGGGGGATCATGTGACGTGATCCTCGCATCCATGGATGAATGACCAGTCCAGTTATATGGTACCTTGCAGGCATGCTATGAACCCAGCATCCGATACTCTTTGTTTTTTAACCCCTTTAAGACATGGCCCATTTTTACTTTACTTTCCATTCTTGGTTCCCGCCCGCCCCCCTTCAAAAAATTGTAACACTTTTATCTATCCATCAGTGTGGATGTCCGAGGGCTTGTTTTTTGCAGGACGAGTTGTATTTTTCAGTACTATTTAATGTACTGAAAAACCTGTGTTTAAAAAAAAGTCTAACTGGAGGAAAATAAAAAAAAAATAATTTTTAATTCCGCCATCTATGAGTGCGTCTTGTTTCTACAGAGCACAAACTGCAACAAAAATGACATGATAACTTTATTCTATGCGTCAGTATGATTACTACGATACCAATATTTTTATTTTTTTTTTGCTGTACTACTTTCATTTTTTTTCAAAAAATGTTAAATTTTTTTACATTTTCTGTCGTTTTCTTCTGACAGCCATAACTTTTTTCTGTCGACATAGTTGTTTGAGGGCTCATTTTTTGCGGGACGTGCTGTAGTTTCCCATTGTACAATTTTGGAATACATACGACATTTTGATCATTTTTTATTGCATTTTCTTCTTGGAGACAAGGTGACCAAAAAAGCACATTTCTGGCATTCTTTATTTATTTTCTGACGACGTTCATTGTGTGGGGTAAATGATGCGTTACTAGATGGATCAGATCTTTACCGATGCAGCCAAACCAAATATGTATTTTGGTTTTATTTAGATTCTTTTATTATAAATATGGCAAAAGGTTTTTTTTTTAACTACTTTATTGCTTTTTTTTTCTTTTACAATCAGTAAAACTTTATTAACCTAATTTGTTTTATTTTTCCTTAGTCCCCAGAGGGGACAAGAACTTGCGATGCTTTAATCAGTCCTGGAGCATGGTGTAATGCCATAGCATTACATCATTTTGAGATCGGGCAGGCATTCTATCAAGCCACCCCACGGGCATGGCTTAATTGGCATTCTGCCGTGACAGCCTTGGGGCCTTTCAGAAGGCTCACGGCTGCTATGACACCCGCATGGCTACCTGCGATCTCATCACGGGGGGGGGGGGGGGGGGGTGTCGTACAGGACTCCCTAAAATCGTCCAGGGGATTTAAATGTTGCAGTGAGAATTGCAAGCGGCATTTAAAGGGTTAAGCCGTGTGGCTCATCGGAGCTGTTGCCAGCGGGTGTCCGTAAGAAACAGCCGGTGCCCGCGTTGTATGGAGGGAGATCGCCGCGCGGTCTCACTTCGTATATACCCCGACGCTGCAGAACGCAACTGTACGTCCTGCATCGTTAAGGTGGAAAATCTGCGACCCCCACATACAGTCCCTGAAATTGCATATCACTGAAGACCATTGCTACAAATGAACAATGGGGCATGCTAGACACACCTCTACTGAAGAAGTAATCTAGGTTATGCGGCACAGACCATTATTGTAGAGGCAAGTGCCCAGTTTCTTTAACCATTGTACGAATCTTATGATTGAGTTTGTTATATAACGTTGCAGGTCTTGGCATTTTTTCCTTTAATCAATTGAAGCGAATCACAAGAAACTTTGATGATCGGCCACTTTCTGAAGGAGGAAGTAAAATTGGGGAGGGCGGCTTTGGAGTAGTTTTCCAGGGCCATTTAAAGGATGAAAAAGTGGCAGTGAAAAAACTGACAACTGTAAGTAATCGGCCTCATGTCTGCAGTGTTCTTCACATGTGATTGTTCTCATTGTTCTTAACATGCAGGGTTCTTACAAAGGATCTTCCCAATTTCACGTTTAATGACACTCTGATACATACATTTAATAGAGCTGGAAACGGACTCTGTTTTGTTGCTCAACATCAAAAATGCTTTCCACATCGAGGTGTCAATATGCAATTTTTTTTCTCAATGACTCCGGCAGAATAAAACATTTTGGGCCTAATTTAGCAAAACTGTCTGCTATGGGCAACAAGGAGAGTCTTACTGTCAACCAATCACGCTGTGACTGGTCACTATGGACAACAAGGACATGCTATGGTTAGACAGATTTGCTAATTGAAAATTTTTTGTTTCCATTTATATCAAATTTATGCATCTGTTATTAATGATAAGTGTTTCAAATCGGGAAGATAATCTGTAATTTTAAGGATTGTTCTCATCTCTTCATATAGCATGAAATCAATGATTGCAAATACAAGCACCGGCTGCTACATGGGTCAGAGCAATGCTTCTTCTCTGGCCCGGTATATCCTGATGCCTTCTGCATGGAAAACCCCTTTAATATGATCTAGTCTACTAGTCCTAACAACTGTTCAGAAACAGGAAAATCCTCTTAGCATTTTCTATTGAAATGCTAAAGGATTCATGACATTGCTAGCTTGCAATACTAGAAACTTCATACAATACAGCATTCAAAGAGGAAAACCAGGTATTCTTTTTCTACCAAATGTAACCATACAGAATGTTCTAAGAACATCACATAAAATCCTTAATGGGATTGTACAGGATTAGAATAACATGGCTGCTTTCTTCTAAAGACCGCTCCACACCTGCCTATGGGTTGTCTGGTATTGCAGCTCTGCTCTATTGAAGTGTGTGGGGCTGGAGATTCTGTACCACAAGGAACCCGGTGACAAGTGGGTAGCTGTTTTTGGTAAAAAGCAGCCATGTTTTTCTAATCCAATTCTATACTGATTACCATGGCTTAATAGAATACGAAAGAGAATTGGAGACTTCCAGCAGGTTGTCGGATTGATTCTGTTTTCTATATAGAACATTCCTTAATAAGTGACCAGTCACATGGGTCCATTTCTATCATTTGCATTTATGTTTACTATGACATTGTGTAATCTTAAGGCATAATTGTCTAATTTTCACAGATGACTGATGATAGCTCGCAGGACCTTAAGGATCAGTTTGAACAAGAAATTAAAACAATGGTTCAGTGAGTATAGATAATGGCTACTGCAGTTATAGTATTTCTTACAATATTCATAGTAAACTAGCGGTTTATTTTTCAGCAGTTTGTTACTACTGCTGTTTAATTACATTGTAGAATCACAGAAATTACTGCTATTCATTATTAGAAGAAAACCATAACTTTTATTGAGTAGTTTGGGAGGTCCCTAAAAAACATCCTGTTGTGCCCTATAATATCCCCTAACAATAGGGAACATCCGACCAGAAAAGGGTGAGCCGGTACTGGAACCTCACACTATATATCCCTAATAATAAACCCTAAATTAGGGGACAAAAATAGAAAAAACAAAGAGCACTTGAAATCAAGAAACAATATCGATGGTGTTATTAGATATACAATAAGGGGATATCTGAAAACATACGCAGGGTAAGATCATTCGGCGTGCAGAATATTTCTTGGGATGGCCATGTTCTAAGGCAGGAACAGTAGTCGCAGATGATCTATGACACATGTATGTATATCTCTCATCATCTTCATATGAAATGTATATAAGGTCATATGTGAATACTGTTCACTGTATATAATATTATGGGTTTATAGTTTGGGTTTTTTTTTGTGCATTTGCTACCTGAGGAAATTATTTGGATTAGTGTTATGGGCATTCAGAGGGGTTGTCCCACCAAATGAAATGATCTCCTGTACACAGTGTAGGGAATAACAAGATGATCTGTGGGGGTCTGAGGACTGGGACCACCACTGATCCTGAGAACAGGGTCCTTAAGCCCCCCACATGCATGGGTCTGTGCATGAGTAACATGCAGTATATAACCTAATACTTGCACTGGGATGGGAATGCATGTGTGATTACAAAGCTCTGGTTGGGTTGGAATTAATGGCCCATTCAGCCCAATAGCTTATCCACAAGCGGACACTGTTGTGCCCTTGCCATAAAATGAGCGGAAAAGTACAAAGTAACAAAATCTAGCAGCCCTATAATATAACTTTTATGACCTATTTATTTGGCGCTAGAGAAATATGGATATCCATTTTAAATGATTTAGTACTTATTTGGGTCTCTTTCTAGATGTCATCATGAAAACATTGTGAGATTACTGGGCTTCTGCAGTGATGGTGACGGTTACTGCCTGGTTTACACATACATGTCTCACGGTTCCCTACTGGACCGACTGGCTTGTCTGGTACGTGTCTGTTATGTTTTGAGAAAAGTGAAAATAATCCAGTTTGTGACGGTCTGACATGCACCGTATACAACTCTTGTATTTCAGAATAGCACAGCACCGCTGTCCTGGACTAGGAGATGTAATATTGTATTGGGAACGGCACGTGGCATCCAATATTTACATGAAAACAATCACGTCCACAGAGACATTAAGAGGTTGGTGATGGCCACAGGGCAATATTTTTTGGTTTGGTCTTGTAGTATTATGTTGCGTATATATATATATATATATATATATATATATATATATATATAAAAATAATTTTTTTTTTTTCTTTTAGTGCAAATATCCTTCTGGATGATAATTTTACTCCCCAAATCTCTGACTTTGGTCTTGCGAGAGCCACTGGACATCTGGCACAGACCATGATGACAGAAAGAATTGTAGGCACCACAGCCTACATGGCCCCAGAGGCCCTACGGGGAGAGGTCACTATAAAATCTGACATATTCAGCTTTGGAGTAGTAAGTAACAGCAGTATTCTGGTTGCGTCCTTCAGTTGTAGCCGCTTCAGTGATCAACTTCCAAATATGTGATCTTAAAGAGTAACTGCCCCTTTGTTTCAGTGATTAGCACCCAGAACCCCAATATTCAAAACGTTAGAAACTTTTGACATGTCCAAGTGTTGCCTTCTTTTAACCCCTTAAAGGGGTCTCGCGAAAGCAAGTGGGGGTATACACTTCTGTATGGCCATATTAATGCCCTTTGTAATATACATCGTGCATTAAATATGAGCCATACAGAAGTTATTCACTTACCTTCCCTGCGCTGGCATCCCCGTCTCCATGGCTCCGTCTAACTTAAGCGTCTAATCACCCGATTAGACGCGCTTGCGCAGAAGGGTCTTCTGCCTTCGGCTCGGTCTGGCACGAGCTGCGTTCTGGCTCTGCCCCCTTCTACGCGTCATCGCGTAGCTCCGCCCCGTCACGTGTGCCGATTCCAGCCAATCAGGGGGCTGAAATTGGCACACGTGACGGGGCGGAGCTACGCGATGACGCGTAGGGGGCGGTGCCAGAACGCCGCTGCTGCCGGACGGACACGAAGGCAGAAGACCCTTCTGCGCAAGCGCGTCTAATCGGGCGATTAGACGCTGAAGTTAGACGGAGCCATGGAGACGGGGATGCCAGCGCAGGGAAGGTAAGTGAATAACTTCTGTATGGCTCATATTTAATGCACGATGTATATTACAAAGTGCATTAATATGGCCATACAGAAGTGCTTAACCCCACTTGCTTTTGTGAGACAACCCCTTTAAGGACATGGCCTATTTTGGCGTTGAGGACCAAGCAATTTTTGGTATTTTTCCATCTCCATTTTTCAAAAGCCATAACTTTTTTATTTTTCCGTCGACGCGTATAAGGGCTTGTTTTTTGTGTAGCGAACTGTAGTTTTTATCGCTGCCACTTTTGGGTACATTGACTATATCGTATATCTTTTTTTTTTTTTTTTTTATGATAACAGGGAAAGAAAACGCATCAATTCTGCCATAGTTTTTTTGTTTTTTTTTTACAGCGTTAATCATGCAGCATAAATGACACACTAAATCTTTTCTGCAGGTTGGTACGGTTACGATACCAAAATTCTTAATTTTTTTTTTTCGGCTTTTACACTTTTTTGCAATAAAACCCCTTTTTGTTTTTTTGGAAATCATTTTTTTTCTCTATAGCTGCATTTAAAGTCCTGTAACTTTTTTATTTTTCTATGTACAAAGCTCTATGAGGGCTTATTTTTTGTGAGACGAGCTGTAGTTTTTATTGGTACCATTTTGGGGAATGTACGGCTTTTTTGATCACTTTTATTGTATATTTTGTATATTTATTTATTTATTTATTTATTTTATTTATTTATATATTGTATATTTATTGTATTTTTTGGGAGGCACGCTGTTGCAGCGGGACGCCGGCTGTGACTGACAGCCGGCTGCCGCTGCGGGATAGCGCGAGGTCAGTCATGATCTCGTGCTATCCCAATGACGCACCGGTACGTCATGTTGCGCGAAGTACCAGGCTCCCATGACGTACTGGTACATCATGGAGCAGGAAGGGGTTAAAGGCTGTTGGTTTTTAGCAGTATACGATGCATATATACAGAGGTGTGCAAAAAAAATTACATCACATCCATATGGTGTTTAGTAGTGAAAACAAGAAATAGGCTGCATAAAATCTCTGTGACCTGTTGTAAGTAATAGAAAGAAAATCTTTTAAAGTTTAGTTTAAAAAAACCCTTCCAACAGTTCACGGAGGTTTTTGCTGCTTACTTATTACATTTCCGTGACACAGAGATACATTGTATCACATGCTCCATTCTGTTCTTGATACTGAAAACAAGACCTGAGAATGTTTGACTCTTCTAATTTCAATTAACTCTATATTTTAGGTATTGTTGGAAATCATCTCTGGACTTGCGCCATTTGATGAGGAGCGGAATCCAGTACTACTGGTAAGCTGTTTTTGTATTTGCTCTACCTGCTTAACAATATTTACTAGACAGACATCACATTTTGATTTACCTTTTTTACTTTCTTAAAAATTCATTACTACTATGCACTTGAAGTAAAATGATTCTTAACCCATTCACTGTGTGTAATATGTCATGACTTTGGGTTAGAGCTTGGTATGATGGCCAAAAATCTAAGCTTTCAGAAGATGTTGGGCCCAACATTCCTGGTGCAATATTCAAGTGAAATCGAGAAGATCACAGCATGTGACCTCAGGAAGAGCGTTTGAGGAAGCCTTACCAATTAGAGATGATGTGTTCTCTCACATTTGGTGGTGAGGGGGTTTCTCAACTAAAGAAATGAGATCAGAAGCTACATGCCTAATTGCCTCACCACCACTTCTGATACCTACTTGGACCATTTGATTCTGTGGTTTACAGACATCTGGTTTGAGCAGATCTTTAGACAGTTCAGTTCTGGTTAATGTGTCATATGTGTATGGAAATATAAATGACATGCAACAAATAGCCAGACATTAAAAACCTAGCACCTCTATAATATATGTAATCTATGGTCAGCAGAGGAAGCGGAAAGTGCTGACAATGGCACTGCTCCCACGGTGGTACTGCAGTGCAGCTCCTGTTGAAGCCGATGGGAGCTGCGCTGCAGTACCAAAGCAGGCTGCTGCACTATGGCCTGCACTTTCTGCTTCATCTGCTGACCATAGAGACAGTGGCACAAGGAATCGGCTGATGGGCAGGAATCTGAGTGGCTTGTCCCCCCTGATCATCTGTTGGTGACCTGTGGGTCATCAATAGCAAAATTTATAAACCGTCCCAGAAGAGCCCTTTTAAGGCGCCATTTGGGTCAGACTTTTGTGCACACATTTTTACAAGGTTTAAAAAGCATGGCGTGAAGCCTCCATGATTGGCATTTTCACAATATGCCAGGTGTGCATTTTTATAAAATATTTCAGGATCTATATAATTTATGTATTACAAGTTTACGTATATGAAAAGTAGAAATGCTATAGAATAAAAGGCTTAAAACGGGCGCCCTCGAGTGCTATTGCGTGTATGGCACTGAGGTGTAATACAGTTCGTGTACCTGAGTGCCATTGTTTCTAGGGAAAGAGGGCAGATCCTTTTTCCTCCCATTTCCTCAGACAACCTTGTAAAGCCTTAAAGGGGTTGTCCCGCGCCGAAACGTTTTTTTTTTTTTTCAATAGCCCCCCCCCCCGTTCGGCGTGAGACAAACCCGATGCAGGGGTTTAAAAAAAAACCCGTATAATACTTACCCGAATCCCCGCGCTCCGGTGACTTCTTACTTACCTTGCGAAGATGGCCGCCAGGATCTTCACCCACGGTGGACCGCAGGTCTTCTCCCATGGTGCACTGTGGGCTCTGTGCGTTCCATTGCCAATTCCAGCCTCCTGATTGGCTGGAATCGGCACACGTGACGGGGCGGAGCTACGAGGAGCAGCTCTCCGGCACGAGCGGCCCCATTCAGAAGGGAGAAGACCGGACTGCGCAAGCGCGTCTAATCGGGCGATTAGACGTTGAAATTAGACGGCACCATGGCGACGGGGACGCTAGCAACGGAGCAGGTAAGTGAATAACTTCTGTATGGCTCATAATTAATGCACAATGTACATTACAAAGTGCATTAATATGGCCATACAGAAGTGCTGAACCCCACTTGCTTTCGCGGGACAACCCCTTTAAAGAGGTCTCCCTTCATTGTAATTTGCTGCCCACAGCCGGTTTAGTAACAGAAAGAAGACGGACTTTACTTAAGATGGAACACAGGAAATGGAGGAGGATGACTACTCTTGCTGCCCATAGAAGTCTATAGAGCAGGGAGGAGGTAGAGACAGTTGCACACAGATGTGCCTGCAACTTGAGGCTTGTTTCCACATGCACTTTTATTTTCCATTGTTCAGCTCTGTCTTAGGAGCCAAAAAATGACAAATGCAGAAGTGCCAGATGGAACCAATTAACTGTAATGGGTTTGGTCTGTCTGCTGATATGCACACTGAAAATTTTTTGGTTCAGGATCGTCACTGAATTCTGTGACAGACTTTGTTCTGTACGTCCTACTAATGAGTGATGAAGAACTACTGGACTTACATCTGCACTGCTCAGTACTTCATTATACTGTTCCTTCAAGCAGCTGTCATCTGTGTGTACTGCAGAGCGAGAACAATATATCCTGCTCTTCTCTATGCACAGTGTATAGAAAACACTGTAGTAGTTACTCTCTTCCACTCAACTCGGAGAGAACAAAGTCTGATATACAGTTTGCTAAGGTTTTTCAGCATGGCATAATGGCCATCAATAATGTTTCTACTCATGTATACACAGCAGCTTTCTCGTTTTAAAGTGAGTGTGTCCCTTTGACAGTTTTCTGTAGTCCTCGTTACATGCTGGAAGACAGTTCTGTAGACAAAGTGCTATATTTAAAGGGACTAGTAATTATTAGGAAATTATAGTACCAGTGTTTCAGCTCTGCTACATGCACGTCACACACACAGCACTGCTACATGTTTCAATTAAATCTAAAGTTTTCATATTCCGACCCATGCAAAATAAAAATAAGAATGGTCTTCTATGTCCTCAAACAGTGAAATGCATTACATAGGTGGGATTGAGAAGCAAACAATGTATCAGCTGATTTTACATGCAGAAAATTTTCTTTTCTTAGCTTGATATTAAAGAAGAAATTGAAGAGGAAGAAAAAACAGTTGAGGAATATATGGATAAAAAGATGGACGATGCGGAACTCTGCTTAGTAGAAAAAATGTACTGCATTTCTAGTCAGTGCTTGAACCAAATGAAAAATAAGAGGCCAAATATTAACACGGTACATATCCCATTTAGTCAATACTGTATGATATCTGTGTATTTGATAGAACTAAACACAACTGACTTGTAATATCACTTTCCGTTCTATAGGTTCTCCACGATTTGGAAAGTATCTCCAGCATCTCTTGTGGTTCCTGACTCCTGCTGCTTTTTGCTCTTGTATTTCATAAAACTATATTTTAGTAAAATGTTGTTAATCTTATTTAATCTGGAGAGCATACATTGAGAGGACCTGAGAAGAAGGTGACCTCCATTGGGCTTGCATACAGACTAGTGCGATGATCAAATTGCACCTTTTTAGATTTTGTGGTAGTTGTTTGAGCAAAAGTTAGAAATGGATCCAGCAGAGAGAAGTGCAAGTTCTCTCTTTATTTCCCATTCTTTTGGATCCCACTTCTGGCTTTGGCTCAAAAGTGACATGTCGTTTTCTAGACTAAGGACCCGTTCACATAGTCTTTTGGACACAGCTTCTCCATCTCAAAAGTATTCAAATAGCATGTTATTGAAGTTGCAGGGGGAAAAAAAAGGACACGTCAATTTTTGACACGGTGACAACACAGATTTGTGCATGTGGATCTGCTTGCAAATTTGCAGCAGGACTGCAAGGTTCAGCCTTGAATCTCCACTGAGAATTGTGGCAGAATTATGCACAAAGTGCTGTGTGACCATGCTCTAAGGCTTGTTTCACACAGGTTTTTGTGTCACTTTTCATGCAGGTTTTTGAGCCAGATGTTGAGTCAAACTAAGTGCACTATAAAGCAAGGATTTATGTTACTCCTTTTCTGCTTTCTGTCAAAACTGCCACAACCTCTAAGAGAAACGGCTCTTAGGGCGCGTTCATGTTGCGAAAATGCAGCAAAACTGCAGGTTAGATTTAGAGTACAGTTACAGCAGAAAATCCACAGCATTTTATTTTCCTCCTACGGGTGAGCAGTATTGGCTTTAATGCCATGCACTTTAATAGGAAAAGTTTCTGCTTTAAAAAAAAAAAAAATTGTAGTGTTTCTGCAAAATGTGAACATAACCTTACCAGGGCAGTCTGGTGATTCCAAGTGAATATTATATGCTTAATATGGTAATTTTGCAATATAATCTTATTGTAAAATCTTATAAAAGCTTCATTATGGCTGAATGGTAGAATCCAGATAGGATTTTTTTTTTTATTTCTAGAATGACCAAAAGAAAATATCCCTTCAGTGAAGAGGATTCCACTTGTTGGGATAGGTATTCTAAAATTGATCCTCTTGTGGCAAAAATGGCCAGGAAGAATTCTCTTCACTTTGAAGATTTGGGGTCTCTGCGTGACCTTAGCCCGTAAAGCTGCCTCTGGATGTTCTTCTTAAAAGGGCTTCTGCCACGAAGAGGGGCTTCTCCATTCTGCCTACCTGCTGATTCCTTTTGTTTTTGTAAATGGTTCAAGAACAAAGATCAAAAGGCTACAGCTCCCAAGAGGTCTAGGTTTCCAAGAAATACCAGAGGTTTCTCATTTGAGCCTCAGAATAACCCTAAGAACAAGGAGTCCCAATGATGCCAAAAGAAAGGTGGTGATGGGGGCAAGTCAACGCTGATTTCTTTTTTTCTGTGAACCACGCACTTTTTCATGCATGTGAAAATTGTTGTGCAGATATGTGATGTGTTTTTCTCACAATTGCATGTTTTCAAGTGCGAGAGGGGTCTGAGTTTCGGTAAAACAATATGGTGTTCACCTGTATAAATCTGGTCTTACTAGACAAGGATTACACATGACAAGAGGAGTGGACACCAAATTAGAAGGGAGACTCCTGCTAGCACGTTAGAGTGACTTTTCAGCAGAAACCTTTTGGGTAACTAAAATGTTATTGCTTCGAGACAACTACTGTTATGATACTATGTTATAAGTAGCAAAAGTACAAATCCCTTTCCCTAAGGCCTTATCCACACGGCCGTGAGGAACTCCGTAAACGGAATACCACAGCGGAGTCTGTCATGGTACCCCCAAAGACCCCATACTCGCCTCCAGATCCGTTGCTTGAAGTCCCGTATGACGCTCCACCGCGCATGCGAGTACAGCGAATGACGTGGGCGGGGCGCGTATTCACACTATACTTCCGCTGTGCTACAGCAGAAGTATAGTGTGATAGACTGCTTCCATTGACTACAATGGAAGCAGTCCATGCGTATACCCGCAGCAGATAGAACATGCTGCGGAATTTTGCAGCATGTACATTGAGCTATTAGGTTCAATAGAACCTAATAGCTTTAGTGAAACGCCATGGATTTCTGGCCGTGTGCATTAGGACTAAAGTGCTGGTCACTACCTGTCTCTCCTAGTTTGCTGGCCACTGCCTCTGTCAAGTGCAATCTCTAGTAACAAGAACCATGGAAACTTGGGGGGGATGATACACATGTTTGGAATACAAGGCTTGAAGGATAAGAAACAGACCTACTAAAAGGGGAGGAGGTGTTGTGGAGATGAATGTTTTCCTAACCTATAACACAGCCATTCAAGCTTCAGAGCATGGGAGTTCTGTAGAAACCATTGGGGTAAGAATACAAGGAGAGAACAACAGAAAGGACACCATTGTAGGCATTTACTATAGGCTGCTTGGACAAGCAGAAGATATTGATGAACTCTTTCTACATCGGATGGCCAAGCTCTCCAAAAAGCATGACATAGTGATCATGGGAGATTTTAACTATCCAGACATTTGTTAGGAATCTCTCTCAGGTAAAAGTAATGTTCCCACAGAGGGCAGTACAGATTCTAAAATGTAGGGTGGATCACAGAATAGAATCCTAAGAAACAGAGCTTGTGGCCACAAAAAGGGTAATCAGGAACTGGAAGACATTATAGAGAGGTTCATTTCTCTTTGTCTACAAAAAGGCTTTCATAGTGATTACAAGGATAATAGTCCTAGCTGTGGGAAAGATAACATTGAAACCCACTCCACAAATACCACACCAGATTCTATTTGTCCCAGTAAAAGAAATCTCACTAGGAGAATAAGTGTAGAGTCAGCTATATTAGCCATTATGCACAGTGATCCTCTCCAGCAAATATGAGGATCCAGAAATAAAGTGTAATGCACTAGCTAGGGCAAAAGCCTGTAAAGGTATTCAGGCAAAGCTGTCTAATACAATAACTCAACTTAGTTCTGATAAATCCCTACAATAAGTTTTAGAGCCACATTCTCCACCAGCCAGACTCAAACTGGTGTGCCATATTAGCTATGTTACCCTCTGCTCTAAAAATCCTGTAGCTCAACACGTTTCTAACGTCCAGTAATCAGACCTGTCCGTAGGAGCCATACAAATAACAATATACCAGTACTTCGTTTAAGAGACCCCAGACTACCATAATGGTTGTCAGCAAGATAGCGTGTTAATGCTGGGAGATCCCAGGCCTATACACTCTAAAACCTGCCCCCCTAATTATGGGGGCATGGCCCCCTTACCCCAATCATGAACAGGCTACCACAGTTCTGGAGCCACCTCTCACCTGCGTTGAATTTCTCCCAAGGAAGTGGCACAGGATATTTAGAGCCACGGTACTATAGCTAATGTGCCAAGACAGTTTGAGTCTAGCTGGTGGAGCACGAGGCTCTTACTTACTGTAGGGATTTATCTGAACTAAGTTAATGATTTATTGTATTAGACAGCTTTGCCTGAATACTTTTACAGGCTTTTGACCTAGCTAGTGTATTACACTTTATTTCTGGATCCTCATATTTGCTGGGGAGGATCACTGTGCATAATGGCTAATATATCTGAATCTACACTTGTTCTCATACTGATATTTCTTTTACTGGGACAAATAGAATCTGGTGTGGCAATTTTGGAATGGGTTTCAATTTTATCTTTCCTCTCCTATGTATCATGTCTAGAGCTGGGACTATTGTCGTTGTAATCACTCTGGAAGCCTTTTTGTAGACTATATAGAGAGGTTCATTTCTCTTTATGCCTTCAAGTTCTTCATTGCCCTTTTATGTGGCCACCTGCTCTGTTTTTATTTGTATTATCAAAAGTTAACTTTTCAGAATTTTATTCTGTGATGCGATAGACAGAAGTAATAGGTCCAACAATCCTCACTTACTGACATTTTCTCTTCTACTTTTTGGAAGATAAGCAAGGGGATCTGCTATCTTGGACCTAATTCTTACCAATCGGGAGGAAATGGTTAGGGAAGTAAGGGTGGCTGGGACCTTAGGAGGCAGCGATCATACTATCAATAAATTTTGGATAACAAGGGGGGGAGGAAGACCTGAGAAAACTCAGACCTCAACATTGGATTGCAGAAAGACAGATTTTAATGGACCCAGAAAGAGGGTAGGAAGAATCCAATGGCTGGATGATGTTAAAGACAAATGTCCAAGAAGGTTGGGAAATATTGTGAAATTAGATTCTCAAAGTGCAATTGTTAACAATTCCTAAAAAAAGGAAGAATAGGAAGCATTTAAATAGACCAGGATGGATGAACGCAGAACTTGTGCACATGCTAAAAAAAGAAAAATGTTTATCAAAAGGGAAAGAGGAGGGCAAATCTAAAGAGGAATATAATGCAGCCTGCAGAAACTGTAGAGCAAGTGTCAGAAAGCTAATAATGAATTGAGGCTTGCAACAGAGGCCAAGAGCAATAAAAAATGATTTGGGGGGGGGGGGGGGGTGTGGTGTATGTCAAAAGCAAAAGAAAAGTCAAAGATGCTATTGGATGCTTACAAGATGAAAATGGTGAATTGGTTAAAAATGATGTTGAGAAGGCCGAACTTTTAAATTCCTATTTTATATCTTTTTTCTCTTGGAGAGTAAATGCAACATCAACTTACATGTGCTATTACGGAAATAAAAGACAGGGCTATCTATAAACAATGACTTACATCTTAGGATACTCAAGGGAGCAGCAATTTCTTGGAAAATAAAAGTCCCAGAAGTTTGCTGAAGGGCAAATCTTGTCTCTACCTTTAAAAAAAGGTGGATCCAGGAAATTCCAGGCCTGTGAGCCTGACTTCTATACAGGGAAAGATTTTGAGCAAATTATTAAACAGCATGTATACAAGTACTTGGATGAGAATGGAGTAATTAACCAGAGCCAGCATGGGTTTGTAACAAACAAGTCCTGCCGGACAAATCTATTTTCTTTCTATAACAGAATCACAGACTGGTTGATCAGGAAAATGCAGTAGATTATAGTATATCGTCTTTAATAAAACATTTGACAAAATATCTCATACCATACTTATTGAATAAATGATCAAATATGAGATTGCATGGCACTCGCAGGCTGTGCGATGTGCATGCGCGTGTGATGTGATGTTTCCCATTGAATCCTCTGACACATGTGGAACATGTTTCCCAGAAGCGATGTCAGGTGTCTTTGAATGAAAACCGCCTCATATTGGCGTGAAAAAACGCACATTGGTAAGCGTGATATCGGCCTGATAATGTACTTGCCTATGTGAATGTAACTGGCTGAGTGATTGTACTCAAAGAGTTGTCATAAATGACTGCACATCCAACTGAATGTGTAAAGTGGGGTACCACAAAGCCTTGTCCTAGGCCCAGTATTCAACATTATTATAAATTTTCGGAAGGAGGGACTTGAGGAGAAACATCAATTTCGCCGACAACATAAAGCTAGGAGGAATAGCTAACACCAGAGAAGAGAGAGGATTCAAAAAGATCTAGAAAAGCTTGCACAGTGGGTAATGACTAACAGAATGGTATTTAACATGGAGAAATGCAAAGTTCTACATCTGGGCAAGAAAAATGAAAAAAAAAGCACATACAAAATGGGAGGAATTGGGCCAAGCAGCAGCACATGTGAAAAAGACATGGGAATACTAATAGATCATAGACTGAACATGTGCCAACAGTGTGATGCAGCAACAAGAAAGGCAAATACAAGTCTGAGATGTAATAAGAGAAAAAGAGTCTAGATCAAGTGAGGTAATTATCCCCCTCTACACTTCCTTGGTCAGAACTCATATGTATGGAATAATGTGTCCAGTTCTGAGCACCCCAATTTAGAAAAAAAGACAACAAACTAATATAAGTTCAGAGAAGAGTTACCAGGATGGTGAGCGGTCTGCAAATCATATCTTATGAGGAACCGTTGTTAAAGGATCTGGAAATGTTTAGCTTGTAAACAGAAAGCTGAGAGGAGACTTAAGGCTCATTTAGACCGGACAAATGTTGGGCCAACTATGCCCGACTCTCATCCCCGTGCTGCTGTACGGGAGTTAGTATCACTGGCTCACAGCAGGGAGGCTGGAGGAGAGTTCCCTTCTTGCTCTCCCCCACCCCTCTCCATTGACTTAACATAGCAACAGTCCACAGCATGTCCACAGGAACGCACGGATTCTAAGTGTGGAATCCCGCAGTGGATTCCACCCGTGCCCACAACCATGGGACATTTTAGGAATTTTCTTACCTGTCTGGCTGCGGTGCGGGTCTCCTCTGTCCCGGGCAGATCTTTCTTCTGCACGGTGGATGCGTCGACGGGCCACACGCATGCACAGTGCTTCCCCACCCCCCAAATCTGCTTTCCCACGAATCTGTGGCACGTCCACAGTGTCAGCTGTGGGTCGGACAGCTTCCATTGACTTCAATGGAAGCCGTCTGTGCAGGAATCAGCAGAAAATGCAGCATGCTGCGATTTTTTTTTTTTCCCCACATGAGCGATCTGCACGCTGGTAAAAAAAAAAAAAGACATCCACATGCTTTTAATTGTTTTGCGGGTGCTAATGCATCCCTATTGGCAGCTGGATTTGTAGGTGCCCAGCAAATCAAATCCGCCTGTGGACATTGTGCCTAACTGAGCCGAGATTTACTAATAGCCTTATTAAGAGCCGTGCTGACCAGACTGTTAGGAGGTGTTGAGACCAGTGGATGCATGAGGGCACACACACAAGGCGACCTCAAAAGACCACCAGAGAAAGCATCATCTGACGGGCACAAGCAGCTCCAAGCATTCCGTTGCCTGCCAAGCAGAGACATGTGGTACCATCATTACAGCCAGTGTGTCTGTCTGAACCATTTCCAGGCACTTGGCTAAAGGGCATTTGGTCTCATGGTGTCCAATACGTGTACTGTGTTTACACCCACCCATTCTCAGTTTACAATTTGTTTTGTTTTAAGGGTCTATATAAATGATTTATGCTGGAAGGGCTCTCTGCTTTTGGTAGGAAGGAATGGTCCAGGGAAATACATTTTTCTGGATGCCCTCATACTAGTACCTCCACTTTTAGTCTGGTTCCAACACAGTATCAAATTGGGATGGGGCTTAGTCCCCCTTCCCTCCCCCCATATGTCAGTGATGTGCCTACAAGAGGCTGGCAGAATGGCTTATTTCAATAACTAACCCCTCCCACCCCATTTTTTTTCTTTTTGTCACAGCTGACAGCGAGAAGGCGGCTGTCTTAGTTATTGAAGTACCTTTATAGCTATGCCATAAATGCCTCACCTATTGAGAGAGGAGGTACACATTCCCCAAAAATGTAGAGGATAGGTAATGCCACTAGATGTCATAAACGTTTACTACATGCTAGATTATTGAACTAAGTTTTTCAGTATGTAGTACACGCCCTCTAGTGGTGTATATAGAAAACTGCACGTGGTACAATATAGATCATTTTAAATAGGACATTCACTCCTGATCCATTGCTTTTAGTAAATACTTGTATACCAGATGAAATCATTCTGCTGTTCCTCTGTAGTTTTCACTACACATCCAAATAAATTGAGAACTGAATACTACCATGTCCCTACACACTGAGACTCAGCAAATCAATGATTGGATAGGGTCAGACTATGCAACCACTCAACGCATGCAGAGGCCACTTTCTAATCTGACATACCACACTATGATGGTTCTGTGTATGTTGCTCACTGTATATAACTAGTAAAGCATACACTGGCTATGGAGCTATAAAGTACGTATACCTCCGACTTCGTAGGAATCTAAAAAACAGAAGAAAAAAAAAAATCCATGTTCCATTATATGTTGTGCACTGCCATCCAATATCCGTTCATACAGTGTATGCCTTTCTGCTGCGGTTGCAGTGGTGGGTAGGATAGACTTTTATGGACTACTTTCGTTTACGCTGCCATTACCTAGCAGTCATGCAGTGCATTTTTGCAACAAATCAAGTTCCCCAGTTCTATTAAAATACCTTCAAAGTTCCTAAATGCCACCCATGTACAGCCACAAAAAAAAAAAAAACTTTGTTACATTAAATGTGTATGGAGTGAGTGCTTAGTGTGCAATCCAGATTCTGGTAACCAATCAGGTCCCAAAGCCTACAAACCGCCTTACAGGGTGCAGTTGGTGATTATTCTCACTCCCAGAGTAAAGACTTGCCCCTCCCCTTCCCCTTCAATTGATACTTGAAGGTCAAAAAGCAATTGACTAAGGGGTGGTACACTGCCAACTGAAGGGGTCACTGGTAGGCTGTGCAGGGATTAGGATCATAGACTGTAATCGTACTCCCTGCTCTGTCCCTACGGAGGTACTTGAACAGGAAACTGCCGTTTCTGCATTTAGAGGAGTTCTGCGAATCAAATCTAAGAGCCAGGGTTCTGGTGTCATTTTACAGCAGTAATATGGGCTTTTAAATGGACATAGCTTTAGCTGGAATAGTCACACAGCAGCACTTATGTGAAGCCAGGCTGAATTACAAGTGTCCTTGGTAGACGAAGATTAGATCAATGAATTGTATTATCAGCACACTGTACCGCCCCACTAGTAACCCGATGATGGCATTATATGAGGGGGGAGATTCACCAGCTTATGATCTGGGAAAACAAATAAAATCTAGATGTGCAAAAGAAAATATTTAAACGTTCATCACTTGGAAAGGATTAAACAAGTAGATGTTGATGCTTTCAGGTTGTGTTTATTCACAAATGTTCCTTTTGTGCAGAGTTTTCTTTCAATGTTATATCATTCCATTGTCATACATACAGATCAAACAATTCATTAAAAATGCAATTCTATAATAAAGTTGCAAAAATCAGGTAAGATTGTAAAACATGCCATTTCAATAAAACATTTTGTAGGCAGAACAGAGGAACTACATCCAGTTTTAAAGCATAGAAAAAAAGATCCTTTATTCCAGCGCTACCAAAAAAAAAAAAAAATCTGTTTTTTTTTCTTTAAACTTTACTAGTTAACATTAACATGTTCTGGAAATGCAGATTTTCTGTGCAGATTGTTGCTTTGGCCAGACATGTTAATGATATTTAGAAAAATCTCATCCACAAGCTGCATAGTTTTTCCATGTGGAAATTTACCAGTGGTGTGAATTTTTCAAATCTGCACCTTGACAGATAAGAGGAATGATTTGGGTGGATATTTCCATTGAAATCAATGGGAAAGAAATACACAATCAAATCCTAGCGCTGTGGTTTACCTCTGGATCCACGGCAAAAGCCGAAGAGGCAGATTAAAAAATCAATACCTCCCATCACCAATCTTTTGCTGCTCCTGTGCCCACATTCCTCTTCACCGGCTTCCAGTAGACATGTGTTGGTACTTCATTGCTGGAGAAGGGACCAGTTGGGGAACCAGGGACGCATAGTCTTGGCAGCAGATTGGCAAGAGGAATATTTTGCAATTAGTTAATTAGCTCCGGAATTCACAATCTGCCACAAAATCTACTTGATTTGGTGCAGATTTGCTGCACATTTCTCTGTGGTTCTTTGAAGATCTGCTGTGGAAATTTCATTCAGCAAATGTGTTGTGTGAATCTAGTCAAGTATAATTAAGGCCTGGCTCTAGGTCAAGTGGACCACAGCTGGGATATGGAAGACCTGAATAAGGTGTTGTCCGGTTGCTAAACAACCCCTTTTCAATAGGACCCACTGCGTAAAAATACAAATACTTATCCCTGTGCGGCCGTCGGGATCCAGCGCTGCAGCTCGCTGTGGTCCTGGAGTTTGTTGCGCCAGAAGAGGTCACAGAAAATCAGCGACTGCTACAGCATGATGCTCTTGACCCCCTGGTAGCATGGTGCTCAGGATGTGGGTGTCGATGCCAGGAGAACAGACCGGTGATGCTGCAGCATCTCATTGGCTAAAGCAATCACCTGATTTCCTATGACATCATTTATCACAGGAGACCACAGCGGGCTTCAGTGCTGGATCCTGGCGGCCATGGAGGGATAAGTATATTTCTATTATTTTCACACTGGGGTTCCTATTGAAAAGCTGTTGTCCAGTAATCAGACGACCACTTTTAATAGTGAGAATCATCTTAATATATCATAAATGCATGTGAACTGATCACTCGATTGAAGTTTTTTTTTTTTCACCCCACTACTAATTTCTTGGATGAATAGACTCTGTAGTGAGTCAAATCCTCCTAAGTATTGTTCCCATTAGTGTCACTGGAATGTAGCCAACATCTAAACAAGGGACCAATCAATGGCAGGTTGCTTAGAATGTTATGTCGGATTTCAATAAAAAACACATACAAGGTCACAGACCTCATGAAGGTGATCTACTCATGCATTTACCATCCTGACTGCATGTCCACTTTTATAGATCACAGACTTAATTACACAATAGTGTCTTCCAATAGAACAATCTTTGGTTAAGAAAGAAATTCTGATTAAACGAATGCATAGTAAAAAATTAAGAGGAAAACACTTAATTCTGTGCACGTAAAAATGGGAGCCCGCTATATGTCTAGAGGGTTGTAACCAGGACGGGGCAAAGAGAACAGTCACTGACATCAGGTATATACAACTATAAAAGATGGCTGCATCTCTTCATACAAAAGTGACATCCAATCAGAAACAAGTAGAAAAATAACAGCCACACTTGTCAGTTAACAGGTCGTGTAGTGGTTCCATGTCACCTGTATTCCACAAGGCAGACGTTACACCAGGCTACTAGTAAGGTGGCCATTGCTTCTGCAATCGGTTTCATAACGTTATATTGCTCTATTAATAAGAATGCATAGAACGCGAAAAGCAGCAAGTCTGCAGCAGAACACCTTGTCCCTAAATCCATACCACAGGCCGGTGAACAGTAGTGCCCAATGCCCTCCCTTATGCCATAACAAGGAGCACCATATACAATGGCTAGATTCAAGTTTAATGGATATTTTAACGTCCTCATTCCCTGCTAAAGTGTTTATTGCTATTAGTCCTCAGCATTTTGAAGAGTAAGGCCTTGTGATGCAATGTAGTTCTTATCTTTTTTTCTGAAGTCCAAACCAGAAAACCTAAATGGAGAAGTGTTAAAAAAGTCATGTCTTCTGGATCGGATACTAGTTTTGAAATAAAAAAAATAGTGAAGCCCAATCCGGGTTTGTTTGTGCCCTATTAATGCGTACAGATGGGGGTTCCCTCTTATGGAGTAACCAGTGAGTCTGTGCTGTTAAACTGAAGACTTGCTAGATGCTTTGCAATAGCAGTTAATTATGTTGGTCACAGCGATGGCCAATACCTTTATGGTTAATTTACATTGCTATAGCTGAGGTGTGTGTGCTCTTCAATATTTTATTTGAAGGAAAACCTTCATTGAAAGAGGAGTCCTTTCTACTGCTTGCTACTAAGAACAATTCCTGAGATTATATACACATATATACACAGAGTGATAATTAAGCTAGAGGTGTTCTGGGTTCTCCAGTGTTAAAAAAAACAAACTATGGGGCAGAACCCATGTATACTCAGTAGGGCCCGGGATTATATATTTCTTAAAAAAAAAAAAAAACTGCTGCCAAATGTTGCCACCAGGGGAAGATGTGGCGCTGTTGAAGTGTAAGACATAGGACTACATCACAATTAATGGCTAAGAACCACAGCCATACTTACTCATATAAAAAAAAGGGCAGGTATAAGCAACACATCCCTCAGCAGGCAGACTGCTATACGGAAGAGCATGGTAATTATGGCAGCTGGCAGTGATTTTTAGATCTTTCTACGATCTTGCTGACAAAAAAAGTTTACCCAACCAGGCACATTCAGTCAATGTAAGAGTCATAGCACTGCAGTCCTACTATACCGATCTGAATAACAGATTGATAGACTTCTTTCACCAGCTGCATTATATACACCATACCATTCATGTCCCTAGTGGCAACATTTGGTACTACTTTCTTCTTCGAGAAATCTAATCCCCATATCTCACTGATTATACATACCTACTTTTATTGGTTTCTCCCCATAGTTTTTTTTTTGTTGGAGACTCTGAAAACCTCTAGTTTAATTATCACCCTGCATACAAAAGTAAACAGACAATGGATACAACCAATTAAGCTAGCCTCTTTCATTATTGTGCCGCTACTGCTCCAGCGTTGCATGTAAATGCCCTATTTCCATGTAAAATCATCCTATAGTAGTATTTAGTCCCTTTATTCTAATCAAAGTTATTCTAGTAACATACTTCCAATGGATATTCTGTACGAAGCCTGACATCTGCATAGATTTGTTGTTTGCGAAGGTTTCAAGGCCCACCGTGATCTCCGAGTGGGTAAGATTTTGTAAATGGCAGTGCTTCAGCCTTCTGAGGAAATCTGGATTCATGTTGGACATTGTACACAGGTTACAATGAGAAAGATACATAATGTGTAACGGAGAAGCCTATGTGATTGCTTAGTGTACTTTCTGGTTATGGCAGTATGGATGTAGTCAATAAGATGTAACAACTGTAGAATTTAGTGTTTCCTTCAACTATATTACAAACATCTGAAAAAGGATGGAAAAATGTATTGCTTAGTACTATCCCATGAAGACTATACCTGACAATCTATGCATTTAAAGTAACTAAATGCGTAGATGTGTTCATACTGTAGGAATAAGAATTGCCATATATACAAATATATTAATAGTAGCTTCAATTTACCATTACTTCGTGCATACCAATAATGCACTGTGATGTGCTCCCTACTTTTAGTGGTGGCTGCTTTTGTTTTTATATATAGTTGTGTGCTTAAAGGGGTTGTTCAAGAGTTCAATTCTTAAGAAAAAAATAGCTAACATCCTTGACATGCTCACCTCTTTACTCCCCGCTACTAGAGCATCAGTGCTACAGGGGCAACAGGCCACCTTTACTTACAGGCTGTCATCAATGACACTAAGAAGGGGCACATGACTGCTGCAGGCAATCAGTCATATGCAGTATGTACTGGCATCACAGTGTGGCAGGGATTAAAGAGGGGAGTACAGAGTTTCTTTTTATTTTAGGACATTTGCTGGTTTTTGAACTCTTGGACAACCCTTCTAGCGCACTGGAACAGCCTTTAAAATATCTTAGGAAACAAGTTGAAAGTGACTAAGAGTGGAGGAATGACAAACTGAAAACATTTTGTTGTGTGCATAGATGAACACTGGGATGGAATGGTCAAGTTCACCTCTCCGCACACGGAGATCTAGTCATTGGCTGTTTCGGCTTCTGCGGGACCTCTAATAAGCCTCCTGATGCCCCTCTTTCCAGCTGGCCCCTTGGGCTTTGCAAAGTTTTGCTTATGTGCATGCTGCTTTGGATGCACTTCATCATATAGAAAATCTGATGTCAGTTCATCTCCATTGTCGATCTCAATCTGTGCAAATAAAATGGGAACAGTTAGTTTATAAATTTGTAATATATGTTATGCAGTATCAGAAACGGTAGACAAGTTGCTGTGCACACTGCACAAGCTGAAAAGTAACAGTGTCAGGTTCCTCTTAAAGGGCTTGTCCAGGATTAGGAAAACATGGCTGCTTTCTTTTAAAAACGGCACAGCATCCGTCTATAGGTTGTGTCTGGTTCTGCAGTTCAGCTTCAATGAGTGTAGGAGAACGCCCACTTGACAGATTAAAATCACTGGGAGACGAGTCTAACGGAGGTCGGTGTGGGAGAATAGGGAGGATTGAAGAGACAAAAGGCAACCTGTAAGAGTCAGAGGGGCCGTGACTGGAAAATTATCCAGCCAGCCTCGCAGAAGGTCCAATCTAGTTGTAATACTACAGAACAATACTAGAAAAATTTGTATCAACTGCATCTGCTGAAGAAGTAGTAACTTTCAACAGTGCAAAAGATGGAGACAACATTACCTTTTTAACAACTTCCATCATTAGTTGTTTTTCAATCACATCCAACAATGGACTCTTGCAGCTGGAATACAGCATCCGCTCTCGTATACTGCAGTTATATCCAGGCATTGAGTAAATAAACACTGCAAAAATATAAAAAGGACAAACAGTTGGAATATAATTCTAGAATGCAGATGAGCAGCAGCACTGGCCCTTGTAGAACAATCTGGATCATTCTAGCTCGGCATTAATGATCCATTATCTGTTAACATTTTTATATAATTACATTACAGTCATGGAGGTGCTTTATAATGGACACCAGAATGTTCTACATAACTACTATATGGCTCCATCTGTTAACCTCTTTCCCCTCTGTGATGTACATGTACGCTACTGAGGTGTGACGCGGCCTTGGGAGCAAAGCCTGCTTCACAACTGGTGTGTTCCACTTCTTTGTGACAATCGACACGCACAGCTAACAGCCACAGCCAGAGCAAGCGTCAGTCTCAGCAGTTTGAGATTGCATGGTCAATCCTGAGTGTGATATGTAAACTACAACCCCCTCCCCGGATCATTATCGGACCCCCATGATGCAATCATGGGGTGCCAATGATTGCCATGGCAAGCCAAGGCCTACTGAAGGCTCTCACGGCAACCCAAGGCCTACTGAAGGCTCTCACGGCAACCCAAGGCCTACTTAAGGCTACTAAAGCTGCCATTGTATTTAACCATATTACGCCCTGCTTGGAAAAATTAAAAAAAAAAGTTATGGCTCTAGGAACCCGGGGATGAAAAAAAAAAAAAGAATTGAATGCCCAAAGATGGTTGGTGGTTAAATTAGATGTGAGTGAATGAAAAACTAAAAGGACTACTGAACACATTCTTTTTGTTATCTGGAAAACAACTGAAATAATTGATATTAAAAACAATTGATATTAAAAACAATATAGTACCTATAGAATCCAAGTAATCCCCTTCGTGAGAATGCTTATACAGGAAAAAGTGGTAACGTGCGGCATCTTTTGGGATTCTCGCTGGCAAGTCCTTCACTTCTGTGTATGCAGTGTTTGCCAAGACGATGGTTTCATTTTTTATGTCAATTTTCTGTGAAGAAATAAAAGTACTAATAAGAAGGGTAGTTGAATCCATGACATAGAATGCATCTTACATAGGGCTAACAGATGTGCCTGGAGAGCGCCACAATCAGAACGGACATGTCCTGTATAGGGGCTACATTGGTCAAATAAGGAAATGCTAAGATTAACCTGTACTTTATCGCACAACTGAATGTAAAGCTTTCACTTCTAATAAGCAATTATAGAAAACAGCAGCGATGCATGGATTCACCGACACGCTGCAGAGTTAAAATCTGCATTGCAGGTCAATTTACACTGTGAATGGTTTGATAGCGCATGTCCAAGATAGGTTGCGTTTACAGTTTTTTTTTGTTTTTTTTTTACAAGTTAACATTTAGTGACAGACCATGGACTAGAAATAAAACACGGAATAAGACTCGCCAGTCTCTTATGCTCAGTTTGATACAGAATGCGACATTTCCAGTTAGGGTTAATATGGGTAATGTTCATTGTACACTAAGGTTAATTTCACACAGGCGAGTGGAATATTAGGCTGCTAACCTCGGCCCGATATCACACAACATGTGATTTCCCCGAGAATGCGAGGTGTTTTTGTATCAAAAATATTTTGCATAACTTCGGGGAAGTAGTGGTGTGATGCCGCGGCCGGCCCCATTGCAGACAATGGGTGATGCATGTCCTATCCATAGATAGGACTTGCCACAATTTCTTTCCCACATCGCTCTAGTTTTTCTCACTCGCCATAGCAGCTCTAGTTACACGACAAAACATCACTGTATTGTGACATTTATCATAATCTAAGATTACTGGAGTGAAGCAAGCATCGCTGATATAGCGCGGGATACCAGGTGATCACATGAGCAAGCCCATACAAGAAGCGGCACTCCAACATTATTTCCATTGCCCTTATTGCAGTTTACGTAGAGATAAAGAATTGGGAAGGAGAAGATTAACTATCATTTGTACATCATTCAGTCTGTAGGGAGGTGTAACATTTGCCATTACTGGTTATCTTTGGAAACATATGTGACACCAAGATTATTTAGAAGTGTCTTCATAGTGTAAGAAGTCCTCAAACCGGAGAACTCTGGAACACAATTTTCAGTCATAGTTTTATTTTAGATTTAATGAAAAGTACAGCACTATAACAAATAACACAATACATTCTATGTTCAGTCTATGCAGTCCACTCATACAAGAATCATACCGGTATTAGTAAGGCAGAGCTCACACGGCTGTAATGTGTGCCGCACACGAGGCAGCAAGTACATAACGACACTGCGTACTTGCTGCCAATCGCCATGTACTATCGTGGCGTGTATGCAAAGATAGAACATGCTATTTTACTTGCACACGCATTTCACACAAGGTGTGTGAGCGGCAACATGAGAGCCTATCGCTGATTAGTACAGAGTCTTACACACACAAAACCCGCGCATGTAATTCGCTGTCACCAGACGCTCGTGTGAGCCTGGCCTTAATCTGTAATTACAGCCTTAGTGATAACTGTGTGACAAAGAATTAATGCAGCAAATGGTAACTAAACTGAAGTGTGTGCAGGATGGTAACATATGACGAAACGTGCATTACACACTATATATTATTTTAGGATACACACTATAGCATATAATTGTGGTCACAAACAAAATAAATAATATTTAATATACCGAGTATTTTGGGTACAAATGAGCAAGCTAATACATCAGAGAGTTTCCTACAAAGTGTAGCTAGACTTTCAGATGAATGTTCATGTGTGTACATAAGGAATAATAACTCAGTTTGTCTCCTGCATTTTATTTTACCACTTTTCTCCCTCCATATGCTGTAGCTCAAAATTTCAGTTTTCCCAGAGCTAATGGATGGAGACTAGCTGCTATGATGTGTTCTATAGACAGCACACACAGAAGAGGAGACCCTGCTCCCCCATATAGAGAAACAGCAGCATAGAGAACACTATACAGAAGTACTGAGCAGTGTTCGGAATCCAGCAATGGAAAGAGACCGTAGAAGCAGCAGCATCTCTGTATGTGTGTGTTTCTCTCTTGTCCTCCTCATAAGCTTCTACAAGCAGTAAATGTAACTTGTGGTATTAGGCCATGTTCATACAGGGCACATTTGCTGCGGATGTTCCGTGGAGACCCTCTGCATGGAATATCTGCTTCATTTACAGTAGCAGTAAAGTAGATAAAATTTTCTAAATCTCATCCCCATGCTGCATAAAAAAACAAATTAAAAAAAAAACCTGCTACCGAAATTGATCTGCAGCATGACAATTACAGCAGCGGATTTTCAGTGTGGATTCCACCTCCTCAAATGAGGGGGAGAATACAGCACCAAATTCTATATCAAAATCCACAGCAAATGGTGCACTTTTTGAGATGCAGACCTGCTGCAGAATGTCCTCTGCAGACACTCTGTGTGAATGTAGACTTAAAGCATGGACGTCTGTATATAGATTTTATACATGGAGAGTAATGGCTCATTCGCATGGCTGTATTAACGCTGCATATTTTTTTTAAGCAGTGAATAGAACCCATTGCTTTCAATGAGTTCATTCACATGTACATATTTTTTACACGCTGTCAGCCATTGTGAAAGAATATGAGGCATATCCTATTTTGGTAAACAGCCCAGCGCAAATACGCAGTGAATATGCAGGAAACCTGTTTGTGCAGCAAAACAATGGGCCCTTCTGTATATTTTTCTTGCACTTGTAAATACGCTGCGTATTTACCTGCTCAAAAACCTGCAGGAGAAACCAAAACTGCCAGGTGTGCCTTCAGCTATTGACTGTTCCAGTAATACAACAACTCATATTTTACTCACCAACTGAACATAATTTAGCTTCTTATTCTTCAACTGATCGAGTGCCTGAAACGCATCTCGCTCTACTGGGAATGCAACTCCCTGAATGGTCTGGTGTTTAGCATCTACAGATACCGGTGTATGAGTCTGAAGAATTACATACAATAAAACAACATGTTATTAGTTACAGTATCTTACGTTTTACCCCTTCCTGTGCTATTGACAAGTGAAGGATAATATCATTTCAGCATATTTAGCGTTGTGGATTTTAATACGGATCCACAGCTGATTTCACGCTTCCCCATGTTGCCAATCTGTTACACCAATTCAGCTACGTGTGAACGTGCTCTTAAATTAATTACATAATTAGTTATTACAGTCGATCAATGCCATGTATATACAAATTATAAATTAAATAGAAAGTGAAAGTTAAAAACATTATGTCAACATTTTAAAAATCAATGTTGCTTCCAAAATAAAGTAAACAAGTGGAAATAAATATCTGATAAAACAGTACATGTGTATATATTTGATATGCTGCAATTGAAAAAAGACGAAGTTGAAAATCCTAAAAACTTTCCTCAATTTTGGCGATTGTAATAAATATATGCAAATCATATCAGTCTACTTTCACCACCTAAATAAAGTACAGCATGTGATGAAAAAAAACTAAGTGTCAGGATTACTTGGAGGTGTAATACCTTCACAGAGTTATTCCATGTTAAAGTGGCATACCAGATTTACAAAATTTGGCCTGGTCATTAAGGTACAAACAGGCTTGGTCTTGAAGGGGTTAAACAACGTTGTATACCTCTTCTAATGTTAGAAGGGAACCTGTCATGTTGAACATGGTGTCTGGTCTGCAGGCAGCTTGTTTTAGAGCAGATCGCTAAATACTTTTCCCACAAAACTATATATTTAAATCCCTGTGCTTTTTATGCTTAGGAGTCCAGTGGGCGGTCCCATCAGTGACCGGCAGCCTTTCCTTTATGGCTGTGCCTACAGAACTGGCTGTCAATCGCCAAGTAGTACCGTCCATTGGACCCCCAAGCATAAAATACACAGGGATTTAAATGAATAAAATACAATACTAACTATTTCCACAAAGCTACAAAGTGGAGTCACATTATTATGACCACCAGTTAAAGTCCAAAGTAACCGCCAAGCGCCACACGGACAGCAGCGAGACGGGCTGGGAGTGACTCAATAAGGTGCTGGTGGGTTGTCTTAGGTATCTGGAGACATGCCGACGGCAGTCCATCCTACAGTTGCAGGAAGGTGCGTGGGGAAGGATCCATAGAGCAATCACGACAATCGAGGTGGTCCCTCAATTGGGGTGTTAGAGTGTCAATGTAGGACTTGGAAGTCTTTGTTGTGTTTTTCCAACCGCTGTTGGACATTTCTAGTCGTGTTACCTGTCTCACTGTATTGCTGGGAGATCCCATCTGCTCCTTTGGAAGACAAACAGCATGTACAAGTATACATGATCTGCAAGGATGGACTAATAATCAAGTAACAATGCTGCCATCAGCTCGTGTTCTTCCAACAATAGTTGTAGGGTTTTTTTCTCTGATGTTTCACACCAACATCTATTTGTTCGATGAAGCAGAAAACGTGACCGATTGGAAAAGGCAACGCTTTCCCAATCAGCAGTGCTCCAATTCCGATATTCCAATGCAAATCTAAGCCTTTTCTTCTGATGCCCCTTTGTTAGCATAGGTGCAGTGACCATCCGTCTGCTTTGGAGCCCCATATACAGTAGGGTTCGCTGAACTGTTTTACACACACACCTGGTAATCCCCCGGTTCATTTTCATGATGAGCTGCGCCATTGTAGCAGAAGTTAATCTCGGCCAACAATGTCCTGTGTTGCTCAGCAGTTTCCACGTTGGTTACTCTCAATGGTGCCATTTGTCCACTCAAGATACACTTGCACCACGGTAGCACGCGAGCCGTTCATAAACTGCACCGCTTGAGAAATGCTTGCCACCCTTGGCCTGAAAGCCAATAACTATCCCTCTTTGTAAGTGATCAATTGCCCCTTTTACCCATGACAACAAGTCATATATGAGCAGACAGCCCATCGCACACCTTATATACCTACCAAGTCAGATCACGATACGTCACTTCCTTCATGGGCTAAGAGCTGCCAACGCCAGAAGTAAGACGTGGTCATAATAATGTGACCAGACCGTGGATATAGCAATCTGCTAAGCATCTTCCTGCACTACAGCATGCGCACACAGATCAGATGCATATACAACATGACAGGTTCTCTTAAAAGGTGGACACCTAATCTGTCAGGGAACTACATTCAGGAGGGGATAAATAATGCTTAATGGCCCCAATGCAAAAACTTTACCAGGGTCCCGACTACCAATGAGTTATAATACTGGTCCCTCCTCAGACTTTGTGGGCCTTCTCAAACCGTGGAGTTTCAGTGTGACTGTACCCGTTGCACATCATAGAGTATGACTACACTGCCCACATTCTCTGGGAAGTTTCCACTGCAGCATACCCTTATATTCACGCCCCTTATTACATTATTTGCAATCGTCTTATATAAAAAGAAAGCTTGCAAACAGAAAAATGCAAAGACTGGTTGTGAAAGAATTCAAATAACGTAATATACTCTGCAAATCAGGGAGTCGTATAGCCTGCCTATGAAATATAGATTAGACTGCTGTAAAACAATGTAGCCGGAGCCAATCCATTAGTAAATATATATTAGGGATTACAGAGAAAGCAGCTGCGTAATGCCAAATAAGGATGTCATAGAAGGGAACCCTGATTGGGATCTCCCACTACAAGCCAAAAAGGTTGGGTTTGAGATATCCTTGTATTTATTCTATTTAGCGGTTGGCTAAACCAAATCTCCTGCATTTTCTCCCAATACAGAATACATCTTACCTCATTCAGTTTGATTTGCCGCAATTCCTCTTCTGATGCAGTAAGAGGGGCAGGAGCCGATCTGCACACCAAGTATTTATGGTACCCATTCAGCGAAACGTCTTCCTGCACACAAAAACGACATTCAGTGGCACAAAGGACTAACAGTTTTGCTGAAAAACAATATTTCTGCTGACGTTTCCCTTTCTAACATGATTTTCCAGTGTAATCGCTATGAGCAACATTTCTGCTTTTATCAATGAGCAGAACACAATTCTCTCCTTCTCTGACATGAAGCCAGAATAGTTCGTGTTTTGGTTAGCTTGGCGCTTCAATGTATTGCATGGTTGGCCATTCGTGTGCGTGGCTAGCATGTAACGCTACATTTACCCTGTAGTAGAAATGTGTGTCTGACCATTGCTTTGCGCAGTGACAGTTGATCGCCAGGGGTTGGAGAAGCCAGACTGCAGCTGACCGTCGTCCTGGTCACGTTATAAAGGGGTTTCCTTTAATATATAACTGGAATCCGTAACATTTTCAGTGCTGTATTCAACTGCTGAAATGCTAAAAATCATAGCAAGAAAAGCACAAAATCTCTGTGTGCAAGCAGATAGAGTAATGATCCTTACTGGAAAAGCAAGACTCCAGCAAGAAAAAGAGTTAAGTTAAAAGGAAAAAAAAGCCCTCCGTTTTCTGCCTCCTGCTATACTTTATACAATGCTGCAGTAACAGGAACTACAGTTTGACTATATGAGAAAGGTGAAGCGCTGAGCGAGAAGCCTGCAATGTCTTTCAGTCTAAATGCTCTGCACGAGCGCTGAGGACCTTAGCGGTGATATTAAAAGACTGTCAGTCTGTGTAAAAGGGACATTAGTCTCAATGAGCTGGTTCTTAGCACTTATGTTTTATCTCCTGCAGGTTCTTATCAGTTAGTTTTTGACCACAACAAAGAGAAACTTTGTCCTCATAAATTGGCTGATAAAAATGGTCAGGAGAGGAGAAAGTAGAAGGAAATTAATCCCTCAGTCTAGCTTCACTGACAGATTACATTCTGAGACTTAAGGTCCATTTACACACAGAGATATCTTTCAAAAGATTGAAAGATCAGCGATCATTTTGCATAAAGTGCTAATAGGCACTAATTGCTATTAGTACTTTATTAGCTTCATTTGCATGCAAATGAGCTTCTGGGAGCTGTTACAGAACTCAGCAGGAGGTCTGAGCTCTGTAATTAGCTCCATTGTTCAGTCACAGCTCCCTCAGCACCATGGACAGCAAACACAGCCTGTGGTCTTGCTTATCAGCTGTTCTGCTGAAGGATGGTTTTTAAGCAAAACTGAACACCATGCTTCGGCCGAACAGTAGAAGATGGGCACATTTCAGGCCCTTTTAGACACAATGATTTTCGCTCAAAGCTTTCTTTTGATTGATAATCGTTGTGTCTAACTGCATTGACATCCTGCAGTTTTCGTTAAGCCATCGCTGATCTTTCAGCATGCTGAAAGATCAGCGATCAGTTATCAGGAATTCACAGCGGGATAAGGTGATACTATTATTTCAGCTGTATCCCGCACCCTGAAGACAGGCGGGGTATGAAGAGCACAGCCGTCCAGCTGTGTTCTTCATCCCCCACTCAGAGCGCTCAGCTGTATAACACCCGGGCACTCCGAACAGAGAACAGCTGGATGCAGAAGACAAGCAGCCCTGCTAGAGGACCTTATCACATTGTGCATGCGGCATGTTATATAGTAGTGGGTGACTGAAGGTTATATTTGTATGTACACACAGCAATCCTATACCTTTTTTTCTTACAGGATCCAATCTAGTTCTTCGAACAAAATATAGGCCTCTGATTACGCCCATCATGGACTCTCTTCCCACAATACTATACATTAATCTGCTCAGTGCCTCCTAGTCTATGATGGCTGCCCACAGACTGACAAATTGACTTTAAATAATGCCCAGCCACTGCCCTTCCTGGTAGTCAGCAGGCGGTAGTCATCTAATCTGCTGCGTAACAACAGGTCTGTCTAATGAAAGGTTTCTCCAAGCCCTACGCCAATGACCTGGCACCAAACTGTGCCCTTCCCTAGCGCAGGCACATAAACCTTTTTAGAAATATTCATATTAGTGGCACCTTTACCATGTCAGTATACAAGCCTCTAGAAATATAACAAGAGCCAAACACACCGGCAGTTAATTGGCTAACAATTTTTTTCATAAAAATACAGGTTAGGCGCAGCCTAAATATCATTCAGCCGCAGTCACGTAGACAATGCCTGATTATAATGCTTTTACAGGCTCACCTATGCTGTAACAATTAAAATAATCACTTTATAACAGTTGTCAAGTAATAAAAGTTTAAACAGGGTTTCTTAACTCTATGCCCCAGTTTGAAAAGACGAGAGCCGTGCATTTCAGATCATGAAGGATGAAGCACACAGCGAGGGTTAATGAGAACATCCATTCCTTTCCCGTTACAGCAGTACTAAACTATTCTGCTTACAAGGAGCGAAACGTCTAGCTACACTTGCCATCCTTCAATGAAACAGATTTTACTGACGGTCCTTGTACTCATGGGAGGGTCACTGTGCCGACCACAGACGTCTTTATTTTACTATTCAATATTCAAGCTACCATGCTCAACAATCCTCCTTCCGAGCATGGGAACTGAATTCACAGCAAGGAAGTATTGGGAAGAGGGAATTAGTTAAAATCCAAGTGTCCAATAAAAAAGGACTTTCATATTACACAGTTATATACTGTATTTAGTATGGTGGAAAAAACTCCTCCACCATTGTCAACCAGATGAACGAAGATCTGAATGAAGGGAAGGAGAAGGGTTAGAGACTGATCAACAACCCAAAAACACAACAGTAGCTTCAATAAGACAATAGAAATAAGCCCAGTTATCCATAATTCTGTCCCCCAAAAAAACAAAGTCACACTTACTTTAGTTGTTCCAAAAATTTCATCTTTTATGTGTCCACCACCAAATTCCTTCTTCACAGTCGCCCGAGTAGCAGCATACAACATCTTTTGTCGTACCTAAATGATCCCAACATATAAGACAGTGACCATAAATTAGATAAAACACTGATTTTCTATTGTGAAAAAGGATTATATTTCTAAGGCTCAAGCAAACATAATAAAATAGAACTCTGCTGTAAAATATAGAGAGTAAACTCCAAAACAGCTGTATGTCAGATGAACAAACTGAGTGAAAAGACACCGGGCACAAATGTATCTTCTTCACGTATAAGGATAAAGTCACGGGGGGCTTGTAGTCATAATGTTTTGTATGTCACTTACATGTGAGTAGTCTGGAGACCAGGCAATGAAGATCCACTCATAGCCCTGGGCATTCTGAGAATCCAACCGATATAATATATAACAAGGCTGCTTATCTTCTAATAGTGGCAAGATGAACTTATCGTAGTCCCTTTCCCAGGAACTTGCTGGCTTTTCACGAACACTCACTATCAGTTGCTCTGTGAATAATCAATTTACAAGAAAGGTTTATATGGCCATAGACACGAGATATTAAAATGGCTTAAAAACACAAATTATATATCTTACTACAACTGGTAATAAAAATTGAGGAGGGCAACCAATTGAGGAGGTCTAAGCAATATGTTAGCAAACTTCCATAATTTTATTTAACAATGGAAGGACAATAGATGTGATGACTTAGAGGAGTTAAGGCTCTTTTACATGCAACAATTATCACTCAAAATTTGTTCAAATGGTCGAAAGTGAGCGATAATCGTTACATGTAAACGCGGGCAGTTGTGCCCTATTCGTTCAATTGTCGTTTACAGTCGACATAAAAACCATCCCTTGGCTGTTCAAAAGACTTTCTCAACAGTGTACTGATTGTTTTTGCTTTGCTGAAGGAGAATGGAATATGCGGGCCAGATGTTTGCTCAGCTGAGCAAACTACTCGTGGAGGAAAATGCAAATGATTAAAGCCATTATCTGTATGTGTAATTTTATTCAAAAATGTCGGCAGTTCATTCATAATTTGTTCAGTCGTACAGTTGTTTAAGTAATAATGGTAGCGTGTAAAAGGGCCTTATGTCTGCTATGTTCTATTGGTCACAAACAAACTCCCACATGAGCATTTTCAAGAAAATTGCTGCCGATGCCTAACCCATATTTCACCAATCGATAACTGGAAAAAAATATTTCTCTCTCAACTTATCAGGATCATTTCCTGCGTCCTAATCCTAAGGACTAATAGACGAAACTGCAAGCTACCCATAAAAACCTATGGAGAAGAGAAAGAGACAGACAGACACATGCTGATACAACTAATAGTAAGTGTTTTACGGTTTCACAGCTACTGGGATTATATCTACACCACTAAGTACTTCTCTATAATGTCCTCCATGCTGCTGTGGCTTGTCTGCATGTGAGAGACGGAGATAGGGGAGCAGGATCTCCTCTTATATATGAGAGGACAGCCACACTTTAAAGAACCTCCTGGTCAAAAAGACCCTCTCATCACATTAGAGACTGACTCTTTGATTCTAAGGCTGAAGTCACATGGGATGTATTCCCGACAGAAATCTTGCGGATTGGCTGCAGCGAAAAACCGTGAGATTTCCGTTGGGAAAGCGCTGCTTCAAAACCCGCGACACTTAGCCGCGAGTTTTGAAGCAGCTAGGCCGCACGTTTCTCTGTTGCGGCTGGTGCCCCCCGTAGGGGAGAGCGTGGCCGCAACGGGAAAGAAAAAAATTGACATGCTTCGGCCAGGGAATACGTGCCGGCTTTGCCGCGATGGATTGGCCGTCTCATGTGGATGAGATTTTTGACGAATCTCGCCCACATGGTTGCCTAAAACCGAGATTAGCGGCCGCAGCGAAATTCCGGACGGAATTTCTGCGGCAAATCCGCCTTGTGTGCATGCAGCCTAACAGTAAAAAAAAAACAAAAAACAGAGGATCTGCACATCTTACAGCAGAACTATGTACATTCTCCAATGATTGGCTTCAGCAGCCACATCTCATCGGTATACGGGCATCAGAGATGTTACTGTGGCAGCCATGTAAACAAAGACTGGCGGGAAGGATTGGAAATGCTGATAGATTGAACCGGTAAGTATAGCGTATTTTAATATTTTCTTTCCCATTTCCTGCATTGCACTCATTGCTTCACTATCTCAGACACCCCCTTTAAACCATCCTTTGTTTACATCGTTGGGCGTCTTCAGAAAACTGGTAATATTAGCAAGTGAGAATAAAGTGGATTGCTTTTGAAATGTACTTTCCAGCACTTCTCTAAATGAAGCTCACACAGACATTTTAGTTCCATATTCCCTTCCAGGTTTTCCTCTAACCCAAATAGTATTGGATTATAACAAAGGGAGACAGAAGAACCTTCCCCTTTGCAGAAATGGAAGGGAATATGGATATGGGACAACACACACACACCTACACACACACGAATGACAGAGGTCTACAAACCATCCTCGATGTCCAGTTTCAGTAGCCTGTATTTTCCATTTCTGGCTTTGGCAAATGTTTCTTGAACATCTTCACTTGCTGTCAGTAAAAATAAACAGGTCAGAAACGTTACATATTCAATACTGGACACGTTTACATTACTTTTTAACTGCTTGTAATTTGGGCCAAAAAAAATCATTTTTTAAATAGGTTCTTATCAAATGTTTTGGACTATTGGGCCTCTGAAGCCTGCAAGTATTCGAATACACAACAGGCTGCAGAACGGCAGTCAGGAGCAAAACCATCAGATTGGTTGTCTAAAGGCTCAGTCTCCAGCCCCGCACTCTCCTCTTCTGAACTCAATTAAACCCAAATGAAAATTCAGGAGATTAAAGTGAGAGAAATAGCTGATAGGACCGCCCACTGGACTCCTAAACATAGAGAGAGCAGGGATTCAAATCAACGAAATACAAGTTATATTGAAAAATAAACAAACTGTTACAAAGATACACAAGGGCAGGTAAGAACATCCCTTTTCAGCCCCGTCCACAGGCGTTGCGGTATCCCGCGGCGAAGCTCTGCCACCGGAGCCGCTGCCCAGGAGCAGGAGCCGCCGCTGAATCTCCACCGGTCAGCCCTATCTGATAGATAGGCTTACTGCGGAGAAGTGGGGCAATTCGCAGCATGCTGTGAATTGCCCGCCACGAGCGGAGAATCACAGTGATTCTCCGCTCGTGGACAGTGTGTCGGCGCTTTCCATAGCAATGCTATGGAAAGCTTCAGAGGGCGTGATTCACCGGTGGTTTACCGCCGGTGAAATCATGCCCGTGGACAGGCACGCTTTAGCTACTTTATCACCTACCACGTATTTGGGAGGGGAAGGGGGGGCCCACTATTGGAATGTGAGAAGCTGGATCGTCGTATCAATGAACTGACCACCACTGCGGTCGTTCTGACCAGACTATTAGGAGGTGTTGGGACCAGTGGATGCATGAGGGCACACAAGGTGACCGGACTCAGGATGCCTTCAACAGATGACCAGAGAGGATCATCTGACAAGCAAGAGCAGCTGCAACTATTTGACTGTCCGTCATCCAAAGGCTGGTGGCACTATCGTTACAGACCCCTGTGTCTGTCGGAACCATTTCCAGTTAATTGGCTGAAGGTCAACTTGGCCTCAAGGCACCTATTACATGTACTGCCTTTGACACCCACTGTCGCCTCTATTTGATATAGTATCGTGAACGACGAAACTGGATGGCAATGGAGTGGAACCAGGTTGTCTTCAGCAAAGAATTCAGGTTTAGTTTAGGCACTGCCAATGGTCATGTTCGTGTCTGGAGACTTAGAGGTGACCACCTCAATCCTGCTTTTGCTGTAAGGGCAGCAGACTACCTCCACTACTGGTGGAACATCACATACAATAGTCGGCCACCCTAGTAGTCGTACAAGTACAATGACAGCTCAGCGATATGTTCTGGACATCCTGCAGTCACATGTGTTCCCCTCTTGGCAGCTTCCAAGAGGCATTTTCCAGCAGGATGATGCTCGGCCGCACACACAAGGGGGTCACAGGAGTCTCCACAACATTGTCACACTTCTGTGGCTGACGGTCACCAGACTTATTGCCAATAGAACATGTATGGGATCATCTGTATGGGATCACCTGTATCAAATCTTGTATCCAAGCTAGAGGTGGTACAACAGGATACTAGAGCCTCAATCTTTGCCCGTATCACATTTTGTATCCAAGCTGGAGGCAGTACCACAGGGTACTAGAGCCTCCAAGCATGCCTGTATCACATCTTGCATCCAAGCTAGGGGCAGTACAAGAGAGTATTAGACCCTCCATGCCCACCCGTATCACACCTTGCATCCAAGCTAGAGGCAGTACAAAAGGGTAATAGAGACTCCATGCCCGCCTGTATCACTCCTTGCATCCAATCTAGAGTCAATTAACAGGGTACTAGACCCTCCATACCCACCCGTATCACACCTTGTATCCAAGCTAGAGGCGGTACAACAGGGTACTAGAGCCTCCATGCCTGCCCGTATCACACCCTGTATCCAAGCTAGAGGCAGTACAACAGGGTACTAGACCCTCCATACCCACCCGTATCACATCTTGTATCCAGGCTAGAGGCGGTACAACAGGGTACTAGAGCCTCCATACCCACTCGTATCACATCTTGTATCCAGGCTAGAGGCGGTACAACAGGGTACTAGAGCCTCCATACCCACCCGTATCACACCTTGTATCCAAGCTAGAGGCGGTACAACAGGGTACTAGAGCCTCCATGCCTGCCCGTATCACACCCTGTATCCAAGCTAGAGGCAGTACAACAGGGTACTAGACCCTCCATACCCACCCGTATCACATCTTGTATCCAAGCTAGAGGCAGTACAACAGGGTACTAGAGCCTCCATACCCACTCGTATCACATCTTGTATCCAGGCTAGAGGCAGTACAACTGGGTACTAGACCCTCCATACCCACCCGTATCACATCTTGTATCCAGGCTAGAGGCGGTACAACAGGGTACTAGAGCCTCCATACCCACTCGTATCACATCTTGTATCCAGGCTAGAGGCGGTACAACAGGGTACTAGAGCCTCCATACCCACTCGTATCACATCTTGTATCCAGGCTAGAGGCAGTACAACAGGGTACTAGAGCCTCCATGCCTGCCCGTATCACATCTTGTATCCAAGCTAGAGGCAGTACAACAGGGTACTAGACCCTCCATACCCACTCGTATCACATCTTGTATCCAGGCTAGAGGCAGTACAACAGGGTACTAGAGCCTCCATACCCACTCGTATCACATCTTGTATCCAGGCTAGAGGCAGTACAACAGGGTACTAGAGCCTCCATGCCTGCCCGTATCACATCTTGTATCCAAGCTAGAGGCAGTACAACAGGGTACTAGACCCTCCATACCCACTCGTATCACATCTTGTATCCAGGCTAGAGGCGGTACAACAGGGTACTAGAACCTCTCCTCATGCGTTCAGTTTTCTGTAATAAATTCTCCTTTTGCGCTGATATTGTAATCCCATACTTATATCAACATTACAGTCACACAGAGAAAGTCCCATTAGATTCCAACAACTCCTTCTGGGTGCTTGATTTTTTGACAATGAGTATTATATTAAGCAGTCCGGCATTAGATGCTGAGGAAGTCCGAGATGGCGGACCAGTGTGACTCACCCCGAGGTGCAGGACAACCTGCTGGTCTGAATCACGTGTGGCATCATTAATAGGTTGTAAGCCTGCATGGTGCACTACACGTATCAGTGGCACTCAGCACCCTTAGTATGCCTTATCTATGTACAAGCATAATACTAAGCAGCCTCCCCCCCCCCCCCCCCCCCCCAGTATGCGGTAGGTGTGTGAGTGCCTGTTCACCAGTACTTGCCCCTCCTGCTCTATAACATGCTGCCAACAGACTGCAGACGGCTCCAGTTACATGAACGGTCTACAAAGGTTTCATATCTGCAGTGGCCAATATCAGGCTCACTTCCTAGCCAGATGTAATACAGTAATGGTACAAAGTCCTCAAGTGATTTATTACATGAAGATTAATTGATCGGTGACAAGTCAGGTCTCCATTTATTTCTGACCTGCTCTAATACATAACGTTCAGTCTATTACTTCGCCTCAGAGGCAATGTACCCAGCTGCACTGTCTATACAATACATCTTCTTGGTGCAAAGTGTTCCAGCAATTCAGCATGCGACCCATCAGGTCCTGTAGGCACAATAAGTAAGTTATGTCACAGGACAGGGGGGGGGCTGAGGGTGGTCTCCTTGTACTTCCCTGACTCCCTGTTCACTTCGGTCACTCTGGGAAGTCTGCGAGCGACACTTACAGCCCGACTCCCCAGCGAGTGAACAGGGTAAGTATAGAGTCACCCCGGCCGTCACCTTCCCTGTCCTATAACTTAGTATATGCTTACAGGATGTGACAGGGTGACACCGTATAATGACTGGTGGCCACTAGCCATGTTGTCTGTCCCCTCCCTTCCTTGTAAGGAGATAATAGCAGGTCTTGCAGCATGATATCACCGCTGGAATGTGCAGAACATTGTGCCATGTTTACATATAAAGCAGACGGAAGGCATAACTTGTTGACAAGCATGGCCACACGTGAGAGGAAGAAAGCGGACAGGTCTCCGGAGGGGTAAAGCCCACAGACTGCGGACTGCTCGGCGGAGGGGTAAAGCCCGCAGACTGCGGACTACTCGGCGGAGGGGTAAAGCCCGCAGACTGCGGACTGCTCGGCGGAGGGGTAAAGCCCGCAGACTGCTCAGCGGAGGGGTAAAGCCCGCAGACTGCTCAGGGGAGGGGTAAAGCCCGCAGACTGCTCAGCGGAGGGGTAAAGCCCGCAGACTGCTCAGCGGAGGGGTAAAGCCCGCAGACTGCTCAGCGGAGGGGTAAAGCCCACAGACTGTGGACTGCTCAGCGCTCATACTTCAGTCGTTACTATTTATTGTACTCAGGGGATATCCTAGCAAATAATTTAGCCATAAATAATAAATGTGTCATCTGAAAATGCCCTATTATGTCACATTTTTGTGTTAAACATATTTAAGAATTTTTTTTTTTTTTTTTACACTATCAGTCACAATCCATATTTTATTTTAAAAAAAATCCTAAAATCCTGCATTTTTCACACTGGACACTGAACCTAATACTAGCCTGTCACTTCAGGATCTGTAGAGATGGCTTTGTGGCCGTCATCTCATTAATGGCCCGTCTACACAAAACTATTCGCTCAAACAAACAAGTCTGAGTGATAACCATGATAAGCATGCACTGCAAGTGCAAAAGAAATAAAAAGAGAAGATTGCTCCATATGTAAGTCTTCACCATTGCTGGATCGCGGCTTGTCGTTCCATGTAAACGCTCCCCATAGAAGGTGAAGCACTAAGCGAGAAGCCTGCGATACAGCGGTGAAGTCTGCCGGGCTAAACACTCTGCACGAGCGCCGAAGACCATAGCGGTGAAGTCAGCACTTGTGCCATCGTTTAGCCGACTGTTGGCCCATGTAGGGCCAATAACCTTACAGGCAGGATTACAATGACAGGTAACACCTTTATGTAGATCCACCATTCACTATGGGTATAAGCTGTGACTATCCTCTCCCCCTCTCTGCACAATGACCCCCCGCACAGGTCACACAGCATGTCTAGTACAGTCTCCCATACAAGTCAATGAGTCCCCTGCTCTCCATTGTGTGATGACCCTTGAAGCTGCTGTAGAGCGCATCTTCTAAACACTGTTAAATGTATCTCAGGCCAGATGAGCGCCCCCCACAGTCATGTACAGACAGCAGGATAAGCAACATCTACAATTAGATCATTAAAACACTAGAAAAATAGAATATGTTCCTCTATCTGGTTCTAAAATTAAAGAAAAATGGGTGATTGAGTCCCTTTAAAGGGAATAAAGTTCTGTGCTCCCAGGAGCGGTTGTGCTGACTTGTGTGACCGGTGTAGTCCGCTGGGTGCAGCCGAGAGCAACGGCAGGGAACGGAAGGACAAGTGTCATATCCCCGGACCCAATGCCCCCCAGACCCGATGCCCCCCTATTCTTGGACCCCATTTCAGCTCCAAGGAGACCATAACTCTAGTTTACAGTCCGTGGCCAGCACACGGCCCCAAATACAGTAACATGCCGGAGGACCAAATTCGCTGATGTGACAAAAGATGACAAGTTGTATAAGGACGATCGGCCATAATGGTGGTGACTGTTAGGTGACAATGTCCCAGATCCCCCTTTCCTGCAGCCCATTACGGCAGCAGGAGGGGTCGCCGCTAATGAGGGGTAAGGATATGGCGGTGTGCAGAGTACAGCCCTGCTGTGCAGCCGCAGCGGTGTAATGTGACAGCTGAGGCCGGGTCACAATACGGTCTGGCTGCCTCCGGTTACACGTGTGAGCGGGGGTCATGTATCACCCGTGTCATCTGTACACGGCCGACACATGGGGGGTTATCTACAGCCTGGCATCGGGCACACCACTGCTGCCACACACTGGGGTGATGCCTATGAAACTCCCCTTTAAAGGGGTATTTAAAGGGAACTTTCCCCAGAACACCCCATTTAAATTAGATCACCAGTGACCCTATCCAATCTGCATACAAACACCGTCCATCAGGGGTGTCTGCTGTAACACACATGTAGGAAGCCCCTGAACATGGCGCAGACTATTATGACACTGGCATTCTATTCCTCGCACACCAGCTGACATTACTGCTGAATGGGACCATGGGGCGGCCACACTACACCCTTGCAGCCGGCTAGTACACGAGCCCCAATGACGGACAAGACACAATACTATACATCCCATCTACAAGCGCACAGCACGGCGTCTGCACACACTGCGCGGTTTCCATGCGGTCCGGCTCAGCGCAGCATGCTTTGCTGTGAACACTAGCCCCCGGCAGACCCCCCGCCGCCAAGAACTCACCCTGGATGCCGGTCTGGTGGGACATGGTGAGGACTGCTGCTCCCGATCCCCGACCAGGAAGTGACAGGAACCGGCCGGCTCCCGCGAGACACACGTCATCCGCCTGTGCGCGCGTTACTAGGCAACGGAGCCGGCTCCAAACACCGCGCACACCCTGCGGCAGGCACAACATCATGGTCCGTACACTGCCCCCTGGTGGAGGAGGCTGGATACAGGAGCCAGCAACAACAGCTACTTGTGTAAGGAAATTATAATACACAAGACTCAGGCAGGGTCTCCCACCTCCCGTCCTCAGGGACCCCAACAGGTCATGTTACCAGGATATCCTTCAATAAAAACCTCCGGGAACTGTTCTATTTGGTTGTTTCATTTCATTAAATGTTTTTTCTAATACTTCCAACAGTTTCGGCAGGTTTTATGCAACTTACTGATTGTTTCCCAAACACCAGATAGAGCGTGTCCACAACTCTGTATATACAAGTAGCAATTTGTGTGTTTTTATTGTTATGGTGTGTGGTGCTATTCAAAATGCAGCATGCTCTATATATGTTGTTTTTCTTCATGGACCTCAATAGTTTATTTTTTGTACCATCACATAAACCAGAGTAGTAGGGGTACCGTAGGGCTCCTTACTTATACCAGAGTAGGAGGGGTACCGTAGGGCGCCTTACTTATACCAGAGTAGTAGGGGTACCGTAGGGCTCCTTACTTATACCAGAGTAGGAGGGGTACCGTAGGGCTCCTTACTTATACCAGAGTAGTAGGGGTACCGTAGGGCTCCTTACTTATACCAGAGTAGGAGGGGTACCGTAGGGCTCCTTACTTATACCAGAGTAGTAGGGGTACCGTAGGGCTCCTTACTTAAACCAGAGTAGTAGGGGTAACGTAGGGCTCCTTACTTATAGCAGAGTAGTAAGGGTACCGTAGGGCTCCTTACGTAAACCAGAGTAGTAGGGGTACCGTAGGGCTCCTTACTTATACCAGAGTAGTAAGGGTACCGTAGGGCTCCTTACTTATACCAGAGTAGTAGGGGTACCGTAGGGCTCCTTACGTAAACCAGAGTAGTAGGGGTACCGTAGGGCGCCTTACTTATACCAGAGTAGTAGGGGTACCGTAGGGCGCCTTACGTAAACCAGAGTAGTAAGGGTACCGTAGGGCTCCTTACTTATACCAGAGTAGTAGGGGTACCGTAGGGCTCCTTACGTAAACCAGAGTAGTAGGGGTACCGTAGGGCGCCTTACTTATACCAGAGTAGTAGGGGTACCGCAGGGCTCCTTACTTATACCTGAGTAGTAGGGGTACCGTAGGGCTTCCTACTTATAGCAGAGTAGTAGGGGTACCATAGGGCGCCTTACTAAAACCAGAGTAGTAGGGGCACCGTAGGGCGCCTTACTTAAACCAGAGTAGTAGGGGTACCGTAGGGCGCCTTACTTAAACCAGAGTAGTAGGGGTGCCGTAGGGCGCCTTACTTAAACCAGAGTAGTAGGGGTACCGTAGGGCTCCTTACTTATACCAGAGTAGTAGGGGTACCGTAGGGCGCCTTACTTAAACCAGAGTAGTAGGGGTACCGTAGGGCGCCTTACTTAAACCAGAGTAGTAGGGGTGCCGTAGGGCGCCTTACTTAAACCAGAGTAGTAGGGGTACCGTAGGGCTCCTTACTTAAACCAGAGTAGTAGGGCTACCGTAGGGCTCGTTATTTAAACCAGAGTAGCAGGGGTACCGTAGGGCGCCTTACTTATACCAGAGTAGTAGGGGTACCGTAGGGCTCCTTACTTATACCAGAGTAGTAGGGGTACCATAGGGCGCCTTAGTTATACCAGAGTAGTAGGGGTGCCGTAGGGCGCCTTACTTAAACCAGAGTAGTAGGGGTACCGTAGGGCTCCTTACTTATACCAGAGTAGTAGGGGTACCGTAGGGCGCCTTACTTAAACCAGAGTAGTAGGGGTACCGTAGGGCGCCTTACTTATACCAGAGTAGTAGGGGTACCGTAGGGCTCCTTACTTATACCAGAGTAGTAGGGGTACCGTAGGGAGCCTTACTTAAACCAGAGTAGTAGGGGTACCGTAGGGCGCCGTACTTATACCTGAGTAGTAGGGGTACCGTAGGGCTTCCTACTTATAGCAGAGTAGTAGGGGTACCATAGGGCGCCTTACTTAAACCAGAGTAGTAGGGGTGCCGTAGGGCGCCTTACTTAAACCAGAGTAGTAGGGGTACCGTAGGGCTCCTTACTTATACCAGAGTAGTAGGGGTACCGTAGGGCGCCTTACTTAAACCAGAGTAGTAGGGGTACCGTAGGGCGCCTTACTTATACCAGAGTAGTAGGGGTACCGTAGGGCTCCTTACTTAAACCAGAGTAGTAGGGCTACCGTAGGGCTCGTTATTTAAACCAGAGTAGCAGGGGTACCGTAGGGCGCCTTACTTATACCAGAGTAGTAGGGGTACCGTAGGGCTCCTTACTTATACCAGAGTAGTAGGGGTACCATAGGGCGCCTTACTAAAACCAGAGTAGTAGGGGCACCGTAGGGCGCCTTACTTAAACCAGAGTAGTAGGGGTACCGTAGGGCGCCTTACTTAAACCAGAGTAGCAGGGGTACCGTAGGGCGCCTTACTTATACCTGAGTAGTAGGGGTACCGTAGGGCTTCCTACTTATAGCAGAGTAGTAGGGGTACCATAGGGCGCCTTACTAAAACCAGAGTAGTAGGGGCACCGTAGGGCGCCTTACTTAAACCAGAGTAGTAGGGGTACCGTAGGGCGCCTTACTTAAACCAGAGTAGTAGGGGTACCGTAGGGCGCCTTACTTAAACCAGAGTAGTAGGGGTACTGTAGGGCTCCTTACTTATACCAGAGTAGTAGGGGTACCGTGGGGCGCCTTACTTAAACCAGAGTAGTAGGGGTACCGTAGGGCGCCTTACTTAAACCAGAGTAGTAGGGGTACCGTAGGGCGCCTTACTTAAACCAGAGTAGTAGGGGTGCCGTAGGGTGCCTTACTTAAACCAGAGTAGTAGGGGTACCGTAGGGCTCCTTACTTAAACCAGAGTAGTAGGGCTACCGTAAGGCTCGTTATTTAAACCAGAGTAGTAGGGGTACCGTAGGGTGCCTTACTTATACCAGAGTAGTAGGGGTACCGTAGGGCTCCTTACTTATACCAGAGTAGTAGGGGTACCGTAGGGCGCCTTACTAAAACCAGAGTAGTAGGGGCACCGTAGGGCGCCTTACTTAAACCAGAGTAGTAGGGGTACCGTAGGGCGCCTTACTTAAACCAGAGTAGTAGGGGTACCGTAGGGCGCCTTACTTGAACCAGAGAAGTAGGGGTACCGTAGGGCTCCTTACTTAAACCAGAGTAGTAGGGGTACCGTAGGGCTCCTTACTTATACCAGAGTAGTAGGGGTACCGTAGGGCTCCTTACTTAAACCAGAGTAGTAAGGGTACCGTAGGGCTCCTTACTTAAACCAGAGTAGTAGGGGTACCGTAGGGCTCCTTACTTAAACCAGAGTAGTAGGGGTAACGTAGGGCTCCTTACTTATACCAGAGTAGTAAGGGTACTGTAGGGCTCCTTACTTAAACCAGAGTAGTAAGGGTACCGTAGGGCGCCTTACTTAAACCAGAGTAGTAGGGGTACCGTAGGGCTCCTAACTTATATCAGAGTAGTAGGGGTACCGTAGGGCTCCGTGCACTTCTTTGGGTGCCATATTGCAGCTCTGTATAACTTTTATTTGTACTGAAGTCTGGAGGAACACTAAATAGGAGTTTGCCCTCTATTTTATATGCTGAGTAAGCAAGTCTGGCTCTTGGTCATCAGACTGAAGTCAATGATACTATGACATTTCAACATAGGATGACTAAACTAGTAATCCTTAATAATTATAATTAAGCATGAGCGCTATTATAATAAAAGTACTGGAATAATTGGAAGGGATGAGATTACATGACATAATATGTTTGCAGTGTGAATCACCCAGGTCAGCTGCAATGAGGAAAGTTGAGCCTCTTGCCTCAAGCAGAGCTCTCTGGTAAGAAAAGGGGGTAATGGCGTCCTACAGCTGATTGACCTTCCCTTCCCTCCCATTGCCCAGCCAGCAACAGCAGAAGTGGGTGTCTTACAATGTGGCCGATTGCTCCATGCAGTCACAGTGTAGAGCCCATCCCTCCCCACCTCGTTGTCCCCTCCTGTGCCAGTGTAAAAAAAAAAAACCAAGAAAAAACCCCAAAAACTATATACTCACCTTCTCGCTCCTTGATGGCACTCCGAACTTCTTACTACTTCCCGATCCATGTATGGATACAGGACCAGTGCTAGCCAGTTCACAGCCTTAGCCACTGAGACCAGGGATTAGGTGCAGTGGTTATGGCCAGCAAGTACACATCTCCCGGAAGTAAGAAGACGCAGTCCGGAGTCACTTCAAGGAACGAGAAGGTGAGTATGTAGCTTATTATACACTGGCGCAGAGGGGCACTATTGAAGTATAAGGAGGTACTATTACCATATAAGGAGACACCAGGGGGTAATATTACTATATAAGGTGGCACTATTACTGTTGAAGGGGGCATTGTTACTGTATAAGGAGACACCGAGAAGCATTATTAATACATAAAGGGGCAATATTAATTCTAGGGGCATTATTATTATTATGAGGCATATTACTGAAGGGGTATAAAACAGGGCCCTTTTATTGTGTGGAGAGCACTAAAAGCATCACTTACTCTGTGGGCCTAACTGCTATCTGGGATACTACCTATTGTGTAGAGGTGTGAAAAACATAGGAAGGATGCTAGAAAAGCAAGGAGCCAAAGATTTCTGTGTATATTTTTGCAGAGACAAGCTGTGGCCAGGAGAAGTCATCAGGGCAGTCTGGATCCGGGTAGAGACAAAAGGGGAAAGAGAATGACACCAATCAGAGGCAATGCGTCCTGTGATTAGTAGAGGTAACTGCGGTATAATCACTATTACTGTGTAAAGCAGGTATCTGACTTATTTAGTAATATAGTGCTATGATTGAGGTCACTGAGGGGCACTATTATTGTGAGTTGGTCAATAACAGGCACTATTACTGTGAGGGGATCAAAAGTGGTTTGCCTTAAGTCAAAGGGGGCATGGCCTAAAAATTTGAAGAAGCACACTAAATGCACCACCGCCCCTTTCTTACCTAGTTTGTTAAGTTTTTGCCCCAAAAAGTCATGACAAAATAATTGTCCTAACTGGTGGGAAGGTGAGTATCATGATTGAACTGCTCCATATTGTGGGCAGCCGTAATCTGGCCCTGTAGAGGAGAAGAGAGGAGAAACAGCTCTATACTGTGACTGCATGGAGCCGTCAGCAGCACTATGAGTAGGAAATACACTTTTACTGCTAGCCAGACTTTGTGAAGGAGGGAGGCAAACAGAGGGGGCATATTAATTTTCAGAGCCACAGAGGAGCACTATAATGGTGATCGGCCACAGTGGGAACATTATGTTGTGAGGCCACATAGAGAGAGCACTATAATGTTGTGGGGTCATAAAGGAGGCACCATTACTATTGGGGGGTACTAAGACGGGTACTGGGGGTGGCTGCAGGATGTAAAGAGTGCTTAGAAAAGTTATGGCTGGAACAAGTCTTCATGGTGGTGTGGGGCTAAATAGAGGAGAAAAACGAAACATGGACACCACCAATCAGGGATGACATCACTTTTGATCACTAGCTACACTACATAAAAAGAAACAAAACAATACTTTCGCTGGGCTGCGTCGCTCTGGCAGTCTTCCGTGTAGTCTTCGGTGCTGAGAGAGCATTCTTTTTCTGGTAATGGAGCTTGAATACCCTGCCTCCAGCAAGAAATTTCTGTGATTGGTTCTAGAGCACCACAGCTCAGCCAATCAGAGCTGGCCCTCGATGAACCAATCACAGCCATTCATTGAATTACATCACTGGATGGCTGTGATTGGTTCATCAAGCGCCGACTCTGATTGGCTAAGCAAGAGGGACCCTGAACGGCGCCTGCTAGGTGAGTATTAGGGCACCACCAGAAAATAAGACACTGTGCCTCTTTTGAGGCAAAAAATAATATAAGACAGTGTCTTATTTTTGGGGGAAACATGCTAAAAGTCTAAAGAAGGTCTATTGTACTGAACATTGGGCCAGAGTTTCACTTTAAGAATGTGTTAATGATCCCTTATACTTCCTTAAATTTTTTTGTCTAGAACATGGAAACATATTTACTCCCTATGACAATCTTTGCCTAGACCTAGTTTGAATTTCTTGTGTTATTGGCTCCTTGACTTGTTTGGATGCTGACCCTGTTCTCAGTTATGGCCTCTCTCTATTGAACGTTGTTTAATTCTGATTCAGGGGAAGCATTAAAATAGGTGAAGATCGATGCTGCTGTCCAATTATGCATGAGATGAGAAGGATCTTTAATAACCTTTATTAATTCAAGGCCTGCTGTTTCGGAGGATCAGTTGTACTAGCTCCTTCGTCAGGTCCATCCTTTTCATGACAGCTTTCCTGTAATAAATAGACATTTTGATTACAACGTTCCTCCGAGAGGACATAATAACTGATAATCCTGTCCATACTGGAATCTATAATAAGCAAATGAGAAGACATGCAATACTTTATACTAATTGCATGCTTAAAATTACCACTAGAGGGAGTTAGTCTTAGAAGGCAGAGAATACAATATGCATAAAAAAGATACAGTAACAGCATGCTTATTTATCAATATACACAGAACCATGTGGCCCCACACTGCTGGTTTGGCAGCTGATACAGGGGTCCACAGAAATTCCTATCCAGGGCAAAGCAGAACCTTCCAGCATTGCATGAGGGCATGTGTGTAGAGCATGCTTGCTTTAGGCCGCGTGCACACGGGCGGATTTGCATTGCTGAATCCAGAGTGGGCATCCGCCTCTGGATTCCACAGCAAACACCGCCCATAGCATGCTATGGCAATACGCAATTTTATGTCCATGAGCAGAAATCATTTGCGTTTTTCCGCTCGCGGAGGAGAGATCGCAGAATGCTGCTATTTTGTGCAGGCTCCGCACAGATGGTTTCCATTGAAGCGGCAGCGCGACCTCTTCTGAAATGCAAACGTGCAGCAGCGCGCTAGCCAGCACACCGCAGAACAGAAGATGACGAACAGGTATGTGGGGTGGTCATTGGACGGGCACAGGGTTGGATTCCGCCATGGGATTCCACAAGCGGCTTAAGTGCTAAAATAACTGAACGTAATCATTTTAAGGCAAATTAGCAGAACGATGTATTTATTAGTCGTAATAAAAAAAATGTTACAAGTGAATATGCACTATCTTTTCCGGACAGACGTTTTTACGCACCGCAAAAATGGCCATCTGAACTGAGGAATTGGAACCCGCTGCATCAGATGGATAGGGTACATCGTCCGGCTGTGAAAAAGCGGCCGATATACGCTCATGTCAATGAAGCCTCAGGCAGCTGTGTACAACGGATACAAAGCAGCACCTTGTGATGTTGGCAAACTGGAGAAATGAGCGGCCTGTGAAATGGCGACCCTATAAATGCTACGTGTCGTCCATTCTGCCATGGTCAACTGTGTACATCTCTGTATAGCCAATGACGGTCACTTTTTCGTTTCAGGTCCTGTGTTTATCCTTTACAGTCAGACATTTTTTGTTTGTTATGCTAATTCGTCTTAAATATATTCCCTTCAGTTATGGTATTTTAGCGCCGGAACAAGCATTCTGCACACACCTGTTATGCTGGAAAGATCTCTGTTGCCCCATGATAGGTATTTCTTAAGGGCTAATGCCCACGGACGGATTTCTGTCATGTGTCACGCGGCGGAAATTAGCTCAATGTTCACGCTGCGGAATTCTGCAGCGTGAAAGAAACCGCAGCATGCTCCAATTGCCACGGAAAAATGTGTGGCCGGCTTCCATTATAGTCAATGGAAGCCGTCCGCCATGCTATACTTTCGCTGTGAGCACAGTGGAAGTATGGTGTGATTACGCGTCCCCGCCCACCGCCGGCCGTGTCATCCCACACTGCTGCTGCGCCACATGCTGTAGTGTGCATGTGCGCCGGCTTGGCAGGCGGGACATGCACGGTGGATCCAGAGAGGTGAGTATGGGGTCTTTGGGGGGGCGCCATGACGGACTCTGCTGCGATATTCCGCTGGCGGAGTCCGTCACGGCGTGGGCAGGAGGCCTAAAGATTTTATGAGCAGACCTTTTTCCTGCTTAAATTGCTTCCTCTTTTGCCCATATTGATTGGATTTATTGTGATTAACGCATGCAATAAAATGCATTCCCAAATGTATGCAATATTGCATTGCAATTGGAAAGATGGACATTGACCTGCAGGAATGCTGCCTTCCAATAGGTGGTGCTGAAGAGGCAGTGTTCCATCTTCTCATTTGCATATACTTCCCAGTGGAGCATGGGTGGCCTTATAAGTCTACTCACACACCTTCTAGGTGCTCTCCTTAAGGAGAAATGCACCCTTCTTGTCCTGCAATGCAATTTAAACATGTTACCTTCAAAATGGAGGCTTCTCCATGAAAAAGCAGGAAATTACATGCAATATTGTATAAAATTGTGATGTACTTAGAGCCCTTGCCTAGAGATGATGCTGTCAGCCTGGGTTGACACAAGATCAATCATTTATACAACTGCTGCAGACAGCATTTTGGAGCAAATGTGATGCAAATGTTGTACGCAAGAGCACCAAATTTGTATGATGCATCTACAGTGAAGGAAATAAGTATTTGATCCCTTGCTGATTTTGTAAGTTTGCCCGCTGTCAAAGACATGAACAGTCTATCATTTCTATGGTAGGTTACTTTTAACAGTGAGAGATAGAATATCCCCCCAAAAATCCAGAAAATCACCTTGTTTAAATTATATATATTTATTTGCATTTTGCACAGAGAAATAAGTATTTGATCCCTCTGGCAAACAAGACTTAATACTTGGTGGCAAAACCCTTGTTGCCAAGCACAGCACTTATGTTGCAGAATAAGTTGGCGCTATACAAATAAAGAATAGTATTATTTATTTATTTTTGTACTATTTTTAAGGTCAGTGGCGTTTTGGTTTTTTTTTTCTTCAAAAAGCAGCATGCTCCAGATAAGTTTTATCTGGCATTTTTCATAGGCTTCTCTGTAGGACTTCAAAAATGCCAGAAAAAAGAAATGTAAAGAGTGTTATTAAAAAAAAAAAAAAGTTTGTAAAAAAACACCATTAACCCCCACTTGACATCTGTCGTACATGTACAGCGGATGTTGGGTGTCCATATGCGGTGGGTGGCAGCTGTCTTTGTGACCTACAAAATGCATGTATGTGAAGCCCATGGTTTCCAATGGGTTCTTTCAGACTACAAAACATCTCTCGTGAAAAAACCCATTGAAAACCATGGGCTTCACATGCATGTGTTCTGTAGTGAGATTTTGTAGCCCATGTGTATGCAGCCTAGGGGCTTATTCACACGGGGGTATATCGGCCGCCGTTTTCAAAGCCGGTCAATATATGCTACCATCTGAGCCGTCTTCCCCCTTCCCTCCTCCTCACCGGCTCTCTGCCTCTCTCCTCCCCTTTGGCTGTTTGCAATGGGAGGGGGTGTGGTGGGGGAGGGGCTAAATTCTGCCCCCATCCCGCCCCCTCCCATTGCTGGCAGTGGACAAGCTTAGCTCCGCCTCCTCCTCCCATTGCAAACAGTCGGAGGGGAGGAGAGAGGCAGAGAGCCGGTGAGGAGGATAGAAGGATAGAAGGGGGAAGACAGCTCAGATGGTAGCGTATATCGGCCGGCCATGAAAACTGTGGTTGATATATGCTCCTGTGAATAAGCCTTAAGACTGATGTCACATATACATTTTTTATAAGAATGCCATGTTTGTTACTTTTTTTAATGGTGCAGTTTTTCCCCCTTTTTTTTTTTACACAAAAAACACAAAATCTAGAAGTTAACCCCTTATTGACCATACATACATGTTTTCACGTCTTGGTTGTCTGGGCTTTAATCGACAGGGCTGTAAAAACACACCGACCCTGTAGACTAAAGCCCTAGGGTCTGTGTGTGTGACAGCTCCCAGCTATCGGCTGCTGGAGGTATCCAATAGCAGGGAGCTCTCATCGGGGGCCACGGTGAGCGGTCTCTGGTCATGCGATTGCCGTTATCCAACAGATAACTGCGATCACATAAAAATAAATAAAGTTAAGGTTTCATCTCCCCTCCGTGAGGGGAGCTGAAACTACTCAACTCTGGCCTCTGCGCTATCACATGCTGATCTGATCCTGCAAGTACCCAGCACCAGCTTCTGTGCATGCGTGCTAAAGGTAGAATGTTGGGCACATGTGCAAAAGACCAAAGAGCTCGGGAAATTTAAAATTTGCATGCTATTTAAGATAGCCGAGAGCAAGGAGGTGTCACCAGGGGCCGTGGTATGCGGTCCCCAGTCACATGATCGTCGTTATCCAATGAATAATGATAATCATGTAAAAGCAAAAAAAGGTTAGTTTCACCTCCCCTCACATATCAGATCCATGAGGGGAGGTGAAATCACTTACCTAAGGCCTCTGGTGATGCCCACCATGGGATCTTTATTCACAGACCTTTTCCCGGCTTCTGCGCATGTGCAAAATGGTGGGAAACAAACGCAGGAGCTAGGGAGGGCCTGGGAAATGTAAAATCTCCTTGCTACTAAAGGTAGCCGAGAGCCTGGAGCAGTGACCGGTCATGTGATCACCGTTATCCACTGGAGAACAGCAATCACATAAAAGTTTTTTAAAAAGTTGAAGTTTAATCTCCTTTCATCGAGGCTATCGGTGAGGGGAGATGAAACTTCTCACCAAAGAGCTCCGCTATCGAACCCTGACATGATTATCCTCCACAGATGATCCTCCTTCTGCGTATGCGCCCGCCGGCAAATGATGGACACATGCGCAGGAGTCGGGGAGGGCCCGGGATATTTAAAATCTCCTTGTCCCTGTCTACCAAAGATATCGGAGAGCCTGGAGCAGTGACCGGTGGCCTCATGGAGTGGTCCCCGGTCATGTGGTTACCATTATCGAATGGTATAAAAAGGTAACGATTTACCTTAGGCCGGTCTCACATTGTAATTTTTTCCTTCTGCTTTGCTTAGATTGATTCAAAAATTGTAAGGCCAAAATACACAGTACACTCCTAGATGAATTTTTTTAGGGGTCTAGTTTTCAACATGGGTTCATTTGTGGGGGTTCTCTGTCATTTTGGTAGCTCAAGGGCTCTAGAAGTGTGCTATGGGGCCTAAAACTGTAGTAAAAAAACTGTCTTTAAAATGACATATTTGCAAAAATATTAAATTTTATTTTTCTCCCCTAAATTGCATTAACTGTTGAAAAAAAAACGTGGGGTCAAAATACTCATGACCCCCCTCTAAATACATTTAGGGGTGTAGTTTTTAAACTGGGGTATCTATCATTATGACACCTACGAGCCTTTGCAATCTTGGCTTGGTGCAGGAAAACAAAATGTTCCCATTTTTGGTGCTTTTAATAAGTATATACAAACTCTATCGGTCTATTTTTACCACCTAAATGAAGTACAATATGTGGCGAAAAAATACTCAGAATCACTTGGATAGGTAAAACCTTTACGGAGTTATTCTATGTCAAAGTGACACATGTCAGATTTCAAAAATTTGGCCTGGTCACTAAGGCGCAAACAGGCTTGGTCACTAAGGGGTTAAATGCAGGTCAATAGGGAATTCTGAAATAGAAGCATTGCTTTTTTGTTGTAATATTTATTACTTTTAGTGCGTAGGTCCATGGTGTTTCTCCTAAATCGCAGCATGGTCTGAGTATGGCTTTTTTCCTGACTTAGGCCTCATGCACACAGGGCAAATTAAACTGTGGATCCCGCTCTTGTCACCGGCGCGGGCGGTCCGCTGCTCAACTTGCCCATAGATATGCGTGGAGATTCCTCTGCTCCATGCACACATACGGATATTATTTGTGGACACGATGTGCTGAAAATAAAACCACAGCATGCTCTATTTTAGAGCGGGCCTTGGACGGACTGCTTCCATAGAAGAAAGGGTCATGGGATCTGCGTCATCACCTAGCAACGGCGCAGGGAAATCTGTACTGCGTATGTGCGCCGGCGGCACATCTGCAGTACAGAAGAAATGACAGGTAAGCAGAGTCGCCAGCAGCGGGCATTGTCAGATTCCGTGCAGGATTCCCCATTGTGCCATGTGCAGGCGGCCATAAGCTTCTCTATAGAAAACAATGACAAAAAAGGCAATAAAAAAAAACAGTCTAAGCAAACAAATGTCCTGAAAAAGTGAAAAATGCCATGGACAAAAATGTTTTTTGGAAAAAAAACATAAATTTCTTGGTCACTTTTACAAGCTAGAAAAAATGTCTGTTTTTTGTATTGTCCCCCTCTGGAGCCTGTATCTGTGATTTTCAATTCTCTCAGGACTGGTGAGAGGCACCTGGTTGCTATGCTGTTGTGTGCTATATGTTGGGCTAAAATGACGTACAGATCCTTCACACACAGAGACACATAACATCATTATGTAGCAATGTACACAAAGGAATCAGGAAGAGCACAGAGTGTGTGTGTTACTGGTGATGCTGCTATAGAAACTGATAAACATGCGGGGAAGTTACGCTTCGAGAGATACTTTGTAAGTTCTGTTCTTAATAATTCAGAATAAATCACTGTTCACCTGTTGCAGACCTGGAGAATGTTCTAAATAATCTTTTGCTAACAAGATTCTGCTCTCTGTCTGTAACACATATAGAACGATATATCATCATTGTGTAGGAAATGTGTACAGCAGGACTGAGCAGTGTAAATGTGAATAAATAGCAGATAACTCACCATTAGCTCCAGCAGCATCACTGTGTGTGTCTTTCCCTTCCCCTGCCTCTTTGCTCTCTATACAGTTCAATGAGCAGGGTAACTCATACCCCTCCTATAGTTCCTGTTCTATAGTGTCTCCTGTCAATCATTTACTGGAGAGAAAGCTAGGAAGAAGGAAGACCCTGCCAGCACTTTAAAGTGATTTTTCATCATAAAAACATCATTTTAGGCATAATGTCCATGGCCATATCAGTAAAATGCTGCGGACATGTGTAAATAGTAGATTTGCCGGCAGACACCGCTTATGGCTGCGAGTGTCATGTGCAGTGTGACTCTTAAAAAAAAAATTCCCCACTCTGTTTCCTAATATGGTTGCGTATGAAAACACCACCCATATGCAATGTATTGCGTATGGAGAGCATTGCATATGCTGCCTAGACAAATGTATAGGGCTCACGCTGCGTAGCTACGCCGAGAAATAGAGCATGCTGGGAACGACTGCTGTTTACACTGAACGGTGCATCCTTCAGTTTTCTGCATGCAGACACTGAACAACTGTCATTCAGTCGCTGCATTAGTTTGCACGGGACGACCATCATTCAAGAGCGGGAATGTGAATAATTCTGAACGATAATTGTTTCATGTAAGTGGCCCTTTGGCGGCTGGATCGCAGGCTTGTCATTCAGTGCTTCACCCTCTATGTTTACACAGAATGAGAAGCCAGTGATCCAGCGACAGTTTTTATGCTGACTGAGGGCTTACACAGATGGCCGTAGCTTTGTCCTGTTATGCGGCCGCAAAACAGGGTGCAACCATCTATTTGAGTAGTTTTGTTTTCACTGGTGGTATTCTCGCCTGTTAATAGTATGTGTGACAAAGATAGGACAGGGCTAGTGCGTACAAGTTTGAAAAGTATGAGAGAAAAAAATAATCCGGTTCATGGTACCGTGTCCCTCTCTGCAGGGGGAGGAGGCTGGAAGAGGCGGGAGCAGTGCACTAAGCTTCCGCCCCTTTCTACCCCTCACCACTATTTGTAATGGGAGGGGTGGGACAGGGCAAAGCTAAGCACCAGAACTTAACTTCGCCCCACCCCACCCCTCGCATTGCAAATAGTGGCAAGGGGTGGAAGCTCAGGTAACTCAGGGCACTGCTCCCGACTCTTCCAGACTCCTCCCCCAGCAGAGAGGGACACCGTATATCGTCCGGGCATGAAAACCCGTCAGACGGTTGTCTGAATAAGCCCTAAGCCTTGAAAGTCAGTGAAAATGAACAATTTTTTTTTTTTTTTGCATTTACACTGCATGATAATTGCTGAAACCCGTTCATTTGAACAAGTTTAAGTCCTGTGTAAATGGCTGTGTTGGCACTTTGTGATGAATGGGTTTTGGGTTACAGTTTGGGCACTCGGTGTCTATAAGAATCGCCATCACAGATTCAGGCCATGGCCAGCTGTTAAATTTTTTTTTTTCGTAAATCGGACACCCCCTTTAACGTCTATGGCAATTTTTTCGCCATTCTTCCCCTATGCATGTTTCAAATGTATCAAAATAAAAATAAAAAAACACTGAACAATCCTTGGGATTCACGTTGTTTTATCCTGAATGACTTTTGGCAGATGTACTGTTAGAAATTACACACATCTGATCAAACTAATATATATTGTTTAAAGGAAGTCAGATCCTATAGAGGGAAGATCTCCTAATCTGCAGAAACATCCCTTGTTCTCCTGCAAGATGTACATCTTGCTTCCATCATAGCTAAGAATTCACCATGCAGAAACTGATATCCCTGCCGATCGTCCCCTTGATCATGTCACTTCCTTGCAGCTAGAATGAAACTGGGACAAAATCCAGCTTTCTCCTTACTGCATATACTGACCTGTAAGCCGTAAATCAGCTCAACCTTTTAACCCTTCAGCCCCCCTGTGCACGTACTGTTCCAGTCCAGAGCTTTATTTAAATGGCCTATGACGTCATTTCTAGAAATCTCACGGCTGTCAGCTGTCAGGCCAGTGATGTAATACTCACCCCTAATGCTACTACTGCAATGAATGGCTGCTGGAAGGATCGCACCGAGAAGTGCTTCCCCGTGCCTGTGCAAGCAGTGAATGGAGCGGAGGGCGTGGGCACGATGTCTGCATGGCTATTCCTGGAAGCTGAAGCTCTGCCCTGGAAGCGCTCCCCTCGCAGGATAGAGCCTCATGACTAGAGCAGTGTGTGAGCAGGCTGGTAAGTCATGGCCTCACGGATCTCAGCAACGTGTGTTTGTACAGTGTCATGTGGGTGTAGCCAGCCTCCACTTTGCCATAAAGTATGCTACAGGCACAAGGGGGAGAGCAGCCTCTGTAATGTAGGAAATAAATGATGGAGATCACTGGCATAGAAATAACTGGGACTTCACTCTTCTACATTTATTAAAGGGACATGCCAGTGTCTATACAGAGCCAGAACTTTCAGACTGTGTTTCCCATGTGACTGGCACAAAGCCAACTGTGATGGTTTATTAATAAGTCCTATTCATATTTACAGAGAAAGCAAGAACTCCTATGTCATGATAGAAGTTGTGGCAGAGCACAGAAGGAAACACTGCACACCGCAGGTAAACCCATACATACCTACACATGAAATGGGCACACCTGATTAGGCTGCTGGCACGCCTGCGTCAGGGCTCCGTTCAGGGTTTACGCCTCACTGAGAGAAGCTGAAATAAAACTGATCCATATTTTTGGCAATTGATTTAAATAGGTTTAAAAAAAAAAAAAGAAAAAGGAAAGGCTTCCATTATGTTTTTGTCGACGGAAAAATAACGCTGAAGACTGCCTTTCCGCCTTTTTGAAACCCTATTGAAATCAACAGAGAAAAATACTGATCTGATTTTAGCTGCTTTAGTTTCTGCCCTCCACGATGGAGCAGAGAGAAGGAAGCCCTGAACTGAGCCCTCAGGCAGGTGTGATGGACAGTTGTCCATCTGCTGAGAATATACAGGTGTGCCACCAAGTGTTTAGATTCTATGAAACAAGTCAAGCAAGTTTTGCTTGTTAACAGGGAAGGCGGTGTTAAATTGCAAAATCACTTTTTGTTTTTTCAACATTGGATACATGTTTTCTCTTCAACAGTTGCTGCTAGTCGGTAAGATAATGTAGAGATGTTTCAGAATACTATTTAATCATTTTTAGATCTTTTTTCAGTAAGGTAGGCTCACACAAGCATGTTGGTGACGTATATTCAGCATTTGGTAATATTGCAAGTTGTGAATGATAATTTGCTGTTCAGACTAGCAGTTTTAGGGTTTATTTAGACGACCGTATATCGGCTCGATTTTCACGCCAAGCCGATAAATGGTGTCCTTGTCTGCAGGGGGGATGGGGGGGGGGGGGGATGGAAGAGCCAGGAGCAGGAACTGAGCTCCCGCCCCCTCTTCGCCCCTTGCCACTATTTGCAATAGGAGGGTGTGAGACGGGGGCGGAGTTAAGTCCCGTCGCTTAGCTCTGTCACGCCCCTCCATTGCAAATAGTGGCGAGGGGCGGGAGCAGACAAGGACACCGTATATCGGCTGGGCGTGAAAACCGAGCCGATATATGGTCGTCTAAATAAGCCCTTAGAATTATTTCTTGATTTGAAACTATTGTGCAAGGATTTTAAAATATTGGACCATCTTCTCATTTTATTAAAAATTTTGGCCTGTGTTCAGCCTTTCTTCTTTTTTGGGGACAGATCTGTGGCAATATTGTGGTGTGGCCACAATTAGACACTGGTGATTTCCTCATGCAAGTTATGTGCTATTGCGATATGGATGGAACTCTTCGCAGAATACGGACCATTATTTTCTATGTGATAATACCCATAAGCGATTCTTCTCTCGGACCAAAAGTCTGAGGTGGACAAATTGCAGCATGTTCTATTATTTTCTATAGGAGCAAAAAAAAAAACTGCATCGCTTTCAGATCTGATTTTTATATGCGCTCAACATGATTTTTAATTTTTTTTTACTTTTATTTTTTTTTCTAAATTTCCCGTTGAAACAAGATGCATTTATGGGAGCCTATGACAGCTGCTGGAGGTGGAAGGGAGTTTAGCAGCGTGACTGCTAAACTCCCACCCCCTCTCCTCCTCACCACCCCTTGCCGGCTGTTTGCAATGAGAGGGGTGGGATGGGGCGGAGCTAGTTGTTTAGCTCCCGCCCCACCCCCTTCTCTTGCAGAGAGGGGAGGGCAGGTTAGTAGCAGCTGTCTCTCCCCGCCTGATGGCGTCCTGAGCTCGGCGTATATGCACTAGGCCGGGGCCGTCTGGGTGCACAAACGTAAAAATGCCAGCGCTGATGTGATGTGATTTTTAGCAGAATGCCAAAAACATTAACTGCAAAAAAAACATACACTACAGTTTACAATGAAAGTCATGTAACTATATGTCATACAGTTGGAGAGGTGCCCATTTTTCATTTTTTCAACCTTTTTTTTTTTCCTCTTTAATTAAAAAAAAAATCATAGCCATATGAGTGCTTGTTTTTTAAGGGATGAGTTGTATTTTTCCCAATGGCATGATTTACTGTAACATATAATGCTGTGAAAAACAATGAAAAGTTCTGTAAAATAGAAAGTAATATAATTGCGCCTTTTTGTTTTTGGGAGGTGGGGTCTTGTTTTTATTTAGCTTACACAGTGTAGCAAAAGTGACATGTTTATTGGGTCCGTTGGATTGTGTTGTCAAATTTCTATAGTTTTCTTGTTGCACTACCTCTAGAGATGAGCGAGCACACTCGGATAAGTCAGTTACTTGAGCAAGCCTCACTCTTCTCGAGTAACTGCATTCTTGTCCGAGCGTGCTCAGGGGGGTGGGTGTGGGGTAGTGGGGGGTCCGATTATATATGTGTAGTCGTATATGTGCAGTCCGATATGTCTTGCATCCGATTTTGCAAACTGGCTTGTCCCTGTGAATAAGCCCAGTGAATAAACCCTAACAGTCCTATGGAAGCTGTTCTTTTTTTCATTGAAGCTTATAAAATTACTTTCGGCAGCACTCATGAAATCGCTAGATGTATTATGAAGTTTGGGTATATATTTCTTTATACTTTCTATCTGAGTTCCCAATGTTTTAGAATGACATTAAATTGATGGGAACATCTTATTCCTTCCTGAAGAGGCTACAATCTATTTCTGGTGCCTGTTGTGAGGACAAAATAAGTAATCTGTGTCACTGCTTCTCAATCAGGACACATAGCAAGTCGAGAACTCCCATTAATGTGTGTGCTGCTACCAACTTAGATCAAGAGCACTGAAAAGTAATTAATTTATATTTTAGGACACTGCAGAAGATTTCAAGTATGGCTAAAGACTTCCGCTATTTTTTCCAGCATCCGTGGTCACGGATAATTATTGCTTACTTGGTGACATTTTTTAATTTCCTAATTTTTGCTGAGGATCCTGTGTCTCATAGCCAAACCGAAGCCAATGTTATCGTCGTAGGGAACTGCTTTTCATTCATCATGACTAAATATCCAGGAGGAGCTTGGAACTTTTTGAAAGTCATCCTCTGGCTTATTGCCATCGTAGTTGGGTTGGTCGCTGGGAAGTTTCTTTTTCATCAACGTTTGTTTGGTAAGTGTTTAAGATCAATTTAAAGTATAATATAATGTATGTTATCTATCTAGCCTTTCCTATTCTATTCCTGTTCGCCTTTGACCATAACATCTAAGGGCTCATTCACATTGGTAAATGCAAGAAGGTCCAATTGTTACTTTTTTTCCACTGTCTCCTGGCAACATGCATAAAAATTGAGTCAATACTAGAGATGAGCGAGCATACTCGTCCGAGCTTGATGCTCGTTCGAGTATTAGGGTGCTCGAGATGCTCGTTACTCGAGACGAGCACCACGCGGTGCTCGTCTCGATTAAACGAGCACTGACCATTGAAAGCAATTGACTGCCGGCTAGCGCGGATTAATTTTCGGGAAGGGCTTAAAAATATAAGCCCTTACCTGAAAATCATCCTAAAATGTATAAAAAGTAAAAAAAAAAATATACTCACCTTGTCCCGGCAGAACAATGTTAGCCCATTGAATTCAATGGAGCCGGCAATACAGCCGGCTCCATTGAAAGCAATGGGCTGCGGCGATCGCACAATGAATTTTCGGGAAGGGCTTAAATATGTAAGCCCTTCCCTGAAATTCATCCAGAAATGTGTAAAAATAAAAAATATATATATATACTCACCTGGTCCCGGCAGACGGAGTTCAGCTGAGGCCGGCTGGCAGTTCTCCTGAACTGCTCTGAACAGCTGTGAGTAGTATTCAGCAGCCGGGGATTTAAAATCCCCACCTGCTGAATGAGCTGCCTCTAATTGGTCACAGCCTGACCAATCAGAGGCAGATCTCACTCACACCCATTCATGAATTCAGCAGTGAGTGACTGCTGCCTCTGATTGGCTCAGCGCAGCTCTCAGCTGAATGACAGCAGTTCAGCACCACAGTGCAGGGGACAGCAGGAGAACACGCGGCTGTGCCCCGGCAGCTGAAGGGAAGTGAGTATCTATTTTTTTTGTTTTTTTAAATCACTTTTAATTCACTTCCAGGGAATGGCTTATATGTAAAGCCCTTCCCTGGAAAAGAATTCAGGTGTGCCAGTGGACCATTGTCTTCAATGGAGTCACCGGCAGCAGCGGCTCCATTGAAGAGAATGCCTGCATTTTTATTCTTTTTTACACTAAAATCTTTATTTTTAAGGTAAGGGCTTATATTTTTAAGCCCTTCCTGAAAATTCATCCCGCGCTCGCTGACAGCCCACTGCTTTCAATGGTGCCGGCTGTATTGCCGGCTTCATTGAATTCAATGGGCTAACATCGTTCTTCTCTGCCACAGCTGTTACAGCTGTGGCAGAGGAGAACGATCTTTATGCTGACAGTGCGGGGGGGGGGTCTCACTCGTGCCACTATTGTGGCTTAATAGTGAGACCTCGGAGCCCGAAATGCAGCCCTGCATGTTGCTCCTCGCCTGCCCTATCCATTTCTGTGTTTTTTACATGACTTTGGTGATTTGCTAAGATTTTCACAAATGAAAACCTTAGCAGAGCACCAGTCATATACAAAAATGCTCGAGTCGCCCATTGACTTCAATGGGGTTCGTTACTCGAAACGAACTCTCGAGCATCACTGAAAGTTCGACTCGAGTAACGAGCACTCGAGCATTTTGGTGCTCGCTCATCTCTAGTCAATACGCAAGCAGCTACAAATTTGGCACAAATCAATAGTGTTGTGTTCTGTCCGTATTACGGACGTAATACAGAGAGAAAATATGCCCTTGTGAATAGGCCCTTAATGGCTTACTATAAGGGTGCTGAAAATATTCTTAGAGATGCTGACCATAGTAAACATGATACTGCTGCAGGTTTGTTTGCTACGTTTTTATGCTGGCAATAGATCTTATTGTCATTTGTATGTAACTGTTTTCTAGCGTAGTGCATTATGTTGCTAGAAGCAGCTATTGGAAGATATGTATGGGAGGTCTTTTTGAAGTCAGTTTTGCTGTAGGCAATATTGACGTTATTTGTGACCAAATTTATCAAAATGGAGCACAATGTAAATAAATTTGTTAAATCTCTAAATAGAACCTTTCCTTGTTGACTATAGCAACTAATCATATCACAGCTTTCAAGAGCAGAATGCAAAATATAAGCTGTGCTGTGATTGGTTGCTAGGGGCAACAAAGACAGTTTTTCTTCTAGACTATTTTACATATCTACCCACTGGAAACACTTTTTTCGCGATCCACCCACTGGAGTGAAACTGTGACAAATTTTATAATATATAAATGTCCCTAAGGGACCTTTCATATGGGACGGAATTAGTCTGCGCAGACAATTCTGCGTCACAATGTTATCCCTAGGGGGCTTGAATTCCGCACCGGTTTTTGCGGTTCTTTTTTTTAAAAACTGCAAGATTAAAGTCCACAATAGAAAAGCCTCTGCTGTGGAATTAAGGCCATCTTGCTGAATTGTTGCAGATTTCTAACATACAGTAGATGTAATTCCACAAGACAATTCCAGAAAAAACGCAATAAAATCCACATCAGTTCTGCATCCTGTGGATGATTCCTTCCCATGTAAAGGTCCCTAAATCTTGGCCAAGCAGCAAGCCACTCCCACTTTGCTCCACTTTTAAAAAAGAGGCGTGAATATTGCAAATGGCCTTAATTGCTGGTGTAAATGGTTAATAAACCTGTCCCACGGCAGATTACACATTGTTTTGGAGTAAGATCCTCACAAAAAAAGATGCTAGTACATTTATAAATGTGGGCCAATGGTCATGATCAGCAACGATACTCAGATGGGCAATATTAATTACATAAAGACTAATTGATATCAATTGGCATGATATTAAAAGGCACGCAAACAAAAATGGCATCTTTTAAGCTATTCCTCCAGCCTGGAGCATTAGCACTGCATCTAAAGATTCACCAGTATCAGTGGTCATGTGTGCATAAATGACACTTGACTACTAAACCCAGTGATTGGCTGCAGTGGACCCCCGAGTGATGGATGTGACATCATTGCTTCCTGTTTTAGTGGGGAGCAGAGGGAACTGGGTCTGCAGCGCTCGACCAGAGGCACAGTAAAAGGGTGAGTAAAGGTAATTTTATTTATTTTTTACCTTAGCTAGCCAGGGACATTTTTTTCCCCAATGTTGAGAAACACTTTAATAGATTTTTGAACAGAGTACAGATATAACGAACTTTAACTTGACATGTATCGTGTTAAAGGGGTTGTACTAGCATTACAAGTTATTCCATATTCAAAGGATAGGATCCCTTATTGCTGAACCACTTGCCATCTTTGGAAATTCATGGAGAATAGGAGCAGTCCCAGAAGATTGGAAAAGGGCAAATGTTGTCCCTGTCTTCAAAAAAGGGGAAAAAAGGTAAATCCAGGAAACTACAGGCCTGTGAGCCTTCTATACTGGGACAGATTTTTTTTGAACAAATTATTAAACAGTATGTATGCGAGTACTTGGATGAGAATGGAGTACCAGAGTCAGCATGAGTTTGTAACAAACAAGTCATGCCAGATGAATCTAATTTCTTTCTATGACCGAATAACGGACTGGGTTGATCAGGAAATGCGGTGGATATAGTATATCTTGACCTTAGTTAAACATCTAACAAAGTGTCACCATACTTATTGAAAATATCCAAATATGGGATTGACAAGGCAACTCTTAGGTGGATTCACAACTGGCAGAGTGATCATACTCCAAGTGGTCATAAATGGCTGCACATTTAATTGGAAGAAGCTGGCAAGTGGGGTACCACAAGGCTCTGCCTTGGACCCAATGGTGTTCAACATTTTTAAAAAAGATCTAGAGGAGGGGATTGAGAGAAAACGGATCACATTTTCCGATGACACAAAGCTAGGAAGGGTGGTTACCACTAGAGAAGAGACAGAGTATTCAAAAAGATCTAGAAAAGTAGTGAACGGGGACTAACAAAACGGCATTTAACAAGGAGAAATGCAAGATCCTACATCTGGGCAAGAAAAATGAAAAATGCACGTATAGAATGAAAGGAATTTGGATAAGCAGCAGCACATGTGAAAAAAGACTTGGGTATTTTAATAGATCACAGCTTGAGCATGAGTCAACAGTGTGATACAGCAGCAAAAAGGCAAATACAATTCTGGGATGTATTAAGAGAAGCAAGGAGTCTAGATCACGTGAGGTAATTATCGCACTCTACTCTTCCTTAGGCTGGTGGAAGCTGTCCGAACCGCAACCCATCCGCAATTGACATTGCGGATAGGTCATGGGTACCCGCATCATCACCTAGTGACAGCACAGGAAAAACAAGAGATTGAAGAAAAAAAAACCCTGTACTGCGCATAACTGATGGCTAGCCACTGCAGTCATCCGCAATACAGAAGAAATCGGGTACGTAGGGTCGCCAGCCGCGGTCATGGCTGGATTCCGCTACAGGCTCCTACATACGGTATCAGACTTTTTCGTGTGCCGCCGGCTTTAGTCAGACCTCATCTGGAATACTGTGTCCAGTTCTGGGCACCCCAATTTAAAAGACATAGACAAACTGCAGCAAGTTCAGAGACGCGTGACCAAGATGGTGAGCGGTCTGTAAACCATGTCCTTTGAGGAACGGTTAAAGGATCTGGGAATGTTTTGCTTGCAAAAAAGAAGGCTGAGAGGAGACGTAATGGCTGTCTACAAATATCTGAAGGGCTGTCACAGTGCAGAGGGATCAGCCCTATTCTCATTTGCGCAAGGAAAGACTAGAAGCAATAGGATGAAACTGAAAGGGAGGAGACACAGATATTAGAAAAAACTTTGACAGTGATGGTGATCAATGAGTGGAACATGTTGCCACGGGAGGTGGTGAGTTCTTCTTCAATGGCAGTCTTCAAACAGAGGCTGGACAGACACAGGATAATGGGGAATAACGTGCTGCTAACCAGTGGGGGTGACAACCCATCTCACTGCTGACTTGCTGCACCACCTGAAATAAGGGGGAGAATTTATGGTGCAACAGTTGCTGAAGGAGTTGTCTTGACCAATACAATAAAGTTATGCCCTCTCTTTGTTTTAATCGTGAACCCCATAAATGAAAAGTAAAAGAAATGGTGTTATTGCTCTTTGTGTGCATCCCTCATGGTAAAATTTCATATAAATTAGATGCTACCATATATTTACCCAAAAATGGTTCTGCTTGGTAGACCATATAGTTGAATACAGTAGTATTGAATAAAAATGACTCTAGGGTGACCTTTCTGGTTTTAGGCATTTACTTTTCTGTGCTCAAAGTAGACCCCCATTAAGACCTCTTACAGCCATAGTTCGTCTGGCCAAGTTGCTTTCCAGGTATCTTTGCCTCCTTCGTTTTCCAGTGGCCCATATAATGGTTTAATATAGTAGTGCCATAGACAGGAGTTGTGCCCCACAGTCTCCCTCTACGTAGTGCCTATTATTGTGCTCTAGACAGTAGTAATGTTCCGTATAGCGTCTCAATCAGAGATAGCCCACATAGTGTCCCAGACAGTAAGTGCCACATACTGTTCCAGACCATTATGGTGCACCAGACCATAATAGTATCATAATTGGTGTCCAAAGTGATGTGTCTGGCTTAGTGCCCAAAACAGTAATAGTACACAAATATTGTCTCAGACAGTAAGAGCCCCAAACAGCGTTGATACCCCACGTAGTGTTCAAGATGATAAGCGTGCCCCACTCAGTTCGCCAGACAATAATGGTGACCAAATATTCCCTTAAGTTGTAATCGTGCCCCAAATGTTAACAGCGCCTTCTTAGTGCCCCACATAGTAATAGTGGTCCCTAAACACCTTATAATATAAATCATCCACATAGTGCTCCATAAAGTAATGGTGCCCCATAGAGTTCTCCACATTGTGTTGGATGCTCCCTGAGTCCTCTACATACTGTGACAGTGTTCCATTCGTCCCCCATATAATAATTTATGTCTTGTAATTTCTGACACCTAAAATAATGAAAGAAATACTCACCTAATTCCATTCTCCTAATGAATAGAGCAACTCAAGAGACAAACCTTGCCCTGCCTGAAGCCTGTGTTATTGGCAGGCCGATGCCGGCAGATACATTTGAAGTACAACTCTCATATTCTGCATGCCTAAAGTGACCTGTGGCCCGCCAAAGTGAATGACAGGGCAGGGAGCCAACAGCTCGCTGCTATGCCATAGTATTCATCTGTATTCTCGTACTGAGGACATGGATTCAATTGAATGTGCTAGCAATGCCACTGCTCTGCTGAGTAATGCATGTGGTCTCTGATGTTGGGGAATATTTTCTACCCGAACACAAGCAGGCCACATCCTTTGCTCAGCCTCTTCTACTGCAGTGGGATTCCAAGACACTGAGGCCGATTCTTCAGGAAATATAGCTTCTTTAATGCAGATTCAGAAGTAAAATCTCATATTCTGAACTGTGAACACAGGGGGTATACACTTTTTATACAATTTACACAATAGAAATTCCTGTCTTATATGATTGGTCACATTTTGTCGCATTGCTATGCAGGCGTACTAAACTTTTGCCTCATATAAGTTGCTTTCTCGTTTCCTCACCCATAAATAGGCATACCTCCGTCCTCCATTTTATGGCATCCGCAATTTCACTTGTATTAACCCTTTCTTATCCAGGTCCAGGCTACTATACTACTATATACAGACGTTTTTTGTCCTAGTACCATTATGCTGAGAGAGAACACTTGCTTATAGTATTCTTAATCAAGCTGTACAGTACTGGAAAGCCTGCAAAGGAGTGGTTTTAACAATGTAACCCTCCCTGTTTTGCATATCCTTGCATAGAGTATGGGATAGAGCATGCTTCAAAATAACTCGCGTTCTGGAAATGGGAATTCATAACCACCATGGCTTTACACAGCAATTGTTGTGGCTGATGTGGTATTTTAGATGTAAAATAAGGTGCAGTTTTAAAAACCTCATAGAGAAAGTATAATTTTCATAAGTAATTCCATGGACCTCTTACGGCAAATACCACTCATCACTCCTTAGGAGGGGCTGTGCGGCTGCAGACCTGGGTATCCATCGCTTTCTGTGGGTTTTTTTTTTGTTTTGTTTTTTTTCTACAAGTTTATTGGCTCTATAATTTCTACATCCTTTGTCTTTATTTTTTTTCCTCTTTAAAGGAAGTCTGTCACCTATTCTTTGGACTATACTATATAATGTGTGCTGTTATATGTAATACATAGATACCTTTACTTCTTTGCAGCTTGTCTTAATTGTCAGGATATCAGGGTCTATGCTTATGCTGCGACATATGCAAATTTAGTAGAGGACCGTCTGATGGGTGGTCCACCGATGCCTGTAGTCCGGGCTCTTTCCCTCCTCATTCCGCCCCAGTTCACGCTTAATAATGTCTTCAGTATTCTGCTTTCCACTGTCACAGAGCTTGTGCTGCATGAAGTGAGCAGGCACATGTGCTGCACCTCCTTTTTGGCCCGCGCTGTAATAAGTGTGGCACAAGCGCTGCAATGGTGGAGCGCATGACATCTGCAGTGGGAGGAGCTGCAGGGGTCGCTACATGTAGAATTGGGCAGATTTTCAAAGAATGGGGAGGGAGAGAGCCTGAACCGCAGGCAGCAGTGGATCATCCATCGGATAGTCAAGCACTAAATTGCATATGGTGCCAGATAAATATAATCTTGACAACAGAGACGCACTGCAAAGAAATAAAGGTATAGATTCCACCTATCTCCATGTTCCTAAATAAGCGGAATGTTTAACGACAGGCAGTAGATTGTAAAGGTGCTGAAAGGGAGACCCCTAGGGACAGGTTCTATATAAGTATGATTTTTGCTGGTAAAATAGAAAAATTGTATGCAAGTATATTAGAATACTAGTAGGGACAACTGTCAGGGTAATAAAATATTCTAAGTACAGCACCAATCAGGCCCACCCCACTTGCCCGCTGCCGGCGGTAAGAAGAGACACCACACACGGAGGTCTGGTATAATTCCTCACACGGGACATGGCTGCACTTCGCCGAGCTTTATTACAGATTACATGAGATCTTATACCCTTTGTCCCATCACCAACAAGGGGTGATGGGCTCATAACCATATATGGGCAGTCCGGATTTCCGGCCTGAGACAGTGAAAACAGTCGATATCTTGCTTATGGCGCCTCTGGCTTATGTACAGACAATCACATATTCAATTAACTCCAGTGCAAAGAATCACCCACTCAATTCTAAGAAAGCGGCCAAGCATGCATTCTCCATATATGGGAAGTCCGGATTTCCGGCCTAAGACAGTGAAAATTATGTACATAGTGGAACATCTTGATATCTTGCTTCTGGGAAAACGGCCAAGTACACGCGTCCTTCATGTCTGGTTCGGTATCATCTCTGAATTTCTAGAACATCTCTCTCAGCCTTGCAAAGCCTTGGAATATCTGATGTAAGGCGACATATAAGTTTTTTCTCATTTGGAATTGAATAAAACTTGCATATAGGTATAAAAGTATAAAGAACATATGGCAATATATATATATATCCTCACACAACGACTAAAATTATATATTTTGCATGAATGCTCAGGAAAATTATTCTGTTGAAGTAGGAATAATAGTTAGAATGCAAAGGTGTTGGTGATTTCGAATACACTAAATGCCCAGAGCAAACCGATGTGAAGGTACCTTTTGTTTCATTTTCTCTGCTTGCGCAGACCGGCGTTCCTCTACTCTATTATATATTCAAGGACTGATCATGATTTCACAGGACTTATGTTTGCAATTTGTTAAATCAAGATTTTCCCACTTGGTGAAACAGACGTTGTGGAACCTCAGCAGATGATTGATAAAGTGTACATTTTACGATATAGGCTTGTGTGTATGAGTGGAAAAAGTAGCTTCATGCTGCTTGTGTGGATGTAGATGATGTGGGTATTATTGTATCTCGTCACCACTGGAAGTTAGGGGTGGTGACAAGGTACCATCTGTTTAAATAAATAAAAAAATGTTAGTAACGCTTCTGATTGGCTGGGGGCATGTGTAATCCCCCAAGTGCCCTTCTGACAGTGGTGAGGCTGGGAGCGGCGGCAGAGCCACCACATGACACCGGCGAGGCTGGGAGCAGTGGCAGAGGCAACCGGACAACACTGGCGAGGCTGGGAGCGACGGCAGTGTCCTGAATCCCCCTTTTGTCCTAGTTACACGGCAGAAGGACCGCACCAAGAGTTGGAGCGACGGTGGAGGCAGAGCGACAGTGGACCCCTACAGCCAGTCAGCGTGCCAATTGCCGTCCGACACAGCTTACAAGGCAGCCAGGAGGGAGGTGACAGGCAGCACAGCAGCTGCAAAATAGTGCCCACATGGAACACTGAGGGAACGCAGAGACAGCTGCAGTGGGCACACTGATTTTCTGCCCGTGCTGGAGGGTTAGGGATTAGTTTTCCTATAATTTGTAGCACAAAATCAATCTACACGCTAGAGCTAGGACCTTACTGAATTCCCCCCCCCATCGTGAGCTAGGGTTGTGACAGGGGTGTTCCAACATCCAAGCCCTGTCAAACCCCCAGGTGGTGACAAGATACAATAATGCTGATGATGTGATATTGTAGATGCTATGGTGAGGAGTGAGTGTAAGGCATAGGGTGTAGTGATTAGGCAATTGCTTCAAATATACTGAGCAAAATGAACCTTAATATGAGGAATCTTTTGGAGAGTCGCTTTTAAGTTGGAATAACGTTTCCAGTTTGAAACTTCATATTTCTATGATTACTGTACTGTGTTTTAGTTTTTTTGTTTTGTTTTTTTTCCTGCCTCAAGAGTAAGTTTTTCTTGAAAGCGTAACCAGAGGATTTTTCAGAATAACTTGTCATGTGTGCATATGAGAAGTAGCACTATATCTGGTGATTATATGACTTGTACATGCAATTTTTCACCAGTTTTCCCCTCTGCAGGCTGCATCACTAAGGCCACCTGCACACGGCCGGGTTGGATCCCGCAGCGGAATCCAACGCTGTGCCCAGCCGGTGACCCCTGGATACCTGTCCACAGTCTTCACAATCTGTGCTGCAGATGTGCTGGCTGGCGCACATGCGCAGTACAGATTACACCGTGCTTTCGCTAGGTGATGATGAGGATCCCGCAACCTTTCTGCAATGATAATTGCAAAAGGGCTGCGGGTCAGACAGCTTCCATTGACTTCAATGGAAGCCACCCGAATGGAAGCTGCACAGAATCGCAGCATGCTGCGATTTCTCCTCCACGAGCGGAAAATTGCAATCAATTTCCATTCGTGTAGAGGAAATTGCATTTTGCTCCGCCCCGGATTCCGCAATGCAAGTCCGCCCCTGTGCAGATGGCCTTATTTTCAGTCTTCCCTGAGCTGGTACGTGAAGACTAGAGGCTATGATGTTTCCTATACACTGCACACATAGGAGAGCAAGACCTCTTTTTTACTATCTCTTTGTAGCACACCTTTAATAGTAAAGGCAAGATAGAGATGATTATTGAGCTGTATTGAGTAGTTTAGATGTGATTTCAGTAATTGTAAAACGGCAAAGTTGTACTGTTAGCTGCAGTGGGATATCTGTGTGAGTCTCTCTACTTCGATCTTCCTCCAGCAGCTCCTTCCTCTTGCCCTCTTCATAGACTTCTGTGGGCAGCATAAAACCTCACCCTTACACTCTTCCTATAATCCGTCTTGATGACCCTGTTATTACAGACAGACTGCACATGACAACAGTAGACAGTAAGTTAGAGGCAAGGGAGACCCCTAGTGGCCAGCCTTTTGGAGTGAGATATATATTTTTAATCACAAAAATATAATTTCAGGTAAATAAAGTGTTGGACGTTTGGTGGTTATCACATTTAGGCTGCCTGTCCATGGCCATGACGGAATAATGCTAGCGATATTCCGCTACGGGAAGCATATGGAAGAACTGATGGGTCTCAGCGATGAGCCTATCTGATAGGCGAATTGCGGCAAATCGCTATGATTCTCCACTCGTGGACATCGGGCTGCGCTTTCCACAGTTAAAGGGGTTGTCCCGCAGAAGCAAGTGCAGTTATGCATTTCTGTATGGCCATATTAATGCACTTTGTAATATACATTGTGCATTAAATATTGGCCATACAGAAGTTATACACTTACCCCCTCCTGGTGCTGGCGTCCCCGTCTCCATGGCGACGAGCAAACTGCTTCTCTGGTCGCCGGAACAGTCGTGCTTGCGCAGAGAGGAATCCCCTTCTGTAAGGTCCTTGCTCACGAGCTGCATCCTGGCTCCTCCCCCTTCTCAGCGTTATTGCGTAGCTCCGCCCCGTCACATGGTACCGATCAGCCAATGAGGTGGCTGGAATCGGCAATGGAGCTCAGACAGCAGAAGAACATCCACAGTGCACCATGGGAGAAGACCCGTGGTGCATCGTGGGAGAAAACCAGCGGCAGCCATCTTGGAAAGAAGATTTTTTTTTAAAGTTGCTAAACGAGGATTCAGGTAAGGGAATTTTTTTTTTTTTAATAACACCTGGCAGCAGTATTCTTTTACAGGTACTGGGGGACTGGGCAAAAAAAAAATTCACTTTAGGCGCGGGACAACCCCCTTAAGTTTATGGGAAGCATTCACTGCGTTACCCGCGGCCGAATTATCGCCCGTGGACAGGAGGCCTAACTGTTGCATGAGCACAAGTGTGTTGAAAATGTAGTCTCCATGTAATGCACAAAACTAGAGATGAGCGAGCGTACTCGGATAAGCACTACTCGCTCGAGTAATTGGCTTTATCCGAGTATCGCTGTGCTCGGGGCTAAAGATTCGGGTGCCGCTGCGGCTGACAGGTGAGTCGCAGCGGGGAGCAGGGGAGAGCGGGCGGGAGAGAGGAAGAGAAAGATCTTACCTCTGTTCCTCCCCGCTCTCCCCTGCAGCTCCCCGCTCCGTGTCGGCACCCGAATCTTCAGACCCGAGCACAGCGATACTCGGATAAAGCAAATTACTTGAGCGAGTAGTGCTTTTCAGAGTACGCTCGCTCATCCCTGCACAAAACAGATAAGATATTGGTGTATGGCAGCTTTTGTCTTGACTCTTGTGTGTTTTTAGCAGTAGAAGTTGTAAACAAAGATAATATCTGCTCAAGGAATTCCACTCAATAGGGCAATCAAAGGAAGTTAATGATATGATATTTAATTATAGATAGCGAATATTCTGGTAATAAGGAAGTGTGGGATATAAAAGCAGCAATAAAGCTGCTCAAACAAATACATCCGTTACCCCATGATACTGCTTTTAAAATCAAACAGTGTTATGATTAAAATCTTCCTTGTGACGGTAAATAGAGAAACATCTGTGTTTTACAAGCTATTCAGGGACTGGATGCTTAGCCGTCCCTAATGTTTATCTGACTTTTTGTATAAATGTTCTTTATATGTGATTCTGACTTTATTTCTGTTCACCTTTTATGCTGCATAAAAATCAGCCTATATACATGAATTGGTGAATAAACAGTCAATAAAAACCTGGCATTATTCAATCAGGATCAGAATCTGGGCATCTAGTATGTGCAATTTAGAAATGATAGTGCAGCGACTAAGGCAGAAGGCACACCACTGAGAAGATGGCGGGGTAGTTAGGGATGTCACAGTGGCACTACCAACTCCTTCCCAGAGGGATGCGTGTATCACTCCGCCAAGGTACTGACAGGCCTCTCTGGGCAATGCTAAGGCAGCAGTTACCTGAATAAATAGTGTAGTGGACTGGAAGAATCTTGTCACGGGTGACACCATCGTTCCTTACTTCGTAGGATATTCGACGGGAAAAATAAGAGTCCACACACAGTTAACTTGCGAAACTCAGTTGCTGGGAACGGTCATCAACTGGAACTTTACTTGCAGATAGATTATCTGGATACACACTCACAATTTTTGTAAACATTTCACACACCAGTGCAGGAAGAACAAAGATGGAGGTCAGGGAGGAGAACACAGGATGACACCGGGCCTACAGTCGAGTTATCTAGACACACACATTAACACCGGAGGAAGACAAAACACTCCACTGACATTCACTTTCAGGACACTGCACAGCGGAACCTTTTTCCCTTGTCTCTCTTTTTTTCTTAGGGCTCTTTCACACAAGCGTATATCAGCCGCCATTTTCACGGCCGACCGAAATACGCTACGATGTGAGGTGTGAAAACTTGTGAACGAGTGCACAAATCTAACGTTTCTGCGCCCTTTCAGACAGCATGGGCCCCGGCGCATAAACGCCAAGGTCGCCATGCTGTCGCCCCTTCCTTACCCCTCGCTGTCTCACCTCCTCTTCCCCCCTCCGGCTAATTGTAAAGAAAGGGGTCGAGGCTGAGCTTAGCTTCACCCCTATCTCACCCCTTGTCTGCAGCCAGCAGTGGGAGGAGGCGGGATGGGGCGGTGCTTAGCTCTCACTCCCATTGCAATCAGCCAGAGGAGAGGAGAGTCATGCTGCTAAACTCCATTCTGCCTCCCTTCTTCGGCCGCTGTCATTGGCTCCCATAGGAGCTTATGCAGTCGCCGATGTATTTCGCCCCAAAGATAGTTCCAGGACTATCTTTTGGGCCCTACGTAAAAACGCCCAGCGCTATATTGGCCAGCCGGGCGCTTTTACGCTGCAGGAATATGGCCATGTGATTTGATGCATTGGAATCCAATGCATCAGATCACAGAGTATATCGGCCAACCGTGAAAACAGAGGGCGATATACGCTCGTGTGAAAGAGGCCTTAAGGTAGGAATCCTGGCATCAGACCCTCAGGGAACCTCTGTTCCATACTTCACCACATGAGGGTTAAAGGTACCCCCATGTGGCGGGCACTCTCACTTCACACCCAACCGTTAAAGAAAATTGAACTCTCACTCCCCTCTTGCACTCACATATATAACTTGCATACTCACGTGACAACACAAATTTGTTATTTTCCAGACCTATCCCAAACATGCACAGACCTTAACCTCTTGCATGCTGCAACTGTGCGGTATACATAACTTGTGACAAGACAATTTGCACAGTGAATCCACACTGAAGACATGACATGTGAGACAAATACAGAACAGTTATGGAGGGGCCAGGCATGGGTATTTCAGGCCACTACAATAGTGTTAACAGTAAAAACATATTCATGTTAATCTGTTAACCATATGCAGTAAATTTACACATTTAATAATGGGATAAAAAAACAGCCCTAAAAAATCACAAAGAAATTAAAATTTTTATATTCCAACAAATAAAGCGTTAGGGCTGATTCACAGTACCACCGTGTGTCCAAAAGCCGCTAAAAATTGCCTTGTCATTTAGGACTTAAAGGAGTTGTCCCACTTTTTACTACTGATAAGCATTCTTCAGGATAGGTTATTAGTAGCACATTGGCTGGGGTCCACCACTCAGGATCTTTCCAATCAGTTGATCTCTGAACCAATAACTGCTGGTACGGAGCTGTCTTTGTACCAGGAGCAGCTCCTTACATTGCTCAGTGGCTGCAGTTAGTATTGCAGGCTGAGTCGCATTGAAGTGAATAGGACTCAGTATGTAATACCAGCTAAGGCCACGGCACACTGTACAAAGCTGTCTGCTTCCAGCACAAATCCAACTCCATACTGAAGGTGACAGACACAGGGATTTGTTGATCGGCAGGGATCCCCATGGCAGACTTCCACGACTCTGCTGTTTGATGACCCATCGTTTGGAGAGGTCATCAACAGTAATGTGGGACAACTCATAAAAGGGTTAAGTAATTTTCAAAAAAATCTTGCTGACTGTAAAATTTATTTGGGGTAAAGTTCTCATTATAATCTTATTTCTTTTCCATATTGTACAATGAGACATGACAGAACAATTTGCAGCCTTGAAGAAGTTAATCAGTTTGGTTTGACAGGAGTGATCCCTCATAAACCAATGCTGATATGTAGTTATACAGCTATTTTCCTTGAGGTACTCCAGCATAGCATCTTTCAGAAACTCCTCAAACATTTTACTCACAATAGAAGTTAGGCTTACTGGCCTATAGTTTCCAGGTTAACTTTTTTTACCCCCTTTTTTTTTTCTTAATATTGGCACCACATTTGCTATGTGCCAATCTAGTGGAACAGACCCTCATCACTAAAGCGTTCTTAACATAGGAAACAAGGGTCTATCTATCACATCACTTAGAACCTGGGGTTGTATGCCATGGCGACCTGGTGCGATGTCTATTTTCATCTTTTTAAGGTGGCTCTACACTTCCTCTTGGGTTAAGTTCCTTTTACATAAAATGGTTATTATTCAAAAAAAATCATTGAAATGAGCGAAAATAAATAACTGTTCAGTGTAAATGCAGGCAACGGTTGACCAACGATCAATGAATCGTTAGCTGTTTGTTTTATGCAGGCATAAAACAATCATTGACTTGTTGATTAATCATTCAGTTTAAATATAGATTATTCAGTTGTTCTCATTCACTTGTACAGTGAATGTGAACAACCTGAACGATTTCTCGTTTGAATGAGCCAAGGATGAATCTGTCTATATTAACAGGCTGTCTGAGCGAATGACCAAACTTTGACACCATTTGCTTGTTCAAACGATGTATCGATTTTTGTAAACGGACCGTTAGATTGGTAACTGGAAGGTTTACATTATCACTCTGCATTTCACCTGACCTTTCTTTTTCGTCTCAGTGATTATACTAGAGAAAAAACTATATAATAGATTTGCTTTCTCCTCTTCATCCTCTACGACTTATCTCTAAATCTGAAACTGTTGGCCCTTAAAAAAATTAATCTTTCTACTATTTTTTAAAGTTGAAGAACAGTTTAGGATTATTTTTACTTTCTTTGGCAATAAGTTTCTGTCTCCACCTTTGCTGCTTTTATCTGTTTTTACATTTTTTTTTCTTATAGATATTTTTTACATCTTAACTGCTTTTTTCAATAGTTTAAATGCTTTCTTTTTGTTGTTTATTGCCTCCTCTATGTCTTTAACTAGCTACATTGGTTTTCTCCTATTTCTAAGCCTTTCATTCCTGTAAGGTATGAACTGCTCACAGTGAGTATTTTTTAGATGGGTTTAAAAATTTTCATTAAAAAAAACAAAACTCAAATGAGTAAAAGAAGAGACTTGGCCTTTTATTTGTTGAGCAAAATGATCTAATATCGCATGTCTTGAGTGGCAAAAGTATGTGAACCTTTAGCATTAGGACATAATCTGAAGGTGAAATTAAAGCCAGATGTTTCAGTGGGATGACCATCCATTGTGAGTGGGTGACTACTTTAAATAAAGTACTCTGATCTTCACAACATATGTTTTGTGGAAATAAAGTGAAAATAAAATGTATCAGGAGTGTGCCAGGTGTATTCCAGTAAAATATCTGCCAAATGGCTAGTAATGAGTCTCAACTCACCTGGTGCTCAGTGGAATCCCCATGGATGGGAGAACCCCACTGGCACCTGTTGTCCGGGTCGGTGTGTAAAAAGTTCTTTTAAACCGCGATCCGTCGGAGCAGTGAGATGCAAGAAGGCTCAAGCATTCTAGTATGGGGCTTGAAGAAACGTGGTAAGGAAATGGAGAAAAAGACTTCCGCGCTCGTGTGGATAAGACCGTAGTATTCAGTCGCTTAGATATCTCTTAATAAGTCTCGATTTTTTTATTTAAGAACTATGAGCAATGCGTTTCGGCTAGTGTAGCCTTTTTCAAGCACTATAATACATACATTAAAAGAGCACAGGTGTATATACATCACTTACATGCTCTGTGATTTTGCTGTATTATAGAGCTTAAAAAAGGCTACACTAGCCGAAACGCGTTGCTCATAGTTCTTGAATAAAATATGAGCAACGCGTTTTGGCTAGTGTAGCCTTTTTTAAGCTCTATAATACAGCAAAATCACAGAGCATGTAAGTGATGTATATACACCTGTGCTGTTTTAATGTATGTATTACAGTGCTTGAAAAAGGCTACACTAGCCGAAACGCATTGCTCATAGTCTATATATATAAAAATGAATGTATGTCTGTGTGCGTGCGTGCATGCGTGTCTGTTTGTCCTTTATGCGCTGCTACACCATTCATCCGATTGCCATGAAACTTTGGGAAGTTGTTGAGTACACTCCTGGGAAGATTATAGGCATAGTACAACTATCCTACGATAAATGGCGCGCGCGCGCGTCGTCGAAAGTTACGACCCCCCCCCCCCCACGTAGATCGAATAAGTAAGCCACCTGCTATTGTGATGTCATCACTGATGTCATCAACATCGGACGCCCTTGAACATGCCCCAACATGTTCTATAAAGCTGCATTGTGAGACCTCCTGCTCATATACTAATATATTAAACAGACGACCTCCTCCTCATATACTAATTCTATGCGCAAAAGAATTAGCGGCCAAATTTTACGTACGGAATCTAATTTTCTCACATAGAAACTTGAAATTTGGCACGGGCATTGAATATGTCATAAATAGGAAAAGGTAATGGGTCCCAACTCGATTATTCAATTCTATGCGCCAAAGAATTAGCGTCCAAATTTTACGTACGGAATCGAATTCTCTCGCTTCCCAATGTCATAGAAACTCGAAATTTGACACGAGCATTGATTATGTCAAAAATAGGAAAAGTTAATGGGTCCCAACTCGATTATTCAATTCTAGGCGCAAAAGAATTAGCGTCCAAATTTTACGTACAGAATGTAATTTTCTCGCTTCCCAATGTCATAGAAACTTGAAATTTGGCACGAGCATTGATTATGTCATAAATAGGAAAAGTTAATGGGAAGTTGTTGAGTACACTCCTGGGAAGATTACTGGCATAGTACATCTATCCTAGGATAGGTGGCGTGCGTGCGAGCGTCGTCGACAGTTATGCCCCCCAGACAAAGATCGTTTGATTTCCATCTCAAGCACAAAAGCAAAAGGCATTACGAGCAACGGGATGCGTGTTCAACTACAAAATGATGCATCCGCCGAACGTTTTGCAAGACAATTCCTGGATATTGAGAATGCTGAGGTAAAATGAAAGCTGTGCTGTGATTGGTTGCAATTTCTTATACTGCTGAGGTAAAATGAAAGCTGTGCTCTGATTGGTTGCTATTTCTTATACTGCTGAGGTAACATGAAAGCTGTGCTGTGATTGGTTGCTATATATTATACCGCTGAGGTAACATGAAAGCTGTGCTGTGATTGGTCGCTATATATTATACTGCTGAGGTAACATGAAAGCTGCTGTGCTGTGATTGTTATATATTATACCGCTGAGGTAACTTGAAAGCTGCACTGTGATTGGTTGTTATCTAGATATATAAAAACTATTGTATGTATGTATGTCTGTCTTCACAGCAACGCGCGACGGGTGCGCTAGTTCTTAAATAAAAAATTGAGACTTATTAAGAGATATCTAAGCGACTGAATACTACGGTCTTATCCACACGAGCGCGGAAGTCTTTTTCTCCATTTCCTTACTATATTTGTGGAAGGGTTTCATCGCACGAACAAAGGAGACTTCTGAGGACATCAATACAAGTTATTGATGCTCATCAGGCTGGAAAAAGGTTACAAAGCCATCTCTAAAGAGGTTGGACTCCACTAATCCATAGACAGATTGTGTGCAAATGGAAGAAATTTAAGACCATTATTACACTTTCCCAGTAGTGGTTGACCAAATCTAAGCAGAAATATGGAAAATTTTGAAGGGTTCACAAATTTTCAAGCACTACTGTATATAATTTGATTTTGACAGAATAGATAGCAATTTCTTAGGACCATGGCAGCAAAGTTCTGGTACTGAATTGAAAAAATTCAGGGAAGCAGCCACTACTTGCTGATGATTGAATTCATTGTTATATCAGTGTCACATAAGACTCAACACTCAATGTTGACATGTCAGTTTGTTCCTAGTGTACACAAGAGGTTAGAGACATCTGTAGAAAGCAACTTGATTTTCAAATGTTGGAAGTTATACAGTAGTGCTGTAGACTGTCACGTTTTGCCTCGGCTCCACTGGGCTTTTCGCCTTTCACATAAGCATGCAATGGGTTTATAGCTGCAAGTAGTAATTGTCTTCGTTCCTGAGCCTGGAGAATTAATTCAATTAACAACAACATTCTTATTAGAGAATTTGTATGACGAAGAAAACAATTAGGAAAACTGTGCAGGCTGCTGTAAAACATAAAAAAGTCATTCTAAGCTCACCTGATCCCTTGTAGCCCCCGGTCAAATAATTTCCATTCTCCTTATTATTTATTTATTTATTTAACTTCTGTTGCAGGAATGACATCCTGACACACAATATGTAACTGTGACAATAAATTACCAGTTGCAGGGGTGCACTGCCTCGGCTGTTAATTAGCAGCAGTAGTCATGTATCCCTGTGTTGGGCCGTGGGAAGGGCTGGAATAGTTTTTATTTATTTTTTTTGTTTGTTTTTGTTTTGTTTTTTTCCCAGAAAATCGCTTTTAGGAACTTCATGAGCTAGCTTACTTAAAAGGTATAACTATGCCAGCTGTATACAAGACGACCAGTCTCCTAGGACTTGCCATAGGATATAATTACATTGTAGTGTAAAAGTATTTACCACCTTGTTTTTTTTTTTTTTTCGATTTCTTGCATTACAACCTGGAATAAAAATTTTCATTTAGATTTTATGTAATGGACCTGACAAAATAGTCCAAATCCTTACAGTAGAATGAAGTAAAAACCTTGTTTAAAATAAATAAATGAAGAGTTGTGGGTGCATAATTATTCATTCTGTTTGATATGAAACTCTTAAATAAGGTTGAAACCCATAAGTCTGGTCTAGTCATCTAAGTTCAAATATCAATACTAATATAATACATAAATTGTTGATTAAAAGTCTTAATGCGGCCCCGCTGTCACATGGAAGCATGTGCTGCTAAAAATGTAAGCCTAACACTGAAACTAACCCTCCACCCCAGGAAAAACTCACCCCCCCAGAGCAGGCGTCCTCCTACCATCTCCTCTGTTGAACCACTTTCAGCCAGCTTCACTGACACTTTGCTGCTGTCGCCCCAGTGCCATTTCAGCTCCCGTGTCTCTGGCACGCTGTTACCTCACACCTCCGTCCCACTGTACTTTGCTGATAGCACCTCACAGCTCTATCCCCCTATCGATTCTCCACACTGCTCAGCCAGCCCTCTGCTGCCATGGCCGAGGACAGCTCCATCCCCCAGTCAGTCTTTGTTGGGGTCTACTCTGCAGTGCTGCTGTCTGTTGTGTGCCGGGTGTCAGGAGGCACCGCATCCATGCAGAAGTGAGCAGCCTGCCCTCATAGCTGCTGTGTGACTCGGGGGATCATAGGGGTGATGTTAGGCTCCCCGCAGAGTGACCGCAAGGCAATGATGCAGGCCCACAGTGGGAGAAGTTCGGAGACAGTGAGTAACTTCATTAGCCAATCATCTCCTGGGGGCTTCACCAGCCTGTCAAGCAGCCTAAATCTTGCCTCCACCCATACTTCTGGTGGCGACAAGATACAATACTACTGTGACAAACTCCACAAACACATGGAGGAGAGTTATCTAGTCAGATATGATTAAAGTTACAATGATGACCAAAAAGTTCAAACACCATGTGTGGTGCAAATCCAGCACTTTACTCCAACAACCGCATTTTCACAGTGAAGCATGGTGGAGGCAGCATCATGCTGTGGGGTGTGTTTTTTTTTTTTTTTTTTTCATCTGCGAGAATTAAAATACCGGTGAGGACTGAAGGTAAGATGAATGACATACTTAAGAAAACCTCTTTCCGTCTGCTAGAGTCTTGAGACTGAGACAGAGGTTCTCCTTCCTGCAGGACAATGACCTGAAACATACTGTGAAAACTACACTGGAGTGGTTTAATGGGAAACATTTAAATGTATTAGAATGCCCTGTACAGCAGCTCATGCCTCTGCGTTGTGCATGTTAAAGGTGTGGCATCGCAGAAACCTTACATAGACAAAGATTTTGAGCAGGAAACAAAGATAAGCGTATGAAAGCTAATATGGATGAACTTTTTTTTTTTTTTATACGTTTTATTAAGCAAGAAAGGATAATTACAATGTCACAATTTTAAATTAATGATACAAAGTCTCATGAACAGATAATTGTAGCTGATAAACAATTTTACACAAAAAGAGCTCAATTATATATTTTTTTTAATTACATAAAACACCCATAAAGATAACAAGATAACAGGTGGATTGCAAATGTGGAATGCCTGCAATAAGGTTCTATCTAACACTCAATGAGCCTATGTAACGTTAACACAAGGTAGAAAAATAAAGTGGTGAATTATCCACTTTCCCCAATTATCAGTATATTTTGCATAGTTCCTATTCATACTTGATAATGTATCCTCCAACCTGCCAGAGTTGCTAAGGGTCTTATTAGACGAGTTGATTATCATTTGAACCAGCGAGTGACATCATCGCTAGCTTGTTCATTCTTATTCAGCCTGTTTAGAGAGCAGATATATAATTGGCTCATTCAAACAAGAATCGTTCAGTCTTTCACATTCGCTGTATACGTGAATGAGAGGATCTGAATGAGCCCTTTTGAAACTGAACGATAAGTGCCAATGATTTTTTTTTTTATGCCTGCGTAAAATGAACAGCGAATTAAAAATGAATGATTATCACTCTTTGTTTAGTTGTTGACCTGTGTTTAGAGCAGACAATTATCGTTCACTTTTACTCATTTGAGCAACGTTTTTGAACGTTCAATTTAAAAGTACCTTAACATAGGAGGTAAGCTCCTAGATTTTCCAAAATTCTGCAATCAAAGCCTTTGCTACTATCAGTCATTCTATGAATGGTTGTGATTGGTTCATCGAACGTGGGCCCTGATTTGCTGAGTCAGCGCTCGTGAACCAGTCGGATCAATCGCTTGCTGGAGGCGGGGTATTCAAGCCCCGTTACCAGCAAGAGATGCTCTGTCAGCATTGAGGACTGCACGGTAGTCTGCAGGAGCATCGGAGACAAGCTGGAGGGACCCTGTTGGCCCCTGCTTGGTGTGTTGTGTGTTTTTTGTTTTTTTTTGTTTAAATGTAGTGTAGCTAGGGCTTATATTCCCCCCCTTCCTCCCTTCTAAAAAAAATATAGAGCTGCTTATTGGGGTAGGTCTTATTTTGGGGGGAACACAGTATGTCAATAAAGATAGCTACATCTCTTTCCCAATGAAGTAAACAAGGGGGCCTCTTCCCCAGACATCTGTATAAAGTCTGGAGATGCCTTTGGCTACTTTATTTAAATTAGAGAATGCTAATTCAAATGTAGCTTAGGGAAGAGAACACAAATTAGGAGTCTGAGTAATAAAATGCCATATTCTGGGGAATTTATAAAAATCTTTGTTAAGAATGTGAAATTTAGCAGAAATCTCATTAAAGGACATTAAGTGATTACATTTCCATATATCTGAGATGAAATGATCCCTGCAGTGATTCATTCACTAATTGAGATATCTGGGATAATAAAGGGCATCACCTGTAGAGGTAATTCAGGCAGTCTGAAGGGGATAATATATTAGGAAATTATTATGCATTTCCATGCTGTGATCTCAGCTTTAATAGTAATATAAGCAGATTTAGGTACAGAAACTCCCAGAGTTATTAGCCCTAATAAAACATCACATATACAGTGTTTGGAAATGTTTTCCATATTCACCCAATGCTTTGTGACGGTATTGGCTTTCCTCGTTCTGGCTTGATCAATTATGGTTGCATATTAAATGTGATGCTTCCCAGCAAGAGAAACCACGTGGTCTTGTAGATGTGATACCTTTTAATGGCTAACGAGCTCGTGAACCTCTCGGGTTCTTCTTTAGGCTTAAATGGAATAGAATCAAAGAGGCATGACCGTTGGTTGCATATTAGTAATACGGTAAGAACCTTGAGATAAGCCTAATCCGCCTTTATCGATAGGAAAATATAAAGTGTGGGCTGCTACATGGGGGTGTTAGTTTCCAAACTTGTTTATTTAGATTTTTTTTTTTGTAGTTTACAGAGGTGAGACTCTAGAACAGGGATAGAGAGATTCATAAACATTTATAGGGTTTTTAGAATTATTGTCAACTTGGTTACTATTCTGCCAATTTTACAATGCTTTAGACTTCAGAAAATTGTTTAAATCATTATCAATATCTTGGAGCAATAGAATATAATTCTTCACAAATCGTGTCTGTGCTGGGAAGCATAGTTGAATTCTTGAATAAGTAAGGGAGTCTGATACCCAGGGAAATAAGCATTTGCTTTTTAAACTGGAAGTAACAGAGTCGGGTATATACATACCTAAGATCTGAAATTTAGTTTAGTTTAGCTTGTAATAAGAGATTCTGATTCTATTTAGTATTTCCAACACTGTAGGTAATGAAGATTCAGGGTTGGCAAGGGCTATAATTACGTCCTATGCAAACAAACTGATTGTGTTCTCTTCCCTTATGGTAATTCCAGATACATCTTTTGCAATCCTTACTCCTTCTGCTAAGGGCTCCATGACCAAAGTACACATTAAAGGTGATAATGGACATCCTTGCCAAGTGCAGTTGGAGATATCAAATGTCCTGAAGTTAGTACAGCACCAGATGGGAAGGAGTATAGTGGCATAATTGAGTCTTATGCTACTTTGATATCCCAAATTTGAGCAAGATTTCACATGAGTATCCCCAATGCACTCGGTCAACTGCGTTCCTTGTATCGAGTGAAAGAAGCAGAGAAGGTGTCCGAGTTTTTTCAATAAAGTTAATAATGTTTGCAAATCTACAGGTATCATCAACAGAGTACCCACCCTTAATAAATCCTACCTGATCTTGAAAAACCAGAGTGGGTAAAATATCTGCCAACCTAGTTGTTAAAATCTTTGACTATATCTTTAAGTCTGTATTAAGTGATGATATGGGGTGGAAGTTTCCAGGTCTATCTGGGATTTTCCCTTGTTCAGGAAGAGTAATATTTGTGGCGTGTAACGTGTTTGGGGATTCTACCCATTGTTTATATATTAACAAGAGAGCGCATATGAGGCACCAAGGCGAACTGAAAAACGTTATACCAATCGTTGTTAAACCATCAGGCCAAGAGTTTTATGTGGTTTAAGTGTCTTTATAGCATTATTGATTTCTGCAAGAGATATAGGGGCAGATAATAATGTTTCTAACTGCTGTGATGACACCTTAGGGAGCGAAACAGAATTTATAAAGTTAGATATCTTCATAGTAGTGGGTTGGGGAGTTGGTGGGTCGTCTCGGAGATTATGAAGTGAAGTATAATAATCAGCTATAGCATTGGCTAAAGTTTGAGGGTTGAATATTTTTTCATTTTGTACATTAAAAATATAAGATACTTTAGAAATAGCTGCTCTAGATTTAAGACCCAATGCTAATAATGCACTAACTTTATTATTTTGACTAGAATATGTGGCTTTTTCATCACAGTGACTCCTCCTTTTATTGTTAATTTACCGGATCTGCAAGAATATATGGGAAATGTTTGAGTCTTAACTGGAAAATGTCTGATTAAGGTGCTGTCAGGACAGTGTCCGGGATATGGGGTTCCCTGAGATATCCCGCAACCCCTGTCCCTGCCTACTTGCCCCCCTGGGCTAACCCCCAGGGCGACAACTGGGCGACGGTCCCTACCCTCACTAGGGAAGCGGGACACGGAAGACAAACAGACACTGAGACAAACAACGGTAGAATGGTCAGACAATCCGGGTAGGCAACAAGAGGGTACGCAGTACGGAGGGGTCAGGCAAAAACGTAGTCAAGTCCAAAAGCAGGTGTCAGAAAAGCCGAGGTCACAAGAGCAGTCAGGATAAACGCGGGTGCAGCTGGAGAACCAAACTAACACTGGCAAGGCCTGAGAGGAAAACACACCTATTTAAATGCTGTCAGCGCTCCCGCCCCAGAAGCTGATTGGGGCGGGGAGCCTGACAGCAGCAGGGCTAATCAGGGCGGTGCTGGGGACACGCCCCCAGTCTATCTGCACAGACAGTTACTAGGGAAGCCAGCCTGGTAGTCAGGACACTAGAAGCACCAGCTGCCTCCCTAGCAACCCGGCGGCGACCAGTCTTACAGCGGCCCGGGGAGATCACAAGAACCGGGGTACCTCTGCGCCGCGCTCCTGTACCCCGGGTGGCCGGACCGGTGGTGCGGGTACGGGGGCCCCGAGAGTTGCCGGTTCTGACAGTACCCCCCCTTCTACGGGGGGACACCGGACCCCCATGGCCAGGTGCGGGCTTAAGCGGGAAAGCCCTGTGGAATGCCTGGACTAGGCGTGGCGCATGAACGTCCCTGGCAGGGACCCACGTCCTATCCTCAGGGCCAAATCCTCTCCAGTGGACCAGGTACTGCAGCCCACCTCTAACCCGTCGGGCATCCACAAGCCTTTCTACTTCATACTCCAGTTCCCCCTGTACCAGAGAGGGAGGAGGCGGGTTCTGGGTGGGGAGAACTGGAGTCACATACTTCTTAAGCAAGTTCTTGTGAAAAACCTTGTGGACCTTCCAGGGGTCAGGAAGTGCCAACTTATATGACACCGGGTTGATAACCTGAGAAACCGTAAATGGGCCAATGAACCGAGGAGCAAGTTTCAGGGAGGGAACCTTAAGTCTCAGATTCTTGGATGATAATAAAACCTGCTCCCCGACCACAAAAGGTGCGGAGATAGTACGTCTTTTATTTGCGTATTTACGCAGTTTCTCTTGGGAACCCTGAAGGTTCTTACGAACCTGGGCCCAAACTGTGCACAGTTCTTCAGCGGATATGTCGGCGGCCGGATTGTTCGAGACCAAAGGAGTAGAAAGCGAGAACCGGGGATGGAACCCATAGTTACAAAAAAAAGGTGACAGTTGGGTCGACGAGTTACCATGGTTGTTAATAGCAAATTCGGCGAGAGGTAAGTAGTTGGCCCACTGATGCTGGTTATCAGAGACAAACAGTCGCAGATACTGGATGAGTTCTTGGTTCATCCGTTCCGTTTGTCCGTTACTCTCGGGATGGAAAGCGGAGGAAAAGGACAAATTAACGTTTAGATTTTTACAGAAGGCTCGCCAGAAGCGAGCGACGAACTGAACCCCTCTATCAGACACAATATCCTCGGGGATCCCATGTAACCGAACAATCTCCTTGATGAACATCTCAGACAAAAGTTTGGCGTTAGGCAACTTGCCAAGTGGAACAAAATGAGACATTTTGGAGAAACGGTCAACTATTACCCAAATGACCGTATTCCCCAGCGAGGATGGCAGATCAGTAATAAAATCCATGGACAAATGGGACCATGGCCTGAACGGAATGGGCAAGGGCAGAAGAGGCCCCTCAGGACGTCTCCTGAGGTTCTTCCCCCTTGCGCAAACCGGGCACGCGGACACAAATACCCGTACATCCTTGGCCATGTGCGGCCACCAATAGAGTCTGGCCGCTAACTCCAGAGTACCCCTGATGCCGGGGTGTCCAGCTAGGACTGAAGCATGTGTCTCCTCTAACACTTTCAATCTCAGTGACAACGGGACAAATAATTTGCCTTCCGGAAGGGCTTCAGGAGCAGATTGTTGAGCGGCGTGAATGAGAGGTGAAAGGTCGGAGGAGACAGCAGCGAGGACCACCCCAGGGGAGAGAATGCTCTCAGGTTCCGGCTCGGAAGGTTCCGGAGAACCAAAACTCCTAGACAGGGCATCAGCCTTGACATTCTTAGAACCGGGTCTATAGGTAACAACAAAATTGAACCGAGAGAAAAACAAGGCCCAGCGGGCTTGCCGAGCATTTAACCTCTTAGCGGAATCTAGATAAGTGAGGTTTTTATGGTCAGTGAGTACCGTGATCTGGTGATGGGCTCCTTCCAAAAAATGCCTCCACTCTTCGAAAGCCCACTTAATCGCCAGCAATTCCCGGTTGCCTATATCATAGTTCCGTTCGGTGGACGAAAACTTCCTAGAAAAATAGGCACACGGTCTAAGGTTGGTGAGAGTGGAGGGACCTTGGGACAGTACCGCTCCCACACCAAACTCAGAGGCATCTACCTCCACCACAAAAGGGCTGGACAGATCCGGTTGTACTAGGACAGGTGCAGAAGAGAACGCCGCCTTTAGGGTATTGAAGGCCCTCAGAGCCTCAGAAGACCAGGTCCTCACATCTGCCCCCTTTCTGGTGAGGTCCGTTAGAGGTTTAGCCACCACGGAGAAGTCTTTAATGAATTTGCGATAGTAGTTGGCGAAGCCGAGGAAGCGTTGAAGGGCTTTCAACGACCCTGGCTGGGCCCACTCCGTGATGGCCTTCACCTTTTCAGGATCCATCTGGAAGTCGCATGGCGTGATGATATACCCCAAAAATGATATCTTTTGTACCCCGAAAACACATTTCTCGAGTTTAGCGAACAGCTTGTTATGTCTGAGTCGAGCTAGCACAGTCTGAACGTGAGTATGGTGACTCGGCAGGTCGGAGGAAAAAATCAAAATGTCGTCTAGATATACAACCACGAACACCCCCATGATATCCTGAAACACTGAGTTCATGTACCCCTGAAAAATGGCGGGGGCGTTACACAATCCAAAAGGCATCACTAGGTATTCAAAATGCCCGAGGGGCGTATTGAAGGCGGTTTTCCACTCATCCCCCTCCCGAATGCGGATGAGGTTGTATGCTCCCCTGAGATCAAGTTTGGAAAACCATTGGGCACCAGCGACCTGGTTGAGGAGGTCAGGAATGAGTGGAAGAGCATACTGGTTTCGGACTGTGATTTTATTTAGCTCTCTATAGTCAATACAGGGCCGGAGACCCCCATCCTTCTTCTCAACGAAGAAAAACCCGGCACCCACCGGGGATTCTGAGGGCCGGATGTGCCCCTTGGCCAGGCTGTCCTGGATGTAGTCCCTCATGGATTCTCTCTCTGGAACCGTAACGTTATAAATGCGGCCCTTTGGAAGTTTGGCCCCAGGAATCAAGTCTATTTTACAGTCCCATTCCCTATGGGGGGGCAGAGCTTCAGATAATTGTTTGGAGAACACGTCAGAAAACTCGGAGAGGTATTCTGGTAGGGGGCTCCCCTCGCAGGTGGAGATTCCCACCTTCACCGCACAAAGGTGGTTGGCACAGCGGGGACCCCACTTTACCAGTTCCAACGTGTCCCAATTTACTACCGGGTTGTGCTCCCGGAGCCAGGGGAGGCCTAGGACGACGTCCACAGACAAATCTCTCATCACTAGAAAGGTGCAGGTTTCCACGTGTAAGGCTCCTATAGTAAACCTTACTTCAGGGGTAACCAGATTAACCACCCCTGCTTGCAAAGGAGTGGAGTCCACTCCTGAAACCAGAATCGGAGTCTCTAAACGTAACAAAACCCCGGACAGTTGAGCAACGAAATTAAAGTTAACGAAATTAGCTGCAGCCCCAGAATCAACAAAGGCTTGCCCAGTACGGTGGAAAGCATGAAATTCTAGGGTGCAAGGCACTAACATTTTGGACAACACAGGGAGTACCTTGGCTCCTAGACAGTCCCCCCGACAACTGCCTAGGAGCGGGAGTTCCTCCTGCCGTGGCTTCTTAGCGCAGGTAGCAATGCGGTGACCCGGCTCCCCACAGTAGAAGCAGAGATTCTTCTTCAGGCGGTGTTCCCGTCGTTGCTTGGGGTTCACGGCTCCCAGCTCCATGGCCTCGGTGGTGGGAGGGTAAAAGGTCGGGTCAGTCGAAGAAGTAGACGTGGGGAGTGGGGTGGTCCGAGCGGCGTGTCTGGCCCTCAAACGTCGGTCGGCCCGAATAGCCAGCGACATGGCTTGCTCCAGGGTTCTAGGCTCTGGGTGGGCCACAAGTAGGTCTTTGAGACCCTCAGACAGACCGGTCAAAAATAAGTCTTTTTAGGGCGGCATCGTTCCACCGGGATTCCGTACAATGTTGACGGAATTGGGAACAGTAGTCCTCCGCCATCTTACAACCCTGGCGCAGGGCCAGAAGTTTGGAGACTGCGTAGCCCGCCCGGTCGGGTTCGTCATAAATTTGACCCAGGGCGGAAAAAAAGGCGTCAAGGGAGAGTCGGGCTGGAGAGCCAGCTGGTAGCGAGAAAGCCCAATTTTGGGGCTCTCCCCTCAGGCGGGTAATTACGATTCCCACTCTCTGGTATTCAGTACCAGAGGAGTGGGGGCGGAGATCAAAGTAGAGCTTGCAGCTCTCTCTAAATGCAAAAAACTGATCTCTCTCTCCGGAGAAGCAATCCGGAAGCGTGGCTCGAGGTTCTGACATCGTTCCTGGAGCGGACGAGGGCTGCATGGAACCTGCAGCTGGCACTTGTTCCCGTGGCTGCAAGCGGGCTGTTAGGTCCTGGGCAAGGGTCGTAAGGACCTGGACCTGGTTCGCTACAGCCGCCACGGCGTCCATCGAGGGGCTCAAAGTTGCCAGGCGGATGCAAGGGTCTGACCTTAGTTCGGCCAGTGTTACTGTCAGGACAGTGTCCGGGATATGGGGTTCCCTGAGATATCCCGCAACCCCTGTCCCTGCCTACTTGCCCCCCTGGGCTAACCCCCAGGGCGACAACTGGGCGACGGTCCCTACCCTCACTAGGGAAGCGGGACACGGAAGACAAACAGACACTGAGACAAACAACGGTAGAATGGTCAGACAATCCGGGTAGGCAACAAGAGGGTACGCAGTACGGAGGGGTCAGGCAAAAACGTAGTCAAGTCCAAAAGCAGGTGTCAGAAAAGCCGAGGTCACAAGAGCAGTCAGGATAAACGCGGGTGCAGCTGGAGAACCAAACTAACACTGGCAAGGCCTGAGAGGAAAACACACCTATTTAAATGCTGTCAGCGCTCCCGCCCCAGAAGCTGATTGGGGCGGGGAGCCTGACAGCAGCAGGGCTAATCAGGGCGGTGCTGGGGACACGCCCCCAGTCTATCTGCACAGACAGTTACTAGGGAAGCCAGCCTGGTAGTCAGGACACTAGAAGCACCAGCTGCCTCCCTAGCAACCCGGCGGCGACCAGTCTTACAGCGGCCCGGGGAGATCACAAGAACCGGGGTACCTCTGCGCCGCGCTCCTGTACCCCGGGTGGCCGGACCGGTGGTGCGGGTACGGGGGCCCCGAGAGTTGCCGGTTCTGACAGGTGCAATTCTTGTATGCACAAGATATCTGCATTCAAGCTTTTATTCTCCTTCTAAAGTAAAGACTTTTAAAAGAACTGTTAAGCCCTTTTACATTGGGCAAGATTATGTGGAAAACCATTTCTAGAGTTTATATAAATGCAGTGACCAGCTAACAATAAGTATAAAATTTTCTGTAGAAGCCTAGTAAACTGCAAGCACAATTTGTAAACTGATGTTTGATGTTAACATGAATTAACATCAAACAACACAAACATGCGTTGCATATGCAATGACCCTTTAGTGTTGATGTTAGGGGGGGGGGGGGGGGGTTATAAGTTAAGGATATCTAACCATAATGTACATGTAAGCCACTCCTGGCTATGATGCACGCAGTATGCAAGGTATCCTGGTGAGGATACTTAAATTTTATTCAGCTTTTTTAATATTTCTTTTAACCACAATAAGTGACATTTTATAAGGTAAGAAATAATTATACATGCACTTCAACCCTCACAAATGGGAGAAGGTGTATGGCAACTAGCTGATATTCACATCTTTAAGGGGTTGATTTTGTCACCCATTCATCTTCCAGTCTTGTAGCTTGCTTTCCTCTTGGTGAATTTGGAAGAGTAGTGAGTCCCCAGACCTGGAGATGCTCTGTTAGCTTGGCAGGAGAGTCAAAAACTAGTTTCTTTTCCTCTCTTGTTACCACTAATTTCACAGGAAACCACCATTTGTATGGGATATTGTTGGCATGCAGAGTTTTGGTGGCAATAACCGTATTGCAACATTTCGGAATGTGACCTCAAACAGACCAGTAAACATGGAAATGTCTTTAAATCTGTTTAGAAGGTTTTGGACATTCCTAGCCGCTAGCACCAGTTTATCTTTTAAAATGGTAGAAATCTAAATGGGTGGTGACATCTCTCGAAGTTGATGCAGGCAGAGATTTAGGTTTTGGTAGTCGGTGCACTTTCTTGAGAAGAGTCAGGTGATGAAGCGGGTGAGGACACTTGTGAAGCTCCAACACTCCTGCTCTCTGATCACTGAGAATGCTGCTGACTTCATTGTTTGACCTTGTGGCAGGAAAGAACTCTGTGAGTCTTGCAGAGTTCAGCTTCCTTTTTGCCTTCCCCATGACGCAGAAGCACTAGAAGAGATGTGTTCAAATTCTGCCACCAGTGACCCTCAAAGGATGCAACAAAGAGACGAGTTTCAGCCCAGAGCAATGGAGCTAGTGAATGTGCAGCCACGCCACCTGGATAAATCTTTTATGCAAATATTATTTGAGACTTATTTTGCTCCTTGCATATCTATCCAGGGGCGGGCTGGACAGTTCTGGGGATAGGGGAGCATGAGCCTCCCTGGCTAGACCGCCAGAAAATAATTACGGCTGCCTGACGTATACTCCTAAAAGTCCCGCTCGCCTTTAGACATAGAGGACTGCTGTGTCCTGTCTGACCCTTTGCACAGCATAACTTCACTTCTACCCCCGCTCCATCACTTAGAATACTGCATGAATGCTAGAGCCAGGGGAAGGAGTGAGGATATGCTGTGTGAGATAGAGCATGGTGTCTAATGCAGTTAATGTATTTTTTTTTTTTTTTTTTTTAGCTCTTAGTAGGGTAAAAAAAAGTAATTTCCTTCTCATTCCAACAGCCTGTAGTTCAGCCTGTCTATTGTTAACAGTAAAAGTTGTACAAGTGGGATGTTGCAGCAGTAATGTTCCATTTACACAGGACGACCGTCATCTGAACAACTGCATGAACACCAACGTCACCACTAAGGTCGTTGGCGCTCATGCAGATCGTTTAGACAGGCAGATTATGGGCTTCTCATTCAGAGCTTTACAATTTATATGACGTGGGGGTATTTACACTTGGTGAGAATCTTTCGATCCACCGATCTTTTTTTATGCTGACTGAAAGTCATCGATAACTAGCAGTTTTTTGTGTTTACACACGATTATCGTAATTATCAATTACGTTCATTTTAACAAATTGTGATCAATAATCGGCCCATGTAAATGGCCCTTAATTCTCCTTCCATATGTCTTTGATATAGCGTTAGGAGAGGGAAAACGTTTGACTCGGTGAGAGCACGTACCTCTGACGATGCACCAAGACGAGCTTGTCCACTTGGCTTCTATGAATGCATGTTTTCTCAGTCCATGATTGCCAACAAAGAGAAGGGAAATATGCAGGCTGGACACAAAGTTTTAACACCCCTTAAAAGAGAACCGGTTGACTGTGTTAGAAGCTCTTTATTGTTGGGTAATGATTCCCACTTTGTTTGAAGGACAACAGAATAATAATCTTGTGCAAGAACATTTCAGAAATTTTAGATGCCTAAACTTGTTGTTTGCCAAAACGAAGATTACTGGATCCGCACAGCTGCTAAAACTACAAATCATTTCTGAAATCTGATAGAACGCAAAGAGTAATCTGATATTACCAGAGTCTACTGAGCAGTTAAATCTGTAGAAAAGTATAAGCATCATCACAATATGATATGGAACAAAGGAGATGACAAACACAAGCATTGTGGCTGAAACCAGCATCAAAGGCTTCTTGGCTCTTCTGCTATCGGAGAGGCTTTTAAGATGCCTTAAAGCTCGTAGGGAGCAGAAATAACATGTGAATATAATTACACCCGGAATTAGAAAGCCAAATGCAAGTCTAGATAGTAGAAGGGGAACTACAAAATTCATCGGTCCTTCTAAGTAATCCAGACATGCAACATCTCTTACTGCATGCTTTCTATATAGTATGTAATAGATGTCGGGGATGGATTCGACAAAAATGAACAGCCATATTGCTGTGATGCAGAGCTTGGCTTTCTTCTTGCCCCACCATCTCTTTGCGGTTAGTGAATGCACAGAGTAAACATATCTGTCGAAGCTTACGAGCATTAAGAAGAAAATACTGCCATATATGTTGATGTTTAAAAAAATCCTCTTGAACTGGCAAAATGCAGGAGTAGAGTACATAACTGACTTATTAATGCTGAAGTAGATGGAAATCGGAACTATAATAATCCACGCAAAGTCACAGAGTGCAAGGTTGAAAAGGAAAATGGTGCTGCTTGTCCATGCTTTACCGTACTTGGCATAACTGATGAGAACCATTATATTTCCTAGAAATCCAACAAAAAGACAAACGAAGCACATCGCCATAAGGACATAGCAGTACCATTCAACCGTGTCCTCTGAGCAGAAAAAAGACATGCATGTGGTATTGTTGCTCTTCCAGTGATGATGACCTGTAGTATAAAAGTAGGCAGATTTGTAGTTTTATACTTTTAGTAAATAGGCACTTCATGAAAATGCATTTTTTTACAGAAAATTATCAAGTCCTGAACCCTGCAGAACACCTTGTAGATACTTTCAAATCTTTTTTAAAGGGGATGTCTTATTGAATAGAATTTTGGGAGTTATGTGGCCATCAACTGAGACCCCTAGCAAACTGAGTTTACCAGGGGGAAGTTGCCATCGACTGCTCATTTCCCAAATGGCACCTTTTGAGATGAAAGAACTTCCATGTAATACATCTACAGCCGGTCTGACAAAGCAGGGAGCCACTAACAAACTCGTACTGCCACAGCCAAGTAGGGGAACCCACTCTCAGATAGCCACATGCACTAACGGGGCAAATGAAAAGGGGGTTGTTAAGATGGAGCAACCTCATTTAAAAGTGAGCTCTACTGTGTCTTTTTTTAGATATTTTTTATTTCTTATAAAACAAGCCTTTTTCTCTGATCCTGACTGAAATTGTAATAATATACTATAACTGATTAGTTTTAATAGGTTTTGGATCGAAATGGTATTGACAGCTTTATAGAAGTGTCTCACAAGTTGAAACTGTTCCTCATGTTGTTGTATTGGTGGTCCTCTGTTTTAACTAGAAGAAATATTTTTTGAGATCTGTAACGCCAAATTCTCTTTGCACTTACTGTTGAATGACCCCACTTGCTTATCTCTAGAAATACAATATTAACCCTCTCTGAGACTTTAGGACAACCTATGCGTAACTATATAATAGAGAGTAATTTGATGGAAGTGCCACCTAAACACAATTGCAATGAAATCCAGATTCTATCTTAATAGAGCAGTGAAACTTGTAGTCATAATAAATGTATCACTGTAGAACCTTATACCAAGCAGTTACTAGACTCGACCATAAATGCACGTCAATATTACTATATGATATGAACAATATATTGGATCAAGTGTTACATACCATTCGTTAAGAACAGTGAATGATTCCTGCCCCAGCATGTCTGTCCACAGTCCTGGATTAGTGAATGGAGTTGCTTGGTTTCAGCCATCTTGCAGCCGGTGATATGCAATATCTTCTATCTGACTACTTTTCTGAGTTCAGATGTCTGTTAAGTAACAGTTTATAATAGAACTGACTTGTGATCTTGGCTTCTTTCTGTCTAGGATTAAAGACCGTTTCAATATACTCTGCTCCTTGTGTCGCCTGCATACAATAGAGTGACTCTCAGCCCATGTTGACTTTCCAGTTCATAATGCGCAATGTATTTGCTTAACTGAATTGTGTATCTGTAAATTATGAAATCGCCAATGCTAATTAAAAAAAATCAGTAAGCTGTATTTCACATAATCTTTTGATATTGCATTTCTTAACAGGCTTATATGTTTTTAATAGTTTTTTTTTTTTTCAAATACGGTAGACCTATTATTTGTAAAATTCTACCTAATGCTGGAAGTTGCCTGGATCCCTCACCCTTGAGATGTTTGATTAACAGAGTTTCTCAACCATTGCTATCAGTGAGGCTTTTCTCCCAGCGTCAGCTTTTGCGCAAGCATAGCAGTTCTCCAAACACAGCTACTCCCATTCTTAATAGTACTCAGGCGGTGCATCATGATTACATTCACAATCTTTGGCTTTAATCTTGTAATAACCTCATTCATAGCATATTAAAATTTTAGTTGCACTGCATGTAGGGATTAATAAAAAGTTGTGCCCTAGATTCTCGGGCACAACCTGCATCTGTCAGCACATTGACATCCCATCTGTGTGCTGTCTGATGGGTGAAAGACTGCACATTGACATGTGTTTTTTCTTGCTTGAAAATCTGACATTAATAGGATTATCCAAGTCAAAAAAGGCCATGTGCATACACCCATTATAATAAATGGGTGCTATTTCCAGCTGATTTTTGGTCTTGTGTATTTTTGCTTTTTGGCAAACAGTGTCTGTAGGGGTGGGACCCAGTTGCGTGCCAGAGACATAGACTTGATATACTTTAATAGCACCTTTTGATATTTAGGGTGAATTCAGATAGTGTAGTTAGAATGCCACCAAAAGCTGCCCCAGAAAATAAAATCTGTTTTTGCTACAGTTTTCGATGCAGTTGTGGTTTTTACAGGAATTTTCTTGAAAACTTTTGTGACTCTCAGTAAAAATACGTTTTGTTTTTTTTCCTGGTGCTGTTTTAACTGCACCTCAGCCACATTGTCTTGACAGACCCGATGTCAGGAACTACATGTGGAAAATAGTAACATAGTTCGTAAGGCTGAATGAAGACAATGTCCATCTAGTCCAGCCTGTCTATCCTCCTGTTTTGTTGATCGAGAGTAAGGCAAAAAACCCCAAGAGCAGAAGCCAATAGCCCTTTTTGGGGAAAAAATTCCTTCCCGACTCCCTAATGGCAATCAGACTGTTCCCTGGATCAACCCCTAATAGTTCCTACCTGCCTGTATACCCGGATTAACAAATAATCTTAGATTTATTGCCTATAATATCCTTCCACTCCAGAAAGACATCAAGTCCCCCTTTAAACTCCTCTAAGGATTTCGCCATCACTACGTCCTCAGGCAGAGAGTTCCACAGTCTAACTGCTCTAACAGTAAAGAACCCCTTTCTATGTTGGTGATGAAACTTGCTTTCCTCTAGACGTAGCGGATGCCCTCTTGTTACCGTTGCAGTCCTGGGTATAAACAGATCCTGGGAGAGATCCTTGTATTGTCCCCTCATGTACTACTTATACATGGTTATTTGGTTGCCTCTTAACCTTCTTTTTTCTAGAGTAAATAGTCCCAATTTGGATAGCCTCTCTGGGTATTCCAGTCCCGTCATTCCATGTATTAGTTTAGTTGCCCTTCTTTGAACCCCCTCCAATACCGTAACATCTTTCCTGAGCAGCGGTGACCAGAACTGTACGCAGTATTCCATGTGAGGTCTGACAAGTGCCTTATATAATGGAAGGCTAATGTTCTCGTCCTTCGCCCCTATACCTCTTTTAATGCATCCCAAAACTTTATTTGCCTTTGCAGCAGCTGATTGGCATTGGTTATTCCAGTTTAGTCTATAGTCCACTAGTCCCCCCCAGGTTTTTTTCCATATCACTTTTCCCTAGTGGTACCCCATTAAGTGTATATTGGTGACATCCGTTTCTCCTGCCCATGTGCATAGTCTTACATTTATCAACATTGAACTTCATTTGCCATTTTTCTGCCCAAGCCCCCAGCTTATCCAGGTCCGTTTGTAGCCGCACATTGTCCTCCATTGCATTAATTATATTGTATAATTTTGTGTCATCTGCAAATATTCATATTTTACTATACAGTCCATCTAACAGGTCGTTGATAAATATATTGAACAGAATGGGGCCCAATACTGAACCTTGTGGCACCCCGCTAGTGACTGTGGCCCAATCGGAGTATGAGCTATTTATTACCACCCTCTGCTTTCTATCGTTGAGCCAATTTTTAACCCAATTACACACGTTTTCACCCAATCCAAGCTGTCTCATTTTGTATATTAGCCTATTAGGTGGCACGGTGTCAAACGCTTTAGAGAAGTCCAGATATACGAGATCAATAGACTCTCCCAGGTCCAGCTTAGAGCTTACTTCATCGTAGAAACTGATCAGATTTGTCTGACATGAGTGACCCTTCATGAATCCATGCTGGTGAGGAGTTATTCCCTTGTTCTCCTTGAGGTGCTCATTGATGGTGTCTCTCAGAATCCCCTCAAAAATTTTTCCTGTTACTGAAGTGAGACTTACCGGCCTGTAGTTGCCAGGCTCACTTTTGGCCCCCTTTTTATAAATTGGAACCACGTTGGCAATGCGCCAATCCAATGGTACAACACCGGTCTTGATAGTGTCTAGAGATATTAGGTATAGCGGCCTAGCTAACTCATCACTTAGTTCCCTTAGTATCCTTAGGTGTATTCCATCTGGGCCTGGCGATTTATCCATTTTAATCTTCTTTAACCTGTTCCGCACTTCCTCCTGCGTTAGGTATGACATATATTTTGCGAGGGGCTTATTTTATTCCCCTGTATCTCGTGTGGCATTTCCTTTTCGTTTGTGAATACAGTTGAAAAGAAACTATTTAATAGATTTGTCTTCCCTCCATCATCTTCAATGATTTCCCCTGCATTATTTGTTAAAGGGCCAGTGCTCTCCCTGCAAATCCTTTTGCTGTTAATATAGTTGAAAAATAGTTTTAGGTTGTCTTTGCTCTCTTTGGCGATAAGTCTTGCAGGGGCGTTATTAAAGGCTCAGGGGCCCAGGTGCAAACGTTCAGCTCGGGGCTTCCCCCCTCCCCCCACCCCACTTCTATACCTGTACTCATACCTAAACCGTGCTGCATACAGCTGCAAAACAAATTTACATACATGATCTAGTCCCTCGGCATAAGCTTTCTAAACAGGACTCCTTTCCTGGACCACATGAAAATTTGTTTGTAGCCCCTTTGGCTAATTTCACATGGGCGAGTGCGATATCGGGCCATGAATCACGACCCGATATTGCGCTCACCCATATGCGAATGTGCCGTGGATGCAAGACCTTTTTGTATCAAAAATGTCTTGCATCGCTCCGGGGAAGTAGTTTCAATGGGGAAAACTCACACCACACCGCATGCATTTAGCATTTGATACAATAATGACGCTGGCCCCATTGAAATCTCCCAATGGGAGATGCGATGCGAATGCACGCCCAAAGATAGGGCTGCAGAGACCTCATATCTCCTGTATATAATTTAGATATGTACAGCAGTTGTAAGTGATCTTGACATCTCCTGTATATTTTCCAGCAGGATAATGCTCAACTACACACACGAGAGGGTCACAGGAGTCCCCACAACATTGTCACACTTCCATGGCTGCCCGATCACCAGATTAATATGAGACTATGGCTGCCTGCAGACGGGCGGAATTTCCACGGCGGGATTTCCCGCGGAATTTCCGCCCTTGAAAGCTGCCATAGGATTGCGTTAGCAAACGCAACCCTAGGCAGACGGCTGCAGTTTGTCCGCGCGAAATCTCGCACGGCAAACAAACCGCAGCATGTTCTATTTCTGTGCGGGGCTCGCAGAGCCCCGCACAGAAACGTCACTCACCGGCCGCCGACTCCGGTCTGCGCATGCGCCGACTACCCGGCAGCCGGCACATGAAAGATCCGGAGCTGCGGGGCCCGGGTGAGTACGCGCTGCTCTCTGCAGGCGCTCAGGTCGGGTCCCGCAGCGAGAATTCTCGCTGCCGGATCTGACCTGGCCGTCTGCAGGCGGCCTATATGAGACCATCCGGGTTACCAACTATGACAGCCAATGAGTTTGGACGATTTAGAGATTCAGTAACAGTAAATGTGGAGTAATATGCCGCAGGATAGCAGATGGAACCTGTATATCCCTATGCCCAACTGTATCTCATCTTGTGTCCAAGCTAGAGGTGGTACAACAGGGTACTAGAGCCTCCATGCCCGGCCATATCACATCTTGTATTTAAGCTAGAGGCAGTACAACAGGGTACTGGAGCATCCATGTCCGCTTATATCACATCTTGCATTCACGCTAGATGCGGTACAACAGGGTACTGGAGCCTCCATACCTATCTATCTGTATCACATCTTGTATCCAAGCTAAAGAGCAGCTAACTAGAGCCTTAATGCCTGCCCATATCACAATTTGTATCCAAGCTAGAGGTGGTAAAACAGGGTAGTGGAGCCTCCATGCCCGTCCGTATCACATCTTGTATTTAAGCTGGAGGCAGTACAACAGGATACTGGAGCCTCTATGCCTATCTGTATCACATTTTATATCCTAGCTAAAGGCTGTACAGCAGGTTACTAGAGCCTCCATGCTGCCCGTATCACATCTTGCATCCAAGCTACAGTGGGTACAACAGAGACTGGAGCCTCCAGGACTGCCCGTATCACATCTTGTATTGGAGGTAGAGGTGGTACAGCAGGGTACTTAAGCCCAGAGGTGTAACTTGAAGCTCCTGGGCCCCAGTGCAAAATCTGTAACAGGGCCCCCAAATATAATGTTTTATTTATAGTACTGCACTCCCTATATGGAGAATAGAGGCATTATGGGCCCCCTAAGAGTCCTGGGCCCCGCTGCAACCGCATCCTCGGTATCCCCTATAGTGACGCCCCTGCTATGTTAAAGCTCAATTTCAATATTGTGGTGACAGAATCCCTTTAAGAAGTGCCATCTTTATTATGCATGCCACTTTGTTATAAATACACTAAATTCCCTAATTGATCTTTGGCTCGTGTAGAATATATTCTATTTATTTATGCTTGTTGCTACAGCCAACTGATTCATTGTACGTGACATAGAACACAAAAGCGTGTGGATCTGTATATAACATGCGTGTTGCTTGGCAAGAGCCAAAGCATATTCAGGCCATTGGTTATTATATAGTAGGTCCTGGTTTTCACAGTGTGACTGCTACTAACCTTATATTGCTCTAATGATATCAGCTGATCATTTCTAATCATATACTAATACAAATATATATATTTACTTTTTTTCCCTAAAGTCTTGGCCTCTGTTCACACCACGTTCAGAGTGTCTGCTTGGGGTGTACATGTTGGACATATCCATAGACATCTGTGGACAGACAACTATGTCCTTTAGCATACGTTCAAGTGGGGTCTCGTCGTCGTGTTTGTAACTGTATGGAAGTGGAGTTGACTATGCTTTTTAATACAAGGGGATTCCCGTCCTATACCTGAATGTGGTGGGAACTGTGCTTTTGTTCATTTTATCTATTTTTACTTTGAATTATCTTCACTTATTCAGTTTCACTGTATTTCCAAGTCTTACTTCTTTTTTTATTATCTTGTATGCCTATGGCTTAAGTTACCAGACAGGGTCACATTAGGAGCATTGGTGGTTTACCATTTTGTATTTTAATTGTGTACACAGGGAAGCTTAATGGCGAGGTCAAGTAAGGTGACAGTAATATCTCAATTAATCTTAGAATAAGCAGTAACAAGCTTAAGGTTAGAGTTTTAAATTGGCTTTCCATTTGGTCGAGTCGCATGGCTTGAATTAAGATAGCTGAATTGTTCTGAAGAAGAATTGCGCAGAATAATGTTTTTAAATTATGTACCAGTACAATAAAATTGATTTGGACTAGAACTATGAAGACAGTTAGAATTTCTATTCTTCTGTTCTATTTCTATTGATTTTTACATTTTTCCTCATAGCTGTGAGTCATGTGAAATATTTTCACTATCACAGAAATCTCCAATATTTGTGCTTTTCTTGCATAACTGCTTACATTATATTATTTTTTTTTTTGCTCCTAAGGAGTAATAGAAATGAAAGGACTTGTAAGTGTAAGTAACGGGAAATGCAGTGATAAATGGCCTCTTATATGTCATTGATATACAGGAAAAAAATCTTTTTATTGATCCGTAATTGCAGACCCTACAAATTTCCAGAATGAAAAAGCTCTTTAGAGGCCTGAAACACTTTGTCAATTCTCAGAAATTTTTATTACTAAAAGAATAATGTTATGCAAAGGGCCATTCAGGTTAATGCTAAATCTTAAACGGTCATTAACTTTTCAATCAATCCATGCTCCTCTAACAGCTAGTGTGATAACTAGCAAAACTGATTTATTTTATTTATCTAAAATGACATATTTGTGCTAAAATATCACTCTAAAGTGCTGAGCACTGCTGTTATCTCTGTTACTGGAGATTACAAAATGGCAGAAAAGGAAATATAGGAGGGGATGAGACATCGTGCTTGGGGAAGTCTGTGAGAACATGAGGAGGGGGAAGGAATAGGGGAAAATGGAGAGATTTAAATAAACCTGCTTGGAGACAAAGGTGAGTTATCTACTCCTTCCCATTCGTCCAAGGCTGATTTATATTTAGAGTTTAGCTTGTATCCTACATGATCAGTCCATTTTGGGGACCTCTGGCCCAAAAAGAGAGGTAAGTCTGTCAGTCCCATTTGAAGAGGTTGCCTTGACGTGGCAGATGGGCTCGCACACTTGCTCAAAATGTGTGCTGAGTACTATATATATTATAGGGACACCTAGAGGATTAGTTACTCTCTGGGATTGACGTATGTCCGGTCAGAAGGTTGTCACTCATAGGAAGTCCTTCCTATACCGTGGTTTTCCATGTAATCTGGCCTCAGCCAATTTTATTTCACAGATGGCACATAGTACAATGGATATGCAAATCCAAATCTGGCCATCTAGCTAGCTGCCTAGCTATACGCTTCTAGGCCTTTTGCCCATCAGCTCAAAACATTCCAAAATTCACAGTGACTCTTACAGCCCTTGGCATTGCCTGTCTTGCCACAGGCTGAGAGCATTTTGGGAGCAGCTCGCAGCTCTCTTCCAGAGCGCTCCCAGTTGGCTGGTAATTGCTTTCATTAATAGCCCAGCTTCTCTGGATTATTCTTCTGTCTAGTCCATTTTTCCCTGGATGAAACACATCCATAACATTCAAAACTGACAGCTAAGTAGCTGCCTTGTTACAAGCATCACAATAGTAAAAAGTCAAACATCCAGTGATGATATTTCTTGTAGCGTGCTGTTTACAGCTTTTGTATATTCGTCTTGTCAGAACCCCCATGGTAACATGCGCCTGTAAATCCTTATTCCACTGTGTTTTAGAGGGGCCGTTTCACCTTTTTGTTACACCTTTTTACCATGTAATAATACATCCCTGAAAAGCAATATAAAAATGAGGAGCGCTCCACATATAACAGCCGGAAGACAAAAGAACGACCCCTCCATTGAAGGAAAACCACTTGGGCTGCCTTCACATGGTGAGAAAAATGCACAAGATATGTGCGTTGCCAGATGCCCAAATATGAACCCAATTCTCTTGAATGGGGTCAAACACATGAGCGATGTCTCCCTGCATGGCATTGCGATGCGACGTGGGAAACGCATCACAGCATGTTCTCTCTTGTGCGTACCCTCACATAGCAGCACCCATCGTTTTCAATTAGGCCGGCGGCAGTATCACACCACATGCTAGGCGCACGTGATGCGATGCAACGTCTTTCATTGAAAACCATGGGAGAAACGCTGCGATCCTCCGCTGCGGCTCTCAGCTGGTACTTCTTAAATGTTTGCCTATCCACACCATCCATTTAGTGTTAAAGAGCAAACCCCGAGTTTTGAAAGAGTATAACCAAATCTATTATTTCTCTTGGGCTTAGACCCATAATATGTACTAGGTAGTACTTATTGAAGGTCAAGACGCAAACAAAAAAATAAAACTGGTTGTACTATATCAAGACTAATAGTTATCATGGGTGGGCAACACCCCTCTATGATTTCCACATGCTGCAATAGGGCTGGGGTTGTTTTTTTTTTTAGCATCACATGGGTAGACTGACTGTCACAAGACAATGAGGACTCATTACTCAGGTTTTTGTTTGAGTCATTCAAATAAATTAGACCTGAAAGAAAAAATGTCAAACCTCAGACCATAGCAGACATTGTATGTACTTACTACTCTCGGGTACTGTCTCAAGCTTCTGATGCTAGGGCCTTGCTGAGAAGATCCTGATGCCAGGCAGCGTAAGGACATTGTGCGTACTTGTGAGCAAGTTACATTACATCATAGTGCCCATTGCTTTCTCCAATGTAACTACTGCTGGAGCCCTGCTCATAGAAGTTACTAAGTGGCACGTTGGTCCGTTTTTTTTCATCTTTGTGACATGCCCTTGATGGCAGCACTAGCTGTATTGCCACCATGGGGCTCAGTGTCTAAACGATGGATTTTAAGGTAAACTTAAAATCCATTGTTTAGACACTGAGAGATAAAGTATCTCTCAATATGCTGTTATCTCCACAGGAGCTGGCAGATAACATTGTAATCTGTCGTCAGCAGCGAGCAGAATAATGCAGCTGTGTGCACAGCTGGGCCTGTGAATAATCACACACTGGACTCTGCAAACAGCTCCTGGAAGCCCTTTTACATGAAGATGATAAAGTATTAATCACCATTAATGGCCATTAACACTTTATGCAAATAGATGGCAAAATCTTTTAGTCATTTGAAAGATGATCCTTGCGTGTAAATGGGCCTTTTTAGTGCGCACAATAAAAATTAGAATAAAAAAATAAAGTATTAATACTGCACATTGGTAAATGGTCTATTGTTCTTCAGATTCAGGCAAATATTTTATCTACTAAATTATTTTCTTTTTTTGTTGCAGGTCATTTACTTCGTCTGAAAGTGTTTAGAGATGATCATGGCTCATGGATGACCATGTTTTTCAGCACAATACTTTTTCTCTTCATCTTCTCCCACATCTACAACATTTTTCTTCTCATAGCTGGAAACATGAGGTAAATTCCAAAATTTTGCTCAATTCTAGACTTATGAAATTCAGTACAAGGAAACTGTATATATACTTTACAGCTAAATATGGGTTCATGCAAAGAAAACAAGATAACAATTTGCTTAAAATTCATTATTTAAAGAGAATGTATTGCTTTTTACTAATTAAAACCTGATAGTGAAAGATCTTCCATTTTTCTAACCTGTCTTATTTTCTGATTGTAGATTGTTTTCTTCTCTTTTCTATACATGACTATGTGGGCGGCTATCTTGCCTGAGCTGCTTTTAACAGCATTTAGAAATATGCTTTACCACAGAAATCAGGGGTCATTTACAGAAGGGACAGCAGGGGACCCATTGACTTGTATGGGAGACTGTTCTAGACCTGCTCTGTGATCCGTGCAGGGAGGAAGGGGACTAGATAAGCTGTGACCATCGCCTACTATGAATGGTGGATCCTGTGTTATCTATGTAGAGGTGTTATTTTTCATTGTAATCCTGCCTGTGATGATTATAAGATGACTGCTGAAACGATGTCTCCACAGAGCCGGGTTGGTATCAGACTATTATTTGCCCTAGTGATCAGTGTGAACATGTAGGATTTTTTTAAATCTAGATCATAACATTGAGAATTAAAAAAATAATTGTAAAAATATGTTTAACTTAACTTGATGGCACAGCAAATGCAGTGCCATGGTTTCCTGGTTCGCAGCTGGAGTGATGTCAGTGCGGCATCCCACATCACATGATTCGCTGTGTGGCACATGCGCGTTGTTGTTCATTGCTCGATAACGAGGGAGTAACCTCTCCCTGTGGGGTCTACAATGATGGGCTGGATGGGTTGCCATTTAACCCAGTCTGCCCATCAGTGGTTAATGCAAGGTATGTAAACTGGCCCCTTGGTTCTAAGGGTGCTGGTTATGCTGTGTGCGTTCTGGCCTTGCCAGAGGAAGCCTTAGTGGTGTCCTCAGTGTTCAGTATTAGGGATTTAGTTAGTTTAGTACTTTGAGTTTATTAAGTATCAAAGGTTTATTAGTGTAGTTTTTGACAGTCTCGGATTGGTTTCCAGTGTCTCTCCTGCAGTAGGGTCACCCCTTTTGTGGTCGGGTGCTCCGCTTAAGGGACTTGTCCAGTTTGGGCAGTTTTGGCTATTTTGTCTATAAAGTCCTCCATATATCATTATATTTTCTTTGCTTATTCTTAGATAGTCCAGAAAGATCTGTATTACCAGTCAATGGTTTCACTCTGGTTTTGTATTCAAACCTATCCCCTCCGCTTATGCTAATGAGTCAGACATGACAATTTATAAAATAGATCTATTTTTGATGACCTACTCCCTTCTAACCTACCAATTCTTATGCAGATATTTGTTGTGTGCCATTTTAAAGCCGGGCTCACATGACCGTATGCGTAAAACCTGTGTGAGTTATGCAGGGTTCACCGATGTGTAGCTAGCAGTGAGCCGGCCTATTGCCGCATATGGCAGCCATATTGTACTGCTCATCACGGTGTATCTCACGCACGCTGTCGTGCACAGTCTTCTTGTCTTTTTTTGCTTGTTTGTTTACATTTCCTGCACTGTGGCTTCTCAACCAAGCATATATACACAGCCCATACACAATTACATTGCGTATAGGCGGAGTTGATTATGCGCCCATAGAGAACAATGGGCTCTGACGTGTGCAATACGCTGTAAAATAGAGCAAGCTGCATTCTTTTTTACGTTCATGTATTGTGCAATAGATACACACAAATATGAGCGAAACGGCATATAGCAATGTATTTGATTGCTTGCGAATTACCACGTACATCCCATAAACATACGCTCGTGTGAACCCAGCTTATCTACTGCTCTGGCCATCTTATTTTGCCGTCCTCTCCACTGGCAAACGGCTGTTTCTTTCTGTAAATAGTTACTAATTTATTGAACTGATCAGAAGCATAACCTGACCAAAAATATTTGTTTAAAAAACTATGGGTGTAACACTTAAAATATGGCACAAGGCCTTGCAGCTGAGCCCTGTAGTGGAAGTCACATGGTCCCCACATACTCCTTTGTAGGATAATCCACACTTGCCGCACCTGCAGCGCTTTACAGAGTCTGCATTCTGGAGAGCTCATGGTGTTAATGTCCTATCTGACATAGTCACTGAGGGCACCTCCTGCACTTTCCTCCAGCTGGAGATAATCTACAACCTGCCTGAGCACTCCTATTTCAGATATTACCAGCTGCGACGTGATCAGGGCTCAGTTTCAGGGCCTGTCCTACCGCAGTCCCTGACTCAGTTGGAAGGCTTGGCACAGATGTGCAACCTAGTAAGACCACTGTCCAGTTTCTATACCCACTTGGGTCAGTGTCTTGCCCCGTTGAGGGAGAGGGCGACCCAGAAGTGGGTCATTGACATTCCTGATCTGTTAGCGGGGGAGAGTGAAGACATATTGGCGAGCTCTGGTCCTCCTTTGATTAGTGCTAGGGATAGTCTTGTCCAGGTCAAGTTCCTACACCATATATACTACACCCCATCCAGGCTACATGTAATGGGTCTGCTCCCCTCAGCGACCTGTCCCCAATGCTTAATTGCTGATGGGACCATCATGCACATGTTTTGGGACTGTGGTGTCATGCAAGACTACTGGGGGGACATTCTTGTATTTATGGAATCTCGCCTGGGGGCCCCGAGGATCATGTACCCTGGGGTGTGCCTCTTTGGGCTTGTTGGAGACCTACCAGTGGCAGCCGCAACCCGCACCTTATATAAGCTACTGTTTTTCTATGCTAAGAAGGTGATTTTGTTAAATTGGAAGCCCCCTGGTAGGCCGACCAGAAACGCATGGATCCAGGTGGTGAACTCTGTGCTTCGAATGTATAAACTGACTTATATGGCGAGGGGATGTCCTGAGAAGTTTGATAAGGTTTGGGGGCACTGGATGAACTGTCCGGCAACAGTAGCAGAGATGCCTGTCTAGATATTGGGAATGGATATGGTGAGGGATACCCGCTTGAACCGATCTACTGTTTAGGCTAATTATTTTTTTCTTTAAGAGTCACGCAGGGTTGTTGTTTAAGAGGGAAGGGTTAAAGTTTTGGGGAGGGGGGTGTTCTCTGTATTTTTTTTTTGTGCCTTTTTTTTTTCTTTGTTTTTTGTCTTGTCTTTTCTTTTTTTCTTTTTCTCCTGGTGTTTTGGGGCTCTGAAGCTAGGAGCCCTCCCTGGTTTGGGTTTGTTCCATTATGGGTAGCTGATAAATAAATGTGAAAATGAACAGCCAAGTATTATGTTTCATGAGAAGTGCACACGAATATGAGAGACACTCAGTGTTTTCACTTTTGTCTTTTTTTTGTTCAGTTCTCATGTACTGTGATGTATCAGCAAGGTGTGCATTCTTTATGATGTCTGCTGTTTCTGTATATTTGTCTATTTTGGCTAAATAAACTTTCCTTTAAGAAAAAAAAAACTATGGGTATCGCAGTGTTTGAGCGAATTCTGGATAGTCATGGCCAGTGGGCATGGTGGCGATTTACTGTCGCTTTTATTGTAGCTAAATGGTCACTGTCTTTGGGGCTGTTACTATGGGGGCACTCTGGCTGACATTTTTTAGCTCTACAGGTATGTACTGGGGTGGCATTATGGCTATCACTGATTGTGTGTGTGTGCTCTAATTGATTCCTTTAGGAAACTCTGAGCCTGTAGTTACTCTGCCTGGCCACTGTCTGTAAGGGTGTCCTGGTGGTCAGTAACTGTGGAGACTGTGAGTGCTGTCTTTTATGGCACTCAGGCTATCATTCTAGTATCCCTTTGGATGCCACTGACTATGGAGAAACTGGACCTCATTATGAGAGCATGGTGAGAGAATACAGGGTGTTACAGAGTATAACTGCAGTCTGTCTGTGTAATGTAGAATGTCCATTATAATAGTAAAGACCACATAATTTAACAACACACTAGTATGGAGCTCCTTGTAGAATACCGGTAGCAGTCTGTACATTTCAAAACTGCTGGAAAAAAGTGAAAATATTCATTACAATTATTTTTCCCATTGTTTATAGGTCTGTATTTTTAAAAAATATTAACTTTGTATATTTTGTAATATTCATATAAATAAGTAACTCTTCATAAGCAGAACTATACACAAGATTCAGAGATGATTTTGTTACATTTTACAATTCTTTTTACATGACACGATTCATCTGACACCACTAGATGGCAACAGATTACCTTGTTTTAGTGATTTTTGAACTCCGTGGTGAGTTACTTTTATGCTGATTACTTTTCTTGTGTCTTTGTTACAGATTGATCAATACAGTAGGCAGAGTAATATAACAGAATATAACAATGGAACACCAAAATATATTGTATGCTACTACTTAGAACACGCTATCGATTAGGAAATCCCTCCTTGGCAAAATATACTCCAAGTATAGAGAGCGGTAGTATTAATACAGTAAAATACATTAATTAAAGGAAATGAAGTTGAATAATTAGTTTTGTAGGTGTTTTTGATAGTAAGGAAGAATAAATGTTGCCTTGATGCTTTCATTGTCCTATATGCCATGTGTTAATGTGAAGCAATGTCTGGTTCGCACAAATATAATTAAATGTCCTTCATTAACATTTTATAAATACCCTGCAATTGAAATCCTGTTCTAAGAGCTCAGTCACTCTGGTGTATTTAGTTTAGGTCCTTTAGATACCCAGTGTTTTCATGGGCCGAAACTGTGCGTATTTACTGCACATTGCGGTTTGTGCAAACGTATTCATTGCGCATAAAAAAAAAAATGCAAGAAGTCCCTATTGATTTAATATGTAAATAGGCTGTGAATATCCATGTATCACGCATATTCACTATGAATTAACGCGATCCCATTGAATTTAATGGGCTATTTCGGTCCGTAATATAAAGCAAAATAGGACATGCTGTGTCTTTTTGGGGGTGGGGGTGGTTTCAACGCTTGAATACGTATCTGAAGACACCAATTCAAATCAAGGGGGTTTCAGCAATGCGTAGTACGTGCATAAAAACTATGTGTGTATTGCACAGTGCAAATATGCTCCTGTGAATGCGGCCTGAAGCTGTGTTTCCTTTACATTGATATATACACTATTCAACATTGAAATACCAAGAAGGAAAAGTTATGGAATTATGGGAATTGCAGGATTAATAGGCGTGTTAACGATATGCAAATAATGAAAAGATGGAGGCAGATATTCAAAAATCTTGATTTTATTGAGTATCGAGTATGAGTGCCACATGCAGAATTCCATGCACTTGCACACCTTGGCATGTGATCAATGAGGTTAATAATGGTTGTCTGAGGAATGTCCTGCCATGTCTAATGCACCTGGGCATGCTAATGATCAAGATGCACTGGTGGCACCTTCCTCTGCAATTGCCGACCAATGACATCCCTCATGTACCCGATAGGACACAAGTCTGGAGATGCTGCAGGCCATGGTAGCACATTTAGGCTAAGCAGGTTGCATACAGTTGCAAGAGCAACAAGTGACCCAGCATTGTGTTGAAAAATGGCCCTTGGGACACCTTGTAGAAATGTCCGTACCACTGGTTCCACTACCAAGTCAACATAACAGTGAGCTGTTAGTGTAGAATCATAGAACAGTAGAGTTGGAAGGGACCTCCGGGGTCATTGGGTCCAACCCCCTGATCAGTGCAGGATTTATTAAATCATCCCAAACAAATGTCTGTCCAGCCTTTGTTTGAAGACTTCCATTGAAGAAGAACTCGCCACCTCCTGTGGCAACCTGTTCCATTCCTTGAAAAGGAAGAGACACATTAGATATTAGAATAAACCTTTTGATAGTGAGGGTGATCACTTTCATCCCTTTGCTTCTACTCTTTCCTTGTGCAAATGAGAATAGGGCTGATCCCTCTGCACTGTGACAGCCCTTCAGATATTTGTAGACAGCTATTAAGTCTCCTCTCAGATAAACATTCCCAGATCCTTTAACCGATCCTCATAGGATATGATTTGCAGACCGCTCACCAACTTGGTAACTCTTCTCTGAACTTGCTCCAGTTCTTCAGTCTTTTTTAAATTGGGGTGCCCAGAACGGGACACAGTATTCTAAATGAGGTTTGACTAAGGAAGAGAAGAGGGGGATAATTACCTCACGTGATCTAGACTCTGTATTGCTGCAGTGCTTAGATCGCTGCCGGATTGACTAAGTCTAGTGCGTGTTTTCGACTTTGTTCTGCACCTTCTAGCTCAGTGGGTGGGACGAAATGTAGTCATATCTATAGGTAATTAGCTGGGTATTTACCTGGGCTGGATACTGAGCTAAGGTTCTGTGAATTGCCAGTTGTTCGCTGTCTGAGCTGGTAGTAAGTGGCTCCTGTGGACAGCATGGTCTCCGCTGTGACGTGAACAGAGGACAGCAGTGTGCTGCGGCTTCACCACCAGCTAAGGGCGCCCACCCACTGGCGTTTTTTTTTCACTGCGAAATTCGCAGGTTTTTTTTTTCTGCAGGGGGTCTATGGGACTTGTAATGTAAAAATCGCGATCGCGCAAAATCGCGATTTACTGCGATATCGCGATTTTGCGCGATCGCGATTTTAGCTTTGCATGTCCCATAGCCCAAAGACCCCTGCAGAAAAAAAAAAACGCTGCGAATTTCGCAGTAAAAAAACGCTAGTGGGTGGGCACCCTAACTGTTGTGTTTCATTTGTGTTTCCTTTTCGGGTTTGTTTTGTCCTTTATTTTGTTGGCCAAGGAGGGTAACTTAGGTCCCAGGAACGAGTGCAGGCCCACAGTTATCGAAGCGATCAGTCTGCCGTGCTAGGCAGGGCCATCTCCCTCATTGTCACGTATTTAGGAGACTTCCTGTTTATTTTGTGTTGTTTATTTCAGTTGCTGCACTTTGGGCTATTATTGAGCATAATCGTAGGTGCTGGTCCAGAGTGTCATTTGCAGACGTAACACTATGCTTCTCTTAATACATGCCAGAATTGTGTTTGCCTTTTTGGCTGCTGCATCATTTTGTTCACTCATGTTCAGTCTATGATCTATTAGTATATGCAAGTCTTTTTCACATGTGCTGCTGATTAGCCCAATTCCTCCCATTCTGTATGTGCTTTCTTCATTTTTTTCTTGCCCAGATGTAGGACTTTGTATTCCTTCTTGATAAATACCATTCTGTTATTCACCGCCCACTGTGCAAGCTTTTCTAGATCTTTTTAAATACTCTCTCTCTCTTCCCTAGTGTTAGCTATCCATCCTAGTTTTGTGGTGTTGGCAAATTTGATCAGTTTCCCATCAATTCCCTCCTACAGATCATTTATCAAAATGTTGAACAACACTGGGCCTAGGACAGAGCCTTGTGGTACCCCACTTGATACATTCTTCCACTTGGATGTGCAACCATTTATGACCACTCTTTGAGTACGATGACTCAGCCAGTTGTGAATCCACATAACAGTTGCCTTGTCAATCCCACATTTGGTAGTTTTTTTTACAATAAGGTTCCCTGTCTATGGCCGAGGCGGTATATCGCTAGCGATATTCCGACATGGGGAAGGAGCGCTGACAGCTAGGCTAGCTAACAGATTGGCTCACCTCAGAGAATCACGGCAATCGCAGGATGCCGCGATTTAAATCCTGCGAGCAGAGAATCACTATGATTTTCTGCTCGTGTACGCCGGTGCTGCGCTTTCCATAGCGTTTCTATGGAAAGCTTTGCAGAGCGTGATCCGTGGACGATTTATTGCCCGCGGATCATCACCCGTGGACAGGCAGCCTAAGGATGTCAAATGCTTTACTAAAGTCAAAATATACTAGATCTACCGCATTCCCCTGATCAACTCAGTCGGTGATTCTATCACTGAAGGAAATTAGATTAGTCTGGCATGACTTGTTTGCTACAAACCCATGCTGGCTCTGGATAATTACTCCATTCTCATCCAAGTTCTTGCATATATATGTGGTTTAATGATTTGTTCACATTGATGATCCATATGTGCAGAGGTTCACCTCTGTGCATCTCTTGCTGACATTTGAGCTTGTCATTGTTTTCCCAACCACTGGGGACACACAACATTGAACAGTGCTGACATCTTGTCCTACATGCGTAGCAATCTTCCGAAGTGATAAACCAAGGTCTTTCAGTTGAAGGATTCTGTCTCTCAATTTGCAACAAGTGGCGATAACTGGCATGTTGATGAAGCGGAGGTATTGCCACATCATACCACAAGACTTTGCGTGACTTTTCAGGTTTCATGTGGCTGAAAAAACTTGCTTTCGATCTTACTTTGATACCATTGAAGCCCCTCCCACATGTCACCGTTTTGGAGCTAGGTGCTTGAAAATTTGACAATTTGCATATCTTAGTGATACCTTAAAATTCTTCCATTTGCATAGCCTCACAACTTTTGCTTCTGGGTATTGCAATTTCAATGTTGAAGAGTGTATTTAGATTTTAAAAAACACAAAAACCTAGAAAGAATTAAGAATATGGGATTGAGATTCATACTGCAATGCTGTAAGGTTTTGCTTTTTTCTATTAATGCAATGTCTATGGCTCTTTATTTAAATTTAAAATTAAAAATATATATAAAGAATATCTTATGCGCAAGTAATTCCTTTGGTTAGGATCAGTAAAAAAAAAACCTAGAAAGATACTTTGAAAAAGGAAGTATGAACCTTAGGGCTCTTTCACACAAGCGTATATCGGTTGCCGTTTTTACGGCCCCCCCCTCCTGTCCCCTCCCAGTGCAATCAGCCGGAGAGGAGGAGAAAAGGGGGAGAGAGTTTAGCAATCGCACTGCTAATCTCCCTCACACCTCCCTTCTCCGGCCACTGTCATTGGCTCCAATGGGAGCCCATGCAGTGGCTGACGTAGTTCCAGATCTATCTTTTGGGCCCGACATAAAAGTGCCCGACACTATTTTGGCCCAGCCTGGCGCTTTTATGGCACGGAAATACGGCCATGTGATCTGATGCATTGAAAACGGCGGGCCGATATATGCTCATGTGAAAGAGCCCTTAAGGCTAGAGTTACACGGAGACTTCTTGTAGTGTGACTTTCCAATCTTAATTATGAAGCTACAGCTGCAGTCCAGGGTAACACTGTAAGTTGCATGTAACTGAATGCAATACTTTGAATACAGCTGTCATTCAGTTGATACAACTGTAAAGTTGTGCTACTAAAGGTGCTTTTACACACACAAATGATTGCTCAAAATTCATCAAACTGACAGTTTTGAGGGATCATTTTGCATTAGCTACTAATGGGCCAATCAGCCCATTAGTAGCTAACTAGCTTCATTTGTATGTATTTAGAGAACAGCGGGTGGTCTATTTTCTAAATACAGCGCTATTGTTCTGCTATGGGACAGCTGCTGAAAGAAGATCCGTGATGCCTGCGGAACTTGGCGTGCAGTCCGTTTTATCAGGGACGATGGATTTTAAGTAAATGCACGATGGGCACACATTCACGAGGAACGATTATCACTCAAAAGATGGCCTTTTGAGCGAATTTTGAGCGATAATCTAAAAGTACATCTCAGTTTGAATGAGCACTGTGGACCTAAATTAGTGTGTTTGTTGAGCTCCCCTCCAGTTTGAAGTGAAAACTCTTCTCCGGAATCTTTGGGCTTTGTGTTCCGCTGCCTGTGTGCTGCGATGGCCTTTAGTTTCTGGAATATGAAGTAGCTGCCTGATAGCTACAGGAGCATGGTCATCCATTGTAGATCTCAGGAGGCTACTTTTTCTGTCATTTAGTCATGCCTTCCTGCAGCTCTCCCTTGTCTCTCACTTCTTAGAGGGTCTGATATGAACACTGTAATACAGGGGTTTCTTATTCAATATGCATCTAAGTGTCTCCAAATTGATAGGAATTTATCCACAGTACTGTTGAGGAAGGCATTAAGATGTTCCATAGTGTGAATATCTTTTAGACGTGCTTAAGGCTTTATTCCCACGAGCGCATATACTGCGCGTTTTCACACCTGGGAGTATATACACTACCCATGTGAAGCATTGGTTTGCAATGTGATCGTTCACATGGGCGATTATACGGCACGTAAATACGCCGGCAGCATGAAAAAAAGAACATAAATGTGGCCCGAGCATATACTCTCAGCCAAAATATAGTTCTGGAACTATCTTTTGGCCAATGTACGCCGGCGTGTCCCATAGACTCCTATAGGAGCGTCCAACGCTGTGAAAAGCCTCTATATAGGCATTGGAAGGTATCCCAAAATTTTTGCCAAGAAGAGGGTTTTCTGGGGTGCGACGTATTTTTTTTCTCTAAAAACGACACTCACGCTTATGTGAATGGATGAGAAAATGCTGGCCGTGATTGCGGAAAAACACCCATTCAGGCTCTTATATGGAGCAGGCATGAAAACGTAACAGCACCGTCACTGAATATCCACTTGTGGGAAAGAGCCCTAAAGATTAATGTGAAAAGTAATGGACTGTTGGATGATTGCACGATTGGTAATTAAGATGGTAAATCATTACAGTTTTTAAGCTCCGCTTTTTGACAAAAGTATTTAATAAAACAAGCTGTGTGCATGTGCTTTAGGTTGTGTGGCAAAGTGCGTGAGTTTAATGGTTAGTGTGCAAAATTTGGTCTAGCTAAAAGTTAAAAATCAACTAGATTGGATATGGAGTGTGAATAAGGTTGGGTAAAGAAGTCTGTAGTTCAGTTGTGTTTTTTTTGTAGTGCAAATGTCTAATGTTTTTATTGGTCCTTTTTTATCCTTGTTTGGAATGACAGTGAATGAAAATCAAATCTGTAGACAGAATGAATGTTAAAAAGGATTGGTCATCTCCCCTGACATGTCTGTTTAATAAATACGTGTATTCTCCATGAAATAATGATTCAGGAGCATCTTGTCTTGGTGTGCTTTGTACTATTAACCTAGTTTATCTCCTAGAAATGTTTGAATATCTAGATGTTACCATTTATTTTATGAATAATACAGATGAGGAAACTTTTCAAAAGTATGATCAGCCAGTTCACCAAAGTTCGTCAAAAAGTTTTGGTTCAGTCCAAATTGAACCGGAAGTTCATAAAAACCCCCTAAAAGAAATGTTTTACACTGTCTAAGAGTCTTGAAGGTGATTGTTCAATGAATCTAGCTCGGTGGTTAGCACTGTTGCCTTAAAGTTCTGGGGTCTTAGGTTCAAATCTGAGCAAGGACGACACCTGTGTGTAATTGGGAAAACTCCATAAGGAAGGAAGGCACACCACTTAGGCTGTGTTCACACGGGACCGAAATCCTGCAAAAATCTTGTGGAATGACCACGGGATATAAGCAGCTTCAAAACCCGCGGTCCTTAGTCGCAGATTTTGGAGTGGCATCGCTATTGGCAGTCTGCTGCAGCTATCTTTCCCCATAGAAAGGAGAGAGGCCACTGCGGAAACGGAGAAAGAATTGACATGCTGCGGCTTTGATTTCCACGCTGCATGGCAATTTCAGCGCGGCTTGGCCGTAGTGTGCGACGATATTTTTGCAATTTCACCTCGTGTGAACCCAGCCATAGTCCTCCTGCACACGGGCGGAAATTCCACTACGGGATTTCCCGCAGAATTTCCACCTGTACCCGCTGCCATAGGATTGCATTAGATAATCCAATCCTATGCAGATAGCCGCGATTTGACCTTGTGAAAACTCGTGCAGTAAACAAATCATGGCATGTCCTATTTCTGTGTGAGTCTTGCAGAGGCCCACGCAGAAAAGTCACTAGACGCGCCAGCTCTGCACTACATATGGGCGGCTGGGCGCCAGCCGGCACACCGCAGTGCAGAAAGAGAAGATGCCAGACAGGTGCATATAAGGTGAATGCCGGGTCACAGGTCGCATCCCGCTGAGAGAATTCTCGCAGCGGGATTCGACCCGGACGTCTGCAGGTGGCCCTAAACCCATGGTCTTATTTTCACACTTGAATTGTTTTTAAACATGTCCTATTTTTTCAATAACACGTTTTATTTACTTTTATCCTTTTGGAGTTTATACTTTTTTGTTGCTTTGTTGCAGGCTCTTTTGCATATGCAATTTACAATAAAAAATGCTTTGATTTTTCATTAGTGAGGTTCAGGCACAGACATGATATATGCAGCAAACGTGTCTACAGGTTAAATGGTAATGGGTTCTCTTAAATGTATTGTTTTACTCTGTATGTTAAATTAAACAAGGTTAACGTTTATGGACTAGAAACGTCACATAAGTATTCCAACTTATAAAAATATCTCTTCGTTGGGAGTCTTATTTTCTGAAAGAGGACGTGTAAGAATTCTGGTTTATTATAAATGATAGCACCATTTCTATTGAACCTTGTGTCCTTAAGTAACAGAGTGCATCTGCTAATGTGTTACCAATTAATGTAATGTACTTTAAAATTGCCAGTACTAAAACTGTTTCAGTATTTCTAATGTGCATAGAGGGGGATTAATATTGTCCATTGCCAGAAGGAATAAGAAAAACTGCTCTATGAACTTCTCAACTCTCTGGATCTGTCTGGTGAGAACAGTAAATTTTTCGACTCTTGAGCTTGTAAGTCACTCATTGAGACCCTGTACTTTTCTACAAATTGTGTGAAGCTCAGATGTCCTCTACCCATTTAAATTGTATTGACTGAATAGGTTGCAAGCATTTCATTCACTTTCACAATTTCCTGGGTGTATTATAACGTATTACAGTAAATTGTTCCTACTTGTTATTCCATCTAGAGGAATTCCATGATTTCTCATATATTTCTTTAAGGACTCTCCCCAGGCGTTTATGTCTGACACCTTTGTCCTTTTACAACCCATAACATAAATCTTCCGCATCTGCCCTGTCACCTGTCCTTTTTTGATTCCTCTGTTTTGTGCCACATCTTTAATCTAACTGTATTTGCAACAGTTTTTGAAGAGATTGTACACTTTTTAAATGGCGCTAAATAGTGCTACCACATTAAAGCACTCCTAATTAGTAGAATACATTCTGTTTGAATGTTGCCACTGAAACCATCTCTCAAGTCCCCCATAATAATGACCTCCTTGAGTTTGCCACTTCATCTATTTGCCTCAGTAATACATTTTCAGTGACTTCTCGTCTATAGAAAAACCTTCTGAGGGATTTAATAATTTTCGCTCTATGTATCTCTACCCATAGAGATTCCACATGTTCATCTCCCTCACATATATCTTCGCATAGTGTTCCCTTTAACCCCTTAACGACTGCCCCATCGGGAAACTACGTCCTCAGAAAGTGGGCTTTAATCCTAGAGGACGTAGTTTTATGCATCCTCTTTGGATTGATGCCCACTGGCCTGAGGACGTGACAGCTTCATGCTGTCGGTGCCCGCAGGTAGCCGACAGCATGGAGCTGTCATCCCAGGATGCGGGCAGTCCCCCCCCCCCGGCATTGCGATCGGCGCTATCCAATGCATAGCGCCGATCGCAAAAAAAGTAAATAGAACAGTGAAAAAAAGTAAAGATTCAGCTGCCCTGATGGATCGGATCCATCAGAGCAGCTGAAAATACTCACGCGGCTTGTCCCCGGTGTCCCCCGAAGATCGGGTCCGCCCGGACCAGCCGGCGGTCTTCTGCGCATGCGCACCAGCCGATGACGTCAGGCGCATGCGCAGAAGCCCGGGAGCCCCCGGCAAATTTTAAATCTCCTGGCTCCCGGCTCCTGAAGGTAGCCGGGAAGCAGGAGGTGTTACCGGGGACCGCTGTGAGCGGTCCCCGGGCACGCGATCGCCGCTATGCATTGGATAGCGGCGATTGCGAAAAAGTTTTTAAAAAAAAGTCAGCTTCACCTCCCCTCTTGGATCGGATCCATGAGGGGAGGTGAAAATACTTACCTAAGTCCTCCCCGATGTCCCGGGACCCGAATCCCCGTCTGCGCATGCGTGCCCGATGATTGACATCGGGCTCGTGCGCAGACGGGCTCGAGCCCCGGGAAATTTAAAATCCCTCTGCTCTTGGCTGCCATGTGTAGCCCGGAGCAGAGAGATTATACCGGGGACATGATCACTGTTATCCAATGGATGACAGTGATCATGTAAAGTAAAAAAAAAGTTTAAAAAAAGTTTTAAAGTTAAAAAAGCTTGCATTTCATCTCCCCCCACGGATCATATCCATGAGGTAGGATGAAATGACGTACCTAAGGCCCGCGCATTTATCCGCGGACCTTACCCCAGCTTCTGCGCACGCGCCTGTCGCCAAAATGGTGGACGCATGCGCAAAAGCCGTGGATTGCCAGGATAATTTAAAATCTCCCTACTCCTGGCTACAAAACTTAGCCGAGAGCCTGAAGATTTCACGGGGGGCCACCGTGAGTGGTTCCTCGTCACGTGTTCGCCGTTATCCAATGGATAATGGCGAACATGTAAAAGTAAAAAAAAGGTGAAGCTTCATCTCCCCTCACCGATGCGATCGGTGAGAGGAGATGAAACGTTTTACCGGAGGCCTCCGTATCTGCACCCCGACGCAATCTTCTCCCGTGAACTTTCCCGGATCCTGGGCATGCGACCGCCAGCAAAACACCGGACACATGCGCAGGAGTCGGGGAGCACAGGAAACGTAAAATCTCCTTGCTCTCAGCGACCAATGGTCGCCGAGAGCCCGGAGCAGTGACGGGTGGCCTCGTTGAGCGGTCCCCGGTCACGTGATAAAAAGTAGCGATCTACCTTAGGTCAGTCTCACATGCCCAGATAGGAATTACGGATTCTGCATGCGTCTGATCCGCGGTAATACGCAGATCAATCGCATTGGATTACATAATTCCGCTCACATTAGCGGGTCGGAATTGTGTAATCCACTCGCAGAAAAGAGAACGCAGCAGGTTCTATTTTACCGCGGATATCTGCAACATAGAGCCTATTGTGCTCCGTGGTCGCAGATATACCCGCAGCCCATACGCAACTACCTTGTATATGGGCTGCGGGTACCGGTGTCATCGCATTCGGTGCGGGAAATACAAAGAAAAATAAGGTACTGCGCATGACCACCTGTGTGAGTACGCAGTTATGCGCAGTACATTACGCGGCCGTACTCCGGGTCACAGCCGGGCTCACAGATGAGATCTGCTGCGGGCCTCCACAAGCGGATTCCACCTACGGCTGCGTGAGCCCGGCGTCATTTAGACCGCTACCTGTAATACGTAATTTACAAGAAGCCCCGGGAATGCTCGCCTTCATGCAGTTCCAGGAGCACCTTGTTGAGCGCCTTCTGTGCGAGACCGCCGCACCTCATCAAGCTTACGGAGACTCACAGAGCGCACACTTTTTACACCCCATACCCGCTACTGAGGTCACGAAATACCCCCAAAAAAGCATGAGGACAGGGGAGGAGATACCCGGTTTTATTGCCCCATGTACCAATCCCAACCAGCCTCTGTATTACCCCTGTCTTCGGAAATACCACACAGTTCACATTATTACTTTTATCTAAGATTTGGGGAACGCCGTGTGAGCGGAATGAAAAGTTCCATGATATTATTGTCTGATGTATATATATATATGCATGCTTTAATATTTGAAGTATTAAACGAATATAAAATATGGAACATTTGAAGGAAACATTTGGAAGCTGCTAATTGTTCATTAATAGAACTTGAAGATCAAACCATGATATGTCAAAATGCATATTCCAGCCCTAAATTGTATGTTTATTTTATGTTTCTTGATCACATTATGAAATAGTGATATGATGGCTACAAATAGCCAAAGGGTGGATTGTGGTGCAAATATAATTGGCTATTTGTAGCCCTCCATTTTGTCCTTCATCCTCCATTTTGTATTTTCTTTTATTCTCCATTCTGTATTTTACATACGAATAGCTATGAACATTCATGTGGACTTCAAACCTGTTTGGTGTAGGAAGCTTTGATGTAACTGTGAAATGTGTATGCGACTTGTTAGTTCTTTGTATAAGATAGAGGTCTAACATATGTATATTGGTCTTACTTATACAGAACAATGCTACCTGCTTTTACTACAATTCCATTTGTATAGGTTTGTTTGAGCTCTGTCCATATACATTGTATGGCCATGAATCTGTTGAGTCTTGTTAATCCTGTGATACCATCAGCATTGTCTAGGGAATTGAGTTGTAGATTCTGAACCTTTATTCAAAGAAACTGGCTACTTCAGATGGGGGGGGGGGGGGTCCAATTGAAAGCACATGGCATAGGAATGTCTCTGTCCTTGGCAAACAGAGAGGAGATACAGGATGTTTCTCTCATGAAGCTAAATTCAAGAATGAACTGAGCGTGCTCACTGAAGTTCCTCCCAGATGGATGACATCACAAGCTACCTCACAAATACCTCCCTCTGAGAACGACCAATCGGCTCGCTATATACTGTAACTGTAAATTACTTCATTTCCTGTGTTAAGATTATTTAAGTTTACGCGCGCTGAATAAAGACAGAGTTTTGTTTCGGGGGCACATGATGTAGACGTGTGGTCTTTGAAAGGCTCTCCAGGCCTGCACATATTATCTTAATTTGGAAACGCACAGTATATCGAAATAGCGAATTTTGCGCTAACAGCCGAAAAGGGCGCGGAGGGCTAGGGGTGTGTGTGTGTGTGTGTGTGTGTTTGTGTGGATATTTTTAGGGAGTCAATTTTTATTCCGTACAAATGAACAATGGGGCCTGGGATTTATTCAGTTGTGCCCTGCAATCCAACGGGTGTTCCCTCCATTATGGGCCTAACCATGTGTCCTATAAGTAGATTAGGGCCACAATGGGTATGTTTTTCAACACGGGACAAATGGGGTGATCCATTTGGGGGTGAAAGTCTTCATTCCTATGTACACTGTACAAAAAAAACAGTTTTTAAATTGACAAAATTGCCAAAAAAATGAAAATCGTAATTTTTTCCTTCTGCTTTACTTAGATTTATTCAAATACTGTGGGGTCAAAATACGCAGTACACCCCTAGATGAATTTGTTAAGGGGTCTAGTTTTTAAAATGGGGTCATTTGAGGGGGTTCTCTATCGTTTTGGCCGCTCAATGGCTCTATAAGTGGGCGATGGGGCCTGGAATTTATTCCGTTGTACCCTGAAATCAAACGGGTGCTCCTTCCATTATAGCCCTAGCCATGTGTCCTTTAAGTAGATTAGGGCCACAAGGGGTATGTATCTGAACACAGGACAAACAGGGGTATCCATTTTGGGGTGAAAGTCTTCATTCCTATGTACATTGTACAAAAAAAACTGTTTTTAAATTGACACAATTGCCAAAAAAATAAAAATTGTAATTTTTTCCCTACTGCTTTGCTTAGATTTATTCAAAAATTGTAGGGTAAAAATACACAGTACACCCCTAGATGAATTCGTTAAGGGGTCTAGTTTTCAAAATGGGGTCATTTGTGGGGGTTCTCTGTCGTTTTGGCCCCTCACGGGCTCTACAAGTGGGCAATGGGGCCTAAATCACTTTCATGCTAAATTTCTGTTCTGAAAGCCACCGACTACTTCTTTCATTTTGCTCCCTGTTGTGCATCCAGAAAAAAGATTAGGGCCACAATGGGTATGTCTCTGAACATGGGACAAACAGGGGTATCCATCTTGGGGTGCAAGTCTTCATTCATGTGTGTGCTGTACAAAAAAAGCAGTTTTTAAAACGACAGAATTGCCAAAAAAACGAAAATCACATTTTTTCCTTTTGCTTTGCTTGAATTCATTCAAAAACTGTGGGGTCAAAATGGGCAGTACACCCCTAGATAAAATCATTAAGGGGTCTAGTTTTCAAAATGGGGTCACTTGTGTGGGTTCTCTTTGGTTTTGGCTGCTCAAGAGCTCTACAAAAGTACTATGGGCCTAAAACGCCTTCAAGCTAAATTTATGTTCTGAAAGACACCGACTACTCCTTTCATTTTGGGTCCCATTGTGCATCCATGCATAAGATTAGGGCCACAATGGGTATGTTTCTAAACACGGGAGAAAAGGGGGTATCCATTTTGGGGTGTAAATCCTCATTTTCATGGGCACTATAGGAAAAAAATGTCTTTAAAATGACATATTTGCAAAAATATGAAATTTTATTTTTTCTCCTCTAAATTGAATTAATTCCTGAAAAAAACTGGTAGGGTCAAAATACTCTTGACACCCCTCAGTGAATACATTAAGGGGTGTAGTTTTTAAATTGGGGTCATTTGGGGGGGTATCTATTATTCTGACACTTATGAGCCTTTGCAAACTTGGCTTGGTGCAGGAAAGCAAAGTGTTCCTCAAAATGCTGAAAAGTAATGTTAAATTTGTATGCCCTATAAATGGTTAAAAAAAACACTATTTTTTTAAGTGTGCATTCAGAATAAATTAAACAGATGGAAATATATATCTTATCAAAAATTTGTACAGTATGTTTGGACATATTTGAGATATTACAGTTGAAAATGTGAAAAATGACAATTTTTTCAAAATTTTTCCAATATTGGTACTTTTAATAAATATACACAAATTCTATCGGTCTCTTTTTACAACCAAAATGAAGTACAACATGTGGCGAAAAAACAATGTCAGAATCACTTGCATATGTAAAGCCTTTACGGAGTTATGCTACGTTGAACGACGCATGTCAGATTTCCAAAATTTGGCTCCGTCACTAAGGCGCAAACAGGCTTTGTCACTAAGGGGTTAAACAGGATTTTACATAAAGACCAACCACTCTCCTTGTATGGTTTGTATGATCCTTTCTGAATAAACTGTAACCCTGTAAGTTCACTGCCCAGTCACCGGTTTCGTTCAACCAGGTCTCTCTTATTGCCACTATGTCATAGTTTTCCTCTGACATTATTACTTCCAGTTCATCAACCTTAATGGTCAGATGTTTGGCATTAGTTACAATACATTTTAGAGGTTTTTGTTTATTTTTTATATTAAATGTATCCATACTAACTTTTCTGCCAGTTCTAACTGTACTAACCCCGACCACTGTTCTACCCCCACAACGTAGTCACAGATCTCTGTCTACAATATCTTTCCCTCTATCTCTTTCGTTTCACTCCCCCAAGTCCCTAGTTTTAAACATTCCCCCAACTTTTTAGCCATCTTCTTCCCCAGCACAGTTGCACCCTCCCCATTGAGGTGCAGCCAACTCTATGGTAGAACCTGTAATCCAAATGCAAAGTCTGCCTAGTTCTTCAGAAACTCAAACCCCTCTTACACCAACTCTTGAGCCACCAACTTCTTACACCAACTCTGTTTACCTCCCTAATCTTTCTCTGCCTTTCTTTTGTGGTACAGAAAATACTACCTTGGAGGTCCTTGCCTCAAGCTTACATAGTTTTTAAGGACACTCCACCTACCTCTAACTTTGTCATTGGTTTCAATGTATACCATGACCACTGGATCCTCAACCTGATCTGTAAGGTATCAAACTTGAGCGCCTGGAAAACAACACCCCGTTCAATGATCCCGATCTTTGTGACAGATTGCTGTGTCTGTCCCCCTAATAAGTGAGTCTCCCACTACCAGGACCTGTCTAGCCTGCCCTGCACTCTTAGTCCCCATTTTACTGAAGCAGACATCCCCCTGGACGTCAGAGACCATGTCATACTGCAGCAGTGCCCATCCTGTAATTATATCAGGATATAATCCTCTCCCACTTTTGCAAACTTGTTGGGTTGTGCTAGTCTAGGACTAGCCTCCCTGGATCTCTTCTCTCTACCCCTCCTTCTGACACCGAGCTAGCTGCCCGTCCACCTCCATATATGCCCCGATGATGACTGCTTGCTCAGTGAGCCGCAAACCCCTTTCCAGGTTGCCAATGGATCTCGGTGTTGCAAGCTGCACATTTAGATCCAGAATCTGGGCTTCCAAAAGCACAACACGCTTACATTTTGTACAGCAGTTTGCACCCTAAAATAGCTGTGTAAAGACCGTATACATGACACAAGATATACACTGGACGACATTGTCAATCATGGAGCACATTCTAAATGGGAATTGTACAAATGGATTAGATGAAAGTAATGTAATCTATGCAAAAATTAAAATGGATAAGTAGTAAATAAGTGAAGTGACTCTTCCAAAACCTTTAAACCCCAAATCGCTAATCTCAAGTCATACAATTAAGAAACAGCACACTTAGAATACAGTATGCACACTCATGCTCGCACACTGACTTAGGCCTCCTGCCCACGGCCGTGGCGGACTCCGCCAGCGGAATATCGCAATGGAGTCAGACATGACACCCCACTAAGACCCCATACTTGCCTCTCCGGATCCGCCATGAGAGTCCCATCCGGCAAGCCGGCACGCATGCACAGTGCAGGGCATGACACGCTGGTGGTGATGCGTAATCACGCGATACTTCCGCTGTGCTCACAGTGGAAGTATCGTGTCACGGACTGCTTCCATTGACTATAATGACTACAATGGAAGCTGGCCACGTGTTTTTCCGCAGCAATTAGAATATGCTGCGATTCCTTTCACGCTGAGGAATTCCGCGGTAGAATTCCACAGCGTGAACATTGCAGGGCAAAAAGCTATTAGGTTCAAAAGACCCTAATAACTGCGGGATAACGGCGCAGATTTGTGCTGCACGAAACGCGACAGAAATCCGTCCATGGGAATTGGGCCTTATGATTGCTTTATATAGCTCTTATCTGTAATGCTTCTGCTCCTCTTCTGTTTGGTTTTCAAAAAATCCACAGCATACGTTTGAGGGTTAAACTCTGATTTTTCATGGGATGTGCTAGAGAAACTTCATGCTGTAATCCAATGGGGGTAATCCACAGCTTTTTTTGCTGAATCCACGACAGTAATGAACATGCTTACACTAACGTCTGAGTCCCGGAGGATTCTGTCATGACTTGAGGTCGGAATCCACAACGGAATCCTGAAAGAATACGGACTATTTGAACATTACCTAAAAAATCCACAGTAGCAGATCTGACCGATGCTATCCTATTGAGTTTAGAAGAAGTTGACTACTGCATTAACTGATGCAATCTTTTACTCCAATTTATAGCAATCAGACTAGGATATTGATTGCTTTGGGGATCAAAGGTAAAATGATTTAGGTTCAGTTGGTGGGAAAAAAACTTTTTACTATAGGTGACTATAACCTTAATGTACCTATTAGCTGAACACGTGTATAGCCAGCAACCAATCCTGCCGACTCCACATCAGCAGAGCGTGGTTTTGTTTTAATAGGAATATGGGAATGAGCTTCATCTGGACACCTCTGCACCCTGAAATCCATCATGCAGGTTGCTTTTTCTCCAGATTTTTATATTCTTTTTACATATCTGAGCCATAACAATGTTCTGTAAATATTCCACACTAACTAGACATCTAATTGGATCAACTGTCTTTGTGGACTATATCGATTACCCCAATTCCAAAAAGTTGGGACCTTGTGTAAAATGTAAATGAATGTAAAGAGAAAAAATAATGCAATAATTTTGAAATCTCATCCAACCAAATTTTACTCACAATAAAGCATAGGACAAATATTGGGTAAAACAAAGAAATTTTTCCATAAAAAATGAACTCATTTAGAAATTGATGGCAGCAACACATCTCAAAAACGTTGTCTGCCATTGTGTAGCATCCCCTCTTCTTTTCATAACAGTCTGGGAAGTGAGGAAATTAATTGCTGGAGTTTTGGGAGAGGAATGTTGTCTGATTCTTATCTGATGGCTGATTCCAGGTGCTCCACAATCCTCGGTCGTCTTTGTCAGATTTTTTGTTTCATAATGCACCAAACGTTTTCTATTGGTGAAAGGTCTGGACTGCAGGCAGGTCAGCTCAGACCCGGGACTCTTCTTATGTGAAGCCATGCTGTTCCCATGGATGCAACATGTGGTTTAGCATTATCTTGCTGAAATATGAAGGGGCTTCCCTGAAAGTGATATCAAATGGGAGTATATGTTCTTCTAAAACCTCTATATACTGCTAGGCATTGATGTGGTCTTTCAAAATATGTAAGCTGTCCATGCTATAAGCCCAAAATGCAACCCCATACCATCAGAGATGCAGGATTTTAAACTGTGTGCTCTTAACAAGCTGGATGGTCCCCCTCCTCTTGAGTCCGCAGGACATGGCATCCGTGGTTTTCAAAAAGAATTTCACATTTTGATTCATCTGACCACAGAACAGTGTTCCATTTTGTCTCAGACCTTTTTAAATGAGCTTTGGCCCATTGAAGATGTCAGTGTTTCTGGATTGTGTTGATATATGGCTTCTTGTTTACATGATACAGCTTTAACTTGCATTCATGGATTGTATGGCAAGTTGTGTTCACAGACAATGATTTCTGGATGCATTCCTGAGCCCATGCAGTGATTTGCATTACAGAATCATGCCTGTTTTTCATGCAGTGACGCCTGAGGGCCCGTAAATCTTTAGCATCCAATGTTGACCAACAGCCTTGTCCCTTGTGCAAATGAATTTTTCCAGATTCTCTAAATCTTTTGATGATAATATGTACTATAGATGGGGAAATGTTCAAAATCTTTGCAATGTTTCATTGAGGAGCATTGTTCTGAAATTGTTACACCGTTTTTAGTTGCTGTTTTTCACATTGGTGAACCTCTGACCAATTTGCTTCTGAGAGACTTTGCTTCTCTAACATGCTCTTTTTACACCCAGTCATGTGACTTTAAAAATTGACTCCCCAGCTGTTTCCATTGGTACCACTTAATTTACCAGTCTTTTATTAAGCCTGTCCCAAAGTTTGTGAGATGTGTTGCTGCCATCAATTTATAAATACATTTTTTAAATGAAATAAAAAAATGTGTCACTTTCAACTTTGGATGTATGTTCTATTGTAAATAAAATACGGTTATGAGATTTTCAAATCCTTGCATTCTTTTTTTCTTAACATTTATTTAAATTTTACACAGCGTCCCAACTTTTTTGGAATTGGGATTATATGCATAGAACCCATATTGATTTGCTAAATAGGCTAAGTAACAATATCAGTAATGTGTTTTGTATACTAGACGCCAAGTGGTCCAGGGCCTGCAACAGAATGAAAACTGTGTAAATAATTGCAATACGTTTCTTATCATGAAATGTTGATAATATTTACTGGAGGTAATATTCAGAAATGAGCAGCACATTCTATGCCATGGTACAGGCATATGGTTAAATAGAATGCCAAACTATATATCAATATTTTTATATCTGTTATTGGAAGAACACCTGAATTCAGTTCACTGTATTTCTCCAAAGTAGTGCAATGTTGATGACCTTTTTGCGACACATTTGTTAAATATGAAATAATTTCCTGTGAAACTGAAATCAGTGGCATCAGAATTACAATTATTTACAAAGTTTTAATTGTGTTGCAAGTCCTGGACAACTTGGTGTCTAGCATACAAAACAGATTTATTACTGATATTTTTGCTTGGCCTATTTACCAAAGTAATATAAAGTCTGAGCGTACAACCCCAATTCCCCCCAAAAGTTGGGACACTGTGAAAAATGTAAATAAATGTTACGAAAAAAAGAATGCAATGATTTAGAAATCTCCTATACCGTATATACCGGCGTATAAGACGACTTTTGAACCCCGAAAAATCTGCTCTGCAGTCGGGGGTCGTCTTATGCGCCGGTAATACAAAAAAAAAAAAAAAGTGTAAAAAAAAAAAATTTATTACTCACCTCCCACGGCGTTCTGTCGCGCTCCGGCAGGATGTCGCTCGCTCCGGCAGGCTGTCGCTCGCTCCTCGTCCCCGCCGCAGCATAGCTTTCTGAATGCGGGGCTTGAAATCCCCGCTTCCAGAAAGCTAGTACACACGTCGGCAGCCATGACAGCATTGAATGGCTGTGATTGGCTGAAGGCGCACGTGTTAGCAATCACACCCATTCAATGATGTCATTGAATAGTGTGATTGGCTGAAGCCACATGTGCTTTAGCCAATCACAGCCATTCAATGATGTCATGGCTGCCGGCGTGTGTATTAGCTTTCTGGAAGCGGGGATTTCAAGCCCCGCATTCAGAAAGCTATGCTGCGGCGGGGACGAGGAGCGAGCGACATCCTGCCGGAGCGCGACAGAACGCCGTGGGAGGTGAGTAATAAATTTATTTTTTTTCTCCACTGTATACCGGCGTATAAGGTGACAGTTGGGGGGTCGTCTTATACGCCCCGTCGCCTTATACGCCGGTATATACGGTAACCATATTGTATCCACAATAGAACATAGAACACATCTGAAGTTGAAAGTGGTGTATTTTTCCATTTAATTTAAAAAAAAATTAACTCATTTCAAAATTGATGGGGACAACAACTTTCCAAAAAAGTTGGGATAGGGTTAACAAGAGGCTAAAAAAGTGGTACTAATGAAAAAAAAAAAAAAATAAACAGCTGAAGGGTCAAATTTGTACAAATTCTGACTGTGTATAAAAAGATCTTATTAGAGAGGCAGAGTGCCTCAGAGGTGAAGATGGTCAGAGGTTCACCAATCTGTGAAAAACGGCATCTAAATATTGTGGAACAATTTCAGAAAAACAATATCACATTATCCTGCAGTCGGAATCTGACCCGTTTGTGTACAGGCGGTCTAGTCAGTAAGTATATAGCTTCTTTCTGTGTTTTTTTTTTTTCTCCCTGTTTATATTTCCCTTTCTGTAACTTTATTTAACAGTCTATGACTAATATTCAGGTAGTGTGTGAATATGAAGGATTGAAAGTGTTCACATACTGTAACTAGTATTCGTTCACATTGGTAAGCATCTAAGCAATCTGACATAACATTGAGAAGTGGCATGACACTGAAAATATGCGTACTGATGGACCCAATCAAGTGAACTAACATAAATCTATTCGGTATGCACATGTCCTGTTTTATATTGTTGAATCTGTCCTAATATTTGACTAAATGTAGAAAAGTAATGTCTGGCATTTGCTATACATGGTAAGCAATTTGTGAATATCTGATTAAAGTGGCATTGCAACCATTAAAAGAATATGCCCTAATACATCTCAAGGAGAAATAATAAATGGATAAATATATGCAATATGAACAGGTTTTTGTTTTGTAATTCAAATCATCATATGTGTGACATGATACTGTTCTGTCATTCATGTACTATTTAACCCAATATTAATATCCTATTAGATCCAACTATGACCATATAGGGACTAAATCTCTCATTGATTGTTCATACTTCATAATTTGTATGAAATGTTTATAGCAAAAATGAAGTAACCCCAAAAGTAAGGTGTTAATTCACATTGAATATATATATAGATATAGATATAGATATATAGATATATATAGATATATATAGATATATATAGATATATATAGATATATATATATATATATATAGATAGATATATAGATATATAGATAGATATATAGATAGATATATAGATATATATATATATAGATATATATATAGATATATAGATATATATATAGATATATATATAGATATATATATAGATATATATATAGATATATATAGATATATATATATATAGATTGTGATAGCAATAGAGGTGTGGTCCTAGAGTGGAGATACATTTCACATAGCTTGGTGCTGTATGCAGGACAATAATACCACCTGCTGGCTAATTAATCAGGTAAGCCAGTATGTGGATACTTAACCCCCTAGTGAACACCCTATAGACTTTTTACATCATGGTTTGCTGGGCTTTAATCCCCAGGGCCACCGTAAAAGTAAAGAAAAAAGTGTTTAAAAAAAAAAAGGAAAAAGTTTGTTTCATCTCCCCTCTCAGATTATACCCGTGAGGAGAGATTAAATTACGTACCTAAGGCCCCCGGATTTATCTGCGGACCTTACCTTGGCTTCTGCGCACACGCCAGTCACCAAAATGGCGGACGCATGTGCAAAAGCCATGGATTGCCGGGGTAATTTAAAATCTTCCTACTCCTGGCTACCAAACGTAGCCTTGGGGATTTCACGGGGAGGGGGGTGGGGCATGGTACACGGTCCTTGTTCACGTGATAGCCATTATCCAATGGATAACTACTATTACGTAAAAGTAAAAAAGAAAGTTAAAGTTTCACCTCCCATCACTGTTTTGATCCATGGTGGGAGGTGAAATTACTTGCCTAAGGCCTCTGGCGATGTCCCCCGACAGGATCCTTATCCGCAGAACTTTCCCCAGCTTCATCGCATTCGCCCATCGCCAGAATGGCAGTTGCAAGTGCAGAAGCTGGGGAGGGCCCAGGAAATTTAAAATCTCCTTGCTCCTGGCTACTTGAGGTAACCAAGAGCCTGGAGCAGTGACCTATGAGTCTTTGCAATATTGGCTTGGTAGAAAAACAAAATGTTCCTCAAAATGTTGATAATAATTAATGTTAAATTTGTGCATCTCCTAAATGGTTAAAAAAAACCTATTTTATTCTGAAGGCAAACTTGAAAAACTTTAAACAAATGGAAATATATACCTCATCAAAAATCTGTACAGTATGTTTGCACATATTTGAGATACTGCAATTGAAAATGTGAAAAAAGTTTTTCAAAATTTTCACAATTTTGGCGCTTTTAATAACTATACACAAATTCTATCGGTCTATTTTTACTACCTAAATGAAGTACAATATGTGGCGTAAAAACAATGCCAGAATCACTTGGAGATGCAAAACCTTAATGGAGTTATTCTATGTTAAAGTGAAACATGTCAGATTTCCAAAATTTGGCCTGGCCATTAAGGCGCAAATAGGCTTGGTCACTAAGAGGTTAAGGAACTGCTAGAGAGGTCAGTAGTTGCTCAGCAGATGAGACACAGAAGTCTGATCTGTCTGTACTATACTAAGGACAGTAAGTACGGTTGCTCAAGACTTTGTTAGCTGTTAGTGAGGAGCTTCCTGTATCAGTGCCAGAGAGTCCAGGTTGTATATTTTTTCTGTTATTTTTGCAACTGCGCACAATAAAACTGTCGGTGTGTCAGTTTAAGCTGATTTTTGGGCTACTGACTCAGTGTTTTAGAGAAAAGACATGTCCTCAGAAAAGGCAGTACAACTACCACAAGCATAGCTGCCCGTATATCGCAGCCACATCCATTCAGCATTTCCATGTTCTGAGAAATGGCTGTGCACTAAGATACCCATAAGACTAGGTCCTCTGTGAGAAGTAATACTGGGGTGGTCCGTAATAACTGCTTTTAAGTCTGGATCAGTGAGAAGAATCGACCAGTATTTACTCAGAATACCTCTAATTTGTTTAATGTAAGCATCAAATGTAGCAATGCACTTATTAAGTTCATCATCAGTACACTGGTTCCTCTGGGGTGGACACATTAGCAGATTAATCTGTCTTTTGGCTTTGGCTCTGTTATAGGTTTTCTTGAGACATTTTACATTTCTTATAGAAAAGATCACGTTCCTTTTGCTATGAAGTGTCACTGGGACAGTTTTTCTTGCTGTCAGGTATTGTCCAACAGGATTACTATTTTTAAAAAAAGGAGGATGCCAACTCTCCCAAAGCAAGAAACTAAATGTCCATCGGTTTACGGTAAATCTGCCTAAATATAACCAGAGATGGTTCAATCCAAAAACTGTTTGCCCTTGTTGGGATAAGTGTCAGGATGAATTGCTGGAGAAGATCACGGTCACCACCCCATAAAAACAGGATCTCCTTTATGTACCTCTCCCAGAAAAGGATGTGCATGGTGAAAACCAAAAAGTGGTTGGCATACAAATACCAACCTAAAAAGTGGTTGGCATACAATGGCGCACAAGCTGTGCCATCAAATAAATAGTCATGAGGATGAACTGAAGTAGTGATGAGACAAAGTTTATTATATACTTGGAATTGGACACCTCTTGTGTTTTTTCAAAAGAATTCAACAGCCCTCAACCTCAAGTCATGCTGAATATTACTGAAAGGATTCTCAACATTCTTCCAGCAGCATTATTAACTTCAAAAGATTGCTCCACCCATATTACAGCAGTGCACCGCTAGGATTCATAACACAGAGGTTTTTGTGACAGCAGGAGGCGGAGTCTTAATTCTGGCCTGGCCCCTCTACACTGCGGGCCCTATATCAACTACATAGTCTGTGTACATTGTGAGCATGCCAGTGATTGGGTCAATGGTTGAGTAGCATTGTTGGAATCTTTTATAAATTGGGTTCTATTACAATGCGGGTGCTTCTTGTTTCTTACAGCTGAAACCCACTGGCAGCTGGAGCAAGGTGCTCTTTGGTTGCCATGGCAGCCTGGGACCTAATAATTGCCACCAGTGGCATGGTTTGGTAGAATATCTGTCAGATGACTGCGTAATGTAATACTATGGTATTACATTATACTGCATGAGCAAGCAAAGGATCGCAAGTTCAAGTCCCCTGTGGAGAATAAAATAGAAAAATGAGTAAAAAAAGTTATTAATTATGAGAAAAAATTAAAGGAAGAAAAAGTTTAACACCCACCTTTCCCATATTTCTAATAAAAAATAAAAAAAAACAAAAAAAACTATTTGGTATCGCTGTGTCTGTAAAAGTCTAAACTATCAAAGTAAGGAAAAAACAATGAGGGACGGCGCTCCACCCACCAAAGAATAATGCTTAAAATATAGCTGGGGACTTACCTGGTGCAGGTAGAGGGATCACAAAGTGAACACCCTCCACCTAACACCTCCACGTCCTGATGAGCGTTGAATATATAATATGGTGTCCTCTATCCCGTCCGAGATTTGCGGAGGAGGATGCACAGGAGCAAGCACGGATCTGTCACACCTCACAAACCCGAGGGGTGCGACCATGCAATAATAAAAGAACAAAAAACAAAAAAGATCCAGCGCTCCCAACAACAAGGAAGCCTATATAACTAAATGAATAGTAGGCTCCTTCAATTCCAAAGAAAAAGTAAAACTTTTTATTTAAAAATACGTCCGACGCGTTTCGTCGCATAAAAGCGACTTTTTCAAGTGACAACTTAACAAACATTTACTCTCCTTATATAATGAACTAAACTTACATGTTAATTGATGCATGTTCCCTGTACAATGGCCCACGTCAGCCGCATTCTGACTTCCGGCGGGCGAGAGGGTTACATGAAGAGCTTCCGGTTGTTGCGATATGCTTCCGGGTTAGTGATCATTGCTGGGATGACGTCCCACAGTGCCGATCACATGACTAACCTGGTCACGTGATGCCTTAGCGTGATGACATCATTACGTTTACCTGAGTGATCCCAGGCGTCGGACGGAGGATGCGTTACCATGACTACGGAACGCTATCCTCCGTACCGGCGTCATTACGTAATATTGAAGAAGTGCAGGCCCTTACATGGAGGGTGCGTTACCATAACGATGGAACGCTACCCTCCAGCATAGAGCGGACCCATACCCCTAGGACAGTGGTAACCTATCGGCAGGAAAAAACAATGACTTGCATGTTCCCAAGTTCTAATGACTGTAGTAATCATATCTACACCTATACTGTAGTTTCAAATAAACAAGTTAACGAAGAAACGGAGGGGAAGAGGGAAGCGGAAAAGGACAGGGGGGGGGGAGGAAAGGGGGTGGACAGAGGGGGGAAAAAGGGGAAAAAGGGGAAGGGGGATAATAAATAATCTATTGTCTATCTTTCTAAATAAAGACCTACTGTAATCAATCTAAAACTAATAATTAATAAATAGTAATACATAATAAATATACTGTACACTCTACCATATATACGGATTTACATAAAACCTTATGAACATGATGAACATCACAAATATCACCTAAAATGGTTCATAATGGACCCCTATCACCCATCACTACATATTAAAAATATATATATCGCCCCAAAAGGTACCACGGTAGGTATATAAACACCTTAGCAATACCGACTACTTTTTTGAGAAAAGACTAGATAAATACAGATAAATACAGAAATAACCAAAATGGAATAATAAAATGTAAATGAAAATGAAGAATAAAAAATATATAAATATATTAAAATACACATATATACACTTGGAGGGCTATTCTTAAAATTTTTCCAACACTTCATTGAGGCCGTACGGGGATAGGGAATTTAATTTATATATCCAAAACATCTCCTTGGTACGTAGACTCCTAACAGATCGTAAGGAGATGTTTTCAAGTGGAGTGACCTTCAACCCAGAGGGGTCACAATTATGAAACATTTTAAAGTGTCTAGAAATACTATGTTGCATAAAGCCTTTTTTTATATTGCTTTTATGCCTAGACACTCTTGCTCTGAGCATATTAAGAGTCCTTCCCACATATTTTTTGTGACAAGGACACTCCAACAAGTATATAACATTTTTAGATCTACATGTAAGATGTTGCTTTATATAGATCTTTTCACCATCCTCAGTAATTATTTCTTTTGTTTCATGCATTATATGTATACAACTCTTACACCTCTTCTTGCCACATTTATAAACACCTTTTTTCCCACTGTCTACTTCTTGTTCTCCCCTTTCTCCTCTTACTCTATTTTCTTTTCTCGGGCGGGATGGGGCCAACATATTTTTGAGGGTCCTATTCCTTCGAAAGATACATCCCGGATTCTGATCTATATGTTTTCCCAATACTGGATCATCTTTCAATAAACCCCAATTTTTTCTAATAATTGCCTTTATTTCCTTATGCTGTGAACTATATTTCGTAACAAACATGGTTTTTGGGGGTCTTTTTTCTTTTTGTATCAATCCCCCTTGTTTTATTTGTTCACTTCCTTCTGATATTGCACACACCCGTTTATAAGCCCCCTCTACTATTTCTCCTGGGTAGCCTTTTTCTCTAAATCTCCTTTTTAAAATTTCAGATTGTGCATCAAAATCAGACTTTTTAGAGCAATTCCTTCTTATCCTTCTGAGTTGCCCGTAAGGGATATTTGTACGCCAACTCTTCAGGTGACAGCTATTAAACTCCAAAAAACTGTTCGTATCAACTGGTTTGAAAAAAGTTTTAGTAACAATTTTTTCATCCTCTATGCAGATCTCTAAATCCAGGAAAATTATCTTATGGGAACTAACAGTGTCTGTGAATTTCAAATTGTATTCATTTTTATTCAAACTATCAATAAACGTCCTCAAACTCTCCAAATCCCCTTTCCATATCATAAGGATATCATCAATATACCGCTTGTAAAACCCGATGCGTGGATCTTTAAAATGATTCCTTTCGAAGATGCCCATTACAAGGTTAGCAAAGCTAGGGGCACACTTGGTCCCCATAGCTGTGCCCCTGATCTGCCTATAAAAAATTCCATCATAAGTGAAACAATTATTGCCTAAAATAAAGGCTATGGCTTTTATAAGGAAATCCCTTTGTTGGTTCGGCATAAGTGGGTCATCATCGAGTATTTTCCTAATGGCTTCTAGGCCCTGTTGATGGGATATATTTGAATATAGGGCCTCAACATCCAGAGTGCACCATAATGATGGACTATGCCATTCCTCATCTTTTAAAATTTCTAATAAATGGCCGGTATCTTTAATGTATGATGGCAATGTTTTGACATAGCGTTGAAGTTGCACGTCCACATATTCTGATAAGTGGCTGGTTAGAGAGCACATGCCCGCTATAATGGGACGTCCAGGTGGATTATGTATGCATTTATGGATTTTGGGAATGTGGTAGAAGTAGGGGACATCTGAGTCTATGTTAATAATATATTTATACTCTGTTTTAGAGATCCCATTTACCTCTAGGGCATTCTTCATCATGTCATGAAACTTTGTGTTAATCTCCCCCATAGGGTCCTTAGTAAGCCTCTTATAATATGTTCCATCATCAAGAATTCTTAATGCCTCCTTATGGTAATATGAATAATCCATCAATACGATTCCCCCCCCTTTGTCGGCTTGTCTTACTATCACCTCTTTTTCCTTCATCAGCCTATCTAAAGTGTTTTTCTGTTTATCACTAAGATTGCATTTTCCCATTTTGTTAGATTTCTTACACATCATATTGAAGTCCCTAAGGACATTCTGATAAAAGAGCTGTAGGTATTCCCCCTTTGATTCTGTTGGATAGAATTTGGAATGTGGTTTTAAATCCGTGACAATGGGTTCGTCTAATGAGAATTCCTTTAGTGCATCCTCATTATTAGTACCTCCTTTCATCTCTTGTGGATGTTGTACGTAATACCTATTAAGGGTAAGTTTGCGAAGAAAAACATTTAAATCCACAAAAAGGTCAAACATATTAGACCCTTGGGTGGGACTGAATGAAAGACCTTTTGATAAAATTTCAATTTCTTTTCGTCTAAGAAGATATTGTGAAATATTGAAAATCCCATGTTTCTTCGCTTCTTCAAAGGTGATTACTTCCTCATCTGTGTTGGATTCCTTTCCACATTTCTTGTGTTTTTCCCCCCCCTAATGCCCCTTCTTTTATCCCCTCCGTTCTTCTTTTTTGAATCTGGGTTGATTGTATTAGTGGATGATAGAATTGTGTAATTTTTGACCTTGCTCCTAGTCCACTGGTGGTTTTGTGGGTTCTGGCTTCGCTTGGGGTGGGGGTATGATTCCCCAACCTGACCATCATGGATGGTGCTATCTGATTGGTAGTGGCCAGAGGGCAACGAATTGAATCTTGTGACCCTAAAAAAACTTGACCTGGGGTTCTTTGATTATGGGAACCAGTATTGCTTTTCTCCCCTTCTTTGTGTCTTGTTGTTGTATCAGCTAGACATAGATCTAAAATGTCCGTGGGAGAATTACCTAAGGGGGATATTAAAAGGGCTCTCTCAATGGGATGTGAAATTAGTTCTGGGGTAAAATATATATGATCACTGTTTGATCTCTCAGGTGTTTTCCTAGCCCCATCAACCTTCCTATTTGGTGTGACACTGGGACTAGCGATGATATCTTTTGTGATTTCGCATCTTGTATCATCAATCGTAATCATAGATTGAAGGCTAATCGTATTCTCTCCCTCTATTTCCTGTGGATGTGACACATTTAATTTTCTATAGGTATACCCTTGTCCCCCCTCTGTTTGCGTCATATTGTCTCTATTCATCCTATGGTTGTATCTGGATCCCACATATGCTGTATTTCTGTTGTTATAGAATTCTGAATATACATAATTCCTCTTATTTATACCTCTTATTTTGCCCCCTCTATATTGATTCCTAAACCTAGCTGGATATAGGGGATATGGATTCTCACGAGTGCCAACATATTGATTACCTCTTGGATTCCATTCCATATCTCTTTTATGGTTATTAGACCAATTATAATTAGTAAACACCCTTGTTTCCCCAAACCAGGTTTTTTTACGTGGGGGTATATATGTATTATTCCCAATGGTGTTTTCTTGTCTACCTTCTCTCAAAGTATGAGTCTTCTGATGGTTCCTCCCATTACCGTTCTCATGTGGTTCATCTCTATCGGGGGGTGCTCTCTGCTCACGGGTCTTCTGTGGTCTCCTCCTTTTATAGTCTTTAGGGAAAAAAACTTTTTGGTTAAAATCATCTAGATCTCGGATAAGTTTTTTTACTTTCCTTATACATATCTCTTTCTCTATTTTATATATATAATTAATAGCAACCAGAATTTCCTCTTTGTTACTTAATGCTCCATAGCTATAAACCAATTTGAGATTTTCCTCCGCAAGGGAAGTGCGTTTAACCACCAATTTATCTAACATGAGAGTAGTAAAAGTACCCAGCATGAGACCCCATCCCCCCGTAAAATCTTTATCCTTAGGGAAAGCAGACTGTATGGGTACTCTCAGACCTCTAGGTGCTAGATTGTTCTCCTGGTATAAATTCAAAAAGAGAAAATCTAGGGTATGCCTCCAAGTGTCATAAATAGAATTTTTAAGGGAATATAGCTCCTTCGATGGTATTGTCTCCAAAGATTCCTTGGGCCAATCAAGAGTCCCTTCAAATTCCTGAGGGATCGAAGAAGACTTCAGGTTTCCCAAATCCTTAGAATATTCAGCCAATAGCCTGTGGACCCTTTTTGGTAACAATGTCCACTCTCTCTCTAGAAGATCCATAATGTAGGGGTTCGCCAGTCACCGTAAAAACGTTATCCGGAACTCCGTGACGAAGACCGTAAATGAAATAAGGAAAAAACAATGAGGGACGGCGCTCCACCCACCAAAGAATAATGCTTAAAATATAGCTGGGGACTTACCCGGTGCAGGTAGGAAACCCACTGGCAGCTGGAGCAAGGTGCTGTTTGGTTGCCATGGCAGCCTGGGACCTAATAATTGCCACCAGTGGCATGGTTTGGTAGAATATCTGTCAGATGACTGCGTAATGTAATACTATGGTATTACATTATACTGCATGAGCAAGCAAAGGATCGCAAGTTCAAGTCCCCTGTGGAGAATAAAATAGAAAAATGAGTAAAAAAAGTTATTAATTATGAGAAAAAATTAAAGGAAGAAAAAGTTTAACACCCACCTTTCCCATATTTCTAATAAAAAATAAAAAAAAACAAAAAAAACTATTTGGTATCGCTGTGTCTGTAAAAGTCTAAACTATCAAAGTAACCCATTATTTATTCAGCACTGTGACCACTGTCAGAACTAAAAAAAAATAAAAAATGCCAGAATTGCACTTTTTTAGTCACCCCGTTTCTAAGAGAAAATGTAATAACGAGTGATCAAAAAGTCACATGCACCAATAGAAACTACAGAATGTCCTGCAAAAAATGAGATCTCACACAACTAGGTCGATAGAAAAATCAAGGAGTTATGACTTTTTGAAAGTGGGAAGAAAAAAACTAAAAGATAAAAAGGTGGTCCTTTTAAAGGTTAATAAACTTGTGTTAATATGTTACCTAATATGTTAACTAACAAAGTGCAAATCATTTTATTTACCTAAAATTATTTTTTTGCTAAAAAATCCTTCTAAGGTATCGGGCACTAAGGGTTTCTTCTAATTTGCTGTGTACTATTAATTGTCAAGTGAAATCAGTCTGCAGTAACAGAGACATTGAGATGGATTATAGGAAGTGACCATAGAATTCTATGTAGAGTGAGGAGGAGGAGTTGGAAAAAGACTCGAATAAAGATGGCTGCTGAAGTTAATAGTGATTGACTTACTTTCTTACTGCTAGTGAATTGCATCTACATTGCTGAGTTCTGCTGTACACTGTCCTAAATGCTGTTATTTATGTCTGTGTTGTAGAACGTTAGGGAGCAGAATCTTCTGTTTTGTCCATGTTCAGTATATGGAATCACCAAAGCAGATAGTCTCCACCCACAAGCTAAGGCACAGCTAGATATGAGATATGCAGCCCGCAGAGGGGAAAACTGAATGGAATTGAACTCTGGGTGTGAGTCATTTAATGGTCACATACAGTATTATTCCTCCAAATCTCCTCAAAGTTTAATACACTTTCAGTTAAAACGACATAATTTTGGTTCTTTCATGTGACAAATTTTTTTTTTGTTGTTTAAAATTTTTTTAAAGGCCCATATCAAAATTTGACATGAGGAATTAGGATGTTTCCAGCTCAGGTTCTTTTTTTTTTTTTTTAACTCTACAGGAATGGTGGTAGTAAATCAAGTCCATTCATCCATGTCTGTTGTTGGGTTTGCGCTGTTGGTTGGCTCAGAAATTGTGTAACAAATATCTGTAGGGATTTCAATAATATGATTAGTTTTAGATGTAGTCTTAGTAAAATATTTTAAGGTGAAATTTTTTTCATTCCTGATGTACTTTTCGATAAACAAACATCAGGTACCAGATTAAACATTCACTTCATCCACAAGTCAGGCATAAAAACAGATACTTTATTACAATGTAAACTAAACAAAAGCATTCTAATTTTATAGATGTTTCATTTTACTTATTGTTCTCATTGCATGGAAGGATAATCCTTTTTCATTGCAGTGCCTCTCATGGTTGGCTAGTTAATAGCTTTAATCTTATTTAGTGATTTAGGTTTTATTATTGTTGTTTTTCCTTTCTGCATAAAGTCTCTCAATAGGCCATTGTAAAGTTATTACGATATGGTCTGGATGGCACAAGCAGCTCATAGAAATCTATAATCTTATTGATTCATGCTGGAACAATGGATATTCAAAAGCACTCTTTGATTTAGTTTCAGGTATAGTCATACAGGTGAAATGCATGTTTTGATGTTGATTAATGCACTCATCATTGTAGAAATCACGGATTTATTTTGCATTAATGTGACCAGATGGCCTTGGATTAACAGAGTCTGCATTGGCTTTGTGTCCATTTGTTATTGAGGATAAAGCATTGTCTCCTTAAGAAATTCAGTTGTGAGATAAAATATTGGAATTGGATAATCTTTCTATCAAGAAATACGGATCCATCTGGCTCCTGGAACCCTTATCTGAAAAATTCTATAATGTGTAGGTTCAACGTTTATACAACAATTAATAATTGTATACAATGTTGTAAATGGAAAGTTTCTGTAATATACATCCTGATCAACCATTTAATTATCGTATTCTATAATAGCTCTTGTTAAGATGCATTCAATTAGATTGATGGTTGATCCACAGTATACATACCGGATAACAGCATTATAGTATGCGGCCCCATAAACATATAAAGTACAATGGCAAATCAACCTTACATATTCACAAACTATCTGAGATTAATGAGACAATATTGCATAATACTATCATACCCAAATGGTGGACTAAAAACCGCCACCAAACTCCCAGATGGGTGTTTCGTAAGACTTCCTAAGGAAGATGTGTGTCTGACTATCCTGTACTCTCTTATATAGTAATTAGAGATGAGCGAACGTGTCCGTTACGGACACATCCGCACCCGGACACCCGCTTTGCCGAACACTGCAGTGTTCGCGCGTAAGTGTCCGGGTGCCGCCGGGGGGCGGGGAGATGCGCGGCGGCGCGGGCGGCAGTAGCGGGGAACAGGGGGGAGCCCTCTCTCTCTCCCTCTCCCCCCCGCTCCCCGCAGCACCCCCCCGCGCTGCCACGGCGGCCCCCGAACTTTTTCGCCCGAACACTGAAGTGTTCGCAAGGTTCGGTGTTCGGGCGAAAAAGGGGCGGGGCCGAACGTGTTCGCTCATCTCTAATAGTAATCTGCAATCAGACTCTTCTGCTGCATATAAGATAATGCATGCACCCTGGAGAAATGGAGAGCATGACACCAGTCCCAGCAATCACGTGACACACGCATCAGAGATCCATAATGCCACTGGACCTCAGACTTGCACAGTACCATTAACTGATGCTGCTCTTAGAGCAACATCATTCCACAGTGCGCTTAGTCATATGACTCCATTATGTGTTTTGGTTTCTGGTTATATGGAATTTGCTACGATAATAGAGGGAAGTGGATAATTGATACACCTAGCCATGTTACATAATCTAAGGTCTTTAGTAATTATAGAAAGGTGCCATAATAAACAGTGCACTGCATCTTGCTGCATGGCCACAAATCGTCAGTGGGGTAACGCATATGATTGTCTAGGCATGGTTTGAGGAACATGACAAAGATTTCAAGGTGTTTGACTTGGCCTCCAGATTCCCCAGATCTCAATCTGATTGTGCATCTGTAGGAAGTTCTGAAAAAAAAAGTTCAATCCATAGAAGCCCCATTTCACAATTTACAGGATTTAAAGCATCTGAAGCTAACATCTAGGTGTTAGATACCAGAGGATACCTTCTGAAGTCCTGAGGAGTCCTTAAATCATTAATAAAAGCTGCTTTGGTGGCACGAAGGGACTTGCATGAGGTGGTTTTAATGTCATGACTGAGTTGTGTATATTTATCGAATGTATGTTATTGCCATGCTACTTTGTATTGCAGCCCTTCACAAACACAATTCTGCCCATGCTAAGTAACAGTACAGTCTGTTACCTTTAGATGTTTCTCCCTTACATAGCCATTTTTTTTTCTTAACACGGCTAAAGTACACCCTATGAGGCATTAGTCGGCACAGCTTTGGGAGCCTTTCTTAGACTTTGAACTAGCCCTATCTATAGGTAAATCTGACACTTGGAAAGCTGTGGTTCACACTGAAGAGCCAGACGGTTAGCACCAGGGATGTCCTCCTAAAAAGTGCCAGGGCTATCATGTCTATAGAAGTACTAAGCAGTGAAATATTTGTGGGTGTAGTTATAAAAATGAATGGAGTGGTATTCAAAATAGGAACTGTAGTAATGTATTGAATTATTTATTGGCTGTATGTTCATGCAAAAAAGTTACGGGAATGAAAGCTGCTTCCTCAAACAGGTTTAAGCAGTTTATTAGCAAATAAAACTACATTACTCAAAAAATATAAAATGTAGACCAGGAGAAGAGGTATAAAAGCAGGTCATCTTCAAATAGTCTATGATAAGAGGAGCTGACCAATACTTCCTTAATATCAGGATTAGATTTGAGAGCTTCAGCCAGCCATCATAAGTATCTACAGCATGGGAGATATAGGGCAGCCTTGTTGGGTACAGATTTTAGTTTAGAAGGGACCCATTAACTCTTGGGTGAAGGGAGAATTGTATATATTGGGAAACATTGGATCCAGGCCCCAGCTCCGTGTTACCCTGGACTCTATTGAAACGACATCAGTGGAAAGCAAACAAAAAGGGAAAGGGTATTCTCAAATCAGACCTGAGGTTGTTTGGTGTTCCACTTGGCCTCTCTTTTAGTGGATAGGAGGAATAATGTAAAACCAATTATCTTAACATACAATGTTAATTTCACCTTAATAGGAGAGAGAGAGAGGTCTGTAACTGCTATAGAATTTGGAGGTCTTTGCTTTGCTTGAGAATGGCTGTGTTGCGGCTTGATTTAAGAACCAGTGTGTTAGGGCTCAAACCCAGGAACTCCTGTTCTCCAAGCGGCAGCTCTTCCTATTGAGCTATTCAGCTCTCTGGACAGCTGTACTGCTAAACCTTGTCCCTGCTCCTGTTTCTCTGACTGGCTCCACCCTGTCCCTTCATTGAACACCCTATATAACCTGGCCTATCACCTCCCGTCCTTGCGTTATTATTGTGCTCCAAGCCTGTAGTCAACCTCCATCACCTACCTACCTACTCCATGCTGCAAACTGATATACATGTGTACCAACCTCTGTCTTCCCCTGACTATGCTACCTGCCTGCATCACTATACTGCAAATTGATATACCTGTGTACCAACCTCTGGCTTCCTCTCACTACGCTACCTGCCTGCACTGGTTGCAATAAGAGGCTCCAAACCTGAACCAGAATCGTGACACCGTGTCCTTCAGAGATGAAATTGTTCATAGATAAATATGCGGTAGAAGGGGGAGAACATGTTATAGAAGTGTGTTGTATAGCCACCAGAGCCTGAACTTTGACAGTCTTGACATTTTTAATAACATAAAGACCTTTATAAAGTTCTATCTAAGTACCTATCTAGGGATTATGTTTTGTTGACAGATGTGGTAGGAAAAACCAGGAGATCTAGTTTTATATTTCGCACAGAAGGGAGGCACAATCAATTGTGTGATATTTGGATTTGATATCATAAAGGGAGTTATTTTACAATACGTCTGGCATTTGGACAAGATTTCCACATGTGCATGAAGTTTCTCTCTTGAAGGGTACATGCTTGACCTAACCAGGGTAGTGTAAGAGCAAGGGGTGGAGAGTGCTATCTAGCTACTGACCACTTTTGTCTACAAATTCATACAATTCACATTCAATAGGAGTTGTGCCTGCGCTACCAAACTAGGCCACTGCATCACGGACAGCGCAATTTGCCTCCTGCGCTGTCTGTGCAGACAGCGGGGCCAGAATTAGCTGATCGGTGGGGATCCTGAGCAGCAGATGCATTCTCATAGTTCACCAATAGAAAAAATCCCTGCAGTTTGATAACCCCTTCAAGGTATCTGCTGACAATCTGGTGTATGGGAACATCCTGATTGTGTTCTGATGGCGGATTTTGGTAAATAGTTTAATATGCCCAGTCCTCTTTCTCAGTTTTGACAGCCATGAAACAAGCTGCTACCAAAGGTGTCTGGCTGTGGTTTTTCACTCTTCTCCATTGAAGTAAGCATGCTTGCCCAGCTGAGTGTTTTCAGCGCCATATTACAGAATATTAAGGAACTTAATTTAGGGTAATAACTAAACGATTGTTGATGGACCTATTGTCTATTATAGATATTAGAAATGGATCTTAATTGATATCTCCAGTACTGGTGCTGCAGGTGCTTAATTCTTCTGACTCAAGCCCTGCTGTATAGCGATGGAAGGATTCAGAAGAAGACTACACTAGGATTAGCGCAGGATGAATCTGAGAAGGTTTATTAAAAGCAAATTGCGTTTCCCAATTGTGTAGATAGAACTACCATGAGTTGGAAAATAGTAAAATGTTAATTCCCCATTATTTTCGCTCTCTCAGCTAGCACTGCGTAGGCTGCAAGTTATTTTTAAAGCCCTTTTCCTGCAAGCAAGACAGCAGGAGCTTGACAGAGTATGACTAGTGGGATAAATCGAGGCAAAATCTCTTGTTTCAATGAAAGTAAACTTGTAAAACAGCAAGAAAAGCTGTGCTATTATGTGAGGATCTTTCTAAAGGAAACTTTCTAACAAGAAGCATATAAATGCATGCAATTCATTCAAAAAGAGCATTTCCCACTTCTATGCCTCGCAAAGTAGCTGTGTTGCTGAGCTGATAAAGGAGCATTTAATAGTACTATTATTAAGCATTTATCTGAAAAGGAAAGGCAAGAGGGTTCTTTCATATTTCAAAAGAACATTTAGGGTTTTCTTTCCCAAAATGGTTAATTTACATAAAACCATACAGAGATGTTTTAATGGTATTCCACAATTTACTACATAATTAAAGTACGCCTAATGCACTCATTTCGGGGAAGTAAACCAGTAGCAGGATGTGGCGGTGTCTTATTAAATATGCAAATAAAGTTTAGTACAACATTTGTGTATTTACATATATGTGTAGAGAAAGGGGGTTGTAAATCTGGGTTGAAATCTGTCTCAAGGCCCAGAATCTAAGGGCGCACATTATTATAAAGCATTGAACAATTTAGAATGACCATAAATAAATATATGCAATTAAAATAAATAATTGATTGTTTTAAGACCAATGTAATCAGTTTTTATGGCCTAATTCATATTCACTGACCATTAACGTATAATGATGAGTTTCTAACAGGGTTGTTTATCTGGGACCGTATTCACCCTTTATGTGGACACTGCAAGCATTCTTCATCTGGGCACTTTATTGTACCGTTGACTGAAAACATTAAACTGGACAACACCATTAAATGTTGTTGTTTTTTTTGTTTTTTTTATTAGGGCGTTTTTTTTACATCTAGGGAGCATTAATAGAAAGCAATCCGGAAAATGTATAAGATGCGATCATAAAGCAGGGGCACTCAACAAATTTAACGTTAACGTAATGGCCTACTTTAGCAGTGGAGTTTGGTCACTTGATGGCTGCCAAGCACTCATATTATATTATACTGGCAGTCATCATTATTAAAGGGGTTATGTCAGAATCCTATGTTATCCCCTATCTCACCGCTGAGACCCCCACTGATCTTGAGAATGGGGCTCTCGTTTCCCTAGTCATCCTCATTCTGGGCTTGCTGCACCCCATGCAGTGAGGGGGAGACTGCAGGGGATGAAGTGACTCCACAGTGACAGGCACAGGGAGACAAGAAATGGGTTCCCCGTTCTCGAGGGTCCCCCACCACCGGATAGGAGATAACTTGCAATTCTGGTACAACGCCTATAAGGTGGAGGCTTGTCCACTAAATTACGAAACCACTCAGCAGCTGCAATCAGCATTGACTGTAGCAACTGAGGGTCCTAGAGTCAAAAAATAGCTTAATTAAGCACAGAGGAATGAATAGATAAGTGCTATCTAAATGATAATGGGGTGATAACATGAAAAATCATCATGTTTTCTCTCCCTTGGAAACATCTGAAGTCATTTTGGGATAGCAGAAGATTCACAAATCCTTCCCCTCTCCCTGTATGCTGCCAGAACATTCTTCAACCTTTCCTTGTCAGCACAGTCTGATATAAGAGCTGCAAGTTCTATATATGCACTTCAATTTCATTCTAGCTCTGGTCTTTTTTTGAAACCCAAATTCTTGGCTTTAAAATAAGACTATAATTGCAGCTCAAGCTGTGATCTAGCCAGAGCAAGACACCTTAGAGTTTGCAGATTCTTTGCAGTCACATTGCCCAACCTGTACTCAGAGTAAACTTTATAGAATCTTTTCTTGCAAAACTATATATCAATTACTCTCCTCCTCCTCCTGTATAACCGGCTACCTGCAAATCGACTGCATTTTGAACCTGACAGGTTCCCTTTAAGTGTTCTTCTCTAACGGTCTGAAGTCTCCAGAAGGGGAATATTTATTACAAAGATGAATCGTATGTAAGGGATTATCACTCTCTAACTAATTCATGGTGAATGAGTATTAGGATCAAAGAGGTGATAAAATTTGCATGGAAAGACAGAAAGGAAATGGAATTATGTGTTTTGAGACATTAAATATTCCAAGGGTATATTTATATACGGCAGATTTGTTCTAGAAATCTCATGATTGTCCCCTTAATCTGAAAGGGGTTCGCTATATATTATTTTTCCCTATGTCCAATGAGGCACTACACAGTCATTATCATATTACTTGTGACTTATTACAAGCTTTTTTACTCAGATAAAAATAAGTGGCATTGGGGAAATTGGCAGATGCGGCACTGGAGCTGTGGGGATCTGGGACAGGCAAGGGGTATAGGCTATTTTATTATTTTTCTGCATGACCTGCTGGTTGTAAAAAAATTTACTTGTAAACTTTCCATTGCTCTCCTCTGTCAAAGATCGGAACATGATGGGCAGAGATGGCACTAATAGGACCACTGACTACAATAGAGTTTGTCGGGTTTAAGTCACGCTGCTCAACATAATTGCTATATCTCTTTATGCTTTGAGTAGATGGTAGTGCTCACTATTGTTTTTACGACTGAGTTTAATTGCCACTCTGGTTGGCTTTAGTGGATCAAGATAAACAATTTGTTTTTCTAATATGGTAAAATTGTGGCAATTTGGAGGGACATATAGGTGTGGCAGCAAATTCTAAAATATTTTCACTTAGACTGTAATATTTGAATAGTGGCAAATGGTGTTATTAAAGTGGTTATACCAGAGTTTCAAGTTATTCCCTATCCACAGGATAGGGGAATACTTGCTGAAAGTTGGGGGTCTCATTACCAAGAACCCCGCCAATGTCAAGAACGGGGATCCCGTGTCCCAAGCCCTCTTCACTGCACCCCAAGCAGTGAGGGAGAGACTAAATGTAGTACTGGTTGAGCCAGCATACCAGCGTTCCATTCACTTTTGATGGGACTGCCCTGACACCCGAGCGGCACCCTCTTGAATATTTCTGTCAGCCCCATTGAAATAAATGGCGTGCCAACCACACATGCTTGGCGAGTGCACAATTCAGAGTGATGTCACTGCAGGGGAAGAAATGACCCCTATAGTGACAGGAGAGCGGAACACGGGAGTCCTGTAGATATTTTGAAATTCTGCTGCTACCTGTTTAAGTGATGGATTTGTATACAATACTTTGCAAACGTTTTAGGCAGGTATAGAAAAATTGCTGCAAAGTAAGAATATTTAAAAAGTGTTAATAGATTTCGCTATTGCTTGTTCACTTTGCATTTTGTTACTTGACAAAAATAACTAGTAACACTTCTGTTTTTAAAGCATTCTTACTTTGCAGCATTTTTGCCCAGCACTCTATATGTATATGACACAGTGTATGGAGGCAAGTCGAAGAAGAAGCCTGGGAGGCAAAACTTAAGTCAGTCAGCCACTAGACCATTTATTGGTTTTTAACTACATTCTATTTTAACCTTGCTGCCTTGTGAGGATCATAAACCTTGTGTGGCAATCCTTGGAGTGCAATGTTACTTCACCATAGGCAGCTATTTTCCTGCCTTTCCTTTACAGAGACCTGAAGGATGTGGAAATGCTCCTGGAATAGTAATTGCTGGCAACAGATAAGATTAATGAACAAGATAAGTGATGTTTTCCATCCAAGCTTCATGTTTATGTAGCCTTCTTTAACCCTTTGCAATCCAATTTTGGATTCAGGGTTTCCTAGGGGTTTTTCTTTCTGCCATTATGCAATGGCACCATCTGCTGGCTAGAGCCTGTACTGCGGTGTGGGGCATGCTGGAGAGGCCCCCGACAACAGAGCAGCCAATAATCTACAGTAAGAATACCCTGCTGTACGTCTTCTGACATCGGAGCTGTACAGCCTTCAATCAGAATGTCTTTAGACGTCAGACAGTGGATTGGAAAGGGTTAAGGGCCACTTTGGTAATTTTCTTTTTCATTTATTATGTCTATGCTCCAGTATATATAAGTGAGGAAGTGTTCCCTTGGTTAGTTATTCATTTCTAACTGGAACTTCTGGCCATCAGCTCAGGTGGTCATGTGATCTCAGTTCTGACCAGCTCGGATTTTCTTGGTTTTATTTGTTCAGTTTATTACGGTTATCTATTCACATGTAATAATACAAAAAGTAATCACACCTGAGCAAGATGCTGGAATGTCTAACTGTATTGGTCTCTTGCCAAGCATGATCACCTCCCGCTCACCTCCAAACTGGTGTGCAGTGGGAAGAAATGATGTATCTAAAATACTCAAAGCATTGGTAGAAGTGAGTGCTACATATCAAAGTAGTGTGGGGTCTGTTGCTCTGAACAATCTGCGTGACACAGAAAAGCCTACAGCACATGCGGAGTCCATAACTAACCGTCAGTATGCAAAGGTTAGAATGCAATGCCTAGTTGACTCGCATATCCCTGTGTCCAATAGGTGATCATTTCAATAAATGTTTAGCATGACCACTGATAGAACTATCAAAAATAGTATTCTGAACACCTGTAATAAGAATGCAGATGCAGTAAAAATGATATAATGTAATACATGTTGTTCAACTCTATGTATATATATCAATACCAGAGTACAACCGATGGGTATCAGGGTATGGAGCCAGAAATGCTGAGTAGACTGCTATATATTTATGTAGCAAAAGCATTTAGCATAGTGTGGTTATGTGGTACCATCAAGACACGAAATTCATGACGGCCATTAGAGAAGAAAGCTCTCTGTAAAAACATTACCTGGACTACTATTTACCCTATGTCCATTAAAAACACAGAAAAACTTCCTGGTGTGCTGCTTTAAACTGTATAATGTGAATTTCAAATTGTTTGGAGGCCACCCTTCCTACACTGATGAACAATTACAATTGCTGATGTCATGGCTAGTGTCTTTTACAAAACGTGAGTGCTCCCGAGTACCAAATTGCCAGAAGCTAGTAACAGTGAAAAATCTGTTTGAAGGATTCCAGCATTGTGTGCAAATAAATATACAACTGTCTGCTGGGTATTTTTATAAGAGGGAAGTATCCCTTAGCTTTAGCCCTCAACTTTGCCCTATATGCTTTGATTGACCATGGCAATGTCTTCACAAGATGTACCAGATATGGTTGTATTCCATTCATGCAACATGTGTAGTGCAATTCTCCTTTGTTGTTTTGGCTTTGTGTGTCATTGCAGTTGTGCTAGATTGGCTTATATTGCCCATGTGTAAATGTGACACCCCTGAAAATCTGCTCATCCATTTTTTTGCAGTTTTCTACTAAATTGTACTCTTCCGATTCTTCACTGCAGAAATCTTGTGATTTCTCCCAACCTGTGCCTCCTTGTATTCTCAGGATTTTGTGATTTTTAGAAGTCAAAATATTTCTTCACAGAGAAGTCTGACCTTATTATGGTCACCATCTTCTAGATGGCAGACTTGTGAGGAACTAAGCGATGCAGGGCCAGCTTCAGCACTAGACAAAATAGAGCAATTGTAAGAATCCACTGGGCTTAAAGTGGTGCATAATAGGTAAACAAGTCAATGATAAGATGGACATGGCACAATAAAACTCATCTGGTGCACAGGGGCACACAAATACCTGAAGGCCTGAGGCCAAAGTAACTCCTTATCATCCATACATTATTCAAAAATAAGTCCTTAAAGTTTTGAGTGGTACGAACCCTTCTTTCTTTCCTTCAGCCCCCCCCTCCCCCAAAAGAACCTAAAAAACCTGCAGATCAGCTATGAAGACAATGTTTTAACAAAAATTGTATTCATAAAAAGATATTACAGTAATTGTAAATACAGTGAGCCTTTACAATATAAGGCTTGATAAATGTTTAGCACATTCCATATGTGAATGTAGGGGCTATATGTAATTTTCATAGAAAATGGGTAAAATATTCATGCATAATTTCCATTTCGTCACGTGTCAAACTCGTATCTATCAAACAATCAAGAAGACAAAAAAGCAGCATCCTTTTTAATTGTGTGCCTTTCTAAGTTTATTTTCCTCTAATAGTTCTTATCCATAAATCAGAGGCTCTTTATCCACAGTTATTTAATTAGGAGCGTGTATTAGTTGCATCACTCATTAATCTCACCCAATTTGTTGGCTGCCGTCTGTTGTTGGTGATTGTTCTGCTCTGCTGGGATCTATCCCATGCTGGGTATGGCAGCTGCATCATCACTGAAGTACTGTTTCTTTGCCTGGATATAATGAACAAATGTAGCAACACAAACAATAGTGACCTGGGCTCATTTCAGGAATATTTCGGATTCCTGCATTTCACAGTGGTTCATAAACAATGTGAATTATCACACAGATTTTATTTTTTCGACAACTACATTTGATCATTTTGGTGCAGCTCAGTAGACTCCCCTTTATCTATCAATCAGAGGACCATTTTCTTATAGATTTTCATCTGTTTTGTCAGTAATAAGGCAATCGTGGAAATACATGCCTTTGGATTACTCTAAGAACATTTATTGGTTATTGCACTGATATCGGGATACATTCTGATCACTAAGTAATTCAGTTCTTCATTTTATGATGCCCACTGGACATTTACAGCATGTTCATACAACTATTAAGCTCTTTAGTACTTGGGGTTTTATTGGAATTGGTTAAATTCAATATTTCTGCTAGAAGCGTCTGAAGCCAAGACTTTTTACTTTGTACTATTTAAAGAAACCATATAGCGATAAACAGTGAATAGAAATGCAGACTCTCGAGGTGTCTTGTTTATAGGAAAGAGATACTTATGAGCTTATTATTGTGATACATTATTTATATATATATATATATATATATATATATATATATATATATATATATATATATATATATATATATATATATATATATATAATGAGCTTATTATTGTGATACATGTTTTGGTCAGGGGAATCTGTTAATGAATATAAAATGAAGTGACTGCAGGGCCTTATCAGTAAATTTATCCCGTGCGGGTTAAATATTGCATTACTTTAATAGATCTGACTTTTACGGATACAGTGATACCAAATATATATATTTTTTGTTTTTATGATTTAGATTCTTTAATTATAAATATTGCATTTAAAAGATTAATAGCTCCGATCCGCCGCACGGCTTATCAGAGCTGTTGCCGCCAGGTTTTGGCTGTAACGAACAGCTGGCGCCCGCATTGTATGAAAAGAGATCGCCGCACGATTTCTCTTCATAGATATCCCGACACTGCATGATGTAAATGTACGTCCTGCAGCATTAAGGGGTCAAAAAAATTGGGTACTATGCATAAAGCTGTTTGAGCTGGTCAGTATTCATGTATATACAGATATAAAGTGCTTTAGAGTATATGGAATGTGAAAGCGAAAGTGGGATGAAAGGGGTCTGCTTCTGAGAGAGATAGTAGAAGTGGTGTAAATGGAGAAGAGTTTGATTAGGGAGTATGGTATGCCTGCCTAAAATCATGTGTTTTGGGGGCACGTTTAAAACTGTGGGCATTGGGAATTATACAATTTATCTGATGTAGCGCATTCCATTTTCTGGGAAAAATCTTAGAGACAGAAGCGGAAGGGAATTAAAGAGGAACTTGGTGTAAGGTCATAAACAGAGGGCACACGTAGGGTGGTAGGCAGAGGTGAGAGAGGTGGTATAGGGTGGCGCTGCACTGTGGAGAGCTTTATAGATGAAAGTAAGAAGCTTTTAAATAGCATTCTATATTGGACAAGCAACCAGTAAACAGTGGCTGGCACAGGGTGGAGGCATCAGTGCAGTGGCTGGCACAGGGTGGAGGCATCAGTGCAGTGGCTGGCACAGGGTGGTGGCATCACTGGTCAAAAAAATAAGTTTTGCTACTGCATTCAGAAAGGATTGGAGTGGGGAGAGTTCAATGAGGGGAAAACAAATAAAGCTGAGAATGGAGTTTTTGATATCTCCACAGTAAAGAAAGGGTGGATTCTGGAGACGTTTTTAAGGTGCAGGTGACATGAGCATGCAAGAGATTGAATATACTGTAGGAATTGACGGGAAGATTGGAGTCAAACATGACTCAAACCCATAAACTGTAATGGAAATATTTATTTGTTAGTAGATGGTGGAAACACCAGATGTTCCGTTTTTGAAAGATTCGGTTTTAGATAGAAAGATGACATGCTCTTAGAAACAGCTGCTGACAACCCCTAGTGTTTTGTAGTAGTGATAGTGAGATGTCACAGCTAAACTCCCTCCCCCTCTCCGCCCCTTGCCTGTTGTCGGCAAAGGGAGGGGGATAGATGGGGTGGGAGTTTAACATACTAGCTCCCGACCCATCCCACCCTTTCCCTTTGCTGGCAAGGGACATAGAGGGAGAGGGAGTTTAGCAGTCCATGCCTCCCATTTATGCGATTTTTAAATTTTTTTTTTTTTGGCCCGTGTTGCGAAAGTTGCATCGCCCGTGTGAAGTAGCCCTTAAGTTGTAAGCCTTTCCACAAAAATGTCTCTAAATAATGAGGGATCAAAATTTACTAAGGTGTGTCAAATCTTTTGACCGATACTGCACATACGGGATTTACAGCAGTAGTAGGTCGGCCAAACTTGGGAGTGCTGAAGCGAATGAACATGACCTATAATACCAAACACAGTTAATAAACAAGAATGCAACTGTTTCAGGAACGGAGCATCCGTATTTTTTTGGTGTATGTGTATATGCTAAAAAATAAATAAGTAAAAAATTTTTTTATATATATCACACAAGCAATATTCTGTCACCCACTTTACACATTATCAGTATCAGGAGTCGGACCTAAGAAGAACCCATCTCGTGAAGCGAAGTAAGGGTGAAAAAAGTATGTGTGGTTTCAGCGGGGCCGCCGCTGCGGGGGCATGCAGCCAGCCCTGTGACTTTATCCAGTGACAGGTCCTCTATAAATAAAGTGGCATATTTCTTTTAGATTCTGGTTTCTACCACTATAACTCCAGTTCTTAAGTGTAAGCTTGCCACATTCCCTTAGATTAGATGACTTCCCCGATATATTTCTAAGTGTCATTTCACATATGTTATCTCTCTCATCTTATGTATATCATCTCTAAACAAACACAGCTTGGTTTTTGTTGGCTCGTTTCCACAAAATAGGTTTCAAGAAGTTTAGCACTAACAATGTACTTAATCAACCGACATATTCATTAAAAATGTTTATAAATAGTATCTGGCATAAAAATGTCAGGACATGGAAAAATACCGTATTAACATCGCATCCTTCTGAATTTCAGAAAAAATAATGCCAGATGGGATGCACTTTAATTGATTTAATGAAACAGCCAATCTGTTGGGTTTTGGTTAATCTTTTGACTATTTTGATTATTTGTAGTGATGTAAAAAATGGTCACATTTCTATTTAACCATGAAACAAGCACACACCTTAACTGTAGCATAGTTGACCGCTCTGGGTTGGAGCTGTATGGTGAGGCAGCAGTAAATAAGAACAATCCACCTTGATATCCATTAGCAGTTTTTCTGTCTGTTCTGTACCTTTTATGAGATAGTATAGAAAAATTAGTCTGCATATCTTTGCTGTTGCCCTGAATTGTAGTCTGCTGTTCTATTCTAAGGGAAGCTCTTGACCATTTATAAAAAGGAATGCGTGGGATCTGGCTTCATACACACTGCTTTCATTCAAGCTGATTTAAACCATGAAAAGTGTGTGTGTGTGTGTGTGTGTGTGTGTGTGTGTGTGTGTATATGTGTGTGTATGTATGTATGTGTATGTGTGTGTATATGTGTGTGTGTGTATGTGTGTGTATATATATATATATATATATAACATATTTCTGTGTATTTAACACTACTTTTCAAAATGATTCTTTTTTTTTTTCTCCTGCAACTGGAATGAAACTAGGTGATTTATACCTAATTTAGCTAATTTTTAGGTATTGAATCTAGTAGTCAGATTTTTTGCTATAATGTCACATTTACTAGATACACTTGGCATATATGCTTAGAATGATCTACTCCTTATATAGAATCTAGTTGAATTTAACATTATAGATATATTTTCAAGGAAATATAAATGTTACATTCTTAGTATCTTTGAAAAAGCAGTAAAGAAAGAATAATACACTTTAATTGAGTTAAATGAAATGGGTTACATTTGGTGAAGTAAAAGCTTTAGGGCTCATTCACACATGTGTGCAGTAAAATTCTGCATGAGCCAGCATATGGCAGCCATTTTTTGACTGCGTGTGACAGCATATCTCGCGCACACTGCCATGCGCATTCTCCCTGGTTTCATTTTTTTTTTTTTTTTTAAATTTCCTGCTCTATCGTTTAGCAACATTGAGTATAAACGCCGCAAATACACAATGTAATTGCGTATGCACAGGGTTTTAAATGCACCCATAGAGAACAATAGGGCTCTATCACACGTAATATGCGCTAAAATAGAAAATGTGTGTACTATACGCAATGAATATACGCAAGGGTGAATGGACCCTTATAAAGAATTCCATCAGTCTGTATATAAATCGTAGCTGCCCATAATTGCTGGATCCCAGTGATCTTGCTAGCAGTGGTCCATGGTACGGTAGGAATGCAAATCTTGAAGGGAAAAAGTAGAAAAGTAGTGATGAAACTGTAGATTTTAGTAAGTGTATTTTTAGTGACATCCCCTCCCCCCCCCTCCTCCTCCTCCTAAATTCTTGCGGAACTTTCACTATAGAACATGGTTGTCCTGTTTTTATTGTTTTATTGTTCCTTGAAACCAATTAAGCTGTTGTGAAAGAAGCCTATAACTTGGCATCAGATGCTGGATCTTCAAGATAGTCCAGTTCAAAACCCGATGTTCCCTCCTCCTACACACTTGGTCATAAAGTTATTTATCTTCCTATATAAAGCCATTCATTGGACAAATAAGACATTTTATTCACTTAAAGGGACTATATCACCAAATTTTGTTTCCATTAATTGAAACCAGATAGAGAAACATTTTCCATTTATCTAATCAGCTTTTATTTTCTAAGTGTGTAGAATTTGTTATCCTGTTGTCTATACATGACTATGGGGGCAGCCATCTTGCCTGAGCTACATTAACAGGATTTATATATATATAATATATATATAGTAGTCTCATGGGCCACTGCTGCAAAGCTTTATCAGATCTGGAAGGATCAGCCTATAAGGCTTTGCAGTCAGTGTTAAAAAAAAATACAGGATTTTAGTACTAAAAAAAATAGATTGTGACTAAAAAAAAATTACCAAAAATTCTGAAAAAAATGTTTAACACAAAATCAGTCATTTTCTGATGACACGTTCCCTTTAAAGCAAACCTCTGAAACCAGAAAAACCAAGATGGTTGTACTGCTTCTTAGTCTACCTGATTGACTACTGTGTGCAAGATGCTACATGCTGCTCTGATTGGCCAGCGCTTCCTACATGAGCAGTACTGGCTAATCAAAAGGTGTGTAGTGTCTTACACTACCAGTGCACCACCAGTGCTCAGTGTGCATCAGGTAGTCAGAGAAGTGGTGCTGATATCTTGTATGGTACGGGACTGGAGGGTCACTTTAAAAATTTAAAGGCTATTCCCATCTTGGGAGACCTATTCCAACATAAATTGGAAACTGAATATAGGTGTGTCATTGGTGTCACCCACCAATAACACACCTATATCTTTAGTTACAGTTTTTTATTGTTCATGGCTAGGGTAACCGACCATCTATGGTATGGAGTGGAGATGTTAAGCTCTCATGCACAGTTCTACCTCTGTGTGCAATGATTTGCCAGGTGGCCAGAATCTCTGCAGCACATGCTTAATAGCTCCAAGGCCTGGCGCCAGATACCACTGCACTCAGCTGATTCTTTGCATAGAAGGGCTTCTGGGAAGCACAAACAACTATTGCTCTTCTTAAGACCCAATGCACAGGGGCGTATTTGCATTGTGGAACCCAGAGCGGGTGTCCACTTCCGGATTCCGCAGCAAATACTGCCCATAGACATGCGATAGAAAATCACTTTTCCCTGTCAATGAGTGGAAACCAATTGCGATATTTTTTCTGCTCGTCAAGAGAAAATCACAGCGTGTTTTATTTTGGCACAGATGGCTTCCATTAAAGTCAATAGAGACCTTCCAATACGCGGCCCGTCCGGACCGCAGAATCCGCATCATCGCCTAGCAATAGCACAGTGTCACCTGTACTGCGCATGTTCCAGCCAGCCTGGCACATCCACAAGACATCCATACAGGTCCACAGGAGTCACTGGCTGGGCACTGGGTCGGATTCCTCTGTAAGATCCGACATGCAGAAGCCAACCAGGCTGTGTGCATTCGGCCTTAGCCAATGGGGCTACAAGAGTTTCTTAACACATTATTATGTAGTATCTGCTCTCCTCCAGCACAGTGTGTCCATTTTTTTTTTTTAACTGACTGTTGACTTCCATAAGATAGTAACCCCTCCTCTTCTCAAAAGCAGGTTCTGCAGGACTGTAATCTTCGCCTGCTGTTATCTTGCTAATTAAATGTAATTCTAACTATAGGACTGTTTTCTGTATTGCATTTTACAGGAAATAATATAAACCTAGAGCTACTTTCTTCTTAGATATAAGCTACTTAAGCTTTAATAAGACCAAAAATGATTTTCTTCCATTAAGTGGATTGAGATCACATTTACTGTTTGTACTAAAATATAGGAGCATGAGCAATTGCAGTATTAAATTAGGCTGCTTTCAGTAGTGAATATTCTAATTGAAAAGCAAATCCCCATAGCAGTAGGATTTTAAATACAGTAATTTGCTACACATCATCCTTACTTGTTAGCTATATAATGTAAAATGTATCCTTCTGTAGGTTTGTGAAAGCTATCACATAGGTGTTAGGGCGTGTGCACAGATCAAGTAGTATGGCACTTACTAAATTCAATGTTCTCTTTATATATCCAGTTCCATATGAAGGCAACAGATGACTTTATCATGGATTCATATGGATTGGATGAGAAAAAAATAATGGCATGTTCCAGTTCATTATGTCTTATTTTACCCCAGGAGCTTTACATTTTGGAAAATAGTATGGTGCTGTATGGAGAAGCCATACAATGGCACACAGATTGCCTATAATGCCATCCTATGGAACCATATTATTAGAATCATCTTAATAGTTTTAAATAATTTGCTACATATTTTCTTTATAAAATAAGTAATCAGGAACGTATTATAAATTCTGGTAATACGGGTACCTGTTATCACCTATGAGCGCCGTAACCTAAGTTATGGTGCTCATAGAACAGGCCCCGGGGAGTTCAGGGATGTGCTTTGCATACTTAGGCCAGAGTCACACGGGTATAAGCATATTTGCAGGCAGTTTTACGTAAGGGTTAGAGATGAGCGAGCATACTCGCTAAGGGCAATTGCTCGATCGAGCATTGTCCTTAGCGAGTATCTCCCCGCTCGGGAGAAAAAGTTCGGCTGCCGGCGTGGGTGACAGGTGAGTTGCGGCAGTCAGCAGGGGTGAGCGGGGGGGTGGGGTGGGGGAGAGAGAGATCTCCCCGCTCTCCCCCGCAGCTCCCCGCCTGCCGCCGGCAGCCGAATCTTTGCTCCTGAGCGGGCAGGTACTCGCTAAGGGCAATGCTCGATCGAGTATACTCGCTAAGGGCAATTACTCGCTCATCTCTAGTAAGGGCTATAGCTGATCTGGACCATTGAAATGGCAAGTTAGCTTAATGAGTTCAAGATGTGTTCTTTTTTCTCTGTGCAAATGTGCAGGAAAATAGAGCATACTGTTTTTTTGGGGGGGTTTTTTGCGCAACTAATTACACAAGCCAAATACGCGTCTGTGATTGAACCCATTGAAATCAATGCATCCTATTTTCTGCATGCTGTGCACTTAAATTTTTCACATGCAAATAAGCTCGTGTGAAGCTGGCCTTTACTCTCCATTCTTGCCCTTTCACTTGTGGAAGTCTATGAGAATATTGCAGTAGACTCCTCTGCAGACTGTGCACACATACTGTTCTCCATAGGGATGCACACAGCCTTCAGAGATTAGTTCGCTGCACTGTTCAGGTGCCCGGGGTCCATGGGCAACAGAGAAGACAATAGAGCAGATTATGAGGTGGAGTGTTTTCAAAAAAGAGGACAATATACATATATTGTGGAAGTGAAAAAATGTCACAGGAGATCTACTCTGGACAGTGGGATGCTTTCACTAAAGTGGTGGTCTTTTGGAGAGATTTGTCTGTATGTTTCAAGATAGTGGATTAAAAACTACTAGTAATTATTAGGAAATTATAGTACCAGCATCACACAACTGTACTACATGGTACATCCATTATGATCCCTACACATTACACACACACACAGCTCTACTACATGCATCCTGATTCACACACATCACCAGCTCAGCAGACTCCTGGATACAGTATTCAGCTCCTGGTCATGTGATCCTTGACTTCACCCACACAAGTGATCACATGACTGTGACCAGTCATCACAGGTCCTGGTGGCTGCTGTCAGCTCATCCAGTACTTTCTACCAAACTGCAGAATGGCTGCTCCCACAGCAATGATGGCGGATGTCAGTTGCACTGTATGGAGTGGTCTCAAAAACCAAATCCGCTCCATATGTAGTGGGAATTGCAGTATATTGTACATGTGATCACTATATCACTAGTTCAAGTCTCTTTTAGTGACTAAAAAAAGGTAAAAATATAATTAAAAAAAAAATTGTTAGTGAATTTAAAACAAAATCAGTTTAACCCCTTAAGGTTCAAGTACTGTAAATTTACGGCGCATGGTCCTAAGCTTTATTACCGGATGGTAGTAAAAATGCAGTGGGGGATTAAAGCTCTTGATCGAGCAATATTGCAGGAGCAGGTTCAGTGCTAATCATGGCCGATTATACACTATGATGTGAGTTGTAAAACCTCATGAATGGGCGCACAAATCTAACGTTTGTGTGCTCGTTTAGATGGCATGGGCCCTGACGCATATATGCTGAGACTGCCATCGCCCCTTCCCTCCTCCTCGCCGGCTTACCTGCTCTCTCCCCTCCCCTCCGGCTGATCGCAATGGGTGGGGGCGGAGCTAAGCGCCACCCCATTTTGCCTCCTACCAATGCTGGCTATAGACAAGAGTTGGGACAGGGGCAGAACTATTGCGATCAGCCTGAGGGGATGCTGCTAAACTCCCTCCCACCTCCCTTCTCCGGCCGCGGTCATTGGCTCCCATGGGCCCATGCAGCGGCAGACTTATTCCGCCCCAAAAAATAGTTCCAGGACTGTTTTTTTGGGCCCGAAGTAAAAACGCCTGGCGCTATGTTGGCAGCCGGGCGTTTTTTCGTCATGGGAATATGGCCATGTGATCCGATGCATTGGAATCCAATGCATCAGATCACAGCGTATATTGGCCGACCGTGAAAATGGCGGGCTGATATACACTCGTGGGAAAGAAGCCTTATGTAGCGAAGAGAGGAAGTGGAAATGTTACTTATGCTATTCAACCCAGCAATTACCGCCAGGTGCCTCCTGCCACAGCAGAGCTGTAACTGGGGCTCTCTTATGGATGCCCCAGTTACAGTAAAAAAGTGTAACATTAAAAAAAAAAGTGTATGACTGACCTCCCCCACCAAGTGTGTGAATGGGGCATTAAATAATCATATACATACTTTGCTGATGCAATTGCTGTAGATGTATGCACAAAATCCACACCTAATTCTTGACAGAATTTGTAATGTGTAATCACAGGCTGAGTGATCAAAATCTGTTAGGCTGTACAAAATAATACATTTTATTGCTAAGCAGCAATAGTTTTGTTAAGATAATTAAATAGCCTAGTGATATTCCAGGGTAAATTGCTTATTTTGATGCCATAAAGTACACAGTAAAAAGGCTTGGGATAATTAGTTTAAAAGGAATGTTATTAATCTCAATTAGGATAGATCTCATTAAGCAGCATTGGCTACATAACTTTTAGAGATTAAGGGTTTACATCTTTTCATTGCTGTCTTCCTAAACATAACTAGTGATACCCAAGCACTAATTAAAACCACTTTTTGTCATCATTTTATATGTACTTTACAAAGTTGTAAATAAGGGAGGTGGAACAATACCTCTGTAGCATGGCAGCATTCCTTCAAATCAATGCCTGAGCCTTTAGGCAGGTCTTTTAGAGCAAGGACCTGTCTAAACGGTCAGGCATTGATTTGAAGGAATGCTGTCATTCACTAGGTGGCACTGCAGAGGTATTTGGAGCGGAAGCCTCCGCGCCGACCTCCCATGTAATGGCTGGCGCCAGTAACTCCTGGCACGGCTCTCATTGAAATCAATAAGATCCATGCCTGCAGTTACAAGCGCCATCACTACATGGGAGGTTGGCGCAGAGGCTTCAGCTCCAAATACACAGAAGTCATAGTGGAAGTCACCGTGCCGACCTATGTAGTGGCCGGCACTTGTAACTGCAGGCACAGCTTTCATTTATTTAAATGAGAGCCGTGCCTGGCCACTACATGAGAGGTCGACATGGAGGCTACCACTCCATCTTTAGTTATTGCGGCGCTGACAGCATGTGCTCCCGAGCGACAGACTCTGGCAGATCAACTATTGATGACGTATCATGATGAGGGCCTTTAACCCCCTTAATGATGCAGCCCCCCCTTTTTTTAATTTTTTTTATCATTTTCGTTTTTTCCTCTCCCCCCCCCCCCTTTTTAAAAAAAAAAAAAAAATCGTCACCCCTTTATTTATCCATTGAAGTCGCTGTATGAAGGCTTGTTTTTTGTGGGACGAGTTGTATTTTTCAATGGCGGTATTTAGTGTACCCTATGTACTGAAAAACTTTAAAAAAAAATTCTAAGTGGAGTAAAATGAAAAAAAAAATAACATTCCGCCATCTTTTAGTGCGTCTTGTTTCTACGGTGCACAAACTGCAACAAAAACGACATGATAACTTTATTCTATGGGTCAGTACAATTGCTACAATACCAAACTTGTATAGTGTTTTTTTTTTTGTTTTTTTTTTACTGTACTACTTTTTTTTTCAAAGTCATTTAATTTTTTTAAGTTCTTTTCTGCCACCATCTTTTGTGCGCAATAACTTTTTTATTTTTCCATCGACGTAGTTGTGCAAGGGCTTGTTTTTTAAGGGATGTCCTGTAGTTTACGTTAGTAGCAGTTCGGAATACATACGACTTTTTGTTCGCTTTTTATTGCGTTTTTTTGGGAGACAGGGTAACTGAAAAAGTGCATTTCTGGCTTTCTTTATTTTTTTAAAGTATGTTCACCATGCGGGAAAAATAATGCACTACTTTGATAGATCGGACTTTTACGGACGTGGCGATACCAAATATGTATTTTTCTTTTTATGATTTAGATTTTTAAATTATAGATATGACAAAAGGGGTAATTTTAAACTTTTTTATTAAGTGTAAAAAAAACAAAAAACAAAAAACTTTATTGATCTCACTTTCTTCTTTTAAGCTCCCCTGGGGGAGCACAACATGCGATGCTTTGATCGCTCCTGCAGTATGACTTAATTTTATAGCATTACATCATACTGCAATTTGATAGGCAGTCTCCTAAGGCAGCCCTGGGGCCTTTCAGAAGGCTCCCGGCTGCCAAGACAGCTGTACGGCTCCCCCGATCTCACCACGAGGTCCATACGGGACCTCTGAACATCGTTTCGGGGATTTAAATGCCGGTCAGGATTCACAGCGGCATTTAAATGGTTTTATAATAGCTGCAATCGGCCGCGCGGCTGATTGCAGCTATTGCTGCGTGTGTCAGCTGTAATAAACAGCTGATGCTGGCGCTGTATGGAGAGGTCGCCCCGCGGCCTCTCTTCATACATACCTCGATGTTCCAGGATGTAAATGTACGGTCCTGGAGTGGGCAGTAAATGAAGTTGTGCTGGGCATGTACCTTGTTGATCCATTCAACTCTTTGGGACTGCTGAAGAGAAGCTGAATACAGCGCTTGGCTATCTCCAGCAGTCGAATACAGTTGAACATGCTCAACTGATGCTCTAAACAAGCACTGTGAGGGTTGGACTGAGAAGGAAAGGAGGACATGGGACCCCCTTCTTGTGATGTGGGGATCTAAGAATTGCAACCCCCAACAATCAGACATGTACCCACAGGATATGTGATAAATGTCAGTTTTTGGAGTGCACCATTAAATCCTGTAAAACCTCATTAAATATACATATTGTACACAATTAGTAAGAATTCTAATGTTTCTATGACATTTTCTTTTGGCATAACCACACAAAGGAATACTTTTGTTACTATGTTATTTAATCCTGCTGTTGTTGCAGGAGTACATAGTCTGCTTCAGATCTATTGCAGTCGTTAAGGTTTATTTACTCTGATGATTTTTACAAACGACTTCCAACCGATTGCAACATGGACAAACTTGCACATGAAAATTAATTTCAATCTGTTCACATGAGTGATTTTTCTCTTGGACCCATGACCTGAGATGCAGCATGTCCTATTTTTGGGTAATTCTGTTCAAGAATTTCCAATTATATCAATTTAAAAAATTGTATCGCACTCACATGTAAATGCAATTCTCATTCAAGTGTAATGCAATTTTCTAGTTTTACTATTAGACAGTTCAAAACCCCCAAGGATCACATCTTCATGGAGTATGTATGTTTGTGTAGGTATGACTAAACTATTTATTATATTCAGTTCTTACAATAATAATGTCTAACAAATATAGTATGGCACCATGTTAGCCAAAATAATCATGTGATGTTCTTTTTTCTCTCTCTAGGGATTCTTTTCTTTTTATGTTTGTTTTTGTCATGAATTTATCAGTCTGACATGGAACATTTTATTCATTTGGGAAAAAACACAAAATAAAAGTTTTGAAATTAATAATTTAAGTGGTTCTACATACTTTTGTATTAAAAAAAGACAAACGTATTGTAGGAGTAGTTTAAAAAAAAAAAAAAAGCCGCAGGGCATCACAAATCGCATGTCAGGGGTAGAGGATATCAATTTCATACAGCCCATATAAATGAACAAAAAGTCCTTCCTATAATATATAGCAAACCGAAGAAAAGAAAACTGGAGTGCGTGACTTATAAAAAATATATATTTATTACATATATACACAAAAATACGCAAGTATAAAAATACATAAAATCTAAAAAATCCCCACATAACGATATAAATCCCTGAGCATAAAGCAAATTAAAATGGATATATATCACTAGGTATGTCCAGGGCAATAGCCATCAGTGCATCTGCAGTATAACCGCCATGCAGGAGGAAAAAGCAAAGTGCATGTCACAGATAACGCAGAGAGTTTTAAATAATTTTAATAATATAAGGCTCCCCAGAGGTCCACCATAGTGTGAAAGCTTGCAAATGTATTTTTCTAGTTAGCCAATAAAGGTATCACTCTTATAATGCTTTACTGTTTAACACAAACTTATTTAACATAATAAAAATAATAATATAAAATGTTTCAGCAATTTTTGATGTCCCTAAATTTGGTTGATTGCTTCTCAGGGCCAATTTCTTTGTCAGCTTTTCTCGTTTCCTTAGTATTCCTCCTAGGATCCATGCAGGTGGCATTGTAGCGCTATGGCTATATGGGGCACACCACTTGATATTGTATTGCACCTCTGAATGGCACTACCTTAACCCCTAGAAATAATTCGCCTAGTATCCAGTGATTCTCAGCCAAGGTTTACTGTAATCCTAGTATTCCTTGGAATCTGGTGGTGAGTGGCTCAAAGGACAGAAGACAGTCAAGCACTTGGTACTTGGCTATCCTGGCACTCCTATTGAAATAAATGGAGCGCCAGTACTGCTGCTTAGCTGCTGATCCCTTTGATGATATTGTATCTTGACGCCACCGGAAGCTAGGGGTTTGACAGGGAAAACACCCCTCTCACACCCCTAGCTCTGGATAGGGTCAACAGCAGAAGGTCCTGGAAGGTGCTAAAGGGCTGCTATGTGAATGAGCAGCCCTCCGCAGCAAAACGCCTGTCCTCTGGCCCCGAAGCTGTGGCCTCCCAGCTGTCATCCTCCTGGAGCTGTATGTGCCGCAGGCTTTATCTCACATTTCCACGGCGCTGTAGGCCGCAAGGTGTCCTCCTCCTGAAGCTTTATGTGGCCACTGCTATGTCAATTTGTGGACGGTGTCTTTGAGGTACAGGAGGGCCGCCGCTGTGTCCTCCCTGCTGTGCACCGCAATTTTACAGATATGTGGGGGTGCCACTTCACGACACTATGTCCTTACTAATGGCGACCCCGCTCTGCACTGTCAGACAGAGCGGGGTGCCAGCTTCTGTTCCGCCACCAGGGAAGGGGTTTTACGCTTGCCCAATCCTCCCCTGTGACCCGCTCTGCGCTTCAACACAGAGTAGGGTGCCGCCTTCTGCTGCGCCACCGGGGAAAGGGGGTTTCAGCTGCCGCAATCCTTGCCTGCAGCACTGGCCCTGAACATGCATAACTGCAGGCCGCCGTGCATTCAAATGACTTTCAGCTGCAGGATTATGTTACTGGGCTGCCAGGACCTGCAGGCCATGCTGCTGTGCAGCCAATCAGGTACAGGGGGCATCACCCCCCTGTCAATCTTGTCTCCACCAGGACTTCCTGGTGGCGTCAAGATACAATAATACCAATCCATTCAAGCTGCTCCTCACTATGCATTGAAGATGAGAGCGGCAAACGGGACCCTTGTCTTCTGGATTGGAGCTTTGGGATTCCCACCATTCAGATTTTAATCACCCATCCTGTGGATAAGGTTGTGGGAAGGCCCCTTGAAATGATCCTTAATACTCCTTTTTTATGTTTTTTTTTATTTTTTCCCCTTTGTAACATTTTGTCAGTCTGTTGTACATTACCTTCTAACATCTCAGTATGGAAACACTGCTCATATTACTTTGCAGGAAACAATCTGAATGCAAACAAAACAGACAGAAAGTATGGTACTAGCAAGGAAAGGTTTGAACGTTCACTTGGCCCCTCAAGACAGTTTCTTGGCTGTCTGAAAATATAAGGATGCCTATGCGGTATCTAATTTAATTACCTATGTTTCGGAATGCTAGTGGTGATAGATGGAGACTGTTTGTTGCATTGTGGGTGCTTGGCCATTTTATAGTTGTTAAATGAAAATCATTCTGGCCAGCAGCAAAGCATAAAACTCCGTGTTATTGTAGGAAATAACAAATGAAACAGCTGGTAGCCTGAAAAGAAAACGCATGGAAACATGAACAGAAAATCTTACAGCTTTTAAATCAATATATTTTTTGAGAAACCAATATGAAAGCATAAAATGGACATAGAATTGAGCCTATATATCCAGAATTATAAATTTATGAAGAGTGTAAGGATGCGAATAATGTTGGCACAGTTTTAATATTTCACACATTACCATATTATGACTTGGCTGACAATATGTAACAGAATAAAGCGGAATATTTTCATACTTGCTGAATTTTATCATCACATTTCTGAAAAATAAAAGTAAATTGCAGACTGCCAAACCCATAATTCTACCATTCTAGACACAATTCCATTTTTTTACATAGAAATCAAGATTGATATGTGTAGCAGTCCTGTCGAATAGCTGCTCTGCTTAAAAAAAAAAGAGACTAGTTGTAGTTTCAAAATTAACTTGTAGATTTAAGGTCCTAGGCACCTTCAACACAAAAGGAAACATTGAAAGCATTCATTTCTTGCACTTAAGACCACGCTCTCACTCAAACCTAGCCATGTATTGCTGTCGCAGCCGAACTATATGGCTGTTGTAGAAAAAGTATAAATATAGCTCCAGTTTTTTTTAAAATTTAAATAACCCCTTTTCAATAAGACAGTTGTAATCATCCATATTATGACCAATGTGGGGAACTAAAACTGCAAGGGGTGAAAAAATGGCAAATAGAAAGCATTTAAACTATCAAAGCAAGATGGTAATGACCAAATATAAAAGAATCCTTATGTGGAAGACAACTAAAGGCAACAAAGAGTGCAATTCTTTAAAAATCATTGCCAAAAAAGTTTAAATATCCCAATCCTATTTTAACTGTCCTGTATAAATAATTAGAAACTCAAAAATAAGTGTTGGCCCTTTAAGAAATAATTCGGATGTAGGAAGATGTATTTTTCTGTACTGTATTTGCACAAGAAAATTCATTGACAGGTGAAAGAAGTAGGGATGAAGTGAGTACTCAATTTAATGTCACCTACTTAAGAGTCTTTTCGGAAACCCCCACATATTTAATTAAAGGCAGGGATCATTTTTAAAGTATTAAAAGAAGCATAACTCTCCTGCTTATTTCACCTTCCTTTCGGCCGTCCAGCAATGTTTTCCCTGACTACCCGTTTGACCATTAATGATTTCCTGCAGCAGTGATGTGGGGAGTCGAGCACTTGAAGCTTTTTTTGGGCTTTGTTCTCATCTGTATCAGAGGCCAGGAGAGATCTGGCACAGAATGCCAGACCAAATTGCATGACTAAGGACTTGTTCTAAAACATGTAGGAGAGTAGCAGTCAGGTCATGCTAATAGGGTAAGGGGTGAAAAAGCTGCAGAACACTTCCTCAGCATTTCCATATAAAAAGCTGTACCAAAATCCGCACCGTGGGGACGTATTTTGACCAAGAATTGACTGCGTATCTGCAACTGGTTTTAGCAGCTATGATACTCCAACAGCCCCTAGTGAGCGCCAAGCCACTGGTCCAGAGATTCTGCATCACCTTACCTATGGTCCAGATTTTAACACTGCTTTTTATGCAGAAATGCTCAGAATTTTTCTGCAGTGGATATTCCAGTGTTTCCTCGCCATGTCATCATACCAGTCAAATTCAGTTTTCTTCATGCTTTTACAATAAAAGATGATTTTAGCAGTTTTTCTTGCTGGATTGCTTGCTTTTCTATCCTCGTGCACGGTTTATATAATTAATAGAGATGAGCGAGCAACAAAATGCTCGGGTGCTCGTTACTCGGGACGAAATTTTCGCAATGCTCGAGGGTTCGTTTCGAATAACGAACCCCATTGAAGTCAATGGGCGACCCGAGCATTTTTGTATTTCGCCGATGCTCGCTAAGTTTTCCATGTGTGAAAATCTGGGCAATTCAAGAAAGTGATGGGAACGACACAGCAACGGATAGGGCAGGCGAGGGGCTACATGTTGGGCTGCATCTCAAGTTCACAGGTCCCACTATTAAGCCACAATAGCGGCAAGAGTGGGCCCCCCCCCCCTCCCAACAACTTTTACTTCTGAAAAGCCCTCATTAGCAATGCATACCTTAGCTAAGCACCACACTACCTCCAACAAAGCACAATCACTGCCTGCATGACACTCTGCTGCCACTTCTCCTGGGTTACATGCTGCCCAACCCCCCTCCCCCCTGCACGACGCAGTGTCCACAGCGCACACCAAACTGTCCCTGCGCAGCCTTCAGCTGCCCTCATGCCACACCACCCTCATGTCTATTTATAAGTGCGTCTGCCATGAGGAGGAACTGCAGGCACACACTGCAGAGGGTTGGCACGGCTAGGCAGCGACCCTCTTTAAAAGTGGTGGGGCGATAGCCCACAATGCTGTACAGAAGCAATGAGAAATATAATCCTGTGCCACCGCCATCAGGAGCTGCACACGTGGGCATAGCAATGGGGAACCTATGTGCCACACACTATTCATTCTGTCAAGGTGTCTGCATGCCCCAGTCAGACTGGTAATATGTACCTTAACAGTAACCGCGTTGGTGGTAATGTGGTGGTGACTGCGGACCTAGTAGCGCGGTTTTATTTTGTTGGTTTTCGGAATGTGGCCAGGATTAAGTGGGCCGTGGCGGGGGGATGGTGGGGGGGCTCTCTTGTTGTGTCGGTAAAGGTGAAATTCTTGGACTGCCACCAGACGAACCAATGCAAAGGCATTTGCCAAGAATGTTTTCATTGTTGGAGGAGGAGGGGGATGTTTTTGAGGCACTATGTGTCCTCTCCACGTGTCCGTGGTTATATGCACCTTAACAGTAACCGCTTTGGTGGGAAATGGCCTCGCCGCCATCATGTCTTTGGGAAGCCTCTGTTTCCACACCCCAGAGACATACCATTAGCAGCGATATAGGCAGAGCCCATAATTCGTAACATTTCAGCCGTAGCATTAGGACAGGCCCCACTAACATATCACTAGCAGCATTATAGGGGGAGCACAGTATTAGTTCCATTTCAGTAATAGTAGCACTCAAGACAGGCCCCAGTAACAATTCCGAAGCAGCAGTATAGTGGGAGCGCAGTCTTCGTTCCATTTCAGTAATAGTAGCACTCAAGACAGGCACCAGTAACAATTCCGAAGCAGCAGTATAGTGGGAGCGCAGTCTTCGTTCCATTTCAGTAATAATAGCACTCAAGACAGGCCCCAGTAACAATTCTGAAGCAGCAGTATAGGAGGAGCATAGTCTAAGTTCCATTTAAGTAATAGTAGCAGCCTACACAGGCCCCAGGAACAATTCCGAAGCAGCAGTATAGTGGGAGCGCAGTCTTAGTTCCATTTCAGTAGCTGCAGTATAGCCAAGGCCCAAGTTACATTTATGTAGCTAAAGTGTAGGCCAACCCCACACACCTTTCTGTACCATGAGTGCAGGTGAAGAACATAGAAATTGCTATGATTACACTGTAGGTGAGGGCCCCAAAAAATTAGTGTACAAACAGTACTAATGTACCTCAGTAAAAATTGGCCATGCCCAACCAAGATGGCAGGTGAAACCCATTAATCGCTTTGGTTAATGTGGCTTAAGTGGTAACTAGGCCTGGAGGCAGCCCAGTTTAACGAAACTTAGGAGTGTCAGAGGCAGGCCAAATATACTTTTTTCCCTTTTTTTAAAAAGGAAAGGCCCACTGCGTCTATTCAATGAATAATAACTGTGTTGTGGCCCTGCCTACACAATTCTGTCCCTGTAGTATCAATGCAGGGTGCAATGCTCTGCACAGCCGATTTTGAGAAAAAAAAAAATGCAACACAGCTAACAGCAGCCTGCACAGTACTCCACACGGTTAAATGTGGCCCTAGAAAGGACCGTTGGGGTTCTTGAAGCCTACACTCACTCCTAACACTCTCCCTGCCTAACCACCACTTCTGTCCCTAATGCAGGGTGCAATGCTCTGCACAGCCGATTTTGAGAAAAAAAAAAAATATCCACTGCTAACAGCAGCCTGCACACAGGTAGATGTGGCCCTAAGAAGGACCGTTGGGGTTCTTGAAGCCTACACTCACTACAAACACTCTCCCTACAGCAACTCCAATACAACTGGACTTTCCCTCAGCTAACTCACAAGGCATCTGAGGCGAGCTGCGGGAGGGGCCGACTTTTATACTCGGGTGACATCTGATCTCCCCAGCCACTCACTGCAGGGGGGTGGTATAGGGCTTGAACGTCGCAGGGGGAAGTTGTAATGCCTTCCCTGTCTTTCAATTGGCCAGAAAAGCGCGCTAACGTCTCAGAGATGAAAGTAACCCGAACACCGCGTGGTACTCGTTACGAGTAACGAGCATCCCGAACACGCTAATATTCGCCCGAGCATCAAGCTCGGACGAGTACGTTCGCTCATCTCTAATAATTAACATAATTAACATAAAACTATATCTTTTTTTATAATGCTGTCCCTAAACTCCGCTTTAAGGCTTATTCCCTCGAGCGTATTTCGGCCGGCCTTTTCACGGCCGGCTGATATACGCTTCCATCTAGGCAGTCCCCCCTTCCCCCCCCACTCATCGGCTTTCTGCCTCTCTCCTCCACTCCTGTGTTTGCAATGGGAGGGGACGGGGTGGAGCTAAGCTCTGCTCTGTCCCGCCTGCTCCCATTGCTGGCCATGGACAAGGGGCAGGGAGGGGGTGGGAGCCTAGCTCCGGCCCCCGGCCCGTCCACTCCCATTGCAAAGCGCTCGGAGGGGTGGAGAGAGGCAGACAGTCGGTGAGTGGGAGGGACAGCGTATATCGGCTGGGCATGAAAACCCAGCCGATTATACGCACGTCTGAATAAGCCCTTACATGCAAGTTTTGTGGATCACGATGCATTTTTAAAATCCATTTGGTTTTGCGGATCGAAAAAGTTTTAATATGTGATTTTTCTTAAAAGCCTATAATCTATAGTTATAATAAAGTAGGAGAAGAATTTATAGCCCAATGGCAGATTGTGGTAAATATTTCGCTAATGCATACTTATGTCCGTTTTGATTTTTTTTTTCCTTCACAGTCCTTACATTATAACGGAATACATGGGCATCAGGAATGAAAGCTTTATGAAGGCTGCAGCAGTTGGAACATGGATGGGAGACTTTGTCACAGCCTGGATGGTAAGAACCCAAGTTTTATATTGGTATTGTGCAGAAAGAACCGTAACATTATAGATTTCTGTGCTTTTCATGCCAATAACTGGCTTGTCAGTTATTGACATAGTTTAATGACTTTTCGGTGGTCTATTCACTCTTATGAGAGCTGCAATGTGAGTCTCATAGAAAGAAATAGTGACAGTATTTCCGGTGTGCTGTAGGATTCAGTTTAGCAGAGTGTGAGTTTTGATGATGGAGGACTGGAGTGGGTCTCATCAATGAACCATCTTATAATAACTGCTCTAGTAGGCACTGCATGGACATTGCACCTCAGGAAAAACCTAAAAAGTTAAATGTCATATCATATGGCAACGTAAATCCTACGTAAATCTGAATTCTCATCAGTTTTTGAAGAGTTACTTTAGTCAAAATACTAATCCTCTTTTTACCAGTCTTCTGATAGGTCATTAAGACATGCAAAAGGATGACAATCACATGGGTAACCTAAGTGGGTATCCCAACTAACACAAGATTAGAGATGCCAATTCTACACTGTATGCCTCCATATTAACCCAGGACGAGAGATTTTTCAGTCATTTTCCTTTTTTGTTCCTACCTTCCAATTGCTATAACTTTTTTTTTTTTTCCATTGACATAGCCATATGAGGGATTGTTTTTTTTTTCAGGATGTGTTGTATTTTTTCATGCTACCATGTTGTGCAGTCTGTTAAGGCAGCAGTATGCAGTCCTAAACTCTCGCTCACAACCTGAAGGTTGCAAGTTCAATCCCCGCTTGGTTCAGGTAGCTGTCTCAAGATTGAATCAGCATTCCATCCTTCTGAGGTCGGTTAAATGGGGGGTAATAAATTACCTGAAAGCACTGTGGAATAAGTTGGAGCTATACAAATAACAAGCCCCTTTGTCCCTCATGTACAGAACAACTTTTAAAAAATTTTAAGTGGGGAGAAATTTTAAAAAAATACATTTTTATTGTGTCATTTTTGAGGGGAGTTCGTTTTTACAGCATTCATAGTGCAGTAAAACTGACATATAAACTTTGTTCTATTGGTCAGAATAATTACAGTGCTAAAAAAATTATCTAGTTTGTTTTTATATTTTCTGAAAGTAAATACAATTTTTGTTTAAGGACAAATTCTATTCTCTCGCCATATTCTGAGACCCATAGCTTTTTGCTATGTCTTATTTCTTCTATCTAGAGGCTTCTGGGTGTATAAGGTGTTGGACTTTTATAATACCTTTCTGTCGCCCTTTTTGAACATTTTATTTTCCCGCCCTTCTTTAAGTTCTGGGTAATTCCATATATCCATATATTTGGAGATTTTAAATTGCAGGTCATACATCTTACAGGCTAACTTCCAGGCTGCTATTGTGTCTCTAGCCATAATAGAATGTTTACTTTCAATAGGAAGATTAGAAAAACCTGTATGCAAGAAGGCGTTTAAGCTCCATGGGTTGACTAATTCTGCCTCTAAGTCATTATTAGAAAAGTCATGAGATCCCCGTATCCAGTTCAGAGGGTGCCTCATGAGGCTAGCAAAATTATACATATGGGAAAATTTACTCCACCTCCACTCTTGGGGAGCATCAATTTTTTCAGGGCAATGCGTGGTGGCTTCAGAGACCACACAAAGGTTGTGAATGCCATGTGCAATTTCCTCAAATCGCACCTTTTGTACTTAGGGGGTGTTGTCTGCAGTGGGTAGAGGAGCCTTGGGAAGCTGACCATTCTAATTAAGTGGCATCTGCCCAACAGAGAGGGGAGAAGGTTACTCCATTTATCCAATTCTTGTGCTATCTTTAGTATCAGTGGGCATAGTTTAGTGAATAAAGGGATTCTGGTCTCTTACCTATGTTTATTCCCAAGTATTTAATACTATTTTTGACTATATTGACAGGGCAGCTTTTGAGACCTATGCCAGTAAGTTTGCCCCCTGGAAATATGTCCAGCAATTCACATTTAGTAGTGTTTGTCTTGAAGCCTGATCTTTTCCCAAAGATTCTAATATCGCAAAAACCTGTGGCAAATCAGTGTGCGGTCTACCAAGATATCATCCACAAATAGCATAGTCTTGACTGTTTTGCCTCGAATCTTGATACATTCGATCCATGTAGTCCCTTCTAGTAGTCTTGCCAAAGGTTCTATTGCAAGTTTGGATAAAAGTGGAGAGAGGGCATCCCTGTCTGGTACCTTTCTGTAGGGGAAGTCTTAGAGAGAGAAAGCCTGGCATGTAAATTTGTGCCTGAGGGGAGGAGTACAGATTCCATAAATAGGAGCAGAAGGGGCCTATAAAGCCCATCCTGTCCATTACTACTTTTAGCCACGTCCACGAGCCCTTATTGAAAGCCTTTTCTGCGTCTATCGCAAGAAGAGCCAGAGAAGGATGGGCCGAAGAGTGTAATTTAATGTCATCGAGCACTGTCAAGATTTTCCAAATGTTTATAATGGCCGAGCGTCCTTTTGTAAAGCCAGTTTGTAATGGGGAAATTAATTGAGGCATGATATTGGCAAGGCGGTTTTCCATAATTTTTGCCATCAGCTTTAAGTCTGTGTTGATTAAGGAGATAGGACGATGTTATTTTGCGTCTGTAGGATCTTTTCCGGGTTTGGGTAGCAGTTTAATATGGGCTGTATTCGTGTTGGAGGGAATGCGACTGTCTCACATATACCCATCAAACAAGGTTTCAAGTAATAGGGTGGTCTGGTCTTTTAATATCTTGAAGAAAAGAGATGTCCCACCTGTGTCATATGGAGGAGTTGTGTGCAGAGAATGCAAGAGAAACAGATAAATTCCTGCCAGTATGGCAACCATGGATAGAATTTGAGTCCTCCACAGAGTTCCAAGACTTGCTCTTTTAGGTATGATGAATGCAGGACCCATCTGTGGGCCATCAGAATGGCAGGGTTAACAATACTAAACCTACCCGCTTCCCCCTCTCCCCTTCCTTTTCTCTCTTGTTTTACGTCTTCAATCCCCCCCCCCCCTTTTTCTTTTTTTTTTTTTTTTCTCTTTTCCTCTTTCTCTCTTCTCTTTCTTCTTTTTTATATTGGTTAAGATAGGAGTTAATTTTATGATCGGGCCAAGTACTACCTGAGGTAGTAAATCTATATCCTCATCCAAGGATATTAGATATCATAAAAGTTAAGAGTGAGACGTAGGAGTTGTTGGCCCGAATTATTCCACTTTGTATTATTATGTGATTTTGTTAATTTTCTTTTCACAAGGTCCTGCGTGACCTTCTTGATATATTTATTTTAACTGAAAAATCTCAATAAAACTGATTGAACAATATCTTGAAGAATTCACCCATATACCCATCTGGTCCTGGGGCCTTGTTATTTCCCAAGCTTTTAATACATTCCTTATTTTCCATTTGAGATATGGGGGAATTTAGTTCCATGTTTTGTTCCTCGGTCACCGAGGGCCAGGATGTGACTGAAAACATATTGTCTACCTCCTCTGCATTCTATTGTGATTGTAAGCAGAGTTTTGAGTAAAATTTGAAGAATAAGTTATTAATTTCTTGGGGATGGGACTGCAATTTTCTTTCAAACCCACAATATTGGATCTCTGGAAGGGTCCTCTTGCTAAATTAGCTATTAATTTCCCTGCTTGGTTCCCCTATTTAAACAGTTTTGCTTACTTTCATGAGTATGTTAGTTGTTACCTTTTTGTGTAGCCATGCTTTATAGGACTCCTTTGCTGTTGTCCATTTCTGCTTGTTATAGTCATTTGGGCTGCCCTGGAAACTTGTGTAAGCCTCGTGTAATTGCTCACTATATTGACTTATTTTATCTTTAACCCTCTCCAATCCACTGCCTGACGTCCTGAAGACATTATGATTTAAGGCTGTACAGCTCCAATGTTGGAAGATATCCATCAGGGTTCTCTTACTGTATATTGCCAGCCTCTCTGCTGCAGGAGCCTCTCCAACGTGTCACCTCATGCAGTACTGACTTTAGCCAGCATATAGCGCCGTTGTATAATGGCAGACAAAGAGTAAGCCCCCTTGGAAAACTAGGATACAAATTGGATTGGAAAGGGTTAATGTTTCTTTTTAGGTATATCACATACGCCATTATCCTGCCTCGGATTACAGATTTGGCTGTGTCCCATAGCAACTGGGGGTTATTACAGTGTTCTTTATTATTAGACATTTATTTTAACCATCCCCTCTGTAATGCACAAAAAGTTTCGTCCTATACCAGATATGATGGGAATCTCCATAAGTAGGCAGTGCCTCTCAGGATCCGCTTGCTCAGAGATGGCACCACTGGAGCATGGTCCAAAATCCCCATATCCCCTATGGAAATGCTAGTTACTTTAAGTATCAATTGAGGTGACAGAAGTAGGTAATCTATTCTGGACCATGAGTTGTGTGCATGTGAATAATGTGTATATTCATGGGCCTCCGGGTTGAGCTCCTGCCATACATCTCTAAGTTTGGACGCATGTAAAAGGTTTTGCAGATTGGAGTCTTAGCCTCTAATGTTATCGGCCTGAACCGCCTGACTATGATGGTCCTCTCCCGCTTTAAATCGCGCTAAAATCTCCTCCTACTACTTTGTGATACTCGGTCAGTAAGTAATTTGTCGGATAGTTCCTTCAAGAACAGTTTGTTGTTTGTATAAGTCCTTTTATACTTTATTCACAATCGAACATAGAACACATATCTTAGATTGAAAGTCAGACATTTTTCCATTTCATTTTTTTTTAAATTAAAGGGGTTGTCTCGCGGCAGCAAGTGGGGTTATACACTTCTGTATGGCCATATTAATGCACTTTGTAATGTACATCGTGCATTAAATATGAGCCATACAGAAGTTATTCACTTACCCACTCCGTTGCTGGCATCCCCGTCTCCATGGCTCCGTCTAATTTCGGTGTCTAATCGCCCGATTAGACACGCTTGCGCAGAAGGGTCTTCTCCCTTCTGGTCGGTCCGGGCACGAGCGGCGTTCTGGCTCCGCCCCCTTCTACGCATCATCGCGTAGCTCCGCCCTGTCACGTGTGCCGATTCCAGCCAATCAGGAGGCTGGAATCGGCAATGGACCGCACAGAGCCCACGGTGCACCATGGGAGAAGACCCGCGGTGCATCGTGGGTGAGGATCTCACCGGCCATCTTGGAGGAAAAGAAGGAAGAAGTTGCAGAGAGGGGATTCGGGTAAGTAAAATGTTTTTTTTTAATTTCAACACATCCCTTGGGTTTGTCCTGCGCTGAACGGGGGGGGGGGGGGGCCTATGCAAAAAATAAAAACCCGTTTCGGCGCGGGACAACCCTTTAACTCCTTTAGAAATGGAAAGCAGCAACACATCTTAAAAACATTGGGACAGAGGTAATAAAAGGCTGGTAAAGTAATTACTATTAAAAAACAGCTGTAGAGTCAATTTCCTTCTAAGTCACATGAGTATGTATAAAAAAGAGCATGTTAGAAAAGCAGAGCCTCTCAGAAACAAAGATGGTCAGAGGTTTACCAATCAGTGACAAACTGCATCTAAAAATTATTGAACAATTTCAGAAAATTGTTCCTCACCATCAAATTGAGAAGACTGAATATCCCACCATCTACAGTGTATATAGTATCATTAAAAGAGAATGTGGATAAATTCAAATGCATAAGGAACAAGGCTCATGGTCAATATTAGATCCTCGAGATCAATGGGCCCTCAGGCAGTACTTAAAGGAGATGTCCCGCGCCGAAACGGGTTTTTTTTTTTTTAAACCCCCCCCCCCGTTCGGCGCGAGACAACCCCGATGCAGGGGTTAAAAAAACCACCCGCACAGCGCTTACCTGAATCCCGGCGGTCCGGTGACTTCAATACTTACCGCTGAAGATGGCCGCCGGGATCTTCTACCTTCGTGGACCGCAGCTCTTCTGTGCGGTCCACTGCCGATTCCAGCCTCCTGATTGGCTGGAATCGGCACGTGACGGGGCGGAGCTACACGGAGCCGCTCTCTGGCACGAGCGGCTCCATAGAAGAAAGCAGAAGACCCGGACTGCGCAAGCGCGGCTAATTTGGCCATCGGAGGGCGAAAATTAGTCGGCTCCATGGAAACGAGGACGCCAGCAACGGAGCAGGTAAGTATAAAACTTTTTATAACTTCTGTATGGCTCATAATTAATGCACAATGTACATTACAAAGTGCATTATTATGGCCATACAGAAGTGTATAGACCCACTTGCTGCCTCGGGACAACCCCTTTAATTAAAAACAGGCATAATTCTGTAATGCAAATCACTGCATAGGCTCAGGAATACTTCCAGAATTTATGGCCTGTTAACACAGTTTGCTGTACAATCAACAAATGCAAGTTAAAGCTGTAGCATGCAAAGAAGCCATATATCAACACAATCTAGAAAAAAACATCTTCTCTGGGTCAAAGCTCATTTAAATAGACTGTGGAAAAAAAACAGTTCTGTGGTCAGATGAATCAAAATTTGGAATTCTTTTTGGAAACCATGGGAGATGTGTCCTATAGACTTAAGAGGAGAGGGACCATCCAGCTTGTTGTCAGCACACAGTTCAAAAGCATGCATCTCTGATGGTATTGGATTGCATTACTGCCTATGGCAGGGGGGGGGGCAGCTTACACCTCCTAAAAGGTACTATCGGTACTGTTGTACCTTGACACCACTGGAAGCTAGGGGTTTGACAGGGCTTGCATGTAGGAATGCCCCTGTCACACCCCCAACTCCCGATAGGCTGAAGACAAAAAGGTCCTAGCTGCATGTGTATTGCTTGTGTGGCTGTCCGGGAAGGTTAGAGTCAGGGTTCCTTTACCTATTATGTGGATGAAGAGGAAAAAGAGCAGTGGAGCAAAACCCGTACAGTTGTGTTTGTTGTGACAAATGATACGGTAAAAGTGGTGAAGAGAGTGAAGTGGTACCTTCAATAGTGGAGGTGCTGCCTGACCAGATGACGCACCACCTGGGTGGGCATGATAGAGTAAGAGAATAGAACTAAAACTGGCAGTGAAGAAGGCGCAACACTCCAGGTTAAAGCAAATAGGAAGTGACCAAAGGTTTGGGAAACTTCTCCTTTTATTTAATAAAGTACGTGATCAGCTTATGAAAATGTGTTTCGGGGATAACCCCTTCGTCAGTTCAGCTGGTGTTTAAAACATACCAGAAATTGGTGGGTCCCAAAAGGGTTAATGATTAGATCTGTTTGCCTGTGGGGTGCGGGTCAGCCAGGGCAGGAGAAGTTTCCCAAACCTTTGGTCACTTCCAATTTGCTTTAACCTGGAGTGTTGCGACTTCTCCACTGCCAGTTTTTTAGTTCTATTCCTTTACCTATGACTTGCATATGTAAGCCTAATAGGAAAACGAGCACTCACTCTAACCCTCCAGATAAGGCACAAAAGTAATAAACCTTGCGCTCCCTCAGTGCTGTGTGCCAGCACTTTGTTGCAGCCACTGTAGAGGCTGTCTGCTTGTTTCTGCCCGCCAATTGCCCCGTCATTCACTCTCTGCTTTGGCTCTGCCGCCGCCGCTGCTCACTGTCTTGGCGCTGTTCTCCTGGCGTGGGAAATGGAGCAGAACACTTCTCCCAGCCTCGCGCACTGTTCTGCCGTCTCTACCGACCCTCCCAGCCTCATCAGTGTCCTCAGGCACCTCAGAACGGCACTGGCCGCTGTCCTCCGGCGCTGCCGATCCCAGCCTTTGAACGGCATTGGCCGCTGTGCTTGGGTGCCGCGGCTGCCAGTCTCTGAACGGCACTGCCCGCTGCCCTCCAGCGCCGTGGCTCACAGCATCGCCGTTATCCCCTGCCATGTCATGACTTTAGTTGGGTGATTAAACATGCCCCCAGCCAATCAGAAGCTGGGGGTGTGAAAATGTTGTTTGACAGCTGTATTATGTCGCCACCCCTTACTTCCGGTGTCAACATAATATACCTGTACCAGTACTATCAATGCTGAGCATCGTATAGAGGTTTTAGAACAAAATGTGCTCCCATCCATATAACGTCTCTTTCAGTGAAGGCCTTGCATATTTCTGGAAGACAATGCTAAACCAAATACTGTATCCATTACAACAGCATGGCTTTGCAGAAGAAGAGTCCAGGGGCTGAACTGGCTGCCTGCAGTCCAGACCCTTCACCAATAGAAAACATTTGGTGTATCTGGCAAAGACGACACTGGACTGTTGAGCAGCTAGAATCCTACATCAGACAAGAATGAGGTGACATTCTTCTTCCAAAACTCCAACAATCAGTTTCCTCACTTCCTAGACATTTGCAGGCTGTTGTAAAAAGAAGAGGGAATGCTGCACAATGTTAGACATGACCCTGGGCAAACTTTTAAGATGTGTTGCTGCAATCATTTTTTTTACACAAGTTCAGTTTTTTATATGAAATGGAAAAATGTCTTCTTTTCACCTTCTGATATGTTCTGTGTTCTACTGTGAATAAATTATGATTATGTGAGATTTCCAAATCATTGTATTGTTTTTTTCTTATCATTTATTTCCATTTTACACAGCGTCCCAACTTTTTTTGGAATTGGGGTTGTATGACGATAAACGCATAACTCCAGCAATGCTGCTTCCACCGCTAGAGCCCTGGCACTTTTTTGGAAGCTTGCACCCTGCTCCTACAGAAATCTTCCCATCTTGAAATATGTAAAAACACCTTTGTCAGTAATGTAAGAATGTTTTTGTTCTGTATGTGTTTCTGCTAAATGTTCTTTTAAAAGTAGAAAAGTCAAGGATTGGATTCAGTCAAACCTATTACAGCAGGTATGGAAATGAGGAAATCAGTGGTGGCAGATGGCCCTTATGTGCTGTCAGTTTATATGCATCGGCCTTTAATTTATGTTGTACAGTTAAGTTTATCAGATGTTCTTTTCTTGCAGGACCACAGATGGAGTAAAAGTTTAGCATAAAACTTTGGCTGTAGTTAATATTGGTCCCTATGTCGTTGTAGAATGGAGGGAGCTCATCTTGTCTTGTTGATTCTCCTGCAGTTACACTGATTGCTGCTATTTGATTAAAGGTTATGAAAACAAATTCTGCACAGGGAGCAGATATGAGATGAAAGGGAACCTGCCATGTGGTGTTGCTGCATAATTTACTGCCATCAATGCCAAAATAAGCTTATTCCCCAGTAAAATGTCACTGATAGATTTTACTTGAGAGTAGATTTTTATTTACTTTAGTTATTTGTGATCAAACATTTATCTAGAAATGTCCAGCTGATATCCTGAGTTCTATGCGGCAGTCAAGTTTAGTCTCTTAAAAGAAATGCCATTTGGATGTAAATTTAATATACAACTAGAGATGAGCGAGTATACTCGCTAAGGCTAACTACTTGAGCGAGTAGTGCCTTAGCCGAGTATCCTCCCGCTGGTCTGTAAAGATTCGGCTGCCGCCGCGGGTGACGGGTGAGTTGCGGCGGTGAGCGGGGGGGAGAGAGGGAAAGAGAGATCTCCCCTCCGTTCCTCCCCGCTCTCCCCCGCCGCTCCCCGCCCCCCGATGGCCCCCGAATCTTTACAGACGAGTGGGAGGATACTTGGCTAAGGCACTACTCGCTCATCTCTATATATAACATTGCTTTGTTGCGATGACACAAAAGTGTAGAAAGTCAGTGATTAATTGTTAAAGGGGTTGTCCCGCGCCGAAATGGGTTTTTGTTTTTTTTTTAACCCCCCCCCCCGTTCGGCGCGAGACAACCCCGATGCAGGGGTTAAAAAAAACAAATGGAGAGTGCTTACCTGAATCCCGGCGGTCCGGCGTCTTCATACTTACCTGCTGAAGATGGCCGCCGGGGTCTGCTCCCTCCGTGGACCGCAGCTCTTCTGTGCGGTCCATTGCCGATTCCAGCCTCCTGATTGGCTGGAATCGGCATGTGACGGGGCGGAGCTACACGGAGCCAGCATTCTGCACGAGCGGCTCCATTGAAGAGAGCAGAAGACCCGGACTGCGCAAGCGCGGCTAATTTGGCCATCGGAGGGCGAAAATTAGTCGGCTCCATGGGAACGAGGACGCCAGCAACGGAGCAGGTAAGTAAAAAACTTTTTATAACTTCTGTATGGCTCATAATTAATGCACAATGTACATTACAAAGTGCATTAATATGGCCATGCAGAAGTGTATAGACCCACTTGCTGCCGCGGGACAACCCCTTTAAGTAATTCACTCTTCAAAAATTCTGTACTAATGATTTATAAAATTACTTTCATATACAGTTGCAAGATAATTTTGACTATTCCATAACAAACATGATTATAAATTGGGGCACATTTTGTTTTTTAATTTAACAATCGATCTGGAGTGAAATCGATGAATGTACACGCATGTTAATAGAATGTATACTTTGTGGGTGTAATGACGTAAGCTTGACACTAAACGGCAGAATTGGACTTTAACTTTAGCAGTCGTCTTTACTGGGTACTACCTGTGTCTCCCTGAACTCAAATACTTTCCAGGACGTGAACTACAATTGTGAAGACTTGACCATATTTAAGTTATTATCATACTCGTGAAGATGTTGGGAAAAGGGAAGACAAGTAGGCTCTGTTTCTCGTGTTGGAAAGAAGAGCTTCATCAGATTATCAATTTGTTTGAGCGCTGGCAGCCAATCACAGCCATTCAGTGATATAATTCACTGAATGGCTGTGATTGGCTCATCGGGCGCTGGCTGTGATTGTCTGCCAGCTCTCTATTAGCCAATAACCACGCTCGCTTTGCTGGAGGCGGGGTATTCAAAGCCCCGTTGCCAGCAGAAGGCAACTGTGAGACGGAGGAGAACGCCGTGCCGCCGAGACCCACCGCCCGGACGACGCAGGGACCCACCGCCGGGACACCGCAGACCATGTAAGTATTGATTTTTTTTTTTTTTTTTGTGGGGCACCTGAGATTGGTGCTATTTTCGGCGAAGGCCTTAAAGGAAATGTCTCGAGGAAGCAGTGATTTTTTTTTTTTGCCCAGTCCCCCTAATTAAACATACATTACTAATTACCCCTGTAAATGACTTTCCTAGCTGGTTTGTACTTACCGTTCCAGCGTTTCAGCAACTTATAAAAGTTTCCCCAAGATGGCCGCCGTCTCTTTCCCCGTCGCTCGCTGCAGCCTGACGTCCGCGCTCCCGAGACACTGCCAGCTGTGTCTCCATGGCAACCGGACGCCCCGCAGCCGCCGACCAGACGCCCCGCAGCCGCCGACCAGTCACCCACCGCCAGGCAGCAGGTAACCGGCGCTAGCCCCCGGCTCCCCAGCGCTACACTCCCGGCTCCCCAGCGCTAGACCCTCAGCCCAGGTGAAGGCCCCGGAGCCCAGCGCTAGGTTCCGGAGCCCAGCGCTAGTTTCCGGAGCCCAGGTGAAGGCCCCGGAGCCCAGCGCTGGGCTCCGGGGCCTTCACCTGTCAGTGAACATCACCCCCGACCCATCACTTACCCCCCTGGCCCAGCGCTAGTTCCCCCGGCCTAGCGACAGCCCCCCCCCCTGGCCTAGCGACAGCCCCCCCCCTGGCCTAGCGACAGCCCCCCCCCCTGGCCTAGCGACAGCCCCCCCCCCTGGCCTAGCGACAGCCCCCCCCCGGCCTAGCGACAGCCCCCCCCCCCCCGGCCTAGCGACAGCCCCCCCCCGGCCTAGCGACAGCCCCCCCCCCGGCCTAGCGACAGCCCCCCACGGCCTAGCGACAGCCCCCCCCCCCATCGCAGTGACAGCCCCCCCCCCGGCCTAGCGACAGCCCCCCCCCCCATCGCAGCGACGACAGCCCCCCCCCCCGGCCCATCACTTACCTGGACGGCAGGACAGCTGGACGGCAGGACAGCTGGACGGCAGGACAGCTGGACGGCAGGACAGCTGGGCGGCTTCTCCGGACAGCTGGGCGGCTCTGCACCTTTCTCTAACAGAGGAAGGTACAGAATGGCCGCTCCAGCGCGCTCCCGAGCAGTGACAGCTCATCTGCGCATGCGCAGAAGAGCTGTAGCGGGGAGCACACTGAAGCGGCTCGTGCTGAAAGGAGAAGACCGGACTGCGCAAGCGCGTCTAAAAAAGCAAGCTGCCAGCGAATTTAGACGGAACCATGGAGACGAGGACGCTAGCAACGGAGCAGGTAAGTGGAATAACTTCTGTATGGCTCATATTTAATGCACGATGTATATTACAAAGTGCATTAATATGGCCATACGGAAGTGTATACCCCCACTTGGTTTCGCGAGACCACCCCTTTAAATTTCAAGCCTCCCCAGCAAACCCAATAGGTCTTACTTTCGGAGTAGGACCTATTTTTGGGGAAACACGGTATATACTGTCTGTCTGTATGTATGTGTACATAATATATAAAATATACTGTTGCTTTGTGGCGCCTGCCAAGGGGTCGTATATATTAGTTGACAAGTGGACAGGCAGTCCTTTTAAGTTGATTGCAGTTGGAAGCAGGATAAAATAGGCTAAGATACTGAGCAACTTTGACTAGACGCAAATTGTGATGGCTAGTTGATTGAGTCACAGCATCTTCAAAATGGCTGGTCTTGTCAGCTGTGTTCCCAGCATGCAGTGGTTATATATGTGTAGATATAGATATATAAATTTGTAATTACAATGTATGGTTCCATTACTCTCAGGGATGGGGAGAGCATCACTGGGTAAAACTTGACATATTGCACAGAATATTTATGGAATATGCATTAAACTGATCTGCTAGTTTTGGACCCTGTTTTTAGCTGTCCAACATTTCTGCAGTACTTTTCTATCTACCTAAGGCCTCATGTCCATGGGCACATACGGATTCCGCATGGGGAATCCCACACAGAGTCCGCCCGTGACCGGCAACCCTGCGTACTTGTCCGTGTCTTGAAGTTTTGTAGTGCGGATGTGTGCGGAAGTGCCAGCTGGCACACATGCGTAGTACAGATTTTTTTTTCCAAACTCCTGCTTTTCCTGTGGAATCCACAATGTCAACAGAAGCCATCCATGTGGGAACTGCAGTAAAATGGAGCATGCTGCGATTTTTCATCGGTGAGTGGAAACCGCAATTGGATTTGTCATGCACATGAGCAGATACCATGCTATGGAGGGTTAATTCTGCAGAGTCCGGAGTGGAGCACCTGCTCCGGATTCCGTAGCAAAAATCTGCTCGCGGACATGAAGCCTAATGCACACTGTGCACTTCTCTCTGCTTCAGCAGTATGGATCCCCTGAGCAGCTCTGACCAATCAGAGAGCATGTATAATACATTACCAATGCACTGTGGGGATTGGGTAGTCTGAAAATCGTATCAGCCATTATGGACTGATGAAAACAGGACCTGAAATGGGTGGTTCAGGGGGACAGCAGGGGAAAAAAAAAGTACAGGTCATCTACCCCCTCCAGTCCCTGAACAGAATTTAGTTCCAAAACCAGAGGGTCGCTTTAAAAAAATTTGTACATTTAGTATATGTAGTTCATTCTAATTACCATCTGCTATCTAAAACTATTCATCAATTTATGTTACATGCAAGCTGATATGCTTCATGTATATATCTTAAATAGAGATGAGCGAACGTACTCGTCCGAGCTTGATGCTCGGGCGAATATTAGGGTGTTCGGGATGTTCGTTATTCGTAACGAACACCACACGATGTTCGGATGTTCGGGTTACTTTAACTTTCTTCCCTGAGAAATCTTTTCTATATGCGCTCAATGGGGCCGGCGGCAGCAGCGCCAACCCCATTGAGAACATATAGAAGACAAATCCTTCTTCTCTGCCACAGCTGTAACAGCTGTGACAGAGAAGAACGATGTTTGCCCATTGAATTCAATGGAACCGGCAATACAGCCGACTCCACTGAATGCAATGGGCTGCCGGCGATCGCGGGATGAATTGTCGGAAAGGGGTTAAATATATAAGCCCTTTCCTGCAATTCATCCAGAAATGTGTAAAAATAAAAAATATAAATATACTCACCTGGTGCCCGCAGACGGAGTTCAGCGCGGCAGGCTGCAGTTCTCCTGAACTGCTCTGAACAGCTGTGAGTAGTATTCAGCAGCCGGGGATTTAAAATCCCCGCCTGCTGAATGAGAGGCCTCTGATTGGTCACAGCCTGACCAATCAGAGGCCAGCCCTCACTCACACCCATTCATGAATTCATGAATGGGTGTGAGTGAGGGCTGGCCTCTGATTGGTCAGGCTGTGACCAATCAGAGGCCTCTCATTCAGCAGGCGGGGATTTTAAATCCCCGGCTGCTGAATACTACTCACAGCTGTTCAGAGCAGTTCAGGAGAACTGCAGCCTGCCGCGCTGAACTCCGTCTGCGGGCACCAGGTGAGTATATTTATATTTTTTATTTTTACACATTTCTGGATGAATTGCAGGAAAGGGCTTATATATTTAACCCCTTTCCGACAATTCATCCCGCGATCGCCGGCAGCCCATTGCATTCAGTGGAGTCGGCTGTATTGACGGCTCCATTGAATTCAATGGGCTAACATCGTTCTTCTCTGCCACAGCTGTTACAGCTGTGGCAGAGGAGAACTTGCTGTGTCGTTCCCATCATTTTCTTGAATTGCCAAGATTTTCACACATGAAAACCTTAGCGAGCATCGGCGAAATACAAAAATGTTCCGGTCGCCCATTGACTTCAATGGGGTTCGTTATTCGAAACGAACACCCGAACATCGCGGGAAGTTCGTTTCGAATAACGCAAACCCGAACATTTTGGTGTTCGCTCATCTTTAATCTTAAAGTAAAAAAAATCTCATCTTTATTCTCAATTTCTGATATATTTCTAAAATCTGACACATTGATGACAATTTTTAGCAGAAACCACTGACAAGCTGTAATTGCATGGACACTGTAATAGTAGTTAAAGATTTGCAGACTGTATGTGCTTTGACTTTAAATCATGTATTTTCCATCTTGTCAAGTCATCATAATGCACCTTATAACATTTCTATCAGAATGATTATATGAATTATATGACCTAGCCTGACTGTAAATTCATTGTGCCTTTTAAAGGAAGAAATAAGATAACTTGTTCGTTATAGGATTATTTATTTTACTAAAATATGTAATGCAGTGTTATGCATCTTGTTAAAAGACAAATTTCACTGAAATCTCAATGAAGAACAAATGATGAGTTCTCTGTGTTCTTAGTTCAAGTAGCGTAATAATACATGATCTTTGAAATGTTGTAGGAGATTTTTTCTGTGCTGTACCTGTTTTTGTAGTATTTTCCATCAGTTATTTCACCACATTTCATACAATAAGTACTATTTTCATGAAAGCAGTATAGCAGGGAATCTGGCTTATAGATATGGGAGAGGCTCTAAAGGTGAAAATGAGCCTCTTTGTGCTGGTTTACAGAAACACAGTGTGATATAGACTAGAGTACCCAGAAGTTGTCTTCCTTTGTGTAGTTCCCCTTTAAAAAAGAAGACCGTGGCAGACAGGGGAGTAGCTAAAGGCTCATGGGCCCGGGTGCAAAGGTTTATCTTGGGGGAACCCTTCAACTTCTCTTAACACCTTAATGCAGAGGCGTAACTTGAAGCTCCTGGGCCCCAATGCAAAACCTGTAACAGGGCCCCCAACTGTCATGCTTTTTCATAATACTGTGCTCCCTATATGGAGAAGAGGCCTGATGGGCCCCCTAAGGTTCCTGGGCCTGGGTGCAACCACATCCCCTGCACCCCCTATAGTTACACCAGTGGTGACAGACCAAATGAAATCTAATAGTTGAACATTACTGGACACAATTACAAATACAATGGCATGAGAGCTTATTAGTTTCTATCACTATAAAAAGTTATAGCAGTTTGCATTGATTCCAACACAAAACTGTCACAGTTTCTTAAATATTGCAAACAGTTAAACAAGGTAGAACTTCTTTTTTTCAGGCCTCTTTTCACGGCACCAGAGCCCAAACATCACAAAACTGGTTATTTCATGCCGTCCCACTTCACATTCACTACATCTGTCTCATGACAGTCTTTTCACAATTCTCACCCTGCTCTCAAGGGCCTCATCTCCTGCCATAGTTCCCTGCATATTAAGGGTTTGGCCACCCATAGGCTTCCATGATCACTTCCCACGGTATATCTCACCCCAAGTCACTCCAAGCACATCTCAGGTCCTGTCTCTTTCCTTCTCACACAGCCACAGTTTATCTCAGGGTCACTGTAATGCAACAACCACCAATACCACAACAGCACCTATATCTACATCTCTCACCCACCTTTCCCCACACAAGGGATTCAAAGCCATGCTTTCAAATTTTTATTATGTGGAGAGTTGTGGAGCAGGAGAGACAGTGGATACCACTACTGTTCAAGTTAGTAGTCCACTTGAAATGCTGCCAGAAACATTTTCACACACGACTCTTTCCTATCAGCTCCCAGACTACTAATTGTCACTCGTCAACTCACCATTCACTCGTGACACATCAAAAAGACCTCTACTTAATAAGGCAGTCATACTGCTGCCTATTACATGATTTACCCCACTTTCATAGGCAACTTCTGCCACAAGCTCAGCGGAAGGGTTTGACACATTACATAGTAAGTCTGAACTCTTTGAATAGAGCCAAAATCCAATCAGTTCACAGGCTCCCGCTAAACCATTCCTATCTGCATGGTGCACTATATCAGTGTCACCATGCTCCATACCTTTCTGGCACCAGGCTGTTCTTGGCCCTAGCTTAAATTGCATACCTCTTTCTGTGACTGTCTCCTAGAAGACTCATTCCTTTTCACAGTCACAGTCCTACATTCACACAGTGGCACCACAGCCCGCCATCCTGTAAAACAGAAAAGCAAATTTATATACAGTGCAGTACAACTTATTCACAAGTATGTACATGCAGTAGTAGTAATAAATTGTATCTCTGCAGTCTTTCAGTAAACAGATGGTCCACTTTAAGGAACAGTACATTTTAAAAGAATATAGTGCAGTCCGTTATCTGCAGAGAATGGTACTTGCTTCATCCTTCTTACAACAACCTCCTCAAATAACTCTTCTCCTGCCCAGGATGTATCTCCTACGTCTGCAGAGTGGCATTTCAGTAGCCAATGACATACTTGATATGCCCTTTCTTTAAATGATTATATCTTAGGCTGTAGAAGAGGATAAATAAATGTAGGATAGATTTGGTTGCTATTTTTAAGCTAAGAATCTTTGCTTTAAAACAAGAACAAAAGCAAAGCTGTATCTGCAATACAGCTTGAGAGATAACCATTTGAATTGGGAGTTTTATATACCTGCACCTCTCACTACTACTTGTATCAAGCATATATCTATCCTAACAGAAAAATCTGTATCCCATGCAGCTTGAATTCATTTATTGCTCATTTTCGAACCACATTTGCTGGAAATTTGTTTCAAGCATCAACTATTCTTTCAGCAAAAAAAAAATGTTTTCTAATGTTGCTTCTCATCTTCCCCCAAATAATTTCAGATTGTGCCTCCTTGCTGTAGTGTTTAGTTTCCTTGTAAAACGCTTCCCTCCTGAGCCTTATATATACCTTTTAGCATCTAAAGAAACATTAAAAACCGTAAACCTTGTACAGCAAGTTGCTGTGAGCTTTAGGTGACTTTTTTGTGACTTACAAGGTGTGTACGTTTCTAAATTTTCAGCTTAAAACTGAATTTTTGGCCTTTTCATTTCTTAGTGATTTCATGAAAATATGTGCATGTAGACATAGACCCAAGTGGTAAGTATGTACTCTGCACGTGTTGCATTTTTATTTTTGTTGGTATTGTGCATCTAATTTTCTACTTGGGTGACACTCTTAGGCACTAATATAAATCTTTAAGCATTTTTAATGAAAAATGACACTTTAGTGCAAAATTGCACAAAGGTGCTTCTGTTCATAAAGTGCTGAGTGGCAGTTTTGCAATGTGCAAGGTGTCTACTTTCAGAAAATATATGGACATCTATCTCCCTCCTGCCTTACCGCAGGATGACAACTCAGCTCTATGGTGAAGAGATGCCAGCCTACTAGACTACACGGCCCCTTAACATAAGGGTTAGGGGTTAGTATAATTTTATTTTGCAATTTAGTATTTTAAAATACTAATTAGAATGTTTACCCCTTATCTACCCTTGCTGGATGTGCAAGTGCAGCATAATGAAGGGATTTTGGAGTGAAAGGACCATAAAAGGGGTTAGGGCAGTGTCAGTTGGATCCCCTCTCAACAATGGCAATACTTCCATGATAAACGGCTTTACAAATAAAAACATACGTTCATCAATATAGTGTTGTCAGGTGTTTCGATTGTACTGGATTTGAATATGGTTAATGTAAAAAGGAATTGTCAACATTGTCTTTTTAAATCTGAAAGACTTTATGATCCAGCTAAGAGCTGCCATATTTCTACTGTTTACTGAACGTGATCAGTCTCTCGCTTGTACGCCTTTCTCTTGCATCTATTAATTACATCTATTTATTTTGTTCAATGAGTAATATAGAGATTGCATTACCTACCCCCATATTCTTGGAGAAGACTCAGATTGCCATAGTAACCCATCTAGCTGTCAAGATATAATCTATGCATAATAAAATATAAAAAATCCTCCTCTTTAATAAAATATCATGCCAGGTACAATAAAATCAGAGAAACATGTAGCACAATAAAACGTAACCATGCTTGCTACATAAACACCACCAGCGAGGACGGCATATATAAATCCTGTTTAATGCATTAATAACCCTCTATATTTATTTCCCATGTTGACAATGTATGCTAGCCTTCTAAATGTAGAAATGCAATTTCTTACCTTCTTGCTCGGAGGAATATAGGGATTGTTTACTTTACCGTTTGAATGCTTTATTATGCCTATTAATCTCTTTGATATTTGGACATCTAAGTAGTGTGATTATTATGGTTCTGCTTTGTAAATGAAGTGTAGTGACAGAGCTCTTTATTATTGTCCCAACTCCTCCCATCAGGCAGGTGTTTCTTAAAGATTTCTTCCGATTATCACTTGCTGACAAGAAGATTTATCAGTCTAAGCTTATTTTCTATATGACTGTCACTGAAGTTTGATTATTAGTTGGCAATGATAGATTAAGTATATGCCAAGGAAATTAATGTAAGACTAATAATGTTTTCTTGTAAGGCAAATTACAGTTGGTTTTAATTTGGTAGCTAAAAGAGTATCAATTATGCGCTCATAATTTATATTTTTTTTGTTTTTTTAAATAGCTACTTCTTTCTCTAGTTGTGATGGATAGTTCAGCCTAATTTAGAAATGTTCTTGTTTTAGTTGTTAGCAACAAATTACTAAAAGGTTAACTTGTGCTTAGAAAATGACCTATTGTTCGAATTGGGTTTTTATGTCAAATATTTTTAAAAGTCATTTTTTAGTTTAAAAACATTCTTTAAATATTGTAGTTTTCACACTTGCCATTGAATTTCACGGGTTTCTAACACTTATTATTCTCTAGTGACCACTCATTTTAATGAGAGGTCATATTACAAAGAGAGGTAACACTTCTATTGTAAAGCTGGAGGCAGATAACATACACTTCACCATTGGCAATAGGTATTGGTCACAGCTCATCTTCTCACCCACCCTGTGCAGTGACCATTACAGAAAAATCTCCAATAGAAGTGCAAAAGTTGGCTTCAGACTGCTGCAAAGTAAAGCTCTAAAATGTTGTTAAGAAGGCATGTTCCTAAGCCATGTACAGAAAATAAAAACTAAGAAAAACAATATGTTTGAGTGTTTAATTAGTAAATTAAATCTCATGTAACAATGCTTGTCATGTGGTCTCTGTTACGCCGTTTCATACTTTCTCTTGCAGTTTTGCAGATTGTCATCAATCAGTTGGCACCCACTTGGCTGGCTTTAGCAAACTGGGGTGATTCCTTGAAGTACCAGGCAACCTCCAATAGTTCAATAAGAACTTCCAGTGCCCCTGCAGCATCTCAGGCTTCTCAGTTGGTCCTCATGTAGAGCATCCCAAACTATCACTCCCAAGCAGCCTTCACACCATACAGCACTTCTGCTACAAAGTCCCTGCACTCTACTGCCCAGTGTACTGCTACAGACCTTTATATATGAGAATCTTCTAGACCTTTGAAAACATGTGGCCACCTGACAGTCAATCCAAGCACAGCACACAGGGGCCAACATCTGGGTATCATTTTCCAACTGGCCACCAGAGGTCTGTACAACCCTAGGTTTCCCATTTCTAATCAACTTAACTTTTAAGGGAATCCCCTTAGGAGTGAGTCCCTTACACTGTCATGTCCCATAAATCAATCCCTTGATATCCTCATTTTCACTTATCACTACAGTCAATGGCTCAATCGCTAATGCAGACAATAATGGTGATAATGGGCATCCTAACCCTTTCCCCTTCTGGCAGCCAAATTCTCTAAAAATTCATTTTCTGATATTCTGGCTCTTGGTCTACTACAGTATATAATAACTTAATCCATTTAATAACCTTTTCCCCAAGGCGTATTTTCAAATAGTAGTTATTACTGACCCAGAAGGGACCAGGGGTGTGGATCCTTAAGCAGGATGTTTAGCAGTGACTTGACATGAGAGTAAATGTAGAATATAACCTTTCATGAAAAGAGTATAATTAGTACCAACATATAATTTAAGAGGCAAAATCCAGTAACAGGGTAAGGTTAGAACAGCAGGTATCATCAGAAAGTCCTAGTGCTAGACAGGAAGTGGAATCCTGGGGCAAGCGGAGAGAAGAACAGACTAGATTCAGAACATGGGATCAGTTGCCGAATTTACATAGGCAACAAGTCATATAGAACTGTTAACAGAGCTATTGTGTTGAAAATTCATAGAACCTTAGGCTCAAAATGAAGGAACAAGGAGAGTATATATTGCAGAACATAAAAAGGTGAAACAGATACAGGTGTATGTGAGAGTCCAGATTCGGGAGAATTACCTGTTTAGTTGCTGAAGGATGTGGTAGCAGGAACTTACTGTGTAGCAGAACTATTCAGGACCTGCCAATGTAGCAAAGTTGAGCAGGACACTGCAAAATCGCCAGGGAGAGTTTATCCAAAACCACCTGGATGAAATGTCATATAGGAGGCCAAAACAGTACTGTTCACAACAGTAGCCCATAAGTAATCCTGATTTAAGGAATTAAAAGTCCTAACCCTCTCCAATCCACTGCCTGACAACTAAAGACATTATGATTTAAGGCTGTACAGCTCCGATGTTGGAAGACGTCTGTCAGGGTTCTCTTACTGTATATTGCCAGCCTCTCTGCTGTCAGAGCCTATCCAATGTGTCACCTAGGAAAAACAATAGAAATTGGATTGGAAAGGGTTAATGGCATCCAGTGAAAGAACTTCTCCCTTAGATAACCTGTTCCGAAACAGTATGTTAACATATAACCTTGTAATATTCAATGTCGGATTTCTTTCAGGAATAAATCCTCTTTGGTCCATATACACCAACCTCCCAATCACATGAGAACATTTATAGATAAGGAAATATAATAAATATTTTATTACAATTATTTCATTAAAATTCAGCTTCGGATCCCACTCATTTCGGGCAGACTGTGCCCTTAGCCATTTATTCAAGTTGTTAAAAATAAATGGAGTTCAACTACTCATACTCCAAAACAATTTTTTTTTTTTTTTAAACTGAATCATTTCATAACCCAAAGGCTTGTATAATAAAACCATGATGCCGTGAGTAATGCCCAAAATGTGAAGGATGCTAAACTGAATTTAAAATTTAATAAAGACATGGAATTTTATCCTTTGATGCAGTATCGTCTATATCAGTTTCCTTGGGACTGACAAGACTCACTGATCCCCCAAGTAGTCCATACACCTTCATAACACCTGTTCCAATTTGTCAGTGCATCCAAGATCCAGACTGGATGAACTGTTTCTATGCTTTTTGTTTTTGTGTCTAATTTATAGATAAACTGTTTAAAATTGAGAGAGATTAATCCTAACATTACATGCTTTTAAAGGGGTTCTGTCATTAAAAGAAAAAACAATTCTATACTTTCCTATACCTTCCCTATCCATCTACTTGCCAGATCTTCACCTCCCCGCTCTTCTCCCATCTTATGCATTCCAGGCGGGGTGGGGGGAGGAGTCACCTCACCTCCAGTTGGCTGATTCCTCTGCTTCCTGTGATGAAGCATACATTCACAGGCAGTTTCCTTCCTGCCTGACAATGTATGCTACCTTACTAGTTGACAGCTTAGCAAGGAGTGCAAAGCTGTCATTGAGTGCAATGCCCAGGTGTAATTTATTGCAGAGACTGCTCATGCCCGCTGTCTCTGCCATAGATCAGCATTCCTTCCTAGCCAGTGTCCTTTAGTGACCTGCAGGAAGAAGAATGCGAGGAATGCACGCTTCAGAACAAGCCGGCCGGCTTGCAGTGAGCTGACCCGGGTGACTGGAGAAGCTCAGCAAGGAGAAGATGCTGTAAGGTGAATGCCTCTGCCTCTGGAGAAATAGGTGAGTATAGAATTTTTTTATTGATTCTTTACTGACAAGACCTCTTTAACCTCTTAGTGATCTGTCATAGGACATAACTGTATGACCACTCGTGGGAATTGCTTTCCAGGTAGAATTTGCATTTATATACTTTGATCCAGTATTCTGATCCAGTCCTGCTTTATTGTAGACTAAAAAAAGAGTGCTGCTTGTACCTATACTTGCATTTATATACTTGGGAGGGAAAGAATTAATATAGTGGAGTTGGTGCATTTTTTTAAGAGTTACTGAACAAAAAGAAAACACGTGATGTGTTGAAAAGAGATTTAAAATTGGAAAGTTTATTTAGTTTCTTTTTTTTTTAAAGAAAACAATGTATATAATTTCCTGCACATTCTCATACAAGAAAATTGTTGATTAATTGGAAATTTGGAATCGCAAGAAGAAGTCAGATTTGGTGAAATGAGGGTCTGAAACACTTCTAAGGGAATCTGATCTATACGGTTTAAAGGGGTTGTCCCGCGAAAGCAAGTGGGGTTCAGCACTTCTGTATGGCCATATTAATGCACTTTGTAATGTACATCGTGCATTAATTATTAGCCATACAGAAGTTATTCACTTACCTGTTCCGTTGCTAGCGTCCTCGTCTCCATGGAGCCGTCTAATTTCAGCGTCTAATCGCCCGATTAGACGCGCTTGCGCAGTCCGGTCTTCTCCCTTCTGAATGGGGCCGCTCGTGCCGGAGAGCTGCTCCTCGTAGCTCCGCCCCGTCACGTGTGCCGATTCCAGCCAATCAGGAGGCTGGAATCGGCAATGGAACGCACAGAGCCCACGGTGCACCATGGGAGAAGACCTGCGGTCCACCGTGGGTGAAGATCCCGGCGGCCATCTTCGCAAGGTAAGTAAGAAGTCACCGGAGCGCGGGGATTCGGGTAAGTACTATCCGTTTTTTTTTTTTTAAACCCCTGCATCGGGTTTGTCTCGCGCCGAACGGGGGGGCTATTGAAAAAAAACAAAACCCGTTTCGGCGCGGGACAACCCCTTTAAGTTTTTTAGAATAAGACAAGCTATGAGAAAACAAAAGGAGCAAATTGGTGTTTGAAAAATCCAAAGTTATTTTTATTTAAAAGACTATTATTATACAGTAAAACTCATTGCCTGAGGGTGAATTGAGCTGTGTCCAAATGGACTAATGAGTTTGAAGTAATGAAACAACAAGTTTTGGACAATATACTTAAACAAATTTATTTGATTTCTATCAATAATGCTCAGAAAATGTAATATTGTTAGGCTTTTAGTACAGCAAGGGGATAAAAAAAATCCAGACTAGAGTCTTGAGGAACCATTTCTTGGAATAATAACCATCCATGGATTAAGGAATATAAGAAAAGCTATTTAAGCAAGGAGAAGCTGTGATAATCCTGTTACCCAAAGGAGGTATTGAACTCAATGCTTAGCATAGGTAAAGGCTATTCACACTGCTTTTGCATTATATGTCAGGGTCAGATTTCTTGATGGAGGCTCCTATTGGAGGTGTACAACATATGCCCTTGTATAGGCAAGCAGTGGCATAGGTCACCCATTGTCATGTTTAGGAACATTTATGGCACCGTATATAGTGCAGGCATCTATGTGGAAAAATTTATATGCATATGCTTTTCAGTACAATGAATAAAAGTGAGATTACTGTATAGCATTCCAAGAAAGGAAAAAAACTTAAACACACTTTATAATATCAGTAATCTATATGTATATAAAGGTGTAAGCCCTCACTGACTGTCTCACTGACTGACTCACCATAAATTCTATAACTTCCCAGGGTCGTACAAACATAAAAAATTTGGCAGGAGCATTCTTTAGGTCCTAAATAGGAAACGTAAAGGGGTCACAGCTTGATTATTTAATGCTAAGTCCAAAAGTATTGGCACCCCTATGTAATGTACCTAATTTAATTTTCTAACTTCTCGGTGTCGTACAAACATGAAATTTGGCACAACCATTCTTCAGGTCCTATATAAGAAAAGTATAGGGGGGGTCACAACTTGAATATTGAATGCTAAGTGCAAAAGTATTGGCACCTCTATGTAATGTACTTAATCTAATTCTCTAACTTCCCCGTGTCGTATAAACTTTATAAACATTCTTTAGGTCCTAAATAAGAAAAGTAAAAGGGTCACAACTTGATTTATTCAATGCTAAGTGCAAAAGTAAGTGAATCTCTTTGTAATGTAACTTCCCGGTGTCATACAAGAATGAAATTTGGCATGAGCATTCTTTAGGGCCGAAGTGAGGAGAGTGGGAGGGGTGGCACATTCTGCAGAGGAACATCAGTACCTGAGGAGATTTTATTGCTCCTCTATGTGTTTATATATTTTACTCCTCGGTTCCTCTAAAGTAACCCGTGGGCAAAGCCGAGTATATCAGCTAGTATTTTATATTAAGACGAAAGCCCTCACTGACTGACTGACTGGAGACTAATTCTCTAACTTTCTGGTGTCATACAAATGTGAAATTTGACAAGCCATTGTTTAGATGCTAAATTAGAAGAAGTAAAGGAGTCACAACTTGATTTTTCAATGCTAAGTGCAAAAGTAAGTGACCCCCTATGCACCTAATCTAATTCTCTAACTTTCCAGTGTCATACAAACGTGAAATTTGGCACAGCCATTCTTTAAGTCGTAAATCGGCAAAATAAAAGGGTCACAACTTGATTATTAATTTCTAAGAACAAAAAAGTGACCCCCCCCCACACCCTATGTAATGTAACTAATAACACACATCTGTACTGCACAAATGTGAAATTTGGTGTCACAATTCTTTAGGGTACAAATAGGAAAAGTAAATGCATTGCAACTTTATTATTCAATTCTAAGTGCAAAAAGAAGTGAATCCCCTATGTTATGTACCTAATCTAATTCTCTAACTTCCTGGTGTCATACAAACTTGAAATTTGGCAAAACCATTCTTTAGGTCCTAAATAGGAAAAGTAAGGGGGTCACATTTTCAATATTCAATTTTAAACGTGAAAAACTGGGCAAAAATCTGTGATACATAAGAGAGTTCTTTTCTCAGAAACCATAAAGCCTAGGGAAATTATTATTTGCTTTGCTAAGGAGAACATAACTGACCTCTATATGCACATACTGAAAGGCTGTAAAGTACATAAGGGAGTGGCCATGGGATGAAACATGCCTTTAAGGCTAAGTAGGGCTGCAACCTCCAGTCTGAGGGTAAATTTGAATTCAAAATGGCGTTGGCTTTAAGGGTAAAAAATGAGAAGTGGGAGGGGTGGCATATCCTGCAGAGGGACATCAGGATATGCAGCTTGAGGAGAATCTAAGACTCTGTGTTTACACATTTTTAATTCCTCGTTTTCCTCTGAAGGAACCATGACTTCATAAAATTTTCCATACGAACAATGAGTCAACACCTGTACGAAACTAACTTGGGTAAAGCCAGGTATATCAGCTAGTCTATATATAGTTCTTTTAGTGCGAAAAAAATACAAATATAGATGGAAAAAATGCCCAGGTGTAAATTAATACACAAGAGCCAACAATTTTTATATGTAACAATAAAAAGCTATAGAAACTTGAATGATACCTTATCATAATATCCATGAGGTTTTGGGATAAAGCTGACAGTAAATAATCTTACCCTAAGTGACGCTATATACTTACTCCGACCTGAATAACAGGTATGACCTCAAAATAGCACCCCTGTTAATCTTAGACTGTAGCCAAAATAGCCACAGTATTGGTGGGGCTTCAAAATTTCACACTGCATTAGAGAAGAGACCGTATCAATAAGTCTTAAGTGATGTGCAGGGCTGTGGAATGTGTATGTGCTATATAAATCAGTAAAATGAAAAATATAAATGTTACGGTATACTACCCTTGATACGCCAGCCCGGGTTGCCCTGGATCTCACCCACAACCCCTTTCCCTGCCTGCTTGCCTCCACTCCTGGCTAACCCCAAGTGGGCAACTGGGCTGCGGTTCCTACTCTCACTAGGGACAGAGAAGGGACTCTGGTGTACCTGATGGAAGGGTAGAATACTGCCAAAAAAGGCAGATGAAAAGCAACCAACACGAGTAAACTAATCAGAACCGAGACAGATGGAAAGACCTGGCAGATGGTAGCAACTATAGCAGACAAGCTGATAGAGGCAGGAGACCTACTGAGGGAAACCAGTGACTGTAAGTCCCTGCCAGACCTTTAAACAAATGCCTCCACCCAGGGGCAGAGAGAGGGAGACAGCCCACTCCCAACAGATCATAATGAAAGGGAGCTCATGCATGGCAGCTGCACTTACAGGTGCGCACGTGCACGGCGCCGCACGCCACCAGCACCACGCCGGTTAGGCACCCGCTCCCCCGGCAGACAGACAACAAGCTGGGGGAACACGCCCCAACCGCAGAAACCCACACGCCACCGCCCCGGGAGAACCAGCAACCGCCGCATGGTAACAATAAATCTCCCTCAATATTAACTCTCTTAAACAAATGCTATAATCATTCTTAGCTGAATTATTTTTTGATTTACATTTCATACAGTGCAGCATTCCTTAGTCCGCCTCTAAGCATGTTCTCAGATCAGCCGTTGATTAGCTCGTCTAGTATCTTCTTCCAGAATCTTAAAGGGGTTGTCCCGCGCCGAAACAGTTTTTTTTTTTTTTTCAACAGCCCCCCCGTTCGGCGCGAGACAACCCCGATGCAGGGGTTAAACAAGAACACCGGACAGCGCTTACCTGAATCCCCGCGCTCCGGTGACGACTTACTTACCTGCTGAAGATGGCCACCGGGATCTTCTCCCTCGGTGGACCGCAGGGCTTGTGTGCGGTCCATTGCCGATTCCAGCCTTCTGATTGGCTGGAATCGGCACGTGACGGGGCGGAGCTACCAGGAGTCGCTCTCCGGCACGAGCGGCCCCATTCAGAAAAGAAGAAGACCCGGACTGCGCAAGCGCGTCTAATCTGGCGATTAGACGCTGAAAATTAGACGGCTCCATGGAAACGAGGACGCTAGCAAAGGAACAGGTAAGTGAAAAATTTCTTATAACTTCTGTATGGCTCATAATTAATGCACAATGTACATTACAAAGTGCATTAATATGGCCATACAGAAGTGTATAGACCCACTTGCTTTCGTGGGACAACCCCTTTAAGTAGAATCTTAAAACCAAGCCCACTTGTCTAAATCAAGTGAAACAACATATGTGTGATGGTAACATTGATATAAGTATGTGATTACAGTATCAGAGCAAAAGGATGCTTTATTGGGGAACACTGAAAATCTTGAAGGGCAGCTCTAATACCCTGTTGGGCCGCCTCTAGCTTAGATACAAGATGTGATACGGCAGAGCATGGAGGCAAAATGGTTCTGTATGATATCCTGTGAAGTTTATGTCCACATTTGCTGTAACTGAGCCTCTAAATCGTGCAAGGTTGTAGAAATTGGCATCCCAGATGGTCCCATACATCTTCTATTGGCGATAAATCTGGCACCTGGGCAGGCCATGGAAGTGGAGTCAATCCTACGATACCCTCACACATGCGGCTGAGCATTATCCTGCTAGCAAATGCCTCTTGGAGGCACTGCCAAGATGGTCAACACATGTGGCTGCAGAAGTTCATGTACATATAACTGAGCTGTCATTGTATTTTGTACCACTACTAGTGGCAATCAACTATCATATGCAATAAACTCCTAGACCATCACACCAGCAGTGTGGGCACTTTGCTGCTCCCTAGCAAAGACAGGATTAAGGCACTTACCCCTAGTTCTCCAAACACAAACACGGCTGTCATCAGTGTCCAAATTTGACCTGGATTAATCACTGAAGACAACCTGGTTCCACTCTGTAACAGTCAAGTTTTGTCATTCATGACACCCTAGCACATCGAACTGACTGTGGGTGGGTGTCAAAGACCGTATACATAATGGATGCCGTGAAACCAAATGTCCTTAAGCCAATCGCCTTTAAATTGTTCCAACAAACCCACAAGGCTATAATAATGGTGGCACCTATCTTTTAGAGGGCAGACAACAAAACAGTTGGAGCTGTTTTTGTAGTGACCTGGACATGCACTACAGAATAAAAGTACCTGCAAGTTAAGAGCAACTGTTGTAAATACCAGTTCATTTAACAAAGGGTAGTTATGTTGGACTTCATTTAATAAGAGGGAGTCAGGATAGGGAACTAAATAGTTAATGGTGATTAGGCAGTTCACAGTCATAAATCACATTGATGTAGCTGAAAAAGGTAAGCCCCTGGAGTGAGAAAAATAAGGAGGGTGTTTCTGGCTCATTTTGTGTTGCTCAGTTAGAAATCATAGCAGTCTTGGGAGATGGAAGTCAAGCTGGAGTATGGAGTTAGTCAGGGAGGAGTTAAGTCCTAGTGGTGAGAGATGGAGAGCAAGAAGCAAGGGGGGAAGAATGCCCACAGCTATGCTGCCCTCTCCTCCATCTTGCTGCTTTTCGAGATGTAAACTTGCAAGAAATCCTATGTGCAGCAGCTAATAAATCACCCTTATGCTAAGAGAAACTGTTTTGTTTTTCTAAACCTGATGTCCATTCAAGCCAGCTCTGGTTTCTATTGGACAGCAACATAGATACAAGTTTCAGATAAGCAGTAGAGAATCTTCGTAGGAATTTAATAAGTACTGGACAAATATTAGCTAGGGTTTCAGGTTGGCAAACTGTTAGTGGGGTTTATGAGGGGTTTTCAGATTTCGTCAGTTCTCTATAGCCCCCCGTAGCTCAGGTGCTGCCTCCCCAGAGCTTGTTTATCCATGTATAAAGTATTAAACGGTGTATAAGCAAGTTGTATATGCAATTTCTGGTGTTTAATATTATTGCGGACAACCACATGCCTAAAAGTATATGGTGTGCCTGTAGTTTACTTACAAACGTGTTATTCTTATTTTGCTACCAAAAGCTTTTATTCCTGGCACTGGTGTCACAATCACCTAATTCCATTAGTCATCCAGATCCTGTTGTATACCTTAAACAGTGTCCAAGATACTAAGAGCCTGCTGCACTCCTCACCACCATGACACGGTTCCTCAGCCACATCTTAGAAACTGCTCAGAGAATGCAGGCCTTTTCTCACTTGTTGTACTCCTGCTATTGGTGGTCTGTCTAGGGTGACCAGTGTCCGGTTGTCTTGTTTGCGTGCCCAAGTGGCATGGCAATTCTTCGATATGACCATCCAGATTCTCGCATTCCAGTAATGTGCCCACTCTGAAACTCTGTTAACTGGGCAAAATCTTTGATTGCATCATAACTGCACGTTTAGTAATCAAAAAGTTTAACATAGGCAGAAAACAGGTCCACTACACTAAGTATCCTCTGAGAGCCTTTTTATAGGCCACGGGTAGAACCACTTCTAGGGCCTCAGGTGGCAAGACCATTCATCTTATCAAACCACAACTCTAATAATTTTGAATATCTGCCTGCGATGTAACTACATGCCGAGTTTTGCTTGAATTTTTGATAAAAAGTTTGAATAAGTAAAAAGGTAAATGGCCAGAAATATTAGTAGTTGGAATTATTTTATTTTTTCCGTGCACATTTTGTGCCACTGCATGTCCTTTTTGAAGGGCTCCGGCCAATAAAGTTACAATTACTTTTTTGTATTTACTGATACACGACAGAGCTCAAATGACGAAAAGTAAGCTGGTTTATCTAGTGTGACACATTTTGCTAACTTAAACATTTTACTGGTCACTTTGTGTTTGTGTGCTTGGTTGCAATAATAAGCACTGGGAAATTTCTTCATTCTACAAATGTTCTCTTCTTATCCAGTTTTAGTTGTTACGTTGTGCAGTAGAGCATTGCGAAATGCAATCTGCTTCATATAAAAAGAGGAAATGTAGGCTTGCATCTGCATCCATGCAATTATAGTATTTGTAGAAATAAAATAAACGAATAAAAATGCTTTATGAAGTCTAATTTGAATTTTAATAGATTTCATTGTCGCGGAGTAATGGATAGCTAAGGATTTTGCATTGTGTGACCTTTTACTAATTTAGGTCCCACACATATTCCTTGTAAGGTGAAGTGTGCATCAGGAAATTCTGTAAAGTGGACATATCTTTGAAAGTAATGCACAGTAAATTCCTTTGATTTCAACCTTTTTTGAGGAATTGACAAGCAGTATTGTATATAAAGAGCTGAACCATTGAAAGGTAAACTATTGTGCTGTAGACGGCAAGGTCACATTCTCCAAGTCCATTTTGATACATGAGGTGTCTATTTAAACTGGGACTATAGAATATATCTGCATATTGCATTATAAAAATGCACAGCTACACCGGCTAAAGGAATTGTTTCAGTGTATGTAGGTAATAACCATACATTAATACATCACACTGAATTGCATTTAAATGTGGAAAATCAAAAGTGAAGTTGACATGGTTATTTAACTGCATTGGTAACTTCTTATACCACTATTTTTACCCTCAATTGGTCTTCCTGTGTGTATATGGTGGTAAGTATAGTGTGATATGTACCTAAACCTTTGGAAAAGATTTCTACTTTTTTGTCAATCATCTCTAAAATTATATGTCTGTTAACCGAGAATCTAGATTGTGTAACAGAATGTTCTATATCATGTAAGAAACTTTATAGAGACATGCTCATTTAGGGAAACTTTAAGCTAATAAATTGTTTCTCAAGAGTTCCAAACAAGTTCATGTGTACCATAGAGGCAGATCATGTGGCTGCTATGGGGCTCAATGAGAGATGCGGCCCCTTGTGAGAGAAGGCTCAGTGATGTTTGACTCCACCTCATTTTCTTTTGGGTGGCTGGATCTAGTGTAGGACTCCCCTCTACAGAGGAATTGAATTGCTCAAAAAGAAGGGGGTTTGGAATAGTCTTAAGGGTTATGGAATGAGAGTGGAGGAGAAAACAAATAGCAGAGCCTTTTGTCCTTGGTGCCAAATTCAGTACCTTGATAGTAACATAGTATGTTAGGCTGAATGAAGACAAGGTCCACCTAGTTCAGCCTGCGTGAAAATGACTTTAACCCAGTTTAATGAATCATTACTACAAGCAGAGTAATGTATCCATTAAAATGAGGTAGCTTGTTTGGGTATCAGGAACAACGTTTTGTTTAACAAAATATTTATTGGTTTTATGATGTTCCAAAATATATCAATCAAGAATAACACCATTACAGTCATGTGTAAAGTTCAGCGGCAAGTAGATTGAACAGATAAATCAGGAGTTACACTGCCAGATGTAATTTCTAATAAACATACAAAGTAAAATAAAGTAAAGTGCCAATTTTCACTTCTTCAATTACTGCAACTCCTAATCAGATTAATCAGTATAAACATTAGAGAACCATAAATGAGAGTAACGAGTGGGGGAGCACAAGAGGAACACATAAGGGAAAAACGAAAGGGAAAAAAGGGATGAGGCTGTTATATGATTTATTATGTGTTTGAGCCTGTAGAGGAAAAATAAAAATGAATTTATTCTATTAACCTGGCTGGAACCATGCTCCTCATAAATCTTTTGGGGGAGTAGATGAAATGCTTGAAGGTAAACTAGACTGTCCTGGAAGGGCCTAAGCTCTGGCTGTTGGGTTCCATAGATGCATAGTCTGTGAGTAATGGTACCAGGACGACCACGTTTTTTTTTTTGTACAACCCTTCCCGATCCATAAGAATAGCTGCCAGCTTCTCATTGACCATGATCCAAGGCAATTTAGTTTTCACAAAGTCAATACTAACTGAGGTTTTCCTCCAGGAGCGGGAAGCAACAACGTTTTGATCAGGAATGAGGCATTATCCTTAGGGTGTATTCACACGTGGTGGATTTTGGTGCAGATCTGCACCATAATCCTCATCAAAATCCGCATTATTTGGTGCAAGCTTTAATGCAGATCTGCAGCAGATTTCAACCTTTTACTAGAAGGGTTGAAGTCTGATGTGGATCTGCGCCTAAATCCATACCAAGTGGTGCAGACATGGATTTTACTGTGGATTTTGCTGCTGTGGAAAATCCGCAGCAAATCCGTCACTTGGGAACACAGGCTTAGAATGACCCTGCAGGAAAGGACTTAATAGAAAGTGATCACCATTGTCTTTATATTCACAATAATATTACTCTACGACTTTCATACCATGTTTTCCTGAGGGACACAATTGGAAGGGTGGATTTCTTAATAGACATATCCTAAGTAACCATGCATTTTGTACCCACAGAAATCTAAGGCATGAATCCATACATTTTCTTTGAAACATCACAGCGTTTCAGAGTAAAACATAGCTGTTTGTAATTTGACAGCCTGCTGATGTTTCCTTTCCCATGTTTCAGGCAGCATCAACTTCCTGACAAAATCCCTTTTAATGACTTTGTTTAAAGTCTACACCTGAATACCATGTTGTTTTTCATGTAGATGGCTGTAAACTTTTGTGCAGTGGAAACTCCGAATATGTTGAACTCTATAGCTTTGTGGTGGCTTTAGGCAGCCAGAATTTTATCGTTTTAGTCGGTCTGTGCAGAAGATTTGAATCTCTGTATTAAAAAAAAAAAGTAGCTCCAGCCTAAAAACTGCTATAAAAATAAAATAAATTTATCAGCTATGAATGTTTGACCAAACCATGACATGATGCTCCTAAGTGGACATTCATCTTAAAGGAAAGATGTGTACTCCTGATGTTGGCTGTAAAACCATGCAAAAACGGCACAAAATCTGCACTGTATAACAAGGTCTAAAGCCATATCGTATCTTTCCATTGCTACATTTTCTCCTGCCTGACTTAAAGGGGTTGTCAGTTTTTTAAATGTTTTTGTTTAAATGTTTGGTCAAACGATAAAATAACAGAAGAATAAGAACGTACCTGTCTTCTTCCCTGGGAAACATGGGAGGGGCTGCAGTGTAGATCCTGCTGTCAGTACAGGCCAGAAGTCAGGTGACTGCTGCAACCAATCAGAGGCTGCAGCATCCCATTCCAAACTTTTGGCATCATGGCACCCAGGATGTGAGCACTGTTTCCCGGGAGGAAAAGCGAGATAAGTGCTGATTCTTTTGTTATTTTATCATATGCTGAAACATTTTAAAATATTTTTTTTTCTAATCCGACAACACCTTAAAAAGTGGATGAATCCTGTAACCGTGATAATGTGATGGTGAGCAGTCTTGTACCCTTATGCAACCATATTATGCTAGTGACTTTGCTTGCAGAGCTCCTGTGTTCAGACACGATAGCAGATGATCTTTTAGCATAGGCATTTGTATGGTACTAGAAGTCCCTACTATTGTAGGAGAGCTTTCCATCTTCATATAGTTGTCTAGGCTAGAGAAACGTCCACTCCTCCAGCTACACATTCAGACTGTAGTGCTGAGCATGCTGTAATTGGGGATCTTTTGCTCAGGATGGAATATTCTGCAACCATGGAATGTGCCATACCGGAATTCTGCACCAAAATCCGCTGCTAATCTGCTAACTGAAGCTTTTGATATGAAATCAACGGCAGATTTCTGCTGTTTTCAATTCTGCATCAAAATCTGTACATTAGCAGTGTGGACTTCTGTGCTGAACATTCCACCGGATGGCATATACCACAACATCCTGTGTGTAGGGTCTCTTGGCACTACACTTTAATGTTGGAAAAAAATGTAATTTTACTAAATAATTTATTAAAATAGACTATGGATCTGGTACAGGGAAGATTGTGCTTTCAGGAAATGTACAAATATAGAATAATACTGCCTTTTTTTTCTACAGGTGACTGATATGATGCTTCAGGACAAGCAGTACCCTGATTGGGGGAAATCTGCGCGAGCATTCTGGAGAAGAGGAAATATCCGTATAATCCTGTTTTGGTAAGCACATCTTGATTTCTATAATCCGTTGAAGAAGAATTAATTATTTTAGTCATCCTGGCTAATATCATCTGGGTTGAGGTATCAGGATCTCATTTATAGGTCCCCTAAACCAGTGGTCCCCAACCTTTTTGGCACCAGGGACCGGCTTCAAGCAAGACCATTTTTACAAGGCCCGGCAGGGTTTGGCGGGACATGGGCGGGGCTTTGGTTATATGGGGCGGGGTTATGAAGGGGGTTGGAGTTTAGTGCATTCTTATTTAATTATGACATTTAGAATGTCCTGGCAGTACACACATAGGGCAGTATATAATCTATCCCCCCCCAGCACACACATAGGGCAGCATATAATTTATCTCACCCCCCCCCAGTAATAGACAGCCCCCACCCCTCAGTAATTAGCAGCCCCTCCAACCTGTAATAAGTAGCCTCCACCCCCGGTAATAAGCAGCCCCCCCCCCCGTAATAAGCAGGTCCCCCCAGTAATAGACAGCCCCCCCCCGTAATAAGCAGGTCCCCCCCAGTAATAGACAGCCCCCCCAGTAATAAGCAGCCCCTTCCCCAGTAATAAGCAGCCCCTTCCCCAGTAATAAGCAGCCCCTTCCCCAGTAATAAGCAGCCCCTTCCCCAGTAATAAGCAGCCCCCCCAGTAAGCAATCCCCCCAGTTATAAGCAGGTCCCCCCCAGTAAAAAGCAGGTCCCCCCAGTAAAAAGCAGGTCCCCCCAGTAAAAAGCAGGTCCCCCCAGTAAAAAGCAGGTCCCCCCCAGTAAAAAGCAGGTCCCCCCCAGTAAAAAGCAGGTCCCCTCCAGTAATAGGCAGCCCCTCCCCAGTAATAGGCAGCCCCTCCCCAGTAATAGGCAGCCCCTCCCCAGTAATAAGCAGCCCCTCCCCAGTAATAAGCAGCCCCTTCCCCTGTAATAAGTAGCCCCCACCCCCCCAGTAATAAGCAGCCCCTTCCCCTGTAATAAGTAGCCCCCACCCCCCCAGTAATAAGCAGGTCCCTCCCCCAGTAATAGGCAGCCCCCCCAGTAATAGGCAGCCCCTTCTCCTGTAATAGGCAGCCCTTTCCCCTGTAATAAGTAGCCCCCCCCAGTAATAAGCAGCTCCCCCCCAGTAATAAGCAGCTCCCCCAGTAAGCAGCAGGTCCCCCCTTCCCCCAGTAATAGGCAGCCCCCCCCAGTAATAGGCAGCCCCCCCCAGTAATAGGCAGCCCCCCCCAGTAATAGGCAGCCCCCCCCAGTAATAGGCAGCCCCCCCAGTAATAGGCAGCCCCTCCCCTGTAATAAGTAGCCCTCTCCCAGTAATAACCAGCCCCCTCCCAGTAATAGGCAACCCCTTGCCCTGTAATAAGTAGCCCCCACCCCCCCAGTAATAGGCAGCCCCCCACCATAATATGCAGCACCCCTCCCCCACGTAATAGGCAGCCCCCCCAGTAGTAAGCAGCCCCCCAACCCATCTACTTCAGCGTTGCTCTCTCTCTGCTTGCCCTGATGTCAGTGTGCAGCCCGGAACGCTTCCTCCCTGAGTCCTCTCCTGCGGAACTAATGAGCAGGGGACTCGGGGAGGAGAATCCTGGCTGCACGCTCCGGGATCAGCGCGATTACCAGCGGGGAGCTGTGGCGCCCCCGCTAGTTAACGCTTCAGTGGTCAGCGGCGGGCCACATAACACAAGGCAGCGGGTCGTATTCGGCTCGCAGGCCTTGTGTTTAGAGCAAAAGTTCCCGGCGGTGCCGCGGACCGGCGCTAAACACCCAATGCCCGGCCCCGGTCCGTGGCCCGGTGGTTGGGGACCCCTGCCCTAAACTTCAAACCTAAACTTCAAACCTATCTTCTCTTCATTCATTTCAAAGTCAACTACTATCTGTTCCTCTTTTCTATCAGCCTTTCAAGCTGAGAAGATGTGCAAAGGTTGCACACAATTTGTCTGCTGGCTGAATTCTGAATTGTACATTATTTTGTTCTGTAATTGTTGAATTCCATATGCATATATCACTACTGTGATCTCATGCTAAATCTGATAGTTATCCTTGAACAATGTTATCATATCATGTTTGTAAGTAAGAATTAATATTTGAGGAGTTTGATGTCAGAGCAGAAACAATGTTGGTGAATTCTAGTTAAATATAATAGATTTGGCAATAGGCAGTCTTCTAAGCAGAATATATATATATATATTTGTTTTGGTATTTACCCCCATCTCCCCACAACCCCAAGATCTGTTGTGTGCTGATATTTTCGTATGCCTTAAATGTTTTTTGGAAAGATTTGCCAAAATTATCAATTTTCTTTAACATAAAGCATTTTGCATGAAATGAAGATTTTCTAGAAGAAACCACTTTAAATTTGTTGCACACATTACGGTATTTTAAAAATACTTTTTTACTGAAGTTTTCCATAGAAAACCCGTAGAACACAAGTAAATGTTTGCCATATATATTTATGTATACAGTAGTAAAGGCATTTCCACAATGGGCTTTGCATACATGTGCGCTTGTGTGTGTGTTACTGTACTTGTTGCATGTGTAAATTATGCACATTTGTGTGCACAAAAAAAACATGCAACCATGCTGCTATTCATTGAAATGGGCAATTAGTGTTAGTTCAATATGTGCTATTCCCCTGTGCAAATACACAGGGAAATAGAGCAGGCTGCATAATTTTGTGTACAAACACATTGAAATCAATAGGTTCTACTCACTGCATATTAGGCACACAAATTTTTCATGCATAATACTCTGCTCAAATGTGTAAGGTGAATCCAGCCTAAGGGTGGCTTTACACGAGCGTGTTTTTGTGTGTGCATACATGCGCACAAAAACACGTTTCTATCAAAACCAATGCATTCCCTATGATGTGTTCACATGTCTGTGCTTTACAGTCATGTGCCTGCAAAGATAGGACATACGTGCGCCATAGGGAATGCACGCATTGTGTTCAATGGAGCCGCGGCTGCTGCCGGCAGCTCCATTGAAGACTATGATCTGCCGGCACCCCGTAATTGTTTTTCAGGGAAGAGCTTTAAATATAAGCTCTACCCTGAAAACAAGAATTTTAGTGTTAAAAAAAAACTTACCTGTCTGCCACTCCCATGTCCCTGCGGGGATGAAGAACACATCTGCCTTCAATGGAACTGCCAGCAGCAACGCAACGCAATGCAAGGCAATGCAGGGACCTTCATACACGCGTGTTTGTGCACGTACAGGGGTGCGCACACGCTCGTGTGAAGCCACCCTAATAGTACATTCAACCATTTAGAACAAATAGTTAATTAGTTAGAGTTTTGTCTATTCTCTTAATACAAATAAATGTGATGCTGAATATAAACTAAATTTTTAAGGTTTTCATATACAAGTCCTTGATTGATTGAGGTTTTTCAGTTTCAGATACAATGTGTTTGGAGTATATGAGTAGCGGAACCCCATTTATTTTTAACATTTTGAATACTTTCTAGAGATCAACTCATTCGTAAAATCTAATTTGAGTGACTGGGTGTTTTTAACGTTTTTATGTAATGGATTCTTTATAAGGTTTTGGAGTAAATTTGATTGTGTTAAGGCATAATGCCCATGTTTCATTGTTGCACATTTGTAGTGACACAGAGAAATTCCATTGGGTAGACATGGTTAATTAAGTTACAGATTTCTGTAAGAAAAAAACAATACCAAAATACCTCTTTAAGCCAAAAACCTATACTACTCTTTGTTTGTGTTGTCTTTCTTTTAATTGTCTTGCTAAGAGTTTTTCAGGTTTGTTATTATATGCGCAAAAAATTGAGTATTGTTTTTACGGCTGACTGCTCACAAATGGATTTGCATTGCGGAATCCGAGGTCGGCGTCCACACCGCAGCAAATACCGTTCGTAACATCCTATTAAAAATCACTTTTCCTACACACTCGTGGAAACCAATTGCGATTTCAGGCGAGCAGAGGAAAAATCGCGGCATGTTCTATTTTAGTGCGGTTTCTGCACGGACAGCTTCTATTCAGGTCAATGGAAGCCATCCGACCTGCGGCCCATCTGCAATTGACATTGCGTATAGGTCGCTGGAACCCGCGTCATTGTCTAGCGACGGCACAGGAACAAGAAACGTTTTAAAAAAAAATCTGTACTACGCATGTCCGATGACGACCCGCCGCAGCCATCTGCAATACAGATAAAGAAGAAAAGTGACAGGTACGCACGGATGCCCGCTACAGTCAGGGAAGATTCCGCTGCGGGCTCCCCCATGTGGAATACGACCCATTCGTGTGCAGCCGGCCTAACTGTACTTAATTTCTGAGCTCTCAGGTTGATTGCTATTTTTGGCGTGATTTATTTATTTATTTTTTTAAATCTGTAGTTGAAATAAGTCAGTATAAAATGATTAATGGAGTCTCTAGCTTTTTTGATGCCAGAGTATGACGTATATAGAGGAGTATCGTAGAGTCCCTCTCCATTTTTTTCTGCACCTCCACACATCGATTAGCTCCTCCTTCATCTTTAGCTTATTGATAGGAGACGACGCCCTCTATTTAAGGATCAGTCTGTGTGAATAATTGTGTTGAAATCTCCTCCAATAATATAGAACGTATTGCAAATTGTAATAGTCTGGAGACTACGTAATCTAGACTATTAGTTTATTGTATGTAGTATACATCTAGTGAATACTTGATGTTATTTATCTTTTGTAGAAGTATAAGGCATCTACTCTGTGTGTCTATATAGCTCATAAATTCTGTAGGTATAGTTTTACATTAAATACTTTTTTTATACACATGAGGTTCATTGCACATTTTAGATCAAGTTATGTGTGCTTTCTGCATGTCATGGCAACCTACCGTATATACCGGCGTATAAGGCGACGGGGCGTATAAGACGACCCCCCAACTGTCACCTTATACGCCGGTATTCAGTGGAGAAAAAAAAAAAATTTTATTACTCACCTCCCACGGCGTTCTGTCGCGCTCCGGCAGGATGTCGCTCGCTCCGGCAGGCTGTCGCTCGCTCCTCGTCCCCGCCGCAGCATAGCTTTCTGAATGTGGGGCTTGAAATCCCCGCTTCCAGAAAGCTAATACACACGCCGGCAGCCATGACATCATTGAATGGCTGTGATTGGCTAAAGCACACGTGGCTTCAGCCAATCACACTATTCAATGACATCATTGAATGGGTGTGATTGCTAACACGTGCGCCTTCAGCCAATCACAGCCATTCAATGATGTCATTGAATAGTGTGATTGGCTGAAGCCACGTGTGCTTTAGCCAATCACAGCCATTCAATGCTGTCATGGCTGCCGGCGTGTGTATTAGCTTTCTGGAAGCGGGGATTTCAAGCCCCGCATTCAGAAAGCTATGCTGCGGCGGGGACGAGGAGCGAGCGACAGCCTGCCGGAGCGAGCGACATCCTGCCGGAGCGCGACAGAACGCCGTGGGAGGTGAGTAATAAAATTTTTTTTTTTTACACTTTTTTTTTTTTTGTATTACCGGCGCATAAGACGACCCCCGACTGCAGAGCAGATTTTTCGGGGTTCAAAAGTCGTCTTATACGCCGGTATATACGGTACACTGAATAGCCACTTTATGCAAAAAAAAGAGGGTAACAAGTGATTAGAGTTGAGCAAACATACTCTGCCGATCTTGATGCTCGTTCGAGTATTAGCGTACTCGATGGTGTTCGTTACTAGAGCGAACATCACACTGTGTTCGATCCCCTCCCAGTTTTTGGCTTCTCCCTGCTGTGACGTGCCTGTTTTGGCCCCTCTCTGCCAAGAGAGAGACCCCCTAGGGAAAAAAAAGCTCGGCACCCGACGTCCCACATACAAAAATGCTCGAGTCTCCCATTGTAGTCAATGGGGTTCGTTACTCGAGTAGAGCTCTCGAATTTGACAAAAAGCTCAACTCAAATACTGTGGACTCGAGCATTTGGGTGCTCGCTCATCTCTACAAGTGATCCATAATTGTCTTGTTTATGATAAAGTATTTTTCTTGAGAAATTTCAACAATACAGAGAAGAAGGCATAAGAAGGCAATATTTAAAAATTCTACAAGTACAATAGACAATAAATGGATTGTAATTCAATGCATCTCAAATAATATTACTCAGACCAAATATTTGAGAAGGTGAGGCCATAGAAAAATGCTGAATGAAATTTAAAATAACAGATGATGGAATTACATGGCAGTACCATCCAGAAATATAGCAGAGATTGTTTTTTTGGCCGAGTTGCATTTGAACTAATTTACCATTAACATTCCAGAAAGAGTCCTACTTAGCAATAGAATAATCTAACATTAGAGCATGGAAAAACTATTTGCATTGCTGCAAATACATTGCAAAAGAGGACTCGAAGAAAGCAGAAAAAAAAATTATGGATTAGATTATGACTGCAGGAAAGGGAGGAAGAACCCAATTGTTATGAACTATTCTGTATATTAACAAAGCCAGTGTTCAATATCTGGACTGGATTTGAATTCCATTCAGGTTGTTGAGATTTGATAGTTTGTTGTACTTATCAATATCTTCTGCCACCAATTGTTCCATTAACTGCAGATAATTATCTCAGCCACTCCTGAATGGGGAGGATACATGTAGACTTCCGATCTCTTGGAATCCTTGACTGAGCTGCAGTTAAAAAATGTATCTAAAGCCGCCTTCGTATGGCTAAAAGTCATACCGGATTGGCTGAAAGGCGAGCCGACTGGGATCAACACACTACAACAGGGGTGTCAAACTCATTTTCTCCGAGGGCCACATTAGCCTTATGGTTGCCTTCAAAGGGCCGATTCTAATTGTAAGACAGTAAAGTAAAAGTTAACCCCACAGTGGCCCGATTGGTAATAAGATCCCCCATAGTGGCCAGTGACACACACCATTCTGCGCATACACACGCACAGACGCACACCATTCTGCACATACACACACACGCCCACCATTCTGCACATACAGACGCACGCCATTCTGCACATACAGACGCACGCCATTCTGCACATACAGACGCTCACCCTTCTGCGCATACACACGCACAGACGCCCGCCCTTCTGCGTGCACGCGCGCACGCCCACCATTCTGCACATATAGATGCACGCCCTTCTGCGCGCACAGGCGCCCGCCCTTCTGCGCGCACAGTCGCCCGCCCTTCTGCGCACACGTGCGCACAGGCGCCCGCCCTTCTGCGCGCACAGGCGCCCGCCCTTCTGGGCGCACGCGCGCACAGGCGCCCGCCCTTCTGGGCGCACAGGCGCCCGCCCTTCTGGGCGCACGCGCGCACAGGCGCCCGCCCTTCTGGGCGCACGCGCGCACAGGCGCCCGCCCTTCTGGGCGCACGCGCGCACAGGCGCCCGCCCTTCTGGGCGCACAGGCGCCCGCCCTTCTGCGCATATACGTACAGACACACATATATATATATATATATATATATATATATATATATATATATATATAATTACACATACAGACACACACACAAGGATCCCACCCTGCAGCTGCTCCTCCTCAGCGTCGCTCTCTGCAGTCTTCTTCCCTCCTCCGCGGCCATGTCAGTCTGCTATCGGCACTCCTCTATTACTGTCTGCACTAGACAGAACAAGCCGAGAGCAGACTGCCTACTGACAGCAGCACGGAGGAGTGAGGGAACTTACTGCACAGCCGGCGGGCCACAGAAAATGAGGCAGCGGGCCGGATTCGGCCCGCGGGCCTTGTGTTTGACACCTGTGAACTAGTCCTTCAGCAAATTCCTGTAACTTCAAGAAGAAGATTGGCATGAACACTGTTGGTCCTGGTTAAGAGGGCAAAAGTTGATAATAGTTATAATTTTGGAGTGCACAAATATTTTAAAAAAGAGATATTCACCTTCCTCATCTCTCTGCTTGGCCAGAACCACATGTGACAAAAGCCTATGAATGACAATGTTGACTCCTTTGTATTTACAACTGGCGTTAAAGTTTATGATACCAAGTGGGATAGTATCTATTCATAAGACCCGGAATGTGAAATATGTAATTTGTAGTAGTGAGCTGTTTGCTTTACCTTTTTGTGCTTAGAATAAAAAGAATGCCATAAACTATGATATATTGCTTATGATGACAGGGTGACAAGGAAGGGGAAAGAAAGAAAAAGGTGGTCAAAGAGGGGAGAGAAATGGGAGAGGGCAGTAAATATAGAGAAAGCATAAAAAAGATTTAGACTGGAAGAAAGCAGTCTAGAAGAATGGATCACAGACTCTCTAGAAACTAAACTAGACCAAAGCAATTATAAAAAACTAACAGTGGACAGACTCCAGGTGACAAGTGAATAGAGATGCTTGACTCCTCTTGGCAGAAGAATTATAGAAAATTGTTTAAAATGTAACTATGGCAAAGGGATAAAAAGGAAAAAGGGAGAGGATAATCACATACGCCACAAGAAAAAAAAACTAAGGCCACCAAGTAGGTAAAATAATCCACACCCGAATACTAATTATTATAATGGGACGCAGATGGTACTTGATTGTAAAGATAATGGCATCATTCTATTATAGAGAATTCCATTATCCTGGCACTTGATGGTCTAGAGCTCTTTCTAATCTGTCAGGCACCAAATGGGATTAGCTGAATCAATTTGAAAGTTTTAGTACTTTCGCCATAGTAGTAACTCTTCATACTTTTAGTTTTTAGATTGTCAGTGACATTAGATAGTGCCTGGCCATTGTTACACTGGAGTTGTATGGTGGTATATTTTGAAGTTTCAGGGCCCCATTGTGAAACCAATCATGTGCCATTTATAATACTGGTATCCCTATTGTTTGTCAGGCACTAGAGCTTTGGTGCAGCCGCTACTTCTGCACCCTCCTTAGCTAGTTCCCTGGAGTAGTGTCCTCACTAGAGAGAAAGTAAACTTTTATAATCATTCTCTGGATATACATATGGATGTACAGAATGTATGTATTTATGGAGTAATAGCTTTTAGTCTGTTTTTAGGATTTGGAATCTGCATTTTCTTCTATTTTTACTGATTTAGATACTTTTTATTGTTGCTAAGTTACCCAGCAAATGCTTCAGAAATTGTTCTCTGTCTATTTGTTAGAGAAAATTTTCAACACAGTAATTGGATTTGTAATGAACAAGTATATTATTCCTGTCAATTTCATCTTACTAAGCTGAACCCTTGTGGAATGGCTTACATTGTAGGCACAGTTTTAATGAGCTTTCTTGACTTAGCACCAAGGGAATATCTTTTATGTTTCGAAGTGTCAAATTTTTCTGTTTTGGTCAAAAAATCACATTCTGTAGCCAAGCTAAGACCATAATTTATTCTGTCATAGATTGCCATTCATATTTAAATATAAGTAGTTTGGTTATTTGTCAGGAAGCCATGCTACATTTTGACACTATTGAAATTGTTCAAAGGGCACCACCAATGTTGAAGGATTGGTCTTTGCTGTACATAAGCACCCTTACCTTAGGTGGCCCTTACCCTGAATTCAAGATGGAGCATTTAATTAGATAAGTTATCCATCTGAGCACTATTTCCTGCATTGTCCCAGCAAGTGTGATCAGTAATAGATCACATTGTCATATTAGGAGTGCAATAACCACTGATGAAACGCTCATATGACTGATATCTTAAAATATGACTATTCTAATATAAAAAAAGCCTACGGGCTTTTTCTTGCACCACACTTTGACCCTTTTGCGTGACCTTTGGTGGATGATTTTGGTGTCAATAAATTTGGTACATCCTCACCACCGCCATAAAATCATAAAATTTGAGTTTGATACATTGAGTGACTGTCAGGCCAGGTCAAAGTTCCTATGTTAAGTCTAGTGGCTTGGTTGTGCTTCAGCCAACAGAGCCGCTAGGGAGAGTCAAGTGTTGCTAAGACACGTTCATATCAAGTGCTTACCAGTTTGACTGTTGCCATGTTCCTAAAACATGGAAGACCAAACCGTGGATGGCAAACAGTTCAAGGGGTTCGCTCAAATGGAAGTTGGTACGCTGAAAATGTAGTTTATCCTGAAGTCCTTGCCAATTAAAATAATCTGTTCTTAAAACACTTACAACCATTTTTCCAAACCTTTTTTTGTTCCGTAGTGAACATCTGGTCAATTTAGTATCTTAAAATACTTGTTACTTGTACCGATTTTATTTTCTCTCCCATGCAGAAAGTCTACAATTTCCAATATATAGGCATGTTTAGTGACGTACTGTAAATGGGGTCTCTACAAGGAAGTAGAATACCAATAGACTGTAATCAGCAGATAAGAGTCAGGAGGATGAAATTCTCTAAGGGTGCGTTCACACTTTGCGGAATCTGCAGAAAAAAAGCGATGGAAACATTTACTGCTAAAGTGAATGGGATTAAAGCACACCCTGTTCACATCTACAGGAAAAAAATGCAGTGCTGTAAGCTGGTTTCACATGGGCATGATCGCATTTATGTGCACATTTGCACTATGTATTTGCACAATAGGTGTTGTGTTTTTGTGTTTGCTTATATGTGTTTTACTTTTAGTTTTTGCATTCACACATCGTGTGTATGCAAAATAACATATAAGCATGCTCTCCTTGATTAGCATGCTCTCCTTCATTTCAATTGGCAATTAAGTTAGTTTAATATGTGCTCCTTTCATGCGCAATATGCATGAAACTAGAACATGCGGTCTATTTTTTTGCACAAATGAATATTCGCACAAAATAAGTTCATGTGAACAAGCCTACTGAAATCAATGGGCTCTATTCATTGTGTTTTGCGTGCACAATACACTGCACAACTGCGTTTGTGTGAATAAGCCCCAACTCTAACCATTTCCATAACATGTGAACACACTCTATAGGTGGCCATACACCTTAGGTAGCTATTCCTTCCTACTCCTTCTCCCTATATATATGCTTGCTCAGCTCATATGTTCTGAATTTTATGAAGGGGAATGAGCTGCTACCAGACACCTCTGGCTTATTGACTTTGAGAACAAAAGGGTTGGGTATGCTGAAATCCAACATGCCCAACCCTTCTTTCTCCTGACATTTGCAGTTGGGACACTTCCATACACATTAGATGGTCATCTGGTCCTGCAAGAATCAAGACCGAACTACTAATAATGCAGTGCATGCTGGAGCTCCAAGGAAATGCTGTTGGTCAATTCAACTGTTTGAATTTGATTTGGGTGCTTGACAGAATGTAATGTTACTGCTTCTTTGCCAAGACTAGGTAAGTGCAAGAAGTGTTGTAAGACTGCATAGATCCACTAGAAGATGCGGAATGGAAAGGTAAGCAGAAATTATATGTAAAGGCTTACCTTTCTATTCAGCTGGTACTGATACTTTCTCTGTGGTACATTGTATTAGTAGATTTATGTTCTATGACTGGTAGTATTACTGCATATACCATATACACTATGTTTGGTATGATACCTTAAAGGGGTTGTCTCGTGGCAGCAAGTGGGGTTATACACTTCTGTATGGCCATATTAATGCACTTTGTAATGTACATCGTGCATTAAATATGAGCCATACAGAAGTTATTCACTTACCTGCTCCGTAGCTAGCGTCCCCGTCGCCATGGATCCGTCTAATTCTGATGTCTTCTTGCTTTTTTAGACGCGCTTGCGCTGTGCGGTCTTCTTCCTGGTGAATGGGGCCGCTCATGCCGGAGAGCTGGTCCTCGTAGCTCCGCCCCGTCACGTGTGCCGATTCCAGCCAATCAGGAGGCTGGAATCGGCAATGGACCGCACAGAGCCCACGGTGCACCATGGGAGAAGACCCGCAGTGCATCGTGGGTGAAGATCCCAGCGGCCATCTTGGTGAAGGAAGAAGAAGGAAGAAGGAAGACGTCGCAGAGTGGGGATTCGGGTAAGTAATAACATTTTTTTTTTTTTTTAACACATCCTTTGGGGTTGTCCTGCGCCGAACGGGGGGCCTATGGGGGAAAAAAAAACCTGTTTCGGCGTGAGACAACCCCTTTAAGCAATGTACAGGGTTGGCCTCATTAAACTTACCAAACTCAGAGGCCTCTGGGGGGCGTTCTGCTACTCCAAACTAGGCGAAATTCGAACAAATGACGCTTCAGATGATCCGCTCTTCATTTATGAAAAAAAAATTGTAAAGAAGTCGCTGATAGGTGGCGCTGTAGCAAAACAGGTCTACCATGACAGACTTGCATATGTGTCAAATCTGAACAATAGCATTTGTCGACCTGTTGTAGCATTTAAAGCTGTCTCACTGCATTCAGCGGTGGAAAACCTAGTTTAGCGAATGGAGAGCATTGAGAGAAACCAAGTAATCTCATAGATATGATACCTTTTAATGGCTAACAAAAATACATGATGTTAATGCGAGCTTTCGGGTCCTCTATCGATCCTTCATCAGGCTAAAAAGCTAAAACCCAGCCTTAGGATGCATTTACACCAGCAGATTTGCTGCAGAAATTTCTACTCATAAATAAAGTCAAACGCCTAGAATTACATTGAACTAGCAGTAGAATGATGCAATCCTAACACTCCAACACCTAATGTTACTATTAACTGCAAAAAGAGAGACTTTCCAGATGTGCATTATACCTCGCTGCATAATACAAACTGATATGGATAACTGCCTCCTAGTTTCCGATGCTTTTTCCTGAGGATTCAAAGTCAAGGTAATCAGGAAGGGCATACAAAAATAAACAGAACAGTGCCTATTATAAAACGGAGGAGTACCAACTATACTTATATGTCAGTGATATTGTACAACTCAAGTTCCAAAAAAAATCTCACACAACTATATTTTATTCACATTAGAACATAGAACACGTATCAGGAGGTAAAATTGAGAAATTTTTCCATTTCATTTCAAAAAATTAACTCCTTTAGAAATTCATGGCTGCATTGATAGTGCCTTTTAAGATGTGTGAGCTGCCCATGCAGTAGGCACTAATGCAGCACCATACCATCAGAGATGCAGGTTTTGAACTGGATGGTCCCACTCCTCTTGAGTCCGCAGGACACACCGTTCGCGGTCTCCAAAAAGAATTTCAAATTTTGACTCTTCTGACCACAGAACAGTTTTCCATTTTGCCACAGTCCATTTTAAATGCGTTTTGGCTCAGACGTTGGCTTTTCTGGATTGTGTTGATATGTGGCTGCTTCTTTGCTACATGATACAGCTTTAACTTGCATTTATGGATTACATGGTGAACTGTGTGCACAGGTAATGATTTCTGGAAGTCTTCCTGAGCCCATGCAGTGATTTGCATTACAGAACCATTCCTGTTTTTAATGCAGAGCCACCTAAGAGCCTGTAGATCTCGAGCATCCAATATTGACCGTCGGCCTTATCCCTTGTGCACATGAATTTCTCCAGATTATCCGAATCTTTTTGATGATATTATGTACTGTAGATGGTGGGATATTAAGAAATTGTTTCACAAATTTTAGATGCAGTTTTTCGCAGATTGGTGAGCCTCTGACCATCTTCACTTTTGAGAGACTCTGTCTCTCTAACATGCTCTTTTTATACACAGTCATGTGACTTAGTAGAAAATTGACCCTTCAGCTGATTTTAATTAGTACCACTTTTCCAGGCTCTTGTTCCCCCTGTCCCAACATTTTTGAGATGTGTTGCTGCCCTCAGTTTCTAAGTGATTTTATTTTTTTGAAATGAAATGGAAAAATGTCTGACTTTCAATATTAGATATCTGTTTTATTGTGAATAAAATGGGCTTATATGAGATTTCCAAATCATTGCATTCTTTTTTTTATATACATTTATTATTTTACTTTTTTGGTATTGGGGTTGTAGATTTCCCTATAGTTGAACTGTGATCTGTCAGTGATACGGTATTGACCCTTGACAGCTACATGTGGGCACACTCAGTTCATAATTTTATAGCACCATATCTGGTGTCCAGAAATGGAAACAACACTCTATGCCCCAAGATTGAGTAAACCTTTCTGAGGCTACCAATAATTGGCTAAGCTTAGAGTTCATTTAGTCTGCATCCGTTTTAACTTTAACTTTCAGTAGTTGGAAAGCTAAAACAGAAATGTCTGTGACTGAGAAATCTTTTCGACATATCTGTGGAAATCAGACCTCAGGACAGCAGGGTTTCACTGGTGCAAATATTTAAAACATCCCAAGGAATATATATGTATTCCTCATGGTCGGATAATACAGTGACGTTTCGACTGCTAGCTGCAGTCGTTGTCAAGCTTGACAAAGACTGCAACTAGCAGTCGAAACGTCGCTGTATTATCCGATCGCGAGGAATAAATATGCATCCCTTGGGATGTTTTGAATATTTGCACCAGTGAAACCCTGCTGTCCTGAGGTCTGATTTCTACATATGCTATTCGTGGATTTGGATCCAGTCCACTACGGGGCGAGCAATATTAATCACTGCATGTGATCTATATAGTGTGCTGCTGTAACCAGACTGCTTGGAAGATTTTCAACATATCTGAATGATGTGTTTTCTGCAGTTTGTGCATGGATTTTTGTATGCTCCATTCAGGTGCATGCTACTCATGCCTAGAATACAGGAGATGGTGCAAATGGAAGTTGATCTACAGTCTCAAACAATAGCAAGAAACAATGGTGTTTATACTGTCTAATAGTTAGTGCAAACTTAAAGGGGTTGTCCCGCAGAAGCAAGTGTAGTTATGCACTTCTGTATGGCCATATTAATGCACTTTGTAATATACATCGTGCATTAAATATTGGCCATACAGAAGTTATATACTTACCCCCTCCCGGTGCTGGTGTCCCTGTCTCCATGGCGACGACTAAACTTCACCTCTGGTTGCTGCAACAGTCGCGCTTGCGCAGAGAGGAATCCTCTTCTGGATGGTCCGGGCTCACGAGCTGCGTCCTGGCTCCTCCCCCTTCTCAGCGCCATCGCGTAGCTCTGCCCCGTCACGTGGTGCCGATCAGCCAATGAGGTGGCTGGAATCGGCAGTGGAGCACAGACAGCAGAAGAACATCCACGGTGCACCATGGGAGAAGACCTACAGTGCACCATGGGAGAAGACCAGCAGTGCACCTTGGGAAATGACGGCAGCCATCTTGGAAGAAGATTTTTATAACTTCCTGAAACCGCTTCATGGTGAGTAGAAACGCTCTAAAAAACCGATTTACATGGGTAGTTTGTGATGCTTGCTTAACATGGGGGACTGGGGTGTGAAAATTTTTTCGTTTTGGCCGCGGGACAACCCCTTTAAGGTCCTTCTACATGCAACGATTATCACTCACAATTCGTCCAAATGGCTGAAAATGAGTGATAATCATTACATATGATTACAACGCGGGTACTGTACTCTTTTCGTTTGAACAATGGTTTGCAGTTCACTTAAAATCTATCGTTCTGCCAATGAAATACTGAGCAAATACTTTCCACTTGAATGCATTTCTCTCATCTTTCAATAGACTGCACATTGTTCTCACCGCGGCATGTTTACACTAGCCGCAAGGAGAACAATGCAATTTGCCAGCAGTTGTTTGCACAGCTGGACATGTGTTTAAACATGCTGGGCTCTGCAAACAACTCCTAGAGGTCCTTTTACATGCAAACGAAGATGATAAAGTGTTAATGGCCATTAATGTCTACACATTCTTTAAATGCACCAGTTTATCACAGTTACTCTGCTGAATGATAAATTTGCAGAATTTTTAAGTCTGTCTAACCTAACTTTTAGTTGGCTTGGTTTATGATAAAAAATGGTGGCATTTTTTTGGCACACTGTGTATAATTTAGGCCACACCCCATTTTCTACTAAGGACACTGTGAAAAAAAGTGTCCAAAAACATCTAAAGCATATAGTGAATGTGGCACCAAGCATGCTTCACAGTTTTTAGACACATTTTGAAAACTGTTGAATTTTCAATAGTAAATAAGCCCCATTGTGCCAACACCCAACTTATTCATAGGTAATATATTTATATATTTTTCTTATAACTAATACCTACCACATTGTTTTGAAAAATCCTTCAATGACCAGTTTGTTATCCAGTATTCCCTGAAACTAATCACAAATCAAAACAGAATCTGTATTTTAAGTAACCTTTTCCCTATCATGTTTTTTTTTTTTTTATTCTACTCAACTTTATGGACTGCATGAATCCTATCACGTACGATGGGTGACTGAATGCACAATATTCCGGGTTGTGAGCTTTCCATAGACCTAATTGATTGTAACTGAGCCAAAACTTCTACCCTGGTGCTTATTGGCATGCCCCTATATGTCTTGGTTGGAAAAAAGGAATTAATTTTTTTTGGCTCAAAATCCTTATATCTTACACTTTTATTGGTATAGACGATATTTCAATAGTTTGGAAGGGGATGATAGTGCCATTACTGGTTTTATGACATGTATCAATAACAGTAATATTAATTTAAAAATTTGGAGATCATCAAGATAAGTTATCTTCACTGCACGATTCCTTAAAACGTAACTTTTAATATTTGTCCTAAATTAAAAATACAATGGCTTAAAGAAGACAAACAAGAAACATAGAAAAAGTTTTTTTGTGTCTGCAAACTCCAATGATGGGGACGAAAAAAAAGGGGAAGAAAATGGATATATGGCTTCCTTTAAAGGACCAGACACTAATGTTAACCTATGAGATTTGCGTGAGGATTTGCGCTTTACTTAGATGCTAGCGGACCCTGCTTAAATTGCTCTTGTCCCAGAATCCCATAGGCTAAATAGTGAGAGAACTTGTGTCAGTACTCCTTATTCCTAACAACGCTAAATTTTAGCTCCAAAACAGAGGGTAGTTCACTGGCTCGACGTGTTTCTGCTGGATAACCGACTCCTCAGGAACCTTAGTGAAAAGATGTTCAAAGTCACCATGCTGTCTGTATTGCACAATGGACTTCAATTCTCACCTAATTTTAGCTTGACCCTTTCACTTAAGGGTCAAAAAAGAGTCAAAAAAAGATGTCAAGCTGGAGGAGGAGCTATGGTTTAGGAAAGGGTTTTCAGTATATGAAATTCCATGATCATTCTATAAATATATTCCCTATGTATAAATAGGTTGCTGACACAATGGGGCTTATTTACTATTAAAAATGTGACAGTTTTCAGAACGCTCCTGAACATATTTGTAAAGGTTCTATAAAAATGTCATGCTAATATTAAATAGTCGGGGATTCAAAGTCCGTTTAAGAATACCTGGTGTGGTGTTGGGGAGGATGGGAAAGGGTTACAGGAGTATGCTGATTATATGTTGTTCATGAGTATTGTGTAAAAAGAAAAGCGAAAACAGAACACAGATAAAGCACCACTCATTTGTGTATTAAAAGATGCAAAGTACAAATCCTAGAGACTGCGGTTTTTAAAATAATACAAACATATAATTTTCAGCTCAAAGGTTTCTTTTTACATAGAGAATCCTTAAATGACCTTTCAAAAGCCATTTTTTAGATATTCCATTTTATAACCTGTTTGAGGAAATAACCCTTTATGCTGCCGTTTTTTTTAATCTGTAGAAAATTACAGATGAAATCACTGAGTAAATGTTAAATTTGTATTCATTTCCGTATACTGCAAATGGAGAATAATGCCAATTTGGAAAAAAAAACAAAAACCTTTAGACTGACTTAGAAAGTCAATTAGACTGATGGTTAGAGATGAATATTTGAGAACCTATTCTAATTCAGGGAAAGGGGGGGGGGACTTGATTGTATAGCGCCAACTTATTGCGCAGTGCTTTCAGGTAATTTGCTCCCCCCCCCCCCCCCAAACAAGCTGGGTATCTATTTTACCGACCTTGGAAGGATGGAAGGCTGGGTCAGCCTATACATGGTTATAGACTACACGTAAACAAATTGAAAAGATCTTGTCTCTTTATCCAGCGAGAGATTGTACAAAAAGGCCCGTGGGAGCTGTTCACAAGTGGCTATGATGCACGACAGGGTAAGGGACGCACCCTGTGCAGTTCTAGGGTATATGATATTTTGAGTACTAGGCTTTACTGTTACAGGAGGACATTATGAGTATAGTAAAAGATCAGACAACCTGATGTTGCAGTCTGGCTTGCTGCAATGCTACCAGGTTAAACGGCGATCGAGCCTTTCCTGTAGTATATATCTGTATCTGACTTCTTTTTCTGTGAGTTAAGTTCAGACAACCAGTTTACTTTTGCTGTTTTATGCACTATGTTGATGTAAACGGCTATGGAAAAGTGTTTGCTGTGAAGCACAATAAAGCCGGCGGGAGTCAGACTTGAAAAGAAACTTCAGTGACTTGCTTTGTGTGCCAACTGTCTTATGCAAGAAGATGGTGATCCCAGTGTATGACTTATTCCCCAAGTGTCACAATACCATATAGTAGAAAATGTATTTCGCTTTTTTTACAATGCATTGTGCTATAGTCTTTTAAAGCTATGGGAACTACCTGTGAAGACCCAGGTAAGTACTCATATCAAATAAAGAAATAAGAGTCCAACAGAACGGAAACCAAACCTGTTCACATGTGTGTCATAGCTTTCATCTTACAGGAGTCAAAACTCATATTCATGACTCATTATGTTCCATATATTAATTGATTCTAAAAGACCCTACATGATATATGATGGACTCGTCAGGCTCTTGTGTCATTTTTTATGTTACAAGAGTACAGTATGCTATGCTATTGTAACCGTTGCACATCAGAGAGAAAATAAACCCAGATATGCCAAAACACCTGAATCCACTTCTTACTGTGCATAGCAATTAGTATTAATTGAGTCCTTTATGCCTTCAAATATAAATCAAAGTGCCCAGTACACATTCTGCATTTTGGTGGAGTTTTATTGCTATGAATGGATTCAAAGATTCTTTTATATTTCTTTTCCTGGTAGACTTAACTACTAGATTGTCTTTAACCCTTCCCTCCATATGACATAAGGGTACGTCATGGCAGCGGGGTACTTCCCGCAACTGGACATACCCTTTCATCATGTGGGTAGCGCAAGATCATAAGAGATCTTGTGCTATCCGGCAGCGGGAGCCGGCTGTCACTGATAGCCGTCCTCCTGCTGCAACAGCCGGGTGCATCGGAGATGCGCCGTCCACTTTTAACCCCTTCCCTGCCACCATCTATATAGATCACGGCATGGGAAGGGTTCACAGAGGGAGCACACTCCCTCTGTGATGTTAACGGGCTCTTGCAATATAATTGCAGGGAGCCCAACTAGTGGCCATGGTAACAGGACGCCACCTACAGGCGTCCTGTATTACCGTTGCCTATGATCACTGTAATAAGCGATGAGGCATTGCAGCAGCGAAGTCCTGCAATGCCTTATAGCAATCATTGGTGCTATGGTGTAAGTCCCCCAGAGGGACACAAATGGTGTAAAAAAAATATATATATATATCAAAATGATGTACAAAAAATAAAAAAGTAAAAAAAAAAAATAATTTTTGGTTTTTTTTTTCTTATATTGGCATTAAAAAAATCCACATATTTGGTATCGTCGTGTCCATAATGATGCATACAATAACTTGAATATGCTTTTATCCTGAATGGCAAAAAGCGTATAAAAAAAAAAACACTTAAAAACTGAGACAAAATGCGAATCTTTAGCATTTTGCCTCGCAAAAAAACGCAATAAAAGTGATCAAAAAAGCCATATGTGCCCCAAAATGGAACCAATAAAAACTACAGAGCTCTGTCTATGGAAAAATAAAAACGTTATAAGACTTTGAATGCAGCGAGTTAGAAAAAAAAAAAGCTTTGCAAAAAAGGGTTTTTATTACAGAAAAGTGGAAAAACCTAAAAAAAGGATTTTGGTATCCTTGTAATCATACCAGCCTGCAGAAAAAAATGTATTGTCATTTATGCTGCATAATTAACGCTTTAAAAATTTTTTTTTTTTAAATCTATGGCAGAATTGGTGCGTTTTCTCTCTCTACTATCATACAAAACAAACAAACAATTTTTACAATATAGTCTATGTACCCAAAAATGGCACAAATAAAAACTACAGTTCGCCACTCAAAAAAACAAGCCCTTATACGGCTGCATCGACAGAAAAATAAAAAAATTATGGCTTTTGAAAAATGGAGATTAAAATTTGCCGAAAATCGTTGCGTCCTTAAACCCAAAATAGGCCATGTCCTTAAGGGTGAAAAAACCAAGTGCACCACAACTGTGTGAACTGGGCCTTATGATCTAGTCACTGCGGCACAAAATTTCAGAAAGTTAATCCATATGTAATACAACATACTCCTTATTAAATGGGGAAATGCTGAGAAAATATGTCAGGTCTACACCGGACCTCTTCCCAAACCGACCCCTGACACAAGAAGAATTGCATCACGGTTACTTGTTTATTCTTGATGGAAAGTGAGTAACATTATCCCCAAAGAAAATAATTGCTTTAAGAAACGCAAACACTCAATTGCTACTATTCGACCAGTCCCAAGTGACAACATAAGGAAGAAAGAACAGTTATCAGGATCCAAACAGAAAGTGTGTAGATGCAAAATTACAGGGTAAATACAGTATACAGGGTGAAGCCATGGGCACTGGCCACACACACAGTCCATATGGGTCTATGTTACTGGATGGTAGATACTCCCTGTGTTGCTGTATGATGAGGACCATAACATACTGTGCTGTATCCATGTTATTCCAATTTTAAGAACTGAAATGTTTGTACCACAGGCAGCACGTTAATAAGATGCTTCATAATGCTCCCCAATTAGCACAAACAACAGTATCAAAAATTAAAGAGAAAAAAGAACTTTTAAAGTTTGATGCTTTGGATTTTTTTCCCTAATAATCTAACTTGCGAACAGATTTTATAAACTTTTTGTTTAATCCTACCATTTTCTCTATAGGACATAGGTTATGAGTGTCTTTGGAAGGGGCCTTTGTGTTCTAGATAGTTACAAATAAAATTGATACAAATTTTCTCTGTTTCACAGTTCGGTAGAACAGTTAAAAACACTGCAAACCTAAATTGAAGCTTGATTGGTGATGGAGACCATAGGTCAGGGAACCATTAAGAATTACATTATTGTATATTCTGCTTGGCATAAGCGTAAATTCCATTAGTTGCTACAGGAGCATGAGTATAGCGAAAGACGAGCTAAAATGAAATAGAACAGAATGTCACCAAGGTTAAAGATATCATTTGTTTCTATTCCTCTCACTAACTTTTAGCTTTAAGTAGTTGTTAATATGGGAAAATTATCACATAAATATGACGGAAAAACTATTAGGCTAAGCCTACCTTCTCGTGAATATAGTAATGGGCTTTTCATTTCTACAGAGGGTAACCTGCCTTGAAATGAGCGTAATATAGGTCTTCTATGCGCCTGCATTACTGACACACCACCAGACCCTCCCACGGCTCATCAGAACCAGTTGTAGTGCTCCTGGTGTGGTCTACATAATATGGGAGCAAAAAGCACCAATGTTATACCCCCCAAGAGCAAACTTAGTTAACACAGTACCTTAGGTTTTTAGATTTACATGGTTTGTATGATGGGTCAGAAAGTATGCCCTCAATTTAATTTGTATGCTTAATTCTTTCAATTGCTGTGGGTTTGGTGCAGAGGTGTAACTTAAAGCTCCTGGGCCCCAATGCAAAATGTGTAGCGGGGCCCCTAATTATAATGTTTTATTAATAGTACTGGGCTACCTATATGGAGAAGAGAGGCCTTATTTGCCCCATAAGGCTCCTGGGCCCGGGTGCAACCGCATCCCCTGCACCCACTATAGTTACGCCCTGGTTTGGTGTTTTTCCTAACACACACACCTATGAACGTAGAGATGTATGATATATATGAACTCTACACATCATCTTTTGTGTGTAAACTCTGTCTTTTGCAGAGTACATGCTGTTTGCATAAGGTTTGTGCTTGAGTAAGCATTTTAGTTGCAAATTAGAATTTTCATGCAATTTTTGCTTGTAATCGCTGATACAAACTTGCACGAATGTGGTTGTGTGTATAAATCATACAGTATGCTGTGTGCTCTCAAAGTGATTTAGATTATAGCAGCTTACTAGCTGTTTGCAGTATATATTTCTAGCATATTTGTGATTGACAGCCAGATATTGCATGGCCTTTGTTTTAACACTTTTGAGAGCACGAGCTCGAATTGATTTTAGATGACTTTAGTATATATGAACTTTGCAGTGCCTGATCTATTATTGCATTGCTTTTATCTGGAAACCTCTTGCATGTAAATTTTAGGTATAAATCTATGTCTTGAACACATAAAAAAAAAATGACACTGGTCAACACTGAAATTGTTGCTGACTTAAAAAGGTCCTAATTAGAGATGAGCGAACGTGTCCGTAACGGACACATCCGCACCCGGACACCGGCTTTAGCGAACACTGGAGTGTTCGCGCGTAAGTGTCCGGGTGCCGCCGGGGGGCGGGGAGATGCGCGGCGGCGCGGGCGGCAGTAGCGGGGAACAGGGGGGAGCCCTCTCTCTCTCCCTCTCCCCCCCGCTCCCCGCCGCACCCCCCCGCGCTGCCACGGCGGCCCCCGAACTTTTTCGCCCGAACACCGAGGTGTTCGCAAAGTTCGGTGTTCGGGCGAAAAAGGGGCGGGGCCGAACGTGTTCGCTCATCTCTAGTCCTAATCTGTAGTATCTCGGTGTATGACCATGAAAATTTTTTATTGGCTTTGATTTTGAAGATATTTCATATAGTTTATTTTCTGTTTCACCATGTAAATTTATCCAATAAGACTGTAACAACATTCTTACAGTTACATTTACAGTTTGAACCAGACAGCTGCCGTGTGCTTACAGGACCTGTGATGATATCACCATCGTGATCACTCACTGCCTCTGAGCTCATTACTTCACACCTAACCCCAACATAACCAGTACACCATGTTAACGCCCACGGTACCAGTTTACATATCAACAGCTAATCACTAGTGTATAGAGAGGAGCGAGTATACACGCTAAGGCACATTACTCGAGTGAGTAGTGCCTTAGCCGAGTATCTCCCTGCTCGTCTTTAAAGATTCGGGGGCCGGCGGCGGGGGAGAGCGGGGAGGAACGGAGGGGAGATCTCTCTCTCCCTCTCCCCCCCCCGCTCCCCGCTGCAACTCACCTGTTACCCGCGCCGACCCCCGAATCTTTAGACACGAGCGGGGAGATACTCGGCTAAGGCACTACTCGCTCGAGAAATGTGCCTTAGCGAGTATACTCGCTCATCTCTACTAGTGTACTATACAAAGCCCAGTCAGAAAGGTTGAGCATTTAAAATAGTTCAGACTTCGTAGGATATACCACATGTATGCTGTGCTAGATGTACAACACAGTGGTTGAATGGCAAAAGACCATCAATGCCGTCTGCAGTCCTCATGGTGTGGAGAGAGCCAAGCAACCACACAAATTACTGTTACTTCTGCTTGGTTCCTCCTCTTTCTGGTGGAATAACGAAGCAAAATAAGTCAAGAATACTCTACCCCAACATTCTGTCTGCATTGAGACCAGTTCCCCATGGTGAGGGACTTCCTATTCCAGAACTTCCAGCAGAATATTCTCTTGATTCAGCTGATGCGAACGAGGTTGAGCCAACCTGTTCTTCTGGTCTGTCAGTGATCCAGATTTTCACTGTGGTGCATCATCAACCCCACACAGAATAACACAGGAAGACTTAATGACCTGGTTCATGATTTGGACTTCTCAAAGAACAAGGCAGAATTGCTAGTTTCAGGACACCAACATGAACATGAATTTTGTAAAAAATTCCTGACCAGTATTACATGAAGGTGGATATCACCTATAACAGCACGTTGTCTACTTTCAAAAAACATGCAGCATGTGGGAATGCACTTACTTTTCAAGGAGTGTAATTCCTACATTTTATAGGTTACTTTTTTTTTTTAATCTCCATAATCCATGACCCTGGCTTTTTAAGAACCCTTTTGGCCTATAGCACACAGCCGGATTTCCGCCGCTTGAAACGCAGTCGAAATCCGCGGCGTTTCACTGCAGCTATTAGGTTCTATTGAAGCTAATAGCTCAATGTGCATGCTATGGAATTCCACCGCGGAATTCCGCAGCATGTCCTATTTGCCGCGGGAATACGCGTGAATGGCTTCTATTGTAGTCAATGGAAGACGCCCATCACGCTATACTTCTGCTGTAGCACAGCGGAAGTATAGCGTGAATACGCACCGCGCCCACCACCGGTCATGTCATGTAACGCTGCCAGTGCGTCATGTGCTATACTACGCATGTGCGTCGGAGCGTCATGCGGGACTCAGGGCAGCGGATCCAGAGGTAAGTATGGTGTCTTTGGGGGGGCGCCGTAACGGATTCCGCTGTGGTATTCCGCTTGCGGAGCCTGTCACAGCCTTGTGCATAAGGCCTTATTCAGCACAGATATAGCAGTGTAATATAATGTGTTATTGTTTCAGACGTTTCCACTTGGTATTTGCAACAACATATTTTCTGAAAGGGGAATCAATAATATCTAGGCTGTAATCCCTTGCTTTGTACTTTCAAACCCCGTAAGAGTAATCATCACGAATACTATTTTCTGCACTAATTGTCATCTGAATGGATGTCTGCAGATATTTTTTGCCTTACAACCATGTTAATATTCTTCATAGCTGACATCTTATATATATACAGTAATAATGTAAATCCTCTGTTACTTAAGGAGGAACTACCTATCACAGTCTCTAGCTATGAACAGTCATGTGACTTCTTGCCTTCGCAAATATCAAATAAGGTGCATACATTGGCCAACAGCAGCTTGATTGCAGGGCCTGAACAGTTTCTTCTGTACATTATGTCACATGGTTTCCATTGTACATGGTCTCCATCTACACAAAGCTTATGTTATGTAATAAACTGAAGACTGACACTCAGTCTTCTGTAGTCCGTAGAGGAATCTTGACGAAGACTAAAACTTGTGTTTTTCTGTGATATAAATTTGGACTCTACGTCACCGTAATGTTCTATATTACACGTTCTTTAACGCTCCCATTTTCCGGCTACAATCCTGACTAATAAGCTCATCAGTTTTTTTTTCTTGATTGTGAAGAGAAACATAAGCATTCTATGCTCAGCAGGAGCTCATTTGGGAATGTACCTGCCGTGAGGAAAATTACTCTACCAAGAAATGTGCTTTTTTTTTTTCTCTCGAGTTTTTTTTTTTTTTTTACCTAAAATTGCTTGTCAGTGTCCTATTGTTTTGCAGTGCTTCCAGTGCCCACCTTGTGTTCCTCTCTGTGGTGATGTAATTCATGTATAATGAAACCTTCTGAGGATACAAATCTGTAAAACACATTTCTCTATTTGTCAGGTATATTAAATAATTATAATGTTTCTTAAAGGGCATTTTGCTGCAGTCATATATCTCTTTCATCTATTCAATTATGCTGTATATAGATTATGAAAGCAATTAAAAGGGAACTACACCAAACATCGGAAAATCTGGATTTAAAGGAAGCCTTTCAGGTGGTATAAACACCATGAAGTAAGTTTACGGGCTCACAGAACAGGGACGGCTGAGGACGAGGATGTGTTTTTTTATAATTATCGGCCTCCACATTCCCTCGCTGTAATTCGATGCTTGATCTCATTCATCTTTGCAGTCAATGTATGTGCACAATGCGATTGTTCTCTGTAAGAGAAACCAAGTAATCTTGTAGATATGATACCTTCTAATGGCTAACAAAAATACATCATGTTATAGCGAGCTTTTAAACCTACTCGGGGTTCCTCCTCAGGCACAGATCTGAAGACGCATTTATATAAATACATATGCACATGATCACATGAGAGCGCACAGACATGGTGTGATTAATTTGCACTTAGATAAATACCAGAAAGGGATGAGCAGAACCGTGAATAATTAATCTAGTGGCAAGGAATGTGAAAGTTTTTTGGTCTCTAAATTGATGTTCGAGGGTCAACAGGCCAGCATGTTACCTCTGCTCAAAGTTTTTCATATTTTCATATTCTCCACTGATGCAAAAAGCCCCCCTGAGATTCATTCAGCTTTTGATAGTATCACACACATTGTTCTCTATGGGTGTGCACGTGCGCTGCTCTCTATGGGTGTGCATGCAGGCTGACTGCAGAGAGGTGTCTTATGCATAAACTGAATCCCGACTTCCAGGATGGACAACTAGGGAAGGGAGGAGCTATTAAGTATAAAAAAAACACACATCCTTGACCTCAGTGTAGTTTACAGTGATCAAATTGCCACACAACTTCTCTTTTATTAAAGTTGGATCAATGCGATAACATAAAATACATTGACCAGCCAGTTCTTTGTTCTAGTATCGGTACATGACTATTATGACTAATGAGTAACACTGTAGTTCTATTAGTACATAAGCTCGACCAGGATGAATTTTAAAGAATGTGTTTAAAAAACAAAAAACAAACCCTATACTCTAGGGGCAGTGGTCCCCCCGGTTAGGATTATCCACTATGAGACAGAATAGAGAACCTTTAAAGGGGTTTTCCATGGAAATACTACTGATGACCTATCATCAGGATAGGTCATCAATAGTTGATCGTCTACCTCTGTGTAGTGTCCAGTGCTTGTAACTGCAGGCACTGCTCCCATGATTTCAGTGGAAGCCATGCCTGCAGTTAAAAGTGTCTGCCACTATACGGAGGTCGGCACGGAGGCTTCCACTCCAACCTCAGTGTATTTGGAGCAGATGTCTCTGCGCAGACCTTCCATGTAGTGACCCGCACTTGTAACTACAGGCACGTCTCCCATTGAAATCAATGCCTGCAGTTACAAGCGCCGTCCACTACATAAAGCTTGGCGCAGAGGCTTTCGCGCCGACCTCTGTGTATTTGCGGCGCTGACAGCATGCGCCCGCTCAGCTGATCGGTCGGAGTCCCGAGCAACAGATCCCGGACGATCAACTACTGATGACCAATCCTGATTATAGATCATCAATAGTATTTTCCTGGAAAGCCCATTTAACAAACAGCAACTATTACTCTACAATTCCATGTCCTTATTATCCCCCAACAGGTCATGTTTTTGGTATTTTCCCAGCACTGCATAGGGAATGTAATTATTGTCAGTGTCTCAGAAGTGACTGCAGGTGGTGTTCTTATAGGATATCCTGAAAACATGATTTATTGGGTGGCCTTAAGGACTGGAGGTGAGAAACACTGCTATAGAGGGCCCAGCTTTGGGCGGGTTCAACCTGAAAATTGTTATCTGCAACCTCCTTAGGATTTAGACATTAATATTTTGTGAAATAAAGGGTACAATCCCTGTCAATTTACAACATGTATTAAAAATTTAGTCCCAAAGCTGAAATCTTGGTCTTAAAGCTGAAACAGGCAATTCTGTTTGGTATACTGCACATACTCCTGTCCATCTAGTTATAACAATGTACAATAACAGAAATATGTGCAAAGCTTCCATTGTTATGTGCACACATGGACCATGGTGCACGGATGTCATGTGTCAGCAGAGCACTGCCAAAAGGCTACACTGTGTGAGATCTCAGCTAGAGGACAGGATTTTAAAAACAAGTATATTGTAAATTGAAAGCAATTATGACTATAATTTAAGTGCTCCTTGTCTGAAAGTCTAGAACAACCATAAACCTGCAATTGGTATTCATGACATTGTAGCTGCTCTGACAGATCCTCGTATCAGCCCGTTATTGACTGCTATGGTGCTGCTCTATTTCTTCATCTATGGAGTTCCTAATTAAACTAGCCTCTTCATTTTCTATTTGCCCCACTATTTCTTTATTTTACTCACTTATATAGCACATATATATTCCGCAGTGCAGAACAAACTATTGTGCTCCTGTTTGTAATCTGCTGTATTTGCTGCTGCCTCCAGCCTTTACGGATAACATTTCTGTGTTCCATTTCCTACTTGCTAGGTTTCCATGAAGATCCAATTTCGGTTCTGATTATGATGATTTTGAACAACTGATTTTTCATTAGATTGTGTAGGATTTCTTTAACATTAGCAGGAGCTTTCACTGGAAGACCATTCATTCCTATACTAATGGCTGGAAAGACTTCTGTTTAAGTGTGGCAATAACCAGTTTGTCTGATCACACAAGTGTTTACAATGTCCTATAAATTTCAATGATAAAACCAGTGATTGTCTAAGCATTTAATTTACAAAGGTCATTTATGGTGCTAGTACACAAGCATTAATGGCTGCGACTAAAACGCGCGATTAACCGCTAATTGTTTAGCTAAACCTGGGCTTGCAATTGTTTCAAGTAAAGGGGCAGCCAGGTAAAGCCTGTGTTACACAAGGCTATGTACTAGCATCCTTAGGCTTGATTCAGATGTAAATAATTTATGTTTGTGTTCTGCTCCTGTATTTCAATGACCCATTGTAGCCTATGAGTCTATACCTAGAGGCGTGTCCTCGGTTTGTGTGAAAAAAAAGTCACTGCATGTCCTATTCAAGGATTGGAAAAAAAACATGCAATGTCCTTGGAGATCAAATCGTACACAGATGGAGGTCCTTGGGCTGTTCCAATGCGAGTTCACCCAAGTTTCTCAGGCGCAACTCTTAATATGTAGAAATTATTTTTTATTCAATTGCAGTTGATTTAAACTGCAAGAAAAATAATGTGAAATTTCAGACTTGGGCTCTTCTCAAACTTCAATTTTGTCTCCAAAGCTCCATCCTTCTTGGGTTTCTGCAAAGGGATGCAACCTGAGACAGAACCGATACCATAGGGTTTTTAATATGCTTCACTATACCTCTGTGACTGTGACACAGGTTTCAGGATACAATGCAGCAGGTGGTGTTACCAAAAATGTACAATGTGGTTTTAAGAAGAACTAATAGAAGTATAAGTAAATAACAGTATAGGTACCGTATAAATGAGCAATTAAACGTGTGGTCACTAGAGATGAGCGAGCACCAAAATGCTCGGGTGCTCGTTACTCGGGACGAAATTTTCGCGATGCTCGAGGGTTCGTTTCGAGTAACGAACCCCATTGAAGTCAATGGGCGACCCGAGCATTTTTGTATATCGCCGATGCTCGCTAAGGTTTTCATTTGTGAAAATCTGGGCAATTCAAGAAAGTGATGGGAACGACACAGCAACGGATAGGGCAGGCGAGGGGCTACATGTTGGGCTGCATCTCAAGTTCCCAGGTCCCACTATTAAGCCACAATAGCGGCAAGAGTGGGCCCCCCCCCTACTGTCAGCATAAAGATCGTTCTCCTCTGCCATAGCTGTAACAGCTGTGGCAGAGAAGAACGATGTTTGCCCATTGAATTCAATGGAGCCAGCAATACAGCAGGTTCCACTGAAAGCAATGGGCTGCCGGCGATCGCGGGATGAATTGTCGGGAAGGGCTTAAATATATAAGCCCTTCCCTGCAATTCATCCAGAAATGTGTTACAATAAAAATATATACCGGCGTATAAGGCGACGGGGCGTATAAGACGACCCCCCAACTGTCACCTTATACGCCGGGAATACAGTGGAGCAAAGAATAAAAATCATTACTCACTTCACCGGTGCTTCTGCGGTGCTCCTGCAGGCTGTCGCTCCCTCCTGGTCCCCGGCAGAGCATTGCTTTCTGGACGCAGTGGTTGAAATCCCCGCCTCCAGAAACACACGTGCCTTCAGCCAATCACAGCCATTCAATGACATCATTGTCATTGGCTGTGATTGGCTGAAGGCACATGTGTTTCTGGAGGCGGGGATTTAAAGCCCTTCGTAATGAAAGCAATGCTCTGCCGGGAACCAGGAGGGAGCGACAGCCTGCAGCAGCGGCGCAGAACACCAGGAGAAGTGAGTAATGATTTTTATTCTTTGCTCCGCTGTATTGCCGGCGTATAAGGTGACAGTTGGGGGGTCGTCTTATACGCCCCGTCGCCTTATACGCCGGTATATATTTTTATTGTAACACATTTCTGGATAAATTGCAGGGAAGGGCTTATATATTTAAGCCCTTCCCGACAATTCATCCCGCGATCGCCGGCAGCCCATTGCTTTCAGTGGAACCTGCTGTATTGCTGGCTCCATTGAATTCAATGGGCAAACATCGTTCTTCTCTGCCACAGCTGTTACAGCTGTGACAGAGAAGAATGATTTGTCTTCTATATGTTCTCAATGGGGTCGGCGCTGCTGCCGCCGGCCCCATTGAGCGCATATAGAGAAGAGAACAGAAATCGCAGATCGCACAAAGGTGCGATCTGCGATTTCTATGGCCTAAGAAGGACCGTTGGGGTTCTTGAAGCCTAAAATCACTCCTAACACTCTCCCTATAGCAGCTCCGGCATCAACAGCACTTTCTTTAACCTATGTCAGAATGCATCTGTGGCGAGCCGCGGGAGGGGCAGATTTTAATACTCGGGTGACACCTAATCTCGCCAGCCACTCACAGCAGGGGGGTGGTATAGGGCTTGAACGTTGCAGGGGGAAGTTGTAATGCCTTCCCTGTCTTTCTATTGGCCAGAAAAGCGCGCAAATTTGTCAGGGAAGTAAATGAAAGTAACCCGAACACCGCGTGGTACTCGTTACGAGTAACGAGCATCTCGAACACCCTAATACTCGGACGAGTATGCTCGCTCATCTCTAGTGGTCACCTAACGCTATCTGCGCTAGCTAAATCCTAAGAGTAACACTTGCTGCAGACTCTAAGATAAAAACAATGTGTAGAAAACACTATAGGGGAAGTTCTATGAGAGTTATTTGTGTTACTCTAACATACAGTTCACTTATACAAAATAAAAGTTATAAGCTGGAAATGGTTATCACTTGCAGCTACCAGTGCGATATAACCGAACACAGCGTTTATTATGCTCAAGGCATCTTCAGCACAAGAGCTTTCATCTCTGCATCACTCTTGCCTTGGTTCTTATCCCACAAGCAATGTCCCTTTGACTAAAGTGTCCTCCTACACAAGCCTGTGGCATCACAAGTCTCCTCCCTGGTGGTGTGCACACCCAATATTACAGTTTGTTGCTGTCCAGTTAGTTGCTAGCCTCTGGTTCATCAGTTTAGAGGAACCAGGGTGTCTTGTAACAGCGCCTGCAGGTTTTGTCCTCTCTGCAGACCATTGCACCTTCACTGCACAGCATCCACAGTAGACTTAATGCAGCTCCTGTTGCCTTACTGTCCCAGATCCTGTGCTCCCCATACTAATGGTGGTGCGTACCACAGTGTCTGCCTCCCACTGGCAGCAGCTGCTCTGCAGGTTATTGCGCAGGCTCACAAATGGTCGCATCTCGCAGTCCATTACCATAGCAGTTACCCTCTTTAGGGTAGCCCCTTATATGGTGACAAGAATGGCAGCCAATGGAACAAAAATGCCTAAGGAGTCATGTCCATGGGCAGATTTGATATGTGGAATCCACGCGGAAGATCCGCAGCTCAAGCCGCCCATAGGGATGCATGAGCGTCTGCACTTTAACTTACACATGCAGATTTGCTTCCCGGATTCCACATGCGGAAAACAAAACGCAGCATGCTCCATTTTAGTGCGGATTCTGTGTGGACAGCTTCCATTAAAGGCAATGAAAGCTGCCCAATCCACGGCCCGTCTGCAATTGACATTGCGGACAGGTTGCGGATTCCACGGCAAAGCAGGAGTTTGAAGAAAAAATTGTACTGTGCATGTGCATCGGCGCGCTGGCTGGCACTTCCCCACACATCTGCAGCACAGAAAAACTTGACCCGGACAGGTACGAAGGGTCCTCGGCTACAGACAGGGTCGGATTCTGCTGTGGGCTCCCACATGAGGAATCCGACCCGCCCATGGACATGAGGCCTTAGTGTTAATAACAGCAAAACTCATCAAACAGGTCAAATGTTTTGTGACAGATTTTCAGTTCCACCATTCATCATGCATACTGGTTGTCCTTCTCGAGAAGACCAACCCCTTAAAAGACCACTTTGCAATGTGCTGGTTTTTTTTTTGTTTTTTTTTTTAAAGAGATCTTACTATACCGTATTTCTTAGTCATTGATTAAAATATGCAGCCTTGTCTGATTCTCCAAATATACAATATGCAATAGCTCCTCAGTGTCCCTGAATGACAGCTGCTATATTTATTCTCCGAGAGGTATGCTAAACCTTCAGTGGATTGCTAGATACTATCAAGATGTTCAGAATATCCACTTTGTTTCCCACAAGGAAGTGAAATCATTTCATACACGTACTTTTACAAAAGCCATTTTGAAGTAAAAAGTATTTTAGTATTTAAACCATGGATTTCTGATATCATAGCTTTTATGTAAATGCAGCTGGTAGGACATTTATCATCACAAGATTCATTTTGTCAGATACAAAATGTATTCACCAAACCATTTTAGAAGTCATGTATATGACAGTTATAGATATAAAATTATTTTGTTTAAAACACATGAATACGATGATGATATGAAATTCCTTCAAATCTTATCTTTCCCCCCCCCCCCTTCCTTCTCCTTCCTTAATAATAAATTACCCAAACATTCAGTATATCTGCAGATCACTAATCCAGCATCATGTTGGCTTGTGGAACAGGGTTTGAGTAGCGTACCCAAGACTTATACTAACTATGCTGAAGTCTTTAGTAAACGGTAGGCAGAGATTTGACCTTGATACACACCTTATGACTGATTGGTTCTACTCTTCCACATGGTACGGTTTACCCTTCATTACTCCCAGAAACAGAAGTCATGTCTCAGTATATCGAAGAGTAGCTGCACAGTGCTTTTATATGCAAGTCTCTATCAACTGCAGGTGCTGACTTCTACTTAGTGAAGAAAAAATATGGCACCTCCTGTATCAAATATCGGTTCCCTGGTGCAAGCATTGAATAATGACTGACTCCTCTGGTGATGTCACATTGTGACGTTTTCTTGGCATAGTGTTTTTGCCGAGTGGTTTGCCATTGCCTTCCCCATTCATTTTTAATGGTTACTCATTTTACCGACCTCAGGTAGGGTGGTCAACCTTGAGCCAGCTACCTAAACCACACAGGAATTGAACTCACAACCTTCAGGTCATGAGCGAGAGCTTAGGACTGCCTTTCTGCTGCCTTAACACTCTGCACCACACAAGGCTATCAAATATGCCATGAGCTAAAAAAAATAAAAAGTCATGGTTAAAACATGTATCATCTGCTTCTGATCTCTCAACTATTTCACAGGATACCAGGGGTGAAACTTTTTACCAAGCTGTATTTGGAGGGGTCGAGAACATGATTCACGCCTTTGAGAACAATGAATGGTGATGGCTTTCAATACAGAGAAAGCCATTAGAGTATCTGTATCGGCATTGTATTCATTCTTCCGACACCTGGTAAACGCTGCTACACTTACCAGTTACCCATTAATCTATTGATTCATCTTACCTTTGTTCTGTATTGCGCCTTCGTTACAAATAACTGCATCAACTGTTCTATTACAATTTTCATTTTCAGAAATCTGAAGAGAAAATGTCTTTGCCTATTTTTTCTGCAGGTTTTGAGAATGCTAGAACCACTAGAAGCACATTTTCCTCACCTGACAAGTCAGTTGTTATGAGGATAATCTGTTTGGAAGTCATTCTATCAGGTAGTCAATAGGTCCAGTCCAACAATTTTTTGTCAATTTATTCCAAGCACTACCTGATCTGAATTTGGATTAAATGAGCTGTATCTGCACGGTTCCAAAAATAGATTAAGTATGTCATGTGAGAATAGACCTCAAGTCCCCCACTCTATTAAACTTTTCTGTTGGTTGGTTTCTGCAATGCACTTTAGTTACTCAACGTAGCAAGAGATGTCTTTATAAATCTTTTTGCAATTAGTTTCAACTCCAAATGCTTTACTAGTTATAATAAGCATATTGTAATCTCCTCAAACTCTTTATGCTGTTTGCTATAGATATGTAAAAATATTAGAAAGTAGCGGCTTAAGGCTGATTAGTTTAATTGAAGTGAACTTGTGTTTGAAACAGATAACATTTTCTTTCACTTGTGGAATGATGAGACAAGGATAAACCAGAAGAAGCAGATTTCCTTTGTTATTTCTTTCAAAAGCTGGTCACATTTGAATTGCAGTTGTTGGACTAATACATACAGTATTACTTTGAATTACTTTTCCTATCTGATGATGTAGAATTCTGAATAAATAATGTAATGCTATTAAGCCTTCAAAAAGCCACATTGTCCTTCTATTATATTTGCAATATGCAGAGCTCATTAAAATGCTGTAAAATTTCCTAATCTGCAGCAGGATTTTTTAGTCAGTTTTACTTAATTTCTTTAAAGGAATGCAAAAAGTTTGGGTGTTTTTTACCGTAAAATGTTATGTTGGAAACATTTGTTTCTTGGTATAAAAAATATGTTCCTTTTTGTTTTATGTTTGGAATCAAGCTTGAGCAAAAAAAAAGCTCTATCATTTTAGGACTATGTACTATACAATATACAACAGTAGTTCTGAATGCATATTTGTAATGGAACTGATGACATAATAATATTCTGTAATTCAGAGGTCTCTTAGTGGAGGGCGGTTTCTGTCTTACAAACATTTGAGACAACAGCCACACATTTCAAAAATTCTACAACAAATTCCATTGTTGATTTTGCTACCATTCAACAAGCAAAATCTGTATGTGTTACATGTGTTTTTGTTTCAGCTTCTGCTGTAGATTCGCCATGGAATTTACACTATTCATCAAAAGGAATGAATACCGCTGTGAAAAGCTGCAGCACATATCAATTTGACTATGGACGGCCCTATAGCTCTATATGAGGCTGTATAGGGCCGTTTTCAGCTGCCGGAAGGAGCTAAACATGATTGACAGGAGCGCTCTGAAGTGAAAGTGTAGGTACTCTTAAACTCTCATCTCATTAATACAGACGAGGATGCATAAACCTCTGGGTAAAATAGCAGTGAAGTATCAGGATTGTTGAGCATTGGGGCAGATAAGAAAGCTTCCATTTGAATGGCCTCTGGTATCCAATGCCTAGGGTCAGCGGATTTCTGAGTGGTGAATATTATCATAGACGCTACCAGAGAAGAGAATCTTTTGATAATTGGGGAATTCGTGAAATTATTGGGTGTCTTTTAATCCGGTTGATTGCAGCCAGTCTTGGATAACCTGAACTTTGCACGGTCCATCTGAAGCATAGTATCAGACAACGTTTTGCTCAAAAAAGCATTTCTTGAGCTTGCAGTAGAATTTGTTTTAATTCAGTCGCGGTATGATTTATTGGACATCTTCCTGATCACTATGTAATAAACGGGAAAATATGAAGATATCCTCAAGATAAACCTTTTTTTTACAGCAAATTCTGGAATATTTTGTTGACGCATTCTGGAATATTTTGTTGACGCACAGTTTTGGAACACTGCAGGTGCATTGCTTAGACTAAAGGGCGTTACTAAATAATAGCCAACACAGGTATTAAAAGTTGTTTTCCACTTAACTCCAGGTTTTATGTGTACAAGATTGTAAGCCTTGCTTCAAATTGATCTTTCTAAACACGAGCCACCGTGCTGCATTTTTTTGAAGGCGGAATTAACAAAAACTGCAATTAGGCTTTGTTTTTTCTTAATTTTTTTTCAGGGTTCATCATGCAGGATTAAAAAAAAAAGAATTTCATTGTATGGGTTACAAGTGCAGCAATGAAAAAATGTATTTTTTTACTCCTTTAGCATATGCTTCTATATTGTAGTGTATTATCTTTTACACTGATAGCTATGGTAGGCCCGGAGACCATTGTTAAGCCGCCAGTTGCCATGCTGCAACCCATTGTCTGTCTACGATTGCATTGTTAATGGACTGATGACACGACAAAGGGAGCGCCCTCCATCTGTTAACTGCTATGGTCAGCATTAACTGCAGCATCTAAGGATTTAATGACTGGGATCGAAGTTAATTCTGATCCCAGCCATTGTAGCGGAACTAGTTACAGCCATAGCCCTGTGGGTATCATGTAGGCACAGCTCTCACATGATCACCTTGATGTACTATTAAGTTAATTCATGGAAATTATATCATTCTTATGAATTAACAGAATGTCATAGGGAAGGGAAGAAGTTAAAGTTATCTTGGATATACTGAAGCATAGCTTTTGTTTCAGGTAAGGAAAAGAGGTAAGTGGGGGACGAGTCTTATCCAGCAATAATTTAATGACCGCTTTTCTGTTTGGGACTTACTGAAGATGTCTGCAAAGGTGGCATATTGGGAAGAGATGAAAGCCTTGATACCCAGAGATGTAGGGAGTGATTTTTAATGGAGGTAATACTTTACTCAGACACAAGTGGGTGGCAACCAAAACAGCTTAGATTTCACCTGATTGCAAAACGATTCTCATTCGTACTGAGCAAGGAGAAGATGATCGGAAATACCCAGTTCTGCACTTGGGTGGATGAAAGAAAATTTCTGTAGAATTAAGAAAGGCTAATATAACGTTAACCCCTGCGGGACAATGAGAGACACATGAGTAAGAGAAACTAAGAGATTTTTTTTGAGGTTGTAGAGTAGCACAGGAAATTTAAGAATTCCTTTACTAAGTAGGAGTTTTCTGGAGTTTCCTAGATTCATCGGGCAGGATGCCACTAGATGTTCAGGGGACTGGCCATAAACGCAGAGACGGTTCTTGACCTGATTCTGTAGGGGTTACCTTTTGAATATCCTAACTACATAGGATCTTTAGGAGTGACTGTTTTAGGAATGGTGTTGCTTGTTGTAATCACCTGAGCGATAAGTGTGCCAATTTTACCAAAATAGATCGGGCCATCCTGACCCTATTTTTTGCAAAAATCATCAGGAAACAGTTAGCACTGTTAACTTCCATTTCCGGGCCCCTAGGTCCAAATCCCATCCAAGATAATATCTTTGAAAAACTCGATCCAGATGTTGCCAATTCTCAGATTTGAACCTACAAGTCCATCACTGTAAAGCAGCAATGCTAATCACTGAGCTACATTCATGGAAGAAAGACACACATGCACATTAGAGATGAGCGAGCACCAAAATGCTCGGGTGCTCGTTACTCGGGACGAAATTTTCGCGATGCTCGAGGGTTCGTTTCGAGTAACGAACCCCATTGAAGTCAATGGGCGACTCGAGCATTTTTGTATATCGCCGATGCTCGCTAAGGTTTCCATTTGTGAAAATCTGGGCAATTCAAGAAAGTGATGGGAACGACACAGCAACGGATAGTAGGTAAAAAAGTCAGGAAAGCGCTGCCAGAGCTCACAGGTATATCAAGCCATATACATAATCTTAGTATTCTGCCACACTCACCCGGTGCTCAGTGAAGATCCTGTTTATAGGATCCTCACTCACACCCCTTATCCAGGTCGTCTTATGAATATTGTGCCTCCGTTTCTCTGATGTCCTGCTGGGCCAGTCAGCTGGGGAGCAGCGTGCACCTCCGTCTCTCACCTGAGAGCCGCTCAAAGTAAATCCGTATGTTTAAAAAATGTGCAGATCCGCGCTCCGAGAACAAGCACTTAGTAACTAAGTAACTTGACAAAGTCCCATGTGAGGGGATGAAACGCGTTGTGTATATGTTAATAAATTAGTTACTAAGTGCTTGTTCTCGGAGCGCGGATCTGCACATTTTTTAAACATACGGATTTACAGCAACGGATAGGGCAGGCGAGGGGCTACATGTTGGGCTGCATCTCAAGTTCCCAGGTCCCACTATTAAGCCACAATAGCGGCAAGAGTGGGCCCCCCCCCTCCCAACAATTTTTACTTCTGAAAAGCCCTCATTAGCAATGCATACCTTAGCTAAGCACCACTCTACCTCCAACAAAGCACAATCACTGCCTGCATGACACTCCGCTGCCACTTCTCCTGGGTTACATGCTGCCCAACCCCCCCGCACGACCCAGTGTCCACAGCGCACACCAAAGTGTCCCTGCGGAGCCTTCAGCTGCCCTCATGCCACACCACCCTCATGTCTATTTATAAGTGCGTCTGCCATGAGGAGGAACCGCAGGCACACACTGCAGAGGGTTGGCATGGCTAGGCAGCGACTCTCTTTAAAAGGGGCGGGGCGATAGCCCACAATGCTGTACAGAAGCAATGAGAAATATAATCCTGTGCCACCTCCATCAGGAGCTGCACACGTGGGCATAGCAATGGAACCCACCGGCTGAACATAAATGTATCCCATTGCAGTGCCCTAGACAGCAGAGCTAACGTCAGATTAAATGTAGGTGGGCTTCGGCCCACACTGCATGCCCCAGTCAGACTGGGGTTCTTTATAAGTAGACACAGGCAGGTACAACTCCCTATTGTAAAGTCTGTGTGGACCGTCAGCATGGGAGGGTCCCAGGAAGCCACCGGCAGTACATAAATAAATCCCATTGCATTGCCCAGCACAGCTGAGGTAATGTCATGTTTAATGCAGGTGGGCTTCTGCCCACACTGCATGCCCCAGTCAGACTGGGGTTCTTTATAAGTAGACACACGCAGGTACAACTCCCTATTGTGAAGTCCGTGTGGACCGACAGCATGGGAGGGTCCCAGGAAGCCACCGGCAGTACATAAATAAATCCCATTGCATTGCCCAGCACAGCTGAGGTAATGTCATGTTTAATGCAGGTGGGCTTCGGCCCACACTGCATGCCCCAGTCAGACTGGGGTTCTTTAGAAGTGGACACATGCAGTTACAACTCTGTGTGGACTGACAACATGGGTGGCTCCCTGGAACCCACCGGCGGTACATAAATATATCCCATTGCATTGCCCATCACAGCTGAGGTAATGTCATGTTTAATGCAGGTGGGCTTCGGCCCACACTGCATGCCCCAGTCAGACTGGGGTTCTTTAGAAGTGGACACATGCAGTTACAACTCCGTGTGGACCGACAGCATGGGTGGGTGCCAGGAAGCCACCGGCGGTACATAAATATATCCCATTGCAGTGCCCAGCACAGCTGATGTAACGTCAGCTTTAATGCAGGTGGGCAAAAAATTAATTGGATTACACTGTAGGCGAGGGCCCCAAAAAATTGGTGTACCAACAGTACTAATGTATGTCAGAAAAATTGCCCATGCCCAACCAAGAGGGCAGGTGAAACCCATTAATCGCTTTGGTTAATGTGGCTTAATTTGTAACTAGGCCTGGAGGCAGCCCAGTTAAAATAAAAATTGGTTCAGGTGAAAGTTTCAACGCTTTAATGAGCATTGAAACGTATAAAAATTGTTTACAAAAATTATATGACTGAGACTTGTGGGCCTAAGAAAAATTGCCCGTTGGGCGTGATTACGTCAGGTTTCAGGAGGCGGAGCAGGAGGAGGAGGGAAATCCAGGCTTTGTTCATCTTGATGAGTGTAAGCCTGTCGGCACTGTCGGTTGACAGGCGGATACGCTTATCTGTGATGATTCCCCCAACCGCACTAAACACCCTCTCTGACAAGACGCTAGCCGCAGGACAAGCAAACACCTCCAGGGCATACAGCGCGAGTTCAGGCCACGTGTCCAGCTTCGACACCCAGTAGTTGTAGGGGGCAGAGGCGTCACGGAGGACTGTTGTGCGATCGGCTACGTACTCCCTCACCATCCTTTTACAGTGCTCCCGCCGACTCAGCCTTGACTGGGGAGTGGTGACACAGTCTTGCTGGGGAGCCAGAAAGCTGTCAAAGGCCTTGTACAGTGTTCCCCTGCCTGTGCTGTACATGCTGCCTGATCTCCGTGCCTCCCCTTCTACCTGGCCCTCGGAACTGCGCCTTCTGCCACTAGCGCTGTCGGATGGGAATTTTACCATCAGCTTGTCCGCCAGGGTCCTGTGGTATAGCATCACTCTCGAACCCCTTTCCTCTTCGGGTATGAGAGGGGAAAGGTTCTCCTTATACCGTGGGTCGAGCAGTGTGTACACCCAGTAATCCGTAGTGGCCAGAATGCGTGTAACGCGAGGGTCACGAGAAAGGCATCCTAACATGAAGTCAGCCATGTGTGCCAGGGTACCTGTCGCAACACATGGCTGTCCTCACTAGGAAGATCACTTTCAGGATCCTCCTCCTCCTCCTCCTCAGGCCATACACGCTGAAAGGATGACAGGCAAGCAGCATGGGTACCCTCAGCAGTGGGCCAAGCTGTCTCTTCCCCCCCCTCCTCATCCTCCTAATGCTCCTCCTCCTCCTCCTCAACGCGCTGAGATATAGACAGGAGGGTGCTCTGACTATCAAGCGACATACTGTCTTCCCCCGGCTCTGTTTCCGAGCGCAAAGCGTCTGCCTTTATACTTTGCAGGGAACTTCTCAAGAGGCCTAGCAGAGAAATGGTGACGCTAATGATTGCAGCATCGCCGCTCACCATCTGGCTAGACTCCTCAAAGTTTCCCAGGACCTGGCAGATGTCTGCCAACCAGGCCCACTCTTCTGTAAAGAATTGAGGAAGCTGACTCCCACTGCGCCGCCCATGTTGGAGTTGGTATTCCACTATAGCTCTACGCTGCTCATAGAGCCTGGCCAACATGTGGAGCGTAGAGTTCCACCGTGTGGGCATGTCGCACAGCAGTCAGTGCACTGGCAGATGAAACCGATGTTGCAGGGTGCGCAGGGTGGCAGCGTCCGTGTGGGACTTGCGGAAATGTGCGCAGAGTCGGCGCACCTTTCCGAGCAGGTCTGACAAGCGTGGGTAGCTTTTCAGAAAGCGCTGAACCACCAAATTAAAGACATGGGCCAGGCATGGCATGTGCGTGAGGCTGCCGAGCTGCAGAGCCGCCACCAGGTTACGGCCGTTGTCACACACGACCATGCCTGGTTGGAGGCTCAGCGGCGCAAGCCAGCGGTCGGTCTGCTCTGTCAGACCCTGCAGCAGTTCGTGGGCCGTGTGCCTCTTCTCTCCTAAGCTGAGTAGTTTCAGCACGGCCTGCTGACGCTTGCCCACCGCTGTGCTGCCGTGCCGCGCGACACCGACTGCTGGCGACGTGCTGCTGCTGACACATCTTGATTGCGAGACAGAGGTTGCGTAGGAGGAGGAGGAGGATGGTTTAGTGGAGGAAGCAGATACCACCACCGAGCTGGGGCCCGCAATTCTGGGGGTGGGTAGGACGTGAGCGGTCCCAGGCTCTGACTCTGTCCCAGCCTCCACTAAATTCACCCAATGTGCCGTCAGGGAGATGATATAGTGGCCCTGCCCGCCTGTGCTTGTCCACGTGTCTGTTGTTAAGTGGACCTTGGCAGTAACCGCGTTGGTGAGAGCGCGTACAATGTTGCGGGAGACGTGGTCGTGCAGGGCTGGGACGGCACATCGGGAAAAGTAGTGGCGACTGGGAACTGAGTAGCGCGGGGCCGCCGCCGCCATCATACCTTTAAAAGCCTCCGTTTCCACAATCCTATACGGCAGCATCTCCAGGCTTATAAATTTGGCTATCTGCACGTTTAACGCTTGAGCGTGCGCGTGCGTGGCGGCGTACTTGCGCTTGCGCTCAAACACTTGTGCTAGCGACGGCTGGACGGTGTGCTGAGAGACATTGGTGGATGGGGCCGAGGACAGCGGAGGTAAGGGTGTGGGTGCAGGCCAGGAGACTGTAGTGCCTATGTCCTGAGAGGGGGGTTGGATCTCAGTGGCAGGTTGGGGCACAGGGGGAGAGGCTGCGGTGCACACCGGAGGCGGTGAACGGCCTTCGTCCCACCTTGTGGGGTGCTTGGCCATCATATGTCTGCGCATGCTGGTGGTGGTGAGGCTGGTGGTGGTGGCTCCCCAGCTGATCTTGGCGCGACAAAGGTTGCACACCACTGTTCGTCGGTCGTCTGCACTCTCAGTGAAAAACTGCCTGACCTTTGAGCACCTCGGCCTCTGCAGGGTGGCATGGCGCGTGGGGACGCTTTGGGAAACGGTGCATTATTCGGTCTGGCCCTGCCTCTACCCCTGGCCACCGCACTGCCTCTTCCAACCTGCCCTGTTGCTGCACTTGCCTCCCCCTCTGAAGACCTATCCTCAGTAGGCTTAGCAAACCAGGTGGGGTCAGTCACCTCATCGTCCTGCTGCTCTTCCTCCGAATCCTCTGTGCGCTCCTCCCTCGGACTTACTCCAATTACTACTACCTGAGTGATAGACAACTGTGTCTCATCGTCATCGTCCTCCTCACCCACTGAAAGCTCTTGAGACAGTTGTCGGAAGTCCCCAGCCTCATCCCCCGGATCCCGGGAACTTTCCAAAGGTTGGGCATCGGTCACGACAAACTCCTCCAGTGGGAGAGGATTCGGAACCATTGGTGCCCATTCTGGGCAGGCGCCCGAGAACAGTTCCTGGGAGTCTGCCTGCTCCTCAGAATGTGTCATTGTAATGGAGTGAGGAGGCTGGGAGGAAGGAGGAGCAGCAGCCAGAGGATTCAGAGTTGCAGCAGTGGACGGCGCAGAATTCTGGGTGGTCGATAGATTGCTGGATGCACTTTCTGCCATCCACGACAGGACCTGCTCACACTGCTCATTTTCTAATAAAGGTCTACCGCGTGGACCCATTAATTGTGAGATGAATGTGGAGACGCCAGAAACGTGCCTCTCTCCTAATCCTGCAGCAGTCGGCTGCGATACACCTGGATCAGGAGCTCGGCCTGTGCCCACACCCTGACTTGGGCCTCGGCGTCCTCGCCCGCGTCCACGTCCTCTGGGCCTACCCCTACCCCTCAGCATGCTGTATTACCAGTAGTGCAGAAACAGAACTCTGTAATTAAATGTGTCGCTTATTGGCCTGTGGTTGGAGGCTGACTTCGCTTACGGAACACACAGCAGAGGCAGGAAAGAATTTTGCGCAAGCCTGCTGTAACACTTAGCTGGATGCGTATGAATTAGGACAACTACCCCCTGCAGAGACGCAGTACAGTCAGGACGGTCACAGACAGCCCAAATAGATTTTTTTTCCCAAATTTTTTTGGAAAAGCCCACTACCTATATAGACTATATATGTCTTTCACTGTCCCTGCCTCACCACCACTACTGGCCCTGGACTATGTAAAATTACTGCAGACTGTTTCACTCTGGACAGGATCACAGCGGTGATGTAAGAGGCAACGCAGAGCCAGGAAAGAATTTTGCGCAAGCCTGCTGTAACACTTAGCTGGCTGCATATGAATTAGGACAACTACCCCCAGCAGAGACGCAGTACAGTCAGGACGGTCACAGGCAGCCCAAATAGATTTTTTTTTCCCAAATTTTTTTGGAAAAGCCCACTGCCTATATAGACTGTATATGTCTTTCACTGTCCCTGCCTCACCACCACTACTGGCCCTGGACTATGTAAAATTACTGCAGGACGCAATGCTCTGGACGCAATGCTCTGCACGGCCGATATAAAAAAAAAAAAAAAAAAAGTGCAACACTGCAAAAAGCAGCCTCAACAGTACTGCACACGGTCAGATGTGGCCCTAAGAAGGACCGTTGGGGTTCTTGAAGCCTAAAATCAATCCTAACGCTCTCCCTATAGCAGCTCCGGCATCAGCAGCACTTTCCCTGATCTCTGTCAGAATGCATCTGAGGCGAGCTGCGGGAGGGGCCGATTTATATACTCGGGTGACACCTGATCTCGCCAGCCACTCACTGCAGGGGGGTGGTATAGGGCTTGAACGTCGCAGGGGGAAGTTGTAATACCTTCCCTGTCTTTCTATTGGCCAGAAAAGCGCGCTAACGTCTCAGAGATGAAAGTGAAAGTAACTCGAACATCGCGTGGTGCTCGCCTCTAGTAACGAGCATCTCGAACACGCTAATACTCAAACGAGTATCAAGCTCGGACGAGTACGTTCGCTCATCTCTAATGCACATAGATTTTTACCCTCATTGATTTCAATAGGAGTCAGTATCTGTTCTGCCAATGATTCATGATAATTAAAAAAAATCAGGGGTGGCAAACCTGACCTGAATATTTCACTATTTGCTCAACACTAATTAGGAAGTAACGCACAATAGGCCAAATATAATGCACAACTGGTTACCAATTGGTATTGCACATCTTGACAGCAGTAGGACAATGGCCTTCGCATTTATAAATTTGTTTATTTTTTATAAATATATTTTATTCTCTGGAATCCTTCACATCCAAGGTCTTGTAGCTTTGATACACGTTCTATTGCAATAAATGAAAAATATCAACTGTATGAGGATCATTTCCTGTTTGTGGTGCACAACAAGAATGTTAAGAGATGTTGTTGGATGTGTGATGTGTAGGGGTAGAAAAGTTTGACAAGTCCCCTGGCAAATTCGTATCCCAAAATACATGGAAATAATAGTCTTGAAAGACAAGGTTGTGCTCTTTGTCAGTCTCAAGCACGGTCAATACAATGTGAACTCACAAATCTCTATACTTCGTGCATGAGAGGTCTTAAAGATACAGTTTGCAGTAGTACTACAATGCTTTTGAGTGGTTTTCTTTCATAACAATACATGTTTTACTGCTACAGATTTGACATATTTTATTCATGCAATTGTATTAGAACTTTATAATATAAATGTTCCATTTAAAATGCAATTTTTATGTAGCCTTGTGAACCTGACTGTGCTAGGTATATAATGCACTTGAGGAGGGGGGAGCGTGTGAATAGGCTAAGCCATGACTTCAGTGTTCAAAGGTAGAAATAATAAAGTCAGCAACATTTTAATAGAAATCTGTTGGGACGTTCATTTATTTCCTGTAATAAGAGCATTTTTGGTTAATGCAAAAAAAGACTTAACACCAGACAACCCTGCTAATACATTAAAAACTAAGTGGATTAAAATACTAATCAAAGTAATTCTGTAAGATTCGCTCTGCTGGGTGCAATTTTCAGTACTAATGTCAGTGAACATATCAGTTTGATAAATCTCCTGTTAAAGCAACACTCACATGTAAATTCATTTTTCCATCCCTGTCCCCTCCCCTGATTGCCTGTCATACTCTAGAGGTCTCCTGCGTATATTGCACTCTCTTCAGTGCAGTGCAGCCTCCTGTCTGATGCTTTTCAGACATCATCTTGATCTTGCTATGACTTAGGGTGCCTGTCCACAGGCGTGATTCCGCCGGCCAGCCGAAGCTTTTCATAGCGTTGCTATGGAAAGCGCCGGCCCCCTGTCCACGAGCGGAGAATCATTGCAATTCTCCGCTCGCGGCGGGCAATTCGCAGCATGCTGCAAATTGCCCTGATTCTCCACGGTCAGCCTATCTATTAGATTAGGCTGACTGGTGGAGATTCGTGTGTGGCTCCTGCTCCCGGTCGGCGGCTACCGACTTCGCAAACCCCGTGAACAGGGAGCTTTAAACTTTGTTTTGTACTATCAATCCTATGATGCATATGCATAGCATTTTATAAGCAGCTACAGACCGTACCATCTCTGTCTTCTGAGAGGATGGTGTAAATATCATTAACCTCCATCATCAGTGTTTAAATATCATTAATATCCTCTCCTTCATTATACCTGTGTGACAGGAGCCTCTAATCCTCAGTAGTAATGTGATAGGAGGGACCTTTCTCCATGAGAATAGCCTGTGTGGTACAGTCCATATAATTTTAATACACAGGAGGTTCTAGTAGTGACCCCTTCAGAGAGCATAAAGGTTAAACACTCCAGAGGGTGCAACATCAGATCACATAAAGGGATTTTTTGCAGATAGAAATGAATAACTAAACAGCTAATTTATTTACTACTGGGGGCTAACTACACAATGAATGAAAAAATCAGGGGAATGTTTCTTTAAATAAACCAGATGTTGGAGAATCTGTAGTAGAATTGTGAGAGTGAGGAGTTTTACCTGTATGAAAAAACTGACATTAATTTGAATTATGTCACGTCAATACATTATGTAATGAGACTGTACACTTCAATCCACAATATTTATAACTAGCTGGTTTATACTGGACATAGAGTTTTGGGGCCTGTATGCTCTTCCTGGCGTCCAACTAAAAAGACTTTTCACAGCAGTTCACAAAACTCCTAAGTGTATTTTCCAGCTTGAGACCAGGCACAGTTTATAGTCTCATCACCTGCACTAAACTCTGGTTCTGAGAGCTGTATCATAGGGGACCTAGAAACCACAAGTTTAAACTGCGGAGGGCTAGAGACAGGCATTCTGGTACTGCAGAGAAAAAGAACACCGTGGGTGTGGCAGGAAGTAAGATAAAAAGAACAGTTCCTGCCACACTCAGGAGAGGAAGGTTGGCTGCTACCCAGAGAGTTGGTGAGCAAGGCCGCATCAGGACTGGGAGCCTGAGGTCTAATGTGGACCAGTCTGGGCCTGTCTCCAGTCTGTCAGAGGAGGATGTTCTCTAGACACCCAAGGTGGGGTTAGCGACTGTGGCCCTATGGGTGATGAACCCCGAGCATTGTGTAATATGCTATATATGACATGCTGTTAGCTGTGGAATAGAACTGGCAGACGCCAGATAAGAAGTGAAATCCTGTCTCTTGAGCATCTGTATGTACGTGAGGTGTTCATTATGGTGTGAGAGGTCGGTGATCCGCAGGCGAGTGACCCCTGCTTGCCACATATGATACAAGCAATTCATTTGCATATAAAGTATGCATTTTTTATTTAACAAAATGTTATGGATTAATTAAGGTGATTATCAATTTGACTAATGTGCTTAACTGATAAGCCAGTATTTTTTCTGGTCTTCACTTATGAATTGGGTTACATTGTGATGTATTTTTTTATGTAAGATGTGCAAATATGTACTGGTATTTAAATTACAGTGTAAACTATGACTCTTCTTTTTGCCTCAGAATGAGCATTATGACTAGAGATGAGCGAACCTACTCGGCCACGCCCCTTTTTCGCCCGAGCGCAGCGATTTTTGAGTACTTTCGTACTCGGGCGAAAAGATTCGGGGGGCGCCGTGGGTGAGTGGGGGTTGCAGCGGGGAGTGGGGGGGGGAGAGGGAGAGAGAGAGGGCTCCCCTCTCTTCCCCGCTGCTACCCCCCCGCTCCGCCACGCCTCCCCCCGCCCCCTGGCGCCCCCGAATCTTTTCACCCAACTTCAGAAGTACTCGAAAATCGCGGTGCTCGATCGAGTAATTACTCGAAACGAGTACGTTCGCTCATTTCTAATTATGACCATTTGTCTTATAGTATATTTTTCTATTTTCATTATGAAGTACCAAATAATACAATTTGAGACTGTTCTAGTATTGTGTGGATTTCCCCTTTTGGTGTTACTTCTGAAATCACTTTTTAAAATACAGCTTCATATAATTGTTTCAATATAATTCTTTAATAGACAAATAAAGCATTTGTGTGCAGTCGCAATGTCTAATGACAGCACTGCCTATACCATTAAATCATATTTGGAGATGATGGATCATGCTGTTTTGAGTAACATGGCATTTTAATCGGTGAAGAACATCAGTGACATTCAGTGAAGGTCAAACGCATTCTAAAACCCCTTTAAATGCACAGCTTTCACTGAAAACCTAAAGGTGAATGCCATTTAGTCTTAGTGGACAGCCTTGATATTTGACCCTCCTCTCCATCCAACAAGACCCTTTAAGGTAATTAAGCATTAAAATTGGGGATTCTAGAATTGAGTGCTTCTTTTAAAAAGTCTATAAAGCAACCTTTTGCCAATAGTAGCTTGTTTATGAAGCATGAATAGTCAATAGTCTTCAATCAGACTGTCTGGCTGCACGCTATCATTTCTGAGAACATTTCCTTTATAACATGCCTTCTTTATGAGCTGAACTGTTTTTCAGTGGAGTAAGGCTTCAATATATACATTTCTTATCTCATGTTTTAAGGCTACTTTTTGATTAAACATTGCATGAAATGTACTAAAACGCAATATTGTAAGACTGGAAGAAAATCATGTTTGTCTATGTAAAATGCCCATAACATTACATTTTATTTATTCTAGCCTTTTCACTTACATCTTGAAATGCAGAATATATTTAACATATACAGTAATAAAAAACACTTCAAAATCAATAAGTACTTTCTAGAATATCAAAAACAATTTACCAGGTAATATTCTAGGTCTTAATGTTACAGTACATATGGCATCCCATTTAGACCCAGTGTATTGGGGGTGGGCATAGTAAACTTTCAGGCACCACTGCCTGGATACAGCACAGCTTATAATTAGCTGGCCTTGATAACATTTACACCATTTAACTGATTTATAATAGAATAGCATGCATTATAGGATGATTTGTACATTAATTAAATTAATACAATTGTTGGCACTCACATGTGGACATCTGTGGCATCATTTGCTTTTCTGTAGTTAACCTAATGCAAAATGAAGTAGTCTGGCTATTTCTATATGATAGATAAACATTTTATGAACATCGTAAAAGATATTTGTTAACAAAACCCAGTTGGCAGAGGAGCTGCTATTATCAGAGACTCTTGTCTGTAACAAAACTATTTATTTATCTGCAATTACCTTCTTCCCCATAATGTTTGCATTGGCTAATGCTTCCAGATACAAATATGGACACCTTTAGGGGCATTTTTTTAATTTAAATGCATTTATATTTGGGTTGACAATCATTTTTGCAGTAAAGCTTAATAGAAAAAAACGTTTTACGGTTTGTCTTCTGCAGCTTCTGCTTATTACTGTATGCAAGTCTCAATAGGAGATCCGTCAATGAGGTTAGACTGGTGACTTAGTTTCCCTCTGCTTTCTCTTCTCCTGAACATTCTCATTAACTAATTGATGATGTCAACAAACTTTATCTGATATCACACGGGTGTATGTAATGTATATAGATCAGCATCCACCCTACAGTGTATGCAAAGTGGCCATTAGCTGTCCACATAATACCATAAGGTACCATAGCACTGTAATGCTTTTGAAAAAAAGAGGGGAGGCGCTCCGATAAAAAAAATTATTATATCAAATGGTGAGAGTCAAAGTGAGGACTCGCCTGTAGGCTTACGGACACACTCGGAACGAGCTGACCACAAGCTTATGATGGTGTCCGTAATGGAGTTGAGTAGTTGAATAATCTGTACTTCCTATATCCACCAGAATGGAGAGCGATCCAGGAATAATAACATGGGTAAAAGGGACTTATGCTCACAGGATTTTAGTACAGGGCACCAGTAAGTAAAAAGATTTGAAAGGAGGACTTACTATTTGTGAAGGAAACCACTAAGGGGCCTCAAGGGGAGACCCCCGACAAATAGTAAGTCTCCCTTTCAAATCTTTTCCCTTACTGGTGAACTGTACTAAATTCCTGTGAGCATAAGTCCCTTTTTTCCCTTTCATACTATAATGCTTTTGTTACAGCAGAGAATATGGATTTGCTCAGAACTGATTTGACTTTGGACTAGTTCCAGGGGCAGCACTAGTTGTTCCCTGGTCTTCGCTTTGGTCTTTACTGCTGGGATTCCCAGACCCATTACCACAGAAATAGTCTCAGTTAAGAGGCAGCTGGTGCACTTGGTCAGCTTTTCTCAGATGCGGTACCAGAGGGTGTAGACTGGGGTGTAGTTGTAGTGCAGAGCCTGAGCTTTGTGGTAGGTGGAATGCTTTCAGAATGTAGATCAGACCATAGATTAGGGCAGGTAGCAGACAAGGGAAAGCCTAGTCAAATAATGAGTCAAATCAAGATTAGAGAGGTTAGGAAAGCTGGGTGGTTCAGACATGGATCAAACTTTTACCTTCACTCAATATGGAGATTGATGAGTGGAATAGCCCTAAATAGCCCATGACCTGTCAGGGATAGTTGGGGACTGGAAAACTTTGGTGCATGTGCTAAATCTTTAAGAGGTGGACTCTCACTCTAAACTTACAGGAATGTGGAACCTGCCACAGACAACATGGGGACACAATGCTGGCCATGCCCACAGCAGAAGAAGATAGGGGACACTGCCGGCCATGACCAGTGGCCATCACAATACCCTCCCTTAGGCCTCCTCTTCTAAGGGCCAAATTGCTAGTGAAATTTTTTTTTTTTTTTAGAAGAGCTGAGGCATCAATATTTTCTGCTGGCACCGGGAATCTCTCCTCAGGACCAAAGCCTTTCCAATCTACCAAGCCTTAAAACTCTTCTTCAGTGGACATAAATCTTAAATGACTGTCCATCTTTTAATTTAAAAAAAAAAAAGATCGGCTCCATCCAGGCTGCTGACCATGGCAGGAGCAGCCTATCAGTGTCTTTAGAAATCAGCAAAGGGAGCTTACAGCGCTTGGTCATTGGTGAGCCCGTTTTGGTGTTTGGTTAAATAATACTGCATTTTCAAATATACAGTATACAGTGGAAGCAAGTTTAAGTATTTCTTTAGGAATTGTGTTTCTATTATGTCTTTTATTTTCTTGTTTTATTTGTTACTGCCATTTTCAGTTTCATCTGTTCAAATAAATCTGTCAGTAGAGCCAACATTTGACCTCACTAGAAACTTCTCTCCCAACGTTCACTGTAGTACAAGAAATGTTCTTTAACGTGATTTATATGCTGATTAAGCACATAGCATATTTCTTTGTAATGTATTTCTACTCTGTCTTAATCAATAGGACAAAAATGCATCCAATAAATTCACATTCAGTTCATCTGCAAAGCCATTTTAAAAGAAGACATCAATTTAGAGGGAAAAGTCTAGCAAAATCTTTCACTTTGTATCTTCAAAATAAGCTCATAGCAAAGAACTTTTGATTTGACATCAAATTAAAGAAAGAGAAACAGGCAGTGAGATGAAGCTGCGAATATTCATTGCACAGTTCTTTATGATCTTTCTACAGTCTTGTAAAGCTAAGCAGAAAATAAAAATTGTAATAATTTGATTGAATCAGCTTGTTCATGTTCTCGTCAGCTCTGCATATTTCTTATACCTACAGTAACTGCATCCAAAGTCAAGGGCATCAAAAAATGTCCACAGTCAGCAATTATCTTGTGGACTTAAGGCTGCATTAAATATATCCCTGCAACCAGAAATCAATTAGTCTTGATAGGAGCAAAAGGCTACATCCTCTGACACGCTAGTGTTTTTTTTTTTTCTTAATCCATGTTACTGGTGTGAAAAAAACAGATGACCCATGGACAGCATACGGACACGTAATATCCAATGAGGCAGTATACTTCTGATTTTTCACATGCAGATACAGACTGCATGAAAAAAAGAACATCACATGTCCTATTCTTGTCTGTATCATGGACGAGAATTAGGACATGCAAATACATAATAGAGTTGGAAGGGACCTCCAGGGTCATCTGGTCCAACCCCCTGATCAATGCAGGATCACTAAATCATCCCAGACAGATGTCTGTCCAGCGTCTGTTTGAAGACTTCCATATGGAATCTTCGAGTATCAAACAGCATACAGACAGGTGTTCGTGTGGTATCTGATGCGAGTTTCACTCAAGCCTCTTGGCTTGCGCAGCTCAGGCACATGGCAAGTCTATCGAAGGCTTAAGGGTGTTGGTGAAGAAGTAACATGCACCATTTATATAAATATTTTAATTATATTTATGCATATTGTCATGGTAAGTCTGGTTTACAATTCATTCGGGGGACTGTGTCCATGATTTCTATCACAGGGATTTTGTTTAAATATCCCGAAACCGCATTGAAATGGAAACCATGACAGAAGCATTAAATGTAATGCAAGCGGAGTCCAAAGCTGCAGACTTTGGTCTCCTTTTGACCTGGTTTCTATTCATTCCCATTAATTTTTTTTTAAAACAATAGTGCCGTCAACTACACTATTGTGTTCTTCAAAGTAAATTTTTATAAATACAGAATATCAATTAAGACATGCAAATGTTTACGTCTGCAAATGAGGTGGCGAAATCCATCGTGAATCCGCACCAAAATCCGCTGCAGATATGCATGGAATATATGTTGAGGAGTTGTGGATTTACTGAACTGGACAAACTGAATTCTCACTTTAAAGCAACCCTTTGGACCTGGAGAAATAAAGATCGTCAAACCACTTTTCTGATTACCTGATGTACACTGTACATAGTATGCAATGGTAGTCTAAGATAGTACATGCTGATCTGACGGGCCAGCACTGCTCATGTGGACAGCACTAGTCAATAAAAGCAAGTATAATGTCTTAGATGTATACTGAATCCTGTCTCACACCAACATATTTGCGCAGTGTTTTGCACATAAAATTTGTGCGCGCAATATGCAGTGAATAGAACTCATTAATGTCAATGGGTTTGTTCACATGCGCATACTTTCTGCATGCGTTTCGTTCATGCAAAAAAATACACAGCATGCTCTGTTTTCCTGCATGTTTGCACAGGAAGAGCACATATTGAACTAATTATACTGGATGCCCATTTCAATGAATAGGGGTATGGTTGCGTGTTTTTTGTGCATGCAAATAAGCAAAGCTCATTGGGCAAATACGCTGTGCAAATGCGTGCATAAATGTGCTTACACCCGTGTGACACCAGCCAGAAGCTGATATGGCCATCTTTATTTCTCCATGGAGTGTTGCCTTTTGGGTGCATTTATATGGGCGGTTGTGAGATGAACAGAAATTGCACAAGAAAAGAACTCATTGTTTTATTGTGTGTATTTACATGTGCGATTTTTGTCTTGCAATGCTGTGAGTAGAAGCGATGCCGGGTGTCCTATTTTTGGGCGATCCAGTTGAATCTCCCATTCTTCTCTATGGGAACAGAAAATAATGCATTGCTCTTGCATGTACATGCAAGTACGATGCATTCTGCTCCCATGGGAATATGAGGCAATTTTTGACGTGTGTGAAAATCGAAATATTCGCACAAAATTCATCACACTCGCATAAAAATCACAAAATTTGCAAGTACAATATCGGTCTGAATTTCTGGGATCGATATTTCACTTAGCCATGTAAATTCACCTAAAGAGTAAAGAGAATTTACACTAATCTCATTAGTCAGAAGATGGTATTGGTAGGGATGCTAGGACATTGGAACCCCCATGCTAATTCCTAGGAGAAAAAAACTATTCACATCAGTACAAAGTTAGATCACATAGCTATCAACTGAAGAGTCATACCGTAGTCACCTTTATTTTAGCAAATGTAGGGATATCGGCCCCCAACTGCACTGAAGATGTCGCCTAACCGGACTCTGTCATTCAGATGGGCTCTAATAAACTAGTAACATGATGTACGAGTATGAAATGACGCAAGACTCGGGCATATTCAGTCTTGGCCGATCTTGGAATTCTAGCTTCAAGAAACCTCGATACTGTCAGCTGTGCATAACATAGGAAGTATACAATATTTATACTTCTATTCCTGGCATCTGTTGTTCTGTGAGCACCTCTGTAGTCACTCAGTGACACCTCTGGCCATGTCTGGTATTACGGTTCAGCAGCATTCACGTGAATAGTGATAAGCAAGCTTTTTTTTCTAGTCCTGGATATACCCTTTTAAAATTAAGTATTGTTAAGTGAAAGCCAACTTTGTTGAGTGTGGCTTTTTGGTTTTTACTCGTAGAGGGAGTAAAAAAAAGCTGGTGGACTCTTATTTTTTAAAAACTCTTTTTTATTGGCAGTTAGGAAGATCATACATGTACAAGTTTTGGTAGTCATCAAGAGTCATGTACTCAAAATATACATTTACATTAGTGGTGTCCTCTATAGTTGTTGACATGGTTTTTCTGTACAATGGTAATAATGTGTATAGTTTTAGTCCATACTTATATCTTCCATTTTTTCTTCGTCCCCCCTCCCCTAATTCCCCAACGTTTTAATATGGTGGTTTGAAAACAAAGACTTATATATCTACTAGCTGATATACCCGGCTTCGCCCGAGTTAATTTGGTACTGGTGTTTATCTGGTGTTCACACGGAAAACCTTATGAAGTCGTGGTTACTTTAGAGATACCGGAAAAACATATGTTCACCATTTTGCATAATTCTCTGCGTTACCCAGTAAACACCATGTGGAGGTAACCATGTGACGTTTACTTTATATAAAATGACATCAGGAAGTGAGAGAATTAGATTACGTACATAAAATTTGGACACTAATTCTTTTGCGCATAGAATTGAATAATCAAGTTGAGACCCATTAACTTTTCCTATTTATGACATAATCAATGCTCGTGCCAAATTTCCTGTTTCTATGACACCAGAAAGTGAAAAAAATTACATTCCGCACGTAAAATTTGGACGCTAATTCTTTTGCGCTAGAATTGAATAATCGAGTTGGGACCTATGAACTTTTCCTATTTATGACATAATCAATGCTCGTGCCAAATTTCACGTTTCTATGACACCAGAAAGTGAGAAAATTAGATTCCGTACGTACAATTTTGGATGCTAATTCTTTTGCGCATAGAATTGAATAATCGAGTTGGGACACATTAACTTTTCCTATTTATGACATAATCAATGCCCGTGCCAAATTTCATGTTTCTATTACATTGGGAAGTGAGAGATTTAGATTATGTACGTAAAATTTGGACGCTAATTCTTTTGCGCATAGAATTGAATAATGGAGTTAGGACCCATTAGTGTTTCCTATTTATGACATAATCAATGCTCCTGCCAAATTTCCCGTTTCTATGACACCGGAAAGTGAAAAAATTACATTCCGCACGTAAAATTTCAACGCCTATTCTTTTGCGCTAGAATTGAATAATGGAGTTGGGACCCATTAGCTTTTCCTCTTTATGACATAATCAATGCTCCTGCCAAATTTCACGTTTCTATGACACCGGAAAGTGAAAAAATTACATTCCGTGCGTAAAATTTCGACGCCAATTCTTTTGCGCATAGAATTGAATAATCGAGTTGGGACCCATTAGCTTTTCCTATTTGACATAATCAATGCTCGTGCCAAATTTCCTGTTTCTATGACACCGGAAAGTGAAGAAATTACATTCCGTACGTAAAATTTGGACGCTAATTCTTTTGTGCATAGAATTGAATAATCGAGTTGGGACCCATTAGCTTTTCCTATTTATGACATAATCAATGTTCGTGCCAAATCTCCCGTTTCTATGACACCGGAAAGTGAAAAAATTACATTCCGCACGTAAAATTTGGACGCTAATTCTTTTGCACATAGAATTAAATAATCGAGTTGGGACCCATTAGCTTTTCCTATTTATGACATATTCAATGCTCATGCCAAATTTCCTGTTTCTATGACATCGGGAAGTGAGAAAATTAGATTCCGTACAAAAAATTTGGATGCTAATTCTTTTGCGCATAGAATTGAATAATGGAGTTGGGACCCATAAGCTTTTCCTATTTATGACATAATCAATGCTCGTGCCAAATTTCACGTTTCTATGACACCGGAAAGTGAGATAATTAGATTCCGTACGTAAAATTTGGACGCTAATTCTTTTGCGCATAGAATTGAATAATCGAGTTGGGACCCATTAACTTTTCCTATTCATGACATAATCAATGCTCCTGCCAAATTTCAAGTTTCTATAACACCGGGAAGTGAGAGAATTAGATTCTGTACGTAAAATTTGGACGCTAATTCTTTTGCGCATAGAATTGAATAATCGGGTTGGGACCCATTAACTTTTCCCATTTACGACATAATCAATGCTCGGGCCAAATTTTAAGTTTCTATGACATTGGAAAGTGACAGATTTAGATTATGTACATAAAATTTTGCTGCCAATTCTTTTGCGCTAGAATTGAATAATCGAGTTGGGACCCAATTACTTTTCCTATTTTGGAGATAATCTATGCTTGTGCCAAATTTCATGTTTCTACGACATCGGGAAGTTGGAGAACTTTTGGCGAGTCAGTCAGTGAGTGAGTCAGTGAGGGCTTTCGTCTTTATATATATATATATATATATAGATAGATAGATAGATAGATAGATAGATAGATAGATAGATATAGATATAGATATATAGATAAACATTTAACTTATTAACGGTAGATCTCATCAGCATCCAACCACCCACTTGCGTCCCATCATCTGGTTTGTGTCCTTTTGGATGTAGTACCACGAAGTGTTGGTAAATGGGTTCATTCTTTCATGTATTTCTTGAGGGTTGAGGAATTTCTCTATAAATCTTTTCCATTTTTTAAAAAATTTTGGGGCTTGGGATTCTATTTGTCTTTCTATTTCTATCCTCTCTACTTTTAGAAGATGTTTTAATTGTTGTATAATGTCTTTTAAGCGAAGGGGGTTTTGCTAACAGACAGTCATTTAGAAGACCTCTTTTGCTGATCAATAATATAGTGTGAGTCATTTTGGAATTTCTTGTCTGGTTAGGTAAGTGTTGAAAGATGTACGTCTGCGGAGTTAATTGTAGGAGCTGTCCCCCTATATCTTGGATGTCCAATAATTTTGGATTTTGGGGGCAGCGCCATATGCCGTGTAGGAAGTCAGATTTTGGGTGAGCGCACCTAGGACATGCTTGTAGTCTAGTCGGTCCTTTTGGGTTGTGTGGCTTGTCGAACCGATATATAGCTCCATGGATTATTCTAAAATAGGTTTCCCTCCATCTCTCATTTGATATCGCCTGTCTCACCGAAGGCCAACTCTCAGTCAATTTCTCGGGTAGCTCTGTATCTTGGAGTTCTCTGGCCCATTTTTTGAATAGGTTGGGGTTAAAATTATTTTTCATCACCCCTCCCTCTCTAAGTTTGGTGTAAAGTTTTGAAATTGAATGTTTGTATGTGTAGTCCTTTACCATGGTATCTATTGGGTTGAGTATCGCCTCCTTTGTTATGTCCGCTAGTCTGTCCCGGAGGAAATTACGTACTTGAGCAAATGGTAGGAAGTGGGAGTGAGGTAGGTTATATTCCTCACATATCTCTTTAAAGGTCTTAAATCTGGGGCATTTCGGATGGATGAGGTGGTGGACCTTCCCGATTCCCTTATGTCGCCATATTTCGAACATTTTATTTTCTCTCCCCTCTTTAAATTCTGGGTGTTGCCACAGGTCCATGTGCTTGGAGAGCTTGTACGCTAGACCAAAAGCTTTTCGGACTATTTTCCAAGCTGCTATAGTGTCTTTTGCCATTATTGAGTGTTTGCACTCTATTGGAAGATTAGAGTAGTTTGTGTGTAGTAAGGCGTTCAAGCTCCATGGAGTGAACAGTTCTGTTTCTATGTCTATATTCGAGTAATCATTAGAGTTTCGTAGCCAGTCTAACGAATGTCTCATAAGGCTAGCCACATTATATAGTTTAATGTTTGGGAAGTTAAGTCCTCCTCCGCTTATGAGGAGCATTAATTTTTTTAAGGCTATGCGTGTTTTTCCGTGACCACGTGAAGGTCGTGAATGCTGTATGTAATTTTGCTAAGTCGCGCCTTTAAAGTAAGAGAGGGATTGTCTGTAGTGGGTAGAGAAATCTTGGGAAGCTGATCATTTTGATCAAGTGGCATCTACCCGTAAGGGAGAGTGGGAGGTTGCTCCATCCATTCAGCTCTTTTATTATTTTAAGTACTATGGACTCTTATTTTATTGGTCAACTTGCTCTGAATAGCATATAAAGTTGGTGTGTTAACCCAATTAACTTTAGGTTTTGCTATTTAAAAATATAGGTTTACTATTTCTTTTATCATGAGACCCATTTAGTAAGAACAAGCAAATGTTTTATTCTTGCCCAGTGTTTTTTAATAAAGGTATTGTATTGTAAAAGTATTCATCTTATTGTACAAGTATTGTGCAGCTAGAGCTCTTGTATTGAAATCTAGGGCATACTTTGCATGCTAAACACACCTCAACATATTGCAAGCTTATGTAACTTAGCAACAAATAGAATTCCAAAGCGCAAGCAATGCTGGGTTAATTTCATGCATAGAATTGTTTTCATGCATTTTTTGTAAATTACATAGTCGATAAGGTTGAAGTAGACAGCGGCCCATCATGTCCAACCTATAACCCTACTGTGCAAAAAAGAGAGCTGGACAGCAAATACAAAACAAAGTGCAATAATTGTATGTCTGTGCACATTACTGTGGCTGCAATACAGAAGCAACCATTCACAACATATGTAACCGTGCCAAGAAAAACTCCAATTTTAAATATGCAATTTTGAATTGCATGACTGCTATAAATACTATGAGGTTCTTGATGCACATTTTCTGCTGTTTTGATCCAGAGGAAAGCAAATGCTACCATTGAGGTGGATGTCCATTTCCCCATACTAAGGGAAAGAATTCCTTCCCAACTCCAACTATGCTAGAATAAATCCCAGCATCAATGACCCATCTCCAGGAATCTAGTACCTATAACTTGGGATATTACTTCTTTCAAGAAAGGCATCCAAGTTCCTCTTGAACTTGTTAGAGATTTTATAATACAATGAAGATTGTTTCTTTTTACTCCCATGTTTCTTTATGAAACGTTTGCAGAAAGTACAGTGGCCATTTAAGTTTATTCTTGTAGTTGAAGAATATTTTTGGATTATTTTTGCATCTACTTTCTTTAGTAATGACTCACCGTTTCAAGCTTTGCTGCCTTTATTTGTCTTTTACACTATTTTATTTTTCTCTTTTTAATTTTTAAAGCCTTGTCAGAACCTTTTTGTAGTTTAAATGCTTTCACTTTATCATTTATTGTGCCTCTTACAGTTTTATTTAATCACATGGTTTTCTTCTGTCTGTAACAATTTATTCCCACCAGGCTAGGTGCACAAAGCCACATTTCTGGGCCATGTGTTTTATCCATGGAATTCCATGGACCGCACACAACTTCATTACAGCCCATGACACTATGCACATGGGCGTTTTTCACAAAGACCCATAGTCTGCAGGAAAACACTCAGTCATGAAATGGACAAGAATAACACAGGCCATGAGAAATGGGACATGCATTGCCCTAGAATGTGCATTCTCCATGTATATTGGATAGCACATGGATGGGTATCTGTGTGCTATCCAATGTGAGTTGCGCCCAAGTCTCTCAGGCGTAACTCGCAGTAACAGCTGTGTCTTACCTAGTCTAAGGTATACAGCATATCTTTCACGGGACCTATTTTAGATACTTTTAAAACTATCCCATCCCATTTGTGTACTTTTATTTTGGAGACCAATGTCCCAATTTCTGCAGTTACCTATACAATACAATAAATCTTACAAATATGGCATAATCTCAGAAAACAGTTGCTGATGGAAAAGAAAACTCATAAAAACCTAAGACCGCTAAAGCAGTTTTGTAAAAAAAACAAAAACATTCATCTACCAGGTGGACGTGTAGAATTCTCATTCATTCAGAGCTACAGATTGCAGTTATAATCTCCAAAGATTTTATATCAACTGTTATTTTAATCTGACTGTTCTACTGTTATATACTGTGTGTGTTTTGTAGTACTACACATGTGTAGAGTTGAGCAAATTTATAGCAGGCATAAATCTGCTTTTATAGTCAAATGATCTATATATGGCTGTCAAGGTTCACGACAACTATCTATACAGGTCATAATTAGAACGAGAAGTAGGTTCACACACGATACCACTTTAAACATTCATCATGTAGATGCTTTAAAGATTTTGTCCCACTTCTAGCTATTTTGCTGCAAGAAACAGGCAGCTCCATAAATTGCACAGTGGCCTGGGTTGACATCACAGACTGAGTCCTATTTACTAAGCCTCAAGTACCAACTCCAATCTGGGCTTCCTGCAGCAAAACATTGTGGGACAACCCATTTAACATTAAAACACTCTACCTGATAACTTGTAGTAAGAAAGTAGAAAATGAAATGGAGGAGACAAAAGTAGGGGTCATGTTACCTCCAGTGGTTAACTAGATAATTTAATCAGATACTCTACAATACAGTATGTCCCATAAGTTCATCTTTAGGTAATGGCAGAATGAAAGTACAGGTAACTGTTCCATACACTTATGTTTTCATCCTTGGCAGAGATCCATGTCCCTTTTAATGATCTGTGTATTTTTTTTTTCTGGCTAGCTTCACTGTACTAAGCTTTACCCTTTTGAAATTAATGTATTTTTCCCTTCTAGGACTGTTTTGTTCAGCCTGACCTCTGTGGTTCTTCTTGTCATTACTACTGACTGGATAAGCTGGGACAAGCTGAATCGTGGATTTTTGCCCAGTGATGAAGTTTCAAGAGCTTTTTTGGCTTCATTTATCTTGGTGTTTGACCTTCTTATCGTTATGCAGGTATGTTGGTTATGGGGTTTTTTATAGTCCGAAAATAACCAAAACTTGTGAATATTGTGAATTTTAAAAGGGCTTTACACATAATAAGGTGCCAGACATGAGCCACTGGGGGAAAGTCTATGTGCAGTATATTCAATTACAAGGAGGAATAGAGAAAAATATATATTTTAAGATACGGTTTCTTCATATGATTAAAGTTCTTCATATGGTTATCATTCTTTAGTTCTCCGAACTATCTAGTGAATGATTCTTACAAGCGCTTTGTTTATGATGTTGAGTTCAAATATGTTTTTAGCCATTGTCTTGCAATATGTACTGGGCAAAGAAGATGGTTACTCTTGACATGTTTTTGCTCTTATGAAGACTAGTATAGTCCAGTATACAGGAATATTGGTATCAAATACAGATGAGGCGCTGCCAGCATTACCACCTTAAGATTATTTGGGTAGTAAAATGGCTAAATTCCATGACATCATTGTAACGAGGAACACACTTTCGCTATGACCAATTGTCATGGACGGCGGTTTATGGTTCCGACAGTCACCACTCTGGGGCGTCAACACCCGGGGCAGACGTGCAAGGTTGATTTAGTTCCAGCTCTCTGGATCCTGCACTTGCGCAAGATGGAGCCCAAATATCACCCTGTAAGGCCTAACGTGCCCCAACACAACTCGCTGTCACCACTGACCATTTCCGACAGGTCATCCACCATGCATGCACAGTCACCACACTTCAACGTTATGGATCCCTTAAAGCGTTCAAGGAAAGCTAGTAAAGTTAAAATAGTTATTCTACAAAAAAAAGTAGCAGTGCTTAGATAAAAAAAAAAATTAAAAAGATGATTTACATAAAAGATAAGGAGCATACTAGTACATACAAACAGTATAAAACATAAGGAACAAAATAAGAGAAAATACCAGTCTATGTTGTTTCCAATAGACCTGATATGCGAGGGGTATTGCAGAGAGATGATCAGCTGAAACTCGATGTCACCTTATGGATCTGACCCCTTGGGTAAGAAAGCAACTTAGTTTTAAAGCCTCTGTAGAACCACACCCCCGCCAACCTTTTTCTGACGTCAAGGGTGAGTTAAGTATATTCATGGATCATCTGTAGGAAACCCTGATTTAATATTTCGGGCATATTTCTCCAGGAGGCGCTCCAATGGGGAAGATAGGGCCGTCATGTTTGATATCAGGAATTTATCTACCCGTGGATACCAAACATGATAGGGGATAGATGATGGGCTACGCATATAGATAAATCTGGGGGTAATAGGGGTCACACAGTGACTGGAGTAACTGCACCAGGTCTTCAGTGTCCTCACGGTTCTGAAAAATGGACTTGACATTGAGCTGGGGCCTTCAGGTGACCCATAACCCAAATATAAAATTCTCCTCTGATAAGGACACTAGCAAGTCACGATGCCAGAATGAAAAATATTAGAGGCGTCAGAGTTCAGTGGACAGGGGTAATTAACATACCCTCTGCACTGGATAGATTAATGACCCTCAGGTTAAAAGACTTCATGAGATAAATATGCATCAAAAGTTCCTGCAGACGTGAGGGGTATGGGGGGAATGCATATTGAGGAGTTCAACCCAGCTTTCCCCTAGTCCAGAGCAATGGCAAGTTGGCACGGAATGCTGAGTTACACCTTACCAATATATTTATACCACAATCATGAAAAACCAGCGTAAATATTGCTGCATTTACAGGTTATAAGAAATCATGGGCTAAACTGGCAGGAGACATTTTATTTTATTAAGTACGTTTCTCTACAATTTGAAGAGTCTGATGTGTGCAGAGGAAACCCAATAAGACAAGAGGAAGAAGGTGGGCATAGCTGATAATAAAGGAGGTGCTAGACATCAAAAAAACCATGAATGTAACAAAGGCAAAATAATACGATACAAAAGTGTGCACACTTCAAAAGGAAAATATGGAAGTATCAAAAAAGACAACATATCACGAAAAGCAATTAAAAATAAGCCACACGTGTGAGAGAATCTCTAAATCACGTGAACCCAAAGCGGCATAAGCTATGGTGAGCTTCCTACAGCAAAGCAATTGATGATAATGAAAATCATGTTTTTCAAAGAACTGTCATAAAGTACAAAGAGAATCACCTACATGTATAAACAAAAAATATATCAACAGGCAAAAAAGTATTGGAAACTAGATGCAATTGTGAAGTCCAATAATAGAGTTCAAGGCAAAAATATCATAACCCACATGAGTCTGGAGATCACAGCTGTATAATGCTGCAGAAGCAGAGTATTGCTGCAACTATATACAAAATACAGCCAATTAATTGTCAGGAATTCTGAAGGCCAGGGATGCATGGACATAAAAGATTAAGACGGGAGCTCTGAGCAATAAACCAGGATGGAAGCGGGGTCCGTAATGGGAAGACAAACTGGGTACAGGAATAGCCAACCAACTGAGACCCATCAGCACAGGAACTTTAGGGAACTCAGAACCAGAAGGTCCGGAATGACCCAGGAGCTCAAGTCCAGTTGAACAGAAAGACTCTGATTAAAAGCCCTAGAGCACAGCAATGGGCAGGGGACAGACACGTGGACCAACCACAGAAAATGTCCCAGTAGCTGCCTACACACAAAGGGAGCAATAAATGAGCACACAAGCTGGAACTGAGAACAGATGGAACCAATTACCCAAACAATATAGCATATACTGTGCCTGTCCTGATTTATGGGGAGAATTTACATTTTTCTTTGTTTTTATATTTGTAATTTGTTTATAATGAATATAAATATTACTTTGAATATCTTTGGTGCAAAATTGTCTTTTTTTTTTTTTAATTTTATTTGGTCAGAGGAGTTAATGCATAATTATTAGCATCTCAAAGTAGACACCATAAATACAACTTCTGGTGGTCACACTATTCCTTAGGGCCAGGAGATTGCACAGTTAAGTTTAATGAGCCTGCCATTTCATGGATAATTATTTAAGTCTTCCCTCTTCCTCTGGAATAATGAAATGTTGGTATGATGATTTTAATAAGCTTTATGTAGTAAAGTAGACCTTACAGGGGTATTCTAATAAGCAAAGCTTTCTGTATGGTGTATGAATGTAAGAGTTCTCTGTGTTTCTATGGTTACTCTGAGGGAGTAAAGGGGCAAGCTTTGTTTTTAGCACTTAACTATCAGGTCCCACTTCTGGGTTACTCCCTAGAGTACCTTTTAAATTGTGCTCTCGTATATCTAAAATACACTATCCTCATTTTACAATTCAGTTGTTTCATACGCTGCTGGTAGCAATCTATCTCTTTTTCATAAAAACATTTATGGCCAATTTCACGTATTGTCACGTGTGTAATACGGATATGTCCTCTGTATTCCATCATTGTTTTATCAGATTTGTCTCCATATTTGCTGTCATTGGTTTTAGTTTCTACTGGCTAAATACAGATCCATATTTGCCCAACAGAAAAATAATACTAATGGAATAGAGCCATGGGCGTAACTCTAGAGGATGCAAGGGATGCGGTTGCACCCGGGCCCAGAACCCTTAGGGGGCCCATAAGGCCTAACTTCTCCATATAGTAAGCCTAGTAGTATGAATAAAGCATTATAGTTGGAGGCCCTGTTACAGGTTTTGCATTGGGGCCCAGAAGCTTCAAGTTACGCCTCTGAGTAGAGCACTCTACATTTTTAAAACACGACTACGAAAAATACTGCCATGTAAATAGATACATAAATTTATATTAACTCTATATTATGGTCCGCAAAACATGAAAAATAAAGAGTAAGAATACGCTGGTCTAAAAGTGGCCTGTAAGTGTAGCATACCTGGCACAAAGGAAAAGTGGTTTAGTTGCCCAGTAGTGGTTGACTGCATGGTAGCTCCTCTGTAAAATCCTATTATCCATGCCCTGACATAACAATAGTGATACTATGTAGGAACAATATCAGTCAATAAAAAAATGTCACCCTTCTATAAATACAACAAGGGTGCCCAGTTCTTTTCACTAGTACATTACTACAGCTCAGTTAAAGCGGTTGTCTGCATTGTAGCTCCTCTGTAAAACTCTGTTCCCTATGCACTAAGATAACAAATAGACATATAGTTACCTCTCCCTGATCCCCGCCGTGTCCCATGGCACTACTCAGTCCTTCGCTCCTTTGTTTACGGACTGCAGCCTCTCCTGATTTATGGGATGTGACAGGTGTTACACCGATTGAGCACTGAGCTCTGTCATTGGCTGCAACACCTGTGAAGTCTCGTAAACAGGCGGGGTAGCCTGTAAACCTGACACCAGAGGAAAGACCTGGAGGGGTGGCACAGGACACGGTGGGGGGAGTGGGAGAGTTTGAGTATATGGTGCTCACTGTTAGCACCGCAATTCACAGGGTGAAATTTGATGCTCTAACCCCTATGCATTGGCTGATGCTTGAAACCAATGACATTTGCACCTACAGTTACAAGTGCCAGCTACTACACAGGGATCGAAGCAGTGTCTTTCACTCCATACCTCCTGTGTGTAGCAGTGCTGTCAGTGGGCGCCCAAACTGCTACTGAGCTGGGGTCTTAGGCTACAAACCCCTGCTGATCAAGTATTGATGACCTATGACTGGAATTTTGCCTGGAAAACACCTTTTTAAGTCTTGCATCAACTCTGAAGTAAAGTTGCAAATAAGGGAGATCTTACATGGAGTACAAGGGAGAGAGTACATGGAGTCTGGCTTTGCTTTTAATTCCCAGTCATTGTTACAAGGCTTGTATAAAGAGTCTAACTTTGGATTGAAGGAATGCTGCCTTCCAATGGGTGGCACAGCGGAGGTATTATTTCATCTCTCTTATTTGCATATTACCCAGAGGAGCATCAATGGCCTTTTGAGTCTCCTCATTCACTGTCTAGGTGCTCTCCCTAAGGAGAAAAGATAGCGTTTTTGTAAAGTTTTAATTTAAGTTTATTGAAGGGTGTTTGCCTCTCCCCTGCACCATCCTCTAGTGGGGACCTACAATAAAGGTCAACAGCCACACCCTCCTACATACATGCTGTATACACTGCTTTAGTTACAAGATAATTGTTTATGTTCATCTTATTTAAACATCTTAGTCTTGTTGGAGGAGGCCTAACAAGCCCTGTAAATAGCTATTGGGATGTGTTACTGACTTACACACACACGTGTGGATCTTTTTAAGTATCTCCATTTTTAGAATAATGTAATAGCTCCATTGAGTCTTGTGTGCTTCTTTCCTAATAATGTTTAACAATTCTTCGTATTTGCAAACAACATGCCTGGGAGGCTTACGTTTATAACACCGAAAACATTGTGAAATCTCCTAACATGACATACGCTGGCAGCAGTGTAAGAAAAATAAAACTTGACTGAAAGATTTAATTATGTAGTTCCTTATCAGATTCGGAACAGTGTAAGTAATGTATGTAAATCGTCAGCATGCCAGCTTAGGTTATATCGCATTACACAGTGTTTTACCATGGTGTAAGTTGAGTTTTTAGCTGAGGAAATAGTTTATCTCATTAAATACTGACTTCACCCGAAACCTAACAACTCAGGTATGACTGCAATTACTGATATCACAATCCACTCTTGAACAGGAGGGGTGAAATATAAGATTCTTAAGGTACATTTCCACATAGCAGAAAATAGTGCAGATTGTCCGTAAGGAAAAATTGGCATAAAACTAGCAACAAAAAAAGCCTCAAAATTGGTACTATTGGTGCGATTTTTTTAATGCGGATCCACATCGCTTTTAATTGAAATCTGCGGCAGATCCGCATCAAAAACTGCATTAAAATCCTCACCAATGTCACAAATTTTGAAGCTTTTGTGTTATGGTTTTAATGTAGATTTTGGTGCAGATCTTTCATTGCAGACAATCTGCATCATTGTCTGCTACATGGGAGTGTACCCTTGATCAACGCTTGTCACAGGGATCTGAGATTTGGGCAGCCGTTTTGCTTAGATCCTTGAAATGTAGAGCTGATTTAGTTGCTTCTGAGTGCTTGGTTCTACTGCCCTATCAGGGCAGGGATGTTTCAGTGGGCCTAGGTTCTGTCTGAGTTATGGGAATCGGCGGCAACAACATGGTCCATGAGGTCCAGTGGTAGACATCTACATATAAAATGTCAGTTGTGTGAATCACTCGCTACTGGGATTTATCACCTTTTTGGGCTGTTTGTTGAACAGTTTTTGGAATTTGTGCCAAATTATAATTACAGAATTTACTATGCAATTGAAAGTAAATATAGTATGCACATGCTCTGTATAGGTGGAGTATTTACTTTTTTTTTTTAGTGGTGGGACCAAGATTCCCCCATATGATGCTACTAGTCTGTGACATGATATTAACACTGGTTTTCATTAACCAATGAAAATTGAGCTCTGCCTACTATTTATCAACTCTTCAGAGATCTTATATTTAATCAAAATGTTTTTTATTAGAGACTTGTGCATAACAAATTATATTAAAGCATTGTTCTCCAAATTATTCGTATCTATAATATGTTCATAATAATGTCTTAAACAACAATTTGGTAAATGGAATGTTTATGCATTCAATAGAGTATTTCCTCCAGATGTCTCTAAATTTTCTTAGTTCAACATTCTAAATCTGTGTAATAATCCTATTCATTAGACAAATTAACGAATAATGGGAATATCCGTTCCCTAACATTGCTACTGACTATATAAATGTCAATGTTGCCCCAGTCTGGGGTAGTAGAACCACATGGGTGGGTGTGGAACTAGGTGTGAGAATTTAAAGGGGGGGGGGGGTAGTAGATGGGGAGAGTGGGGAAAGCAGAAGGAAAGAAAAACGAAAGAAAAAAAGAAAATATAAGGGCGAAAAGGAGATAGAGAGAAAAAAGGAAAAAGAATAAGAATTGTGCCTCCTACCCACGCCGCCTGGCCGACCCGCCCCGGTTATTATTGAGATATGAATCCATTTGCCAACCAATGACCAAACTTAGTAGATTTACGAAATGTCAACCAAACCTCCCAAGTGGCGTGATAGGATGTATATTGGGTGTTGTCTCTGGCCGTCATCTCCTCCATCCAGCTAATCTCATCCATCGTTGTCACCCAATTCAGGCGTGTCGGGGGGTCCTGTGACCTCCAGTGTCTAGGAATCACCGTTCTCATGGCTTGAAGAAAAAACCTTAGAATATTAGTCTTATTAGTACTCATGGATCCTGGTAATATCGATAGTAGAACCATTTCTGGCGTCAAGGATATGGCTCCCCTGTTCAGGGAATTGTATAATCCTTCAATTTCCGACCATAGTTCAGAGAGTTGGGGGCAAGACCACCAAGATCTTGGGTGAGTGTACCCCTCTCCCTCAGGCATCTCCAAGCACATGTCCGAGAGCCCTGGGAAGATTTTGGCCAGTCTTGCTGGCGTACGGTACCACCTAGTTATGAGTTTATAATTCATCTCTTGGTGGTTCCCTGATACTGACATCTTATGTGTCATTTGCCATGCCTTCTCCCAGTCCTCCTCTGTCACAGGTCAGCCCAGCTCCCTTTCCCAGGATCTCTGGATCCTCCTCACTGCGTCCCTGTCCTCCCCAGTGACCAGGATGTCGTAGACAGCGGAGATCTCCCCTTTTGTCCGTCGAGGCCTCTCGCAAAGTGCCTCGAAGGGCGTGGGCAATGAGGTCAGATCCGATATTGGTCCTAGCACTCTGATAAAGTGGCCTATCTGCAAGTACTGGAACCACGCACCTGCCATAAGGCCCCCCTGCCCTAGGAGTGTGCTCAGTGGTAATAGACCTTCTTCCCCTACCAGATCCCTTACTCTAGGTGTTTGTAAGCCCATTCTATCTAGTAAAGGTAATCCCATGTTTCCCTGAGGGAAATCCGGGTTCCCCATGAGGGGAGTTAGTGGGCCTGGTATTGTTACTAGATGGTGTCGCTGTGCAAAGTTATCCCATATTTTTAATATTGAAGCCATCAGGGGAGAGACTCCCATGCCTCGTCGCCCCAGACCTCCTTTTAACCAAAAAAGTCCTCGAATCCTTCCTGGTGCTGGGTACTGCTCCATTTCAACCCACTGTTTAGATGGCTCTCCGTGGACCAGATCCAGAACCAGCTTGCCGATCGCAGCTCTGTAGTATAGCATTAAATCAGGTAGTCCCGCTCCTCCTTTTTCTTTCCGTTGAGTGAGTAGTCTGTAGCTCAGGCGGGGTCTGTGGCCCCCCCAGATAAAACGTGTTACCGCCTTTCTCAATTTAATGAAGTAGCAGAGATCTTATATTTATAGTTAGTAAACAGAGGCAGCGCTCCTAGGATGAGAAGATAAATGATTTCACAGACTAAAAAGGTGATTTACCTGGTGTGATCGAGCCACCATTGATGGGGCAGTCCATCAAGCCTGACGTCCACATGAGCTTATAGATAGATAGTCTGATAATTATTGGGTCACACGATGATGGTTACACGAACATCCAAGGGAGGAGAGCATCAATTGGACCCCGATGTAGATATCGGAAATGTAAAGTGCAGGATAACAATAGGTAAACAAAACCTAGCACTCCCCAGAGTATGACCATATATATGATAAACAGCAGGTGTAAGGACCATTCACTTACTTCACATGGGGGTCTCAGATGAGAACACCCCCTAATCCTGGTTTGCAGTGTACCACAATGGTATTCTCCAAGACTTGGAAAGATAAATCCAGTGATAGGGTTTCCAGAGTTTATTGAGAGATATATAGACATAACAGTCTTAACACATTATAAAACTAACAAACATAGGCTAATAGAACTGTGCAACGCCTTTCGGGAAATAGCTTAACCCCCTTTATTAAGCACATAACAGGGTGTCTAGTCAGATGATGCCTTTATGAGGTTCAAGTATCAGTGGACGTGTGTTTGTAATTACCCGCTATTGCGATCCTTTTGGCATGAAAAAAAGCATGGAAACAAGCATTTACCAACACTGTGTGTCCAGGCGCAAGAACCTTCAGAGGAGCGCATGTTTTGCACTTCAACTGCTGTGAAGTGTGCAAACATTAAAACAATTACCGAAATGCATGCCTTTGCATTCCATAGGGGTCAAAGGCAATTGAGGCGCCCAGGCGACCAGATGTGGTATAATATAATTCAAATGAAAAAATAAATAATTTTCAATAAACTTATAAATGGCAACTAATGATAAAGCTACACAAATATACCGTATATACCGGCGTATAAGGCGACGGGGCGTATAAGACGACCCCCCAACTTTCACCTTATACGCCGGTATTACAGTGGAGAAAAAAAAATCAGTACTCACCTCCCCCGGCGTTCTGTCGCGCTCCGGCAGGATGTCGCTCGCTCCTCGTCCCCGGCGCAGCATTGCTTTCTGAATGCGGGGCTTGAAATCCCCGCATCCAGAAAGCTAATACACACGCTGTCAGCCAGTTACATCCATTCAATGACATCATTGAATGGCTGTGATTGGCTAAAACACACGTGGCTTCAGCCAATCACACTATTCAATGACATCATTGAATGGGTGTGATTGCTAACACACGTGCGCCTTCAGCCAATCACAGCCATTCAATGATGTCATTGAATAGTGTGATTGGCTGAAGCCACGTGTGTTTTAGCCAATCACAGCCATTCAATGCTGTCATTGAATAGCTGTACCGGCTGACGGCGTGTGTATTAGCTTTCTGGAAGCGGGGATTTCAAGCCCCGCATTCAGAAAGCAATGCTGCGCCGGGGACGAGGAGCGAGCGACATCCTGCCGGAGCGCGACAGAACGCCGGGGGAGGTGAGTAATGATTTTTTTTTTTTACACTTTTTTTTTTTGTATTACCGGCGCATAAGACGACCCCCGACTTCAGAGCAGATTTTTCGGGGTTCAAAAGTCGTCTTATACGCCGGTATATACGGTAACTTGATTTAAAACTTATAGTCCCTAAATGAAAAGTCTTATAAAAACCGAAAAATTATCCTCAAGAATAAAATACAATAAATATTTAGAGGAATGGGCATTAGATCATTCTAAGGGATATAGGAAATGTAAATAGAATAAAAAATATGCAGAGACCAAAAATGGGTAGCAGGAGTGGTGACAGGACAAGGAATAACTTGGGGAATCGCAGGAAGAAGTTGCGCCCAAAAAGGGGGCATGAGGGGGGCTCCAAACAGTCACTTGGATATAAAATTAAAAACTTTTAGAAATGCTTCAGTTGTGTAATGGTTTGAAATTCCAGATTAAGGGTGAATGCACACGGGCGGATTTGAATTGCAGAATCCGGAGCGGGCGACCGCCTTCGGATTCCGCAGCAAATACTGTCCATAGCATGTAATAGTAAAATGATTCTCAATGCACATGAATGGAAACCAATTGCGGTTTCCACTCACAGTATGCTCCATTTTCCTGTGGTGTCTACACGGAAGGCTTTCTTTGACATTGCAGACGGGCCGCGGATTCTGCAGGAAAAGCAGGAGTTTAAAAAGAAAAATCGGTATTGCACATGTCGGACGGCGAGACATGCGGACCATCCGCAATACAGATGGAGTTATTAGAAAGCAGGTACATGCGGATGCCGCTGCTGTCATGTGCATGCGGTCTTAAATATGTTCAATAAATATTTGGAAATAAAGTGTATATATTAAAAATATGAATAATAAAAACAGATCTAATAACAGCAGGGAACCAATATAAAAGATTTTCCAGCGTAATACAGTAATTCAGGTAAACATAATGTTATTAGTGAGCAAATACAATATTATAAAAGACGGATATAGAAGATATATAAAGAAAGAAAAAGAAAACGTTGACACACTGTAAAAGAGTAAAGTGTGTGTGTGTGTGTGTGTGTGTGTGTGTGTGTGTATATATAATATATATAATAGTGTGTGTGTGTGTGTGTGTGTGTGTGTGTGGTAATGTCTGTCTATCTATCTATCTATCTATCTATCTATCTATCTTTCCTCAGGTAGAGGTCCATAGCCGCTTCTGTTGCTGTAAAGAATTTCAGTCTATGTTGGTGTAGAAACCATTCTTCTACACACAGAGGATGCCCCCTTATTATAATATTCACTTATAGGAGCTGCAACACCACATACAACCCATGATTAAGAGTGCCACTGCTTCTGGAAAAAGCAGACTAACTCTGCACAGTCCATTCAAAAGGGACCAGCTTGACAAAGACCTCTGAGGAGGTCGAAATGTTGCGTGCTGTACAGTTTGTCTTGTCATGGAGGAATAAAGTCCATTCTTAGATTCTTGTCTGCAACATTTATGCTACCCGTACCTTATCTATTTAGAACATATCTCTGTAATTAGGTTCCAAAATCAACCGCACCATATGCAAATTAGCAGAGAAGAGTCATCTGGCCGAGAGGAGTCACTCTGATTCAGGAGCTGCCAAGATAACGCCATCTCCTTTCTCTTGACAGACAGGATATCCTGTATCTCATGGAATGCAACAAGCTGACTATCAAGAGAAAGAGTGTGTGGCTAGCTCGCAGCTTATGAATCACTGTCACTCTTTTCTGCCAAATGGCTCTTCTCTGCCAATTTGCATATCACACGAATAAATTTGGAACCTTATTGCAAAGGTAGATAGGCTCTTTAGGGAAAGAGAGGGCATTAGAAGCGATTAATTTTTCATCTCCTGCTGGCCAGTAAAGTCAGCTTTAGGGTTGAGATGATGGTGACAGGTTTCCTTTAATGACGAATCTAATAACGATCTATTATGTATTTAAAATACTATTAACCTTTTACAGTTTGTTTCCATCTTTTTTCTCATCAGGTTGTTACTAGAATGACCCAACTACTAGAATGCTTTTGAATATTTTTAGGATGGCTACAAATGCTCTTGGGTACCAGTTACTGATATTGTTCTCTAGCCAGTTAAATGGGTAAACTGTTTGTTTTTAAATAAAGAAGAAATCCTGCAAGATGGCATTGAGGCTATGGAATGTGGACTCTATTTAAGGTTTTTGAAAACAAGCCAAAATGCAGTTTTTAGGCAGGAATCTATCAGTAACCTAAGGCAATGTTAGCAAATTATTTTGTACAGAGTTGTGCCTCATAGTTCTGGAGTTTGGAGTAAGAGTTGTGATGGCTTTGAGGCATGGATAGAGTGCATACTGGGTTAAATACTGTAAGCGAGAACAGTATCACTTGGGAATGTTCCAAGCTGAACGGCAAAGAAGATTTGGAAGACTGAGTATTACATTTGCATGTCTTCTCAGCTGTCTGATAGCTCCAGAGGGGATGAACTGTTTTACACTCTCATGCAACGCTGTTCCTTCATTTTTACTGGCATATTTATTAAATGCTGGTTGGGGGAAACTGTTTTCCCTAATGAGTCTTAAGGGTACTTAAACAGAAATGCTCATATAATTATAAAGAGTGAGGAAATGGACCACCCCAAGTGTAAAGAGAACACACAAGGACAAGCCACTGCTGTTACTACTCACTGCAGTCTTCTGGATCCTCATGGTGTATGCTAAATGAAGTAAAACACAACATTTAAACTGTGGATTTTATTAAGTTAATACTTTTCTATAAACATGTTCCCATTTTCCATTAAACATGCCATAGAATAATAATATTTCTTAAAATCCTAACCATCTGACTATGAATTCCTTCCAAGACATTTAACTCCCGAATGTTACTGATGATGAAATCCAGGCTGTAATACGGAAACACATTCTTTCATCTTATTTTATGGATCCAATGACCCTACAGTCTTGCCTTATAGATCGTTGCAGTGTCAGATTTATTTGTTCTATATTATGTCACAAATTGAGGAGTCTTTCTCAGTTTATTGTTCTAAATGAAATTGTGTGCTGCTTGTAGATATGTCATGTTAGTGAGTTTGCTTGGAGATATAAATCCACATGTACAAAGGTCAAATAACCAGCCTATCTACTGGAATAAATTGTAAATGAAATTCACATTAGATATATATTTTTTTTGGTGTTGTGAACAGTAGGACCAGAAATATGAGTCTCCATTTCCCCTTGGGCTTGTGGCTAAGTATGGGAGAATTGAGTAATCTAAACCTTGTTATGGCTTTGCACAAACCGAAGCAATACAGAGTGTAGGGCTTAGCCATTACAGCTTATTGCTATTCTGAAAGAAACGTGGGCAGTGTAGAAATGCCTTGTACCAGGAGAGAACTATTTAGAATATACTCCCTGTACATGAATGCGTTATTCTTCTTCTGTCAAGTTTTCATTGCTATTTAAAGGTCATAGTGTTGCAGCATGCTGTATTACCCGATTCTTAAGAAAAAGACAAAAGCACAAAATGTGCAAAAATAATCATATAAGGGCTATCGTATGCATCAGAACTGACCCTATACAAACAGAAGCCATGATGACCTTGTCTACACTTATACAGGAGCTCATTATTCTTACAAACATCTGATCAGCCAATCATGTGACTGCAGTTGTACACTCAAAAACATGCCAACGAGATCAAAAGGATCTATTTCTTTTAGATCAAACAGAAAATGAATCTTAATCTGAATGATCGTGATTAGAAATGAGTGAATTGAACCTGTAATGAACACTGCCTAAGGTCTAAGAACAGCAATTGTGGTTAGTACTGTTACATTGCAGTGCCCGGGTCCTTGGTTCAAATGTGACAGATAACATCTGCATGGAATTGGAAAACTCCATGCAGATGTTGTCTCTGGTCACATTTGAACCTAGAACCCCCATCATTTGAACCACTGAGCCACCATGTTTCTTCCTTCTCTGTAGGAAGAGGAGAAGGAGAAGAACAAGTAGAAAAACCAAGAGAGTGTACAAATGTAGCAAACGTTAACTTGAGACTTAAGACATAACTTAACCACAATGTACTAAATTGAGTTATCATGATGTGCCAGTCATGGTAACGATTGTTATATCTGTTATATGCCGTCTTTGGTCAGGTTTGAAAATTTGGCATCGTATTTTTCACACAGAATACTTAGAATTTACAAAAAGTGAAAATTAAAAACATCCAGTGAGCATCAGTTCTTTGGGCGAAAAAACTTTCACTAAGAGTTTCGATGTGACTGACCTTTTTGGTTCAAGACAACAGCAAGGTGACAGTGACTGCGACACATCAGACTTTGAAGCAGATTGGATACAGAATCAGAAGACATCAGTCTACCACTTTTGACAGCTAAAAGTATAAAACTGTGGTTAAAAGGGATCAAACTCACCAAAATTTGAGAGTTAAACATGAGGAGTTTTGATTTTTGGTGAGTTTCAACATGGATTCATCCTGCTCAGAGTAGAGAGCTCAGCCTGGGGGTGGTTGATTGGTGTATGAAGTGTTTTCTTAATATCTTTTCCCCTTAGTATCAAATTACTATTGTTTTATTGCTATATCCTACCTGAGTTTTCTTGTTGTTCACACAGCTAGGTACAGGATATTTTACCAATGCCTGTAGTCAATCCTAATGAGAAGTAAAAGTACAATGGAAAATCCTATAGTTTGATGCCATTCTGGATAGCATTAAAAATGCACTGTGTGAACAAAGCTTAATGGCCACACTGTGGCTGTGAGAGTATATTGGGCTGCACAGCGGCCAGCCTGTAGTCTGTGTTGGGTGGAGGCAGACAGAGCGATTCCCCTCATAACTATGAGTCAGTTGTATTCTCTGATGGCTCCTCTTGGCAAACGGCAGTGGCACAATTGGGGACATTTATGAAAGATTTTATTCCAGAATTCTGGCGTAAAAAGTTCTACTTGTGCAAACATTTTGGACGTTTTGCTTTTTTCACCATGCTTACCACTTTTCTGAAAAGTGGGTGAGTTCAGGATGGGGTGTGGCACCCACTCCAACAGATTTTTGTATAATTTATGCCATAAATGTAGGCCAAGGTGGACCTGGTATACGTTTCTGTGTAGATACATGGAGGTGCCAGGATGCGCTTAATACATGAAGAGGTATGAATTTGATGTATCGTGCACTGGGGAAATTATACTAAGAAAAGCTGTTCTTAGTAAATTTCTCCAATGTGTTTTCTGCCATTTGGGCTAGTTGAAGAGGAAATCATTAAACAGGGCAGCACAACCTGAGAACCTGAGACAGGCCAGAATAATGTCAAATTGGTTGGGTGTATGCAAGCTGTTTGTAACACTCAAATTGCAGGCCCTTGATTCTCCAGGTGTCAGACTACAGAAGTCAGGTGACCACTGCTGCAAATCATGGGCCACAATGTCACTGCCCGTTCTCATGGCATGACATCCTGGGTGCCATGATGTCAAGAGTTCAGAATGGTGACACTATGGTCTCTGATTGGCAGGCAGTGGTTACCTGGTTTCTTTTATCAACAGAGCGAAAGAATTGGGGGGCTGCAGCACTGCATCAACGGGACTGAGGAGGATAATTGTTGTTTGTTTCATTGTTTTCACTCATTTGGATCTAATTTTAAAAGTTAGTTTTTAACTGGACAACTCCTTAAACCCTCTGACTATTAGTGATAGTGAGCGGATATTCCATTTCACTGTAGACTGGAAAATGAGATGCTTCTCCAGTGATGTGTGGTTTATTTGGCCACTAGATGCCAGAAGCTGTAAAAATTACTATATTTATTTTATAAGGATCAACATGGCCTAAAGCCAAACAATTCAAATATATTTCTTCACCAAAAATAATATAATAGCATACCTTTCTTGGGTATTTTAAAAATGTTTTTGCCTTTGAATTCAAAAGGTCATGAAGGTATGGTACATAAGGGTCTGGCCTTTTGGGCCCTCATAGAGTCTATGAAAGTGGGGCCTAAGGGCTCAGCCAGTGAGTTGGCTACTTGTACTGTAAGGAGCTGCTCTCTACAGAACTTAATGGGAGAACTACCAGTCATTCACATCTGTCTCTTATTGGTGTTCCCATTCGCTGTGAACAAGGGCCACAGTGACCCATTGTATCATCAAATGAAAGCAATAAGAAGACTATCATGCTGATATTTTAAGTGGCGCTGCAAGTGGCAAATGTCACCATGTGATTCTGTTGTATTATACTCCTGTACTTGTCTCTCATTCTTTATTAGTAAGGGATGAAACAGGCCAGAAACAAGTTTGGCCCTCCATAGTAGCTCCAGTGGGCCCTGTAGAATACAACCTCATTTGAAGTTAAATTGAAGCCATTCGCTTACTGCTTGGGTCAACTATTATGGGCTAATTTACAAATACAGTATTGCAGTTTAGTAATGTTATGGCCTGTGTGTAATGATAACAGCATAGATTAGGATAGTTAAAAGTCGGCAAGTACACATTCTGCATACATTTTGCTAGCTGTTGGTGTGTGTGATTTAATTTTGGAATCGTATTACACTACACATTTCGATAAACTAAATGAAATTCTTCCAGGACTGGGAATTTCCTCACTTCATGGGTGATGTGGATGTCAATCTCCCTGGTTTACCTACTTCTCACATGCAGTTCAGAGTGCCATACTGCCATAGGATATTTAAGGAAGAATACCATATACATATAACAGGTATGTTTCCAGATTGGGGATGATATCATAATCTCATTGTTTTAATGTAATTTATGCTGTTACCTGCAATAGTTTGCAATGTTATGTTTTAATAACAGGTTTTTCCTGTTATCCATATTTTTAATATTTGCAACAGATACAACTGTTTGTTCTACTGTACATTTCCAATCGTGACATGTTGTACAAAGTCTGGCCAAAATGTCTATAGGTTTGAATCCCATTCTCAACTCCCACTGATGAAATATGTTCCTCTTTTAATTATAAAAAATATATTTTTGAGAAGCAGAATAGGTTATTGCAGTAAATTGGATGCACTTTCCAAGAGCCCTGAAAGCCATGTTTGACTAGTTATAACAATGTATGTGGTATAAATTTTGTCTATATACCTACAGCTGATTGGTGAGAGTGAGGGGGAGCAGCAGTTCCCTCTCACTAATCAGCTGTTTGTACAGGCGCTGGGCACTGCTATGGATCGGACCTGCATTCTTTATCACACTGTCTGCTTTATAGCAGGCCAGTCGCCCATCTGTTCAACAGCTGATTACTGAGCCCCCTGCAGCTCGCCCATCTCCAGCAATCAGCTGCTATACTGGCCGCTCTGCTCTCCTGCTGTGCCTGCTTTTTTTACCCGAATGGCCAGCAGCTCTGTGAGAAGGATTTGTGATCCTTTTCAGCTGCCAGTGGGTTCCAATTTTGGCATGTTCGCTCTATAGGACGCACTGACTTTCGATCCCAACTTTGGAGGGAAAAAAGTGCGTCTTATAAAGAGAAAAATATGGAAATAACCAATGTTCTGCCATCAAATGCTGCAGCTTGTTTCAAATTGAAATGTGAAGTCTTCATTCTTGTAGTATTATGAAATATTGATTTTAAATTGCACAACTTCTTTAAATCTGTTTAAGAAGACTAAACAAAGATATTGTGGGGAATACAAAATTGTAGGATTATGCAGTTTAATGCTTTATTCTGAGACCCCACATTAGAACTGACTGTAGACAGAAATATTTACACTCTTCCTTTGTTTCCAGTCAGTAGAAACATGATCTAATACATAGCCTTACTACCTGTCTGGTCCTATTATTCCTGCTGAGATACAGGAAAATAAGGATGTGTGTGACAGGCACTTTCTTCCCTCTCCTGTTGAAATAACCATGGATCTTCAGCCTGTAGTCTGTCTGGTGACCCCTATACACTTTAGATCAGGGGTGCTTAACATGCTATCCAGGGGCCACATGTGGTCCAGTTGCAATCTGTGCAGCTCCAATCACCTGGACACAGAAATATCTATCCGTGGCTGCTCACTTGTAGTTTCCATGTCAGGGTGAGGAGGAGAGGCACGTAGCAGGGAAAGAGAAAGGGCCAAGGACTAAGGGCTCATGTCCACGGGGAAAATAGGATTTAGGATCCGCAGCGGATTTCCTGCATGCGGATCCGCATCCCATAGGGATGCATTGACCACCCGCGGGTACATAAATACCCGCGGATCGTCAATAAAAGTGATTTAAAAAAAAATGGAGCATGAAAAAATCTGGACCATGCTCCATTTTCATGCGGGTCTCCCGCGGGGACGGCTCCCGCGGGCTTCTATTGAAGCCTATGGAAGCCGTCCGGATCCGCGGGAGACCTAAAATAGGAATTTAAAGCATTTACTCACCCGCAGCGGACCGCGAAGCTCTTCTCTTCCTCACGGCCGCATCTCCCTTGCTTCGGCTCGGCGGATGTGCCCGGCGCATGCGCGCGGCACGTCGACGACGTGCCGCCGGCGTCAGGAATTCATCCGCCGGCCGAAAATGAAGATCCGGCCGTAAGGAACAGCTGACCTTCGCCGCCCGCTACAGAAAGGTAAATGCTTTTAAATTTCTATTTTCGGCGCTCATGTCCGCGGGGCAGGAGGGACCCGCTGCAGATTCTCCATGTAGAATCTGCAGCGGATCTGATTTTCCCCGTGGACATGAGGCTTAAAGGTGCACCATGTAGTCATGTCTGGGTCCCCTATATATTCGGACAAGCACTAAGGGTGCACTGTGTAGCCATGTCTGGGTCCCCTATATATTACGAGAAAGCACTAAGGGGGCACTGTGTAGCCATGGCTGGGTCCCCTATATATGAGGAGAATAAAGTCTTTTGACTCATTTAACTCTTCAGAAATGAGTATATGAGTTAGAGGCATTGTACATACATGCAGCTCTCTCTATTGTTGTTTATAGGTCATATAAAATGCCAGGCCGTTACCTTCACATCAATCATCTACAATGGAGAGCCATATGCATGGTTTCCTCTTCTATGGAGTGCTGATTGGGGGAAGGTGACCCCCCCCCCCCCCCCTCCCTATTCTCCAAATAGGTGGAAGTTGTAGTAACATAATATGTCAGGCTGAAAAAAGATATATATTCATCTAGTTCAGTCTGTTATTGCCCCAATGTTGATCCAGAGTTAGGCAAAAACCCCAATGAAGTAGAACCCAATTTTCCTCACTTAAGAGAAAAAGATTCCTTCCTGACTCCAATCTGGCAATTGGAATTAGTGGCTATAACATGTAATATTATAATGCTCCAGAAAGGCATCCAGGAGCCTCTTAAACGCTTTCATTAAATTTGCCATCACCACATCCTCAGGTAGAGAGTTCCATAGTCTCACTGTTCATACAGTAAAGAACCCCCTTCTAGGTTGGTGTAAAAATCTTCTTTCCTCTAGACGTAGATGATACCCCCTTGGTACAGCCACAGTCCTGGGTATAAACAGATCATGGGAGAAAATGCTGTATTGACCCCCGATATATCTATACATAGTTATTAGTTCGCCCCTTAGCTGTTTTTTTTCTAAACTACATGAACCCAATTTTGATAACCTCTCTGGGTATTGTAGTCCATCCATTCTGTTTATTACTTTAGTTGCAGGCCTTTGAATCTGCTCGGTACTGATGCCCAAAATTTAATGTGTGGGCTGAACATTGATTTGTAAAGAGTAAGATCAATGTGCTTAGCATGTGCCCCTAGACCTCGTTTGATGCATCCCATGATCCCGTTTGCCTTGGCAGCAGCTGCCTGATACTAGTTACTCCAGTTAAGCTTACAGTTAACTAAAATCCCCATGACCGTTTTGTCCAGTGGTTTCCTATTTAGTGTCTTGGAAGTTGAACTTATTTCGTTTTATTATGGCATATACCATAAATGTCACAGATGGGGATACAATAGTAGCCCTTGAAGTGCTTCAGGATGGCAATGTGGCCCTCAGACCAGACAAAGTTGTGCACCCCTGCTTTAGATGGTCATCAATTACTATCAGAATTGTCAGGCTCAGTCAATCAGCTGTCTATGAAATTACACTGGGATGTAATGTAACAAGAATAAAGTTGGCTTGTAGCCATACATTTTGATCTTTTAGTGTCTGATTTCTGTTGGGTTGGGTTCACACGGACTGATTTCTAGCGGAATTCTCGTGGATTGGCCGCACTGAAAATCCATGAGAATTCCGCTGGAAAACAGCAGCCTGCATTTTTACTGCGGCCAACTCTCCCCATAGAGAGGAGAGAGGCTACTGCAGAAAAAAAAAAGAATTGACATGCTGCGTCTTTAATTTCCACGCCATATGGCCGTTTCCACACAGTTTGGCTGCAACGGATTGGCCGCAGCGTGTGGACCTCGTTCCCCTTAGCTGGCTAAACACTGTAATTCCGCAGCAAATCTGTCCCATGTGAACTCAGCCTTAAAGGAGTTGTCCGGCCACACAGGGTAAAAATTTTTATAATGCTGCTGCTTCCCTTTCAGTAAGGATAGTAACAGACAGCATACTAGGGCTCAAACTGACCGGCAGATCAGCTGCAATGTCAGTTTATTACCTTAGACTGATCTTCTCTGCAGTTTTCAAAGATGGCGCCTCTGTGCTGCCTTCTCACATGCCCTGCGCCCCCCCCCCCCTCTTGTGCGCGCTCCCGATGGTAGTAAGACATGAAAAGGCAGGATTTCCCTCAGCTCACGTCCTAGCCCCGCCCACGACACGCCCACCTCTATTGAACTGCTCTACAGTCCTCCCCGCCCAGGCCCCGCCCCCTGCTAAAGTAAAGTAAAACATTTCCCCACACACACATGCCCTCATAGTGCCCCTCTCACAATGACCCCCCTCCCCACACTTCTGTCAGCCGGGTCAATGCACATATACATCACTGCACCCCCCCCCCTTCCCCTGCACACATCCATCCATCCATCCATCGATCTCTCCCACTCCACACCCCCCCCCTTCCCCCGGGACTTCTGTCAGCCGGTCCGTGCACACCACACACACATCACTGCCCCCCCCCCTTCCCCTGCACACATCCATCCATCCATCGATCTCTCCCACTCCACACCCCCCCCTTCCCCCGGGACTTCTGTCAGCCGGTCCGTGCACACCACACACACACATCACTGCCCCGCCCCCCCCCCCGTGCACACATCCATCCATCCATCCATCTCTCCAACATTTCTCCCCTTCTCCCCTACTCCCCTTCTCCCCTTCTCCCCTTTCACATACTTTTAAAGTCCCGACGGTCCCGACAGCGGCAGGCAGACACTCACTCCGCTCTGGTATATGAAACCAGGAAGTGAGTGTACTGCGCATGCGCCGACCGGCGGCGCGCGTCCGCTGCGATGAAGAGGTAAAGAGCGCGGTCCCGGCAGAAGAAAGAAGGACTGCGCATGCGCGGAAGGGAAGAGGAGCGTTCCAGCGCCGACGAGAGCTGCTGCCGGCCCGACAAGAAATGCAGAAGATTTCTTGTCGTAACCTGGGACGACCGAGGGTCAACACAGGGGGGGGCACCCCTAAAGGTAAGTCCAAAACTTCTGTTTGCTTCATTTTCCATGCACAATGTATATTACAAAGTGCATGGAAATGGGCAAACAGAAGTAATGAGACCTGATGTTTCTGGCCGGACAACCCCTTTAAGGCAACATTGCTTGTTTGAGACCCTATAAGACCTTCTATAACACTTGCAAAGACTGACAAAATAATTATATGTCTGCAGTGACTATTATAACGAATCAGTTCTTGGAACTCAGTATTGCTACTAAACATTCAGTCATGGTTTTTTTTTTAAGTATGATTGTAATGCTGGAAAAAAGTGGAAAACGTGCTGTAAAACTGCAACATAACCTGACTGATAGGATATGGTAGGGTTTTCTAAAACGGTGGTAGGTACTGAAAACCTACACAATTTTGTACGAATAGAATTTCTTTAAATCCCATTTAGAATACTAATAGAACACATGTTAATTACCGGAGTGACACCAATGAGGCATGACACCTGGATGAAAATACACTTCAAAGAGTTTAACTGGGTTCCAGTAAATAAAGTTTAGTAGAGAACAATAAAAAAGCAAATGCTTATGCATTTTGTATACCATATTGGAGCCAATTCTTCATTCTATTGCTACTTCAGGTAAACCAAATAAAATAATTCTTTGTTATCTCCCAGCACAGGACTACAGAATAATAGGACCTGACAGCAGAGCGATCAATCAGAATGTAGCTTCTCTCTCCCACACATACTCTACAAACATTCAACTGCTCACAGTATAAGCATACCGTAATGGGAAATACAGTAGTGACTAGTACAGAATTATCCTGCAATGTTACTGTAATTATTCTCAAAGGTACTTGTTCGGTTCAGTTTTACTTTAACCCTTTCCAATCCACTGTCTGACATTTAAAGACATGATTTAAGGCTGTACAGCTCCGGTGTTGGAAGATGTCCGTCGGGGTTCTCTTACTGTATATTGCCAGCTTCTCTGCTGTTGGAGTCTATCCAACATGTCACCTTATGCAGTACTGGCTTTAGCCAGCAGATTGCGCCGTTGTATAATGGCAGAAAAAGAGCAGGCCCCCTAGGAAAACCAGGATACAACTTGGATTGGAAGTGGTTAAAAAACGTTGGGGGTCGTTTGTAAATGCCTTTACGCCAGAATTCTAGTATAAAAAACCCTGAAACTTTTGCGCTAGTCCCACTCGTGCAGAAATTTGCCAGTTTTTAGTGTTTTTGCACCAGCCTTGCCACTTTTCTGAAAAGTTGTTGGGCCTTTCAGGAGGGGGCGTTGCCACCTCAGACCAACAGATTTATGTATAATTTACACCAGAAACTGGCATAGATTATGCCACAAATGTACGCCATGTTAGTCTTGCCATACATTTCTGTGAAGACTCAAGCAGGTCCGGGATGCGCCTTATACATATAACGACGTTTACCTCTCCATGTTTTCGGTGCATTGTGCATTGAGAGAAATTATGCTAAACCCGGCGTTAGAAATGCCAAAATTAGTACATTTCCCCCATTTGTGTTTAGTATCTTTATGGATATTTAATTAATATTTTCATTATGTTCTTCCATGCAGGTAAATGGTTCAACTATGGCATTATATTCCTTGTATTAATCCTTGATCTCAATATGTGGAAGAATCAAATCTTTTACAAGCCTTCTGCGTATGGTCAGTATATAGGACCTGGTCAGCAAATATTTACAGTTGAAGATGCTGAAAGCTTGCGAAATCTTAATCTGAGTACCTTATCATGGGAATGGCGATCAAACAGTACTGACCCGCATACTAATAAAAGTTACGTTGATGGAGATATGTTCCTACACAGCAGATATATTGGAGCAAACCTGAATGTAAAATGCTTGGCTTTCATTCCAAGCCTTATGGCATTTGTGTTGTTTGGATTTTTTATTTCATTATTTGGGCGATTTCAGAAAAGTGAACAAGGGATGGAGAATAAAGATAAATCTTACAAGCGCATCAACCGAAAATCTCCTTCTGAACATAGCAAGGAAATGGGAATGACCATAGAGAACCTTCAGGCTGTTGTAGAGGAGCCTTTATGCCTACATGATCCAACACTTCTAGCTCCAAGGACAAAAGAAAATGAAATACTGTGTTACCCTCCAGCAACAGAGGCAGATAATCTTTCTTCTTTAACACAAGCGGAGCCAGCTGCAGACATTGTTCCTTATGATGATCCGATTAGTTAACAATGTTACAAGAATATATTGCAATAATATATATAATATGTAGAGATGTGTTCTTTTACCTTTTGTAATAATGTTTACAAGATGTTCATAGGTTACAAATTAATTCGGTGCTCAAAAACTTACAATCTGCACATTTTTATATTTTGCTATATGTGCCTATATATGACATTCCTTAAAAGAAATATGTCAGGTTAGATAGCCTATTACTGATGTGGAAGGCTATTAAATTGTGATACTGAAACCACAACCACGCCCTATAATGGCACATATCCATAAATATCTTTCAATGTCACTCATTTGAAACAACTGGATTTATCAAGAGGTTGTATGAGATTGAAAAAAACAGGTTTCCCTCTTTAAGCGAAGTCAGGCGAGCGTTTTTTCTTGCGTGCACCTATGTGCGCAAAAAAACTGCGTCTGATAGAACCATTGGTTCCCTATGTAATGTTCACATGTCCGTCTTTATACAGGTGCGAAATCATCGCAACTGCAAAAGGTAGGACATCCATGCGCCGGGAAGGTCTGTGCAGCAAGTAAAAAAAACCCAGCGGGTAGTCCCCTTATTACTGAACACTGTGACAACACCGTCACAATGTTCAGTAATGATGGGACTCCCTGTGGGGATGAAAGAATCCCCCATCACAGCTGTGGCAGAGGATCGCGATGTTCTCCCATTGCTTTCAATGGGGCTGGCGCTACTGCAGCCGACCCATTGAAAGCAACAGGATGCAGACAACCCCTGCAGTGATTTTTGGGGAAGAGCTTGGAATATATGCCCTTCCCTGAAAATCCTCCCTATCTGCTATAAAAAAAAAATATATATATATATACACAGCACCTTTGAATTCAATGAATGGCTGAGCTTTGCCTCTGATTGGCTGAGCGATATGACCAATCATAGGCAGCGCTCAGCTGTCATTCAATGAATGGCTGAATGCTGCGTGTGATTGGCTGAGCACTCAGCCAATCAGACCCAACACTTTCTGGAGGTGGGGATTTTGAAATCCCCGGCCAGCATAAAGTGCTTTAGAGCAGTGCCAGGGACCAAGCGAGAAGATGTGCCAGAGCACCTACAGCAGCGGAAGGTGATGTATATATATTTTTTACAGCAGCTAGGGATGATTTTCAGGAAAGGGCTTATATTTCAATCCCTTCCCTGAAAATCACTGTGGGGATTGCTTGCATCCCACTGCTTTCATTGGGACCGGCAGCAGTAGCGCCAGCCCCATTGAAAGCAATGGGCATGGAGCTTCAGTCACTCGCATTTTTAACATGCGTGGAGCGGGGTTTCTTTTGTGCACATAGGTGCACAAAAAAAGTGCTCATCTGAACGAGCCCTTAAAGGGAACCTGTTATCTTGTTCGACCCCCAAAAATACTATGTAGAGATGAATGGGAAATGCGTTCACAGAAGGAGTCAAGCTTCTGTTGCACATGAACGTCACAGGGACACAGTTCTGGAATGGGGAGCCTGATGAGTATGAAGCCCTGCTCTTCGGACTCCCCGTTCCATCACCTTTGAGTCCTATAGCTAACTATGTGATGACTGGTTCCTTTTAAGAAATAGGGCCACTCTAGTCCTTGGAAAAGCCCATAGACTAGAGTGGAGCTGTTTCTGGAAGAAAGGAGCCATGGTTTTTTTAATCTTTTACAACCCATTTAACTCATTTCAGGAAAGGCTTTTCAAACCGTTAAAGAAATGCAACCATTTAAATGACATAGTGTACAGGAAATGTAAATATACGGCTGAAAAGGATCTTGTGCTTGAGGTACTCTGGGTGGAAGCTATTGCTACTGTATCACAAGCAGGCAAACTTCCATATCTAGTGAAATATGTCTGTCATGACATATTTGTTTTAAGAAGCAGGTACACATAGACCTTCTAGAGAAGTACATTTTATTTATTACACAGCAATGTGTCCATACCATTCGAAAAGACCAAATGTTCCCATTTTATTTATTCATTTCTGTAAAGCTTCATGGAAAATTTTCAGTTAATTTCTTCTAGATTTACAGCTGTCTGATGGGGCCATTCTACCCAGTTTTGATGTGCACAAAAAATGTAATAACCTTTCTAGAGACATCCAGACGGGCTCTCCCCATCACAAGGCATGCTGTTTTTTTTTGTTTGATTTCTGTTTTGTAGCCACACCCAATACTGTATATACATGGATACCCATGGCAACCATGTATAAACCCATTTATAGTGGAATATATTTTCAAAAAGAATGCAGACTAGCATAGTAGTTGATGAAATACAGAATACTGTACACATGGGATTAAAGGGGCTATCCAGCCTTTAAAAATGGATGACCTTTCCTCAGGATATACCATTAACCCTTTCCAATCCAATTTTGGATTCAGGGTTTCCTAGAAGGCTTTCTCTTTTTGCTGTTGTACAACAGTGCCATCTGCTGGCTAAAGCCAATGTGTGCACCAGAGAGGCTCCAACAGTGAAGTGACTGGTAAGAATACCCTGTCGGACATCTTCTGACACTGGAGCTGTACAAGCTTCAATCAGATTGTAGGAAGACGTCAGACAGTGGATTGGAAAAGGTTAATATTTGATCAGTGGGGGTCTGCCACTCAGGATACCTGATGATTAACTGACTAAAGGGACCACATCTGTAGCAGAGACTCCGTCTCCACAGGTCCTACAAGCATGGATGTTGCAATTATAACTAGGGATTAGAGATGAGCGAACGTACTCGGATAGGCACTACTCGTCCGAGTAATGTGCCTTATCCGAGTACCGCTGTGTTCGTGCTCAAAGATTCGGGACGCGCTGCGGAGCGGGGAGCTGCAGGGGAGAGCGGGGAGGAACGGAGGGGAGATCTTTCTCTCCTTCTCTCCCGGCCGCTCTGCCCCGCTCCCCGCTCCGACTCACCTGTCAGCAGCGGAGCGCCCCGAATCTTTGAGCACGAACACAGCGGTACTCGGATAAGGCACATTACTCGGACGAGTAGTGCCTATCCGAGTACGTTCGCTCATCTCTACTAGGGATCATATAAAGTAGGTGCAGGGGGCAATCAAGCACACCTATCTCAGGTGGTTAGGCGAGTGGTAGTATTAACCAGCACCAGCTAGGGGGCGCATTTTATTCTTGCTGTAGGACTCCCTTATGTCTATTTACGCCTCTGTCTTCTAAATGCAGTACTGTATATATGGATGGAAATTACTATCAGGTAGTAATAAATAGTACAGGAAGTGTAAACTATTCTATTGGCTGTTATAGGTTATGCTATATAGGTCTCCTTGAATTAAACTGAGTCTTATACTGTATATTTATTGTACACAAAATAGTTACTTTTTCTAGATGTGTGCCTTGATTGTAAAATATTTTTATAAGCAATATTTTAAAATGTATTTTTAAGATCTTTTTCTGTTGGATTTATTTTTCCTCATGATTTGCTTAATACTTTGGCAAAATAGCAATATAATCGAACAGACTAGCCGTTCCGTTTGGAAAGTGTGTATAAGCCATTCATTGTTTGGTGAAGTGAATAGAGCTTAGCAAGTAGTGACATACACCGTGCCGTGTGCGTTGTTTCCTACATGGAAGTGTTCAGAAATAATGTAGTTAAATCATTTTCTGGAAAGACTGTAGCTCTCTCCATTTATGTGCATATAATATGTACGTAGTTACTGATCATTGTGTTATTGTTACAAGTCTAATGTAATGTTATTAAATGGAAGTCTAGCTGGATTCCCAGGTAATGTACGCTTTGTGTAAGGTGTTTAAGAACATACTTTCAATATCATAGTACAACATACAGTAGGTAAGACTTGGCATCCATAATGGCATATAATGCGTTAAGTGAAATGTTGAACAAAAGTGTAAGTGCCCTAATAAAATTCTCAAAACTGAGTACACTGACAAGCCTGGTCCCATTATTGTAACTTTTAGAACTGAATAAAATTGAGCTTATTGACTTGTAGCAGTTCCAGATTGTTCTAAGAGTCTTGAAAGATATTTCAGGTTTCTCCAAATGCACCATTCATAGGAATCAATGTTTTCATACACTAGCTTTTATAAACCATTAAAATATACATGATATATATATATATTCTTTCTACTTCCACTCTCCACTTCAGGCGCCCTCTACAGGAAGATGATCATAATCTTTATCGCCAACTTAATCCGCAGCTTTTCGAAGTACAGGGTAGCTCGGAGAATACTCCCTTGGGCTCTTTTCTTCTAACGTCCAATGTCCACGGGTGGATCTGATTTGCGAAATCCGTATGGGTCACCCGCAAATCAAGCCACCCATAGGAATACATAGGCGTCCGCCAATGAAATAAAGCATGCAGGATTTTATTTGTGGACCTATGGTACGAAAAAAAAGTCACAGCATGCTCCATTTGACTGCGGATCCCACACGGACAGCTCCTATTGACGTCAGTGGAAGTCGTCCAATTCTTGGACGGTCAGCAATTGAATTGCAGATGGGCCACGGATTACACGGGAAAGCAGGAATTAAAAAAACAAAACAACTCCTCTGCGCATGTACGGCAGCCGGCGCTTCTGCACACATCCACAGTGAAGAAAAGAGAAGACCCGGATGGGTAAGAAGAAGACTTGGCCATGAGCAGGGTCTGATTCAGCTGCGGGCTCCCTCATGCGGAATCCGATCCGCCCATGGACATGAGGCCTTTGACCACAAATAAATGTCTGCCTAGTCAATGAATACATGCTTAGAGTTAGGAATTATAAATGTTATCTCGAGTAGTGTTAGAAAACGATGTTATTTAAAATGGGAAGTCGTTAAACCTCAAATTAAAGCAAACAACCTAAATTTATGTAATGTCCATTAACGTATCAAATATGTTAGAAGAAAGGGGCAGCTGGAAGGGAGTATGACTGCAGAATCTGACTACACATGGTTTGTTTGTGGCCTTTAACAGTGGAGACACTTAGGTGTGTAGATACAAATAGTGGGATACTTTTAAGCAGAACTACAGCATCTACCATATTTTCGTACTATTAGATGCACCTGACTATAGAAAGCACCCAGGCTTTAGGCAATAGAAAATAGAAAAAAAATGTTAAACTAATGTCCCTAACTTGTAGAGTAGTGTCAGTTGTTTAGTGTTGGAAAGTAGAAAGGGGATTCGTATTTTATTATAATAGTATTTCAATCCTCAATAATAAAGGGGTTAGGAGGGGCACAACGGAAGAGGGATGTTACACTGCTCCTTTTATCGCAAGCATAGAACTGAGGACAGATGACAGCCTCCCTTGAGATGCTGGGAGATGTGGTGCGTGCTGCTCTGTATGAAGGTGAAGACACTGGGTATCACTGGCTCTTCACATGTACCTTTTGTAATGGGAGTAGGGGGCTCATTCAGATGGGCATATTTCTGGTTCTTGTGTCGTCCATATATTCCACAGAAAGCATAATGACTAGAGATGAGCGAGCATACTCGCTAAGGGCAATTACTCGATCGAGCATTGCCCTTAGCGAGTACCTGCTCGCTCGGAAGTAAAGATTCGGCTGCCGGCGGCGGGCAGGGAGCAGTGGGGTAGAGCGGGGAGGAACGGAGGGGAGATCCCTCTCTCCCCCCTGCTCACTGCCGCAACTCCCCTCTCACCCGTGCGGGCAGCCGAACCTTTTCTTCCGAGCGGGCAGGTACTCGCTAAGGGCAATGCTCGATCGAGTAATTGTCCTTAGCGAGTATGCTCGCTCATCTCTAATTTGGACCCATTATACTCTAGAAGCAGATTGGTGGTTTGTGTGAAAACAAAATCGCTGCCTATCCTCTTCTCATTGCATCGTACATGGTCCGTGCAGATCAAACAGCACATGGATGGGTGTTTCTCCAGTGCAACACAGGTACGCATGTCTGAACGAACCCTATGGAGTTCTCCAGCACTGATGAAGTGTTCACATGGATTTTCTCTTTAGATGGCAATCCTGTGTTTTTAGCCAGATGTTCTAATAATGCTTGTTTTTAAACTGTAATGGTGCTTGAGGGCCACATACTGGTATATATCTTGCTGTACACTTGCACATTCATTCATGTCATCTCTGTGCACTGAGAGTTCACTGTGAAACCGGATGTCTGCATTCCTGAGGTATTACAGCAGTGGTGTCCTCTGTCCACTTTCTCTCCATTAACTTGCATATCATCTTAGTGTGTAGCCCTTCCTCAGAAATGCTTCAACTCCAATAACTGCCCATTAAATAGCATGGCTTCCTCCCATGATTTAAATGCTATGTGTAAAAGGTCAGCTTAATCTCACTGTTGCAGATTGCCTCTGTGCTGGAGAAGAGAGACAAGATTCAGCAGACCAAGAGGTATAAGAACAATGGAGAGAAACATTTAGGCAGTTCCGGCAGGTGGGGTAGGTTAGGATCAGTCACTCAAGGGTTATTCAAAGTGAAAACTCAGCTAGGCTGTCGGGGTCTAGGAGAGAGGAGTTGCATTTTACTGAACAGGGAAGGGGGAAGACCATTCAGACTATGAGACGCAAAGGCACTATAGCAAGATTTATTCTTGCAAGAAAATGCATCTTATGGTTAGAAAAATAAGGTAGTTTATCGATTTAAGTGCAAATTGATTACCATAGTGAGTTTACTCTTAACCCCTTGAAGACTTGACATATTTAATTTATTGCATTTACATTTTTTTCACCTCCACCTTTCAAGAGCCATGCCCTTGTATTTTCCATTGGCATAGAGCTATAAAGCTTGGTTTTTTTGGTGAGACAAATTGTATTTCTCAATGGTATTATTTAATGTGCCATAAAATTAATATTGCATAAGTTTTTTTAAAAATGTAAAAGGGTGGATTCTTACGGTGGTATCCTACTCCAGCAAGGTTATCAAGAATGAATAAGAGATTCCGGAGACTTGTTGGAGAGAGTGCGGCGTGAAGGGCACTTACTTTCACATGTGGTGGACGTGCCTGGTTATACGTACCTTTTGGAACTCGGTGTTTGACTTTATTTACTCTGTGACTCGCCAGTTTGTGTCCCCGGATCCGGCACTGGCCCTCTGTTTGCTGAATACCAGTAAATTGTCCCCCTTCTATTCGTCTCTCACCTCGCACATCATTCTTGCATCACGATTGACAATCACCAGACATTGGAAATTGAAAGAAGCCCCCTCTATTCTGGAGGTGAGAGATTCAGTAAATCGGACTTCCCACCTAGAGGAAGCCTACTCGCGTAGATTTACCACCAAGCCCCCACAGTTGTCATTCTGGGCAACATGGTTGGACTACACGGTGGCCAATCCTCTGTAATTGGGGCTCGTGAGGACTGGGGATGTGCGTGACATGAGATGCAGATGGAGGAAATGGCTCGGCCCAGATACGGACTTGTCTTTCTCCGCTAGAATCTTTTGCCAGAACTGCCCGCATGATGTCCCTCCCCTCGGCTACAGTTCTTGTCATAATCTTATTGGCTTTTTTTTTTTTTTCTTCTCCCCCTTACCCTGAAGTCTGATCTGCTAGTAATTTGTCTACTGTCAATAGTATACTCGACATCGGAAATGTACCTCCATTTATTTACTTATTTGTTGTTTGTCTGTTTATTATTCTATTATTATTTTACTTTTGTATGTACGCAAAATTGCTTATAAAAATACAATTATTCAAAAAATTTAAAGGGGTGGATGAAATAGAAAAAAAAATCCTGCAATTGCACCGTTGTTTTAGGATTATGTTTTTAGAGCCTGTACAGTAAAAAGTACATGTTTATTCTGAAGGTTTATACAATTGGAGCTATACGACATTTATGCAGTGTTCTTAGTTTTTTTTAAGTAGTAACACTTAAGGCCAGTTTCACATTTACGTCAGAACATCCAGTTGGAGGTTCCTTTACAGATCCAGCTCAAAATACCAGAAGAAATTGTTTCTTTGTGTGTCTATAGGTTTGTTTAGGTTGTTTTTTGGGAGGATTCCTGATAGGGTAGTTGCCCTGAATGGTGGATTTTTGCCTCCCGGTGGCCTAGGCCACGTTATTACTGTTGCAGATTGTCTCGAAAAATTCTCAGAGGGTTACTTGCTCTTTTATCATATGTTCGCACTCTAAGGTAACCTGTTTCTATATTTCAGGAGACGTTGTTTACTAATGATTCATTGATTGTCTATATTCAAAATGTCAATAAAAATTGATTTAAAAAAAAAAAAAAAAAAATACCAGAAGAAAAGGCACCACAAGCAGCGCTTTTCTTCCCAAAGCCTGCCAGTTGGGCGGCGGATGAACCCCATCTGGCGCTGTTTGTTTCTGTCCAGAGACAGACCCGTTCGGCCACGGAGATTCCCTTTTCCTGCTCCCTGAATGGAGAACGAAAGCAGAATTTCCGACACAGATGTGAAACCACCCGTAGAATCTTTTTTTTTTTCTTTTAAAAAAAGAAAATTTACGTTTTGTCCCTATATTCTGATACCCATCAGTTTTTGATTTTTCTATCGATAGCACTGTGTTTGCAGGGCAATATGCTGTTCGTATTTGTAGCATTTTTGGGTATATACAAATTTTTGATCACTTATTACATTTCTTTTGGGTAATGGGGTGCTCAATTTGGCATTGAATATTCTTTTCTTACCATGTTCAACATGAGGATAGCTAATGCAATATTTTTAAAGTTTGTACTTTTACAGAGACCGTAATATGAATTATAGTTTCTTTGGAAATTGAGAAAAAGTGTTTTTTCACACTTTGAATTTGTTCCAATCTGTTATATGTCTAGCTAATAGAGGGGAGTCCTGACTGAGTGACCCCCCCACTATGATATCCATATGCTTTATCAGAGCATATGGACAGGAGTTGCTTTCATGGGACAAACCCTTTAGCAAGAAACTTTATTAGGAGTTAACACAAACAAGAATAATATACAGAGATATTTAACACCTAACTTGGTTTGAGAAAATGATTATTGGAAATTATCCTCTGCAAAAATGTATATCTACTCTCATTCGTGGTATGCGCAAATGTTTGTTTGTTGAACAAGTTCAGTACTAATCATAATAATCTTCATTTATATCGCATCAACATATTCCACAATTCTTACAAAACAGGGGGAACAGATACAAAAAACAAAATTACAAAAACCACGGTTACATGTAGCGATCAATTGATGGAAACTATTGAGGGTCCGACTCCAACGAGCTTACATACTACGAATAATGGGGTGATACAGAATGTATGGGAGGTAGAGATGTGCACGGTATGGTGAGGTGGAGAGTGAGGGATGCTGTACACAGACAATGGTCAGAGTTAAGCCGTGTGGTGGCTGAATCTATATGACTGCAGGGGGCACTTGATTACGGCTAGCAGAGAATGCAGTCCATAGGACAGGGAGCATGTTATCAGGGGGTGTACAGAGGGGTTTGGTTTACAAGGATATGGTATGCCTCCCTGAAAAGGTGTGCTTTTAGAGCACACCTGAAATTTTATGTGTCAGTACTGTTAAAGACATGTTACTATGTGCCATCCATAACAGTTAGTGGAACGAGGGTGGTGGTATTACATCAGCCTAGTCCACTTGGCTCTGCTTTTAGTTCTGTTCGCCTCTTACCTGTCCCTGCAAAAGGTCCCTGTGACATTGTCTCTTGGATATACCTCATTGGGTCCTTCAAAACCACTCTGATGTGACTTTTAAAAACGAATAAAAGTAACTCCTGCGCTCAGGGTGACCCGTACAGTACCGACTGTGACTGCCTAAGAGATACACGTGTACGTCTGTGGACCAATATAGTCCGTAGAGCATAAAGGAAAGGCAGAGCTCTCTGTAATAAAATGAACATGTATTTATTTATACATTACTCCAGACATCAATATAGTGCAATGCGTTTCGGAGCTGGAATGCTCCTTTCTCAAGCACAAAATGACGAGGTTCGTGTCGCTCTAGAGTTCTCTTCAATTTTACATTCTTAGTCAGTTACTCAGGGGAGTGCAAAGCTCTCATGGAACCCAAGGCTATGGTTTTACTCTAACTGAAATTTACCATGATAGCTGTTGGATAGACAGGGATTTAAGCTGGCTGTCCACAGGCGAGGTGTCATTGTGAGATCTGCAGCGATAAATCGCACGTGGAGCTCGCATGACACGCTTTCCACAGGATTACTATAGAAAGCATGGTCTACTGAAGACGAGCGGAAAATCATAGCGATTTTCTCCTTGCATGATTAAAATCATGGCATGCCGCGATTTGCCACAATTCTCCGCAGTGAGCCGGTGTATATAGGCTCATTGTAGAGACCCTTTAGTGCTCCCCATTCTCCCTTGTGGCAGAATATCACTAGCGATATTCTGTCGCAGCCGTGGACAGGCGGACTGACTTATTCTTATTTATACAGGGAGACTGTGATTGGCAAAAAAATAAAAGGAAAAATAGATTTTATTTTAATTTATTTTTTTCCCAAAAATTGTACCTCTCTCTTAATTGCATCATATGTGACTATCTGCTCTTACATCCCCCTCAACCCATTCCTACATCTATTTAGAGGTGCTCATTGCTTGAAGGAAATACAAATCTACATTTATCCTTCCATTCACATCCTCTTACATCCCCTGATTGAATTTGTTGGATATGTCTTTTTTAACTGTACTTACCATGTAACTATGCAACTTTGACTTCACCTGATTTAACATATGGGAGTTTAAGTCCTTCAGGTTCTCAGACCTGCAAACAACATTTTTAGTGTCCCAACGCCACACTCAACAAAATGTATTTTTACCACTTATGATAAATTGTTGCGGCGTATAACCACCGCTCGCTCCCCTGCCTCATCTGTCACCATCCTGCATGCCGGGCTCTATCCTCCTTGGGCATCCCTGGTATCTGCCAGCGTACGCTTCCTAATCCTGCCCACCTCCAATCCCATTCCTGCACCTGCTCTATTAGGCATCCACTCTCTATGCCTAAGCAATTGGCCTCCTACCTCCATTTGTGACAGCCTCTGTTAGAAGATCACAGCAAATATGAATGCTATTCTTTTGAATGGAGTCACATACATGGGTGATGTCCTACCTCTTTGCGTTCCTTGGAGCGCATCACCCATTGAAATCAATGGAAAAACACTTCTGATTCTCTATCGCACAAGAGAATTGGAATTTCACAGATGCAGTGTCTGAAAATCGCTTTGCATCCGCGGAAAATCACATGTTCACGAGCGGAATATCTGGACGAGTTTCCTGCCCGATATCTCACTCGCCCTTAGGTAAGTAAGTGTGTAGGTAGCCTTAGTGTATATCCTGATTCTGACCCTCGCTTGATTCTAACTATTCTGACTTCCAGGCTCCCTGAATTTGGCTCTGTATTCTGGACTCTGTTATTGCCTACTGCCTGCCTTGACCTTCAGCCTGAAGCTCATTAATGCACCTATGCTACCAGCCCAGACCATAGCCTGTATTCCCGAAAGGCTCCTGTTCCGACCATCAGGTACCGCTCCTCGGCGCAGTACAGCGTCATTAGCCACACTACCTGGACTATCCCGATGAGTAATGGCTTAGAGCTCCCGCAGCAAAAGCTGTATCCTGCTTGGAGGGGGTCAAGTAAAAACTGGGGTCCTGCCACCCCAGATAGCTCAAGGTCAAAACGGTGTGTGGCAAGGTGGATCTCCATCTGCTTGTCCGACATAAATTCAGCAAATGATCAGTAATTATGCGTTAGTACTTGCAGAGTTACGCCTTCCTTAGGTTCTCCGCATACTGTTTTATCACCATGTTTGGACGGACAATTACGCTTGTTTATCCTTTGTTTAAATGTTTCTATTTGAATTAGTATTAGAAGAATCTTCTCACAAAACTGAAGTTAGATCCTAACAAACCTTGTCAATGATAGATGTACAGAGAAGCGGTAATTATTTTATACTGTCTTATGATCTATATATAGAGCCCAATGTTCTTTACAAACTACAGGTGCTAAGCCGCAGCGACAAACTTAATTATGCAAAATCTGACATTTTAGCACTAGAAAAAAAACAAATGCATTGTATAATTAAGAAGCATCTTGTACTTTATGTAAATTCTATATATACCATATTGCCAGCGTACAACGTCAGTAAATGCACATACAATGCTCTGAGAATACTAACGAGAGCGCAGTATTGCAGATGAAAGAATTAACCTTCATGGATAAAAGGAAATGCCAAGGTATCAGTCATCAGCGGAAAAGATTTGTTACATTATCAACTTCTGCTGATCGCATATTACAAAGCACAATGCAGCTGTTCTTATACAAGATGAGTGGATGTTTGTAAAGAAAGAGAATATGAATAAACATAAACCCACCTGAAACAAGTTCTATAACTACTCTGTAGCCTAAAATGTTCCAGTTGCATCGGTGTGCAGTATATTCTGGTGTGCTCCAGATCAAAGTTAGAGCGGCTTCACATGAGCGTAATTTGCTGTGTGCCGCCCACATGAGAGAAGCGCATGGTGTGCAGCAAGTCCACAATGATATTGCGTATTTGCTGCGCGACGCCAATCGTCCTGCTCTACGTGAAGCAACATGGAAACCTATGGCAGATTAGTACAGAGTATTCCACGCACAACCCCCCCCCCCCCCCCCAAGTGCAATATGCTGTATCATATGTGAAGAAGCCCCTACCCTGCAGATCAAAATGTTATTGCTCATTTTCTTCTACAAGCTAATACAGTTCCATACTTTTGTCTTGTAGCCCATCCAGATACACAGGTAATCAGATCATCTTATTTGGCTTAGGACATGATGAAACAATAGATAATATTTTACCATAAAATTTACCATTCTGTTAAAAAAAAAAAAAACCTAGCCAGGGTATGAAATACATATCAGCTAAAAAAAAATTAATTACGGAATTCACCAATAATGTGTCCATTTGGCGTGCGCTGTACGCACATGGGATACTCGTTACTCACAGGCAATCAATTACATCGCTTACGCAGTTCTGCTCACATTAGCATGTCAAAATTGTGTAATACGCGAGTACAAAAAAAGAATGCAGCATATTCTATTTTTCCGCGTATATACTTGCACCCATACACAATGTAATTGCATATGGGCAACTTGTATATGTGCCATTGCGAATCGATGGCATAGGAAATATAAACAAAAAAACCCCAAACAGGTGGACTGCACTTGACAGCGTCCTTTTATCTACAGTTCACCTGCACTGACCTACCAGCAGTACGCCAGGCCACCGCCGGCTCCACAGCAGTAAAATGCAACATGACCCACACAGTGTTTTGCGCTTATGGCCATGTGAGCCTGACCTTGGCTGTCATTAAAAATAAAAGCGGTTCTTTTGTACACTGTTGTACTAAATGACAGTCAACTACAATTTTAAAGACCATTGGGACTGCAGAATCCCGATGCATACCCACAAATGGATACGAAAAGGACAATCTAAGTCTGACTGTAAAGGTCTAAGGGATGACTGCTTACTTGTTGATATATCATGCAACCTTTGTGTGAATTAGGGCTTCTGCAGATGGGTGTATTTTTGCGCCAAAAAAAATAAACACACATGATATGTGCACAAAAAAATAGATTTTTTTGTCTATTTGTGCACCAAAGGCCCCCATAGAGATCTATGGGAGGTCCGCAAATGCACACACAATATGCAACGGCATGTGCAATATGCTGCAGAAACCTGCCGGGAAAAGCACATACCGAAACCTCATCAGGCTTTATAGCCATTTAAATCAGGACGGAGGGTCGTTCAATATGGTACAATGGGAACTCTGTGCCGCTGGACAGGTTTTGTGCACACAACTTTGCAGTGTGCGTGATTCCTAATTATAAGGGCCCCCCTTCTAAATGTCAACAATATATACTAAAGCTAGCCATACTCTATATATGTGTCACTGGGCTATGACAGCAATACAATGCGTATAGTGGTAACTCAATGTCTGTAATATTAGAGAGCCTAGACGTCAGTGCATCCTTTTATAGAGTTCAGGGCTAGTACCATTCGATTCTTCACTACCCTAGTCTGCCAAAGTTTGCTAAATTTTAAATTAACTCTTTTAACTTAGCCTTTCAAAATTCTGCGTAAACAAACACAAAGCCAGATTTGACCATTTCTTCTGGCGGTAGAGTTATTATACAGCTAGATAACTGATGGCGGCTTCTATGCAGTTCATATAAAGTTCAGTAGAATACCACACTGGTCCTGGTGGTTTATCCACTTACATTGTTTTATGGGTCAGATGCAGTGAGCAGGCTATAAAACTGTGAGCAGCAGTAGCATAAATTAGCCTGGCAGAAAACCACTGGTCAGAGCACAGTTTCAGAGTATATCTTATTTTGTTTGGGTTGGTTTATTCAATTTTAGAACACATATTGTACATCAGAGCAGAGAAATAACTGTTCAGCATGATAGCAATACTGTCAATTTTAGTTGTATATCAAATATGTCTACATGCCAGAGCGGACTATGGGTGAGCAGACTTTGTGCCTCTGCTATTTGCGTAGCCTGACAGTCACTGTAAACCAATGGTTATGCCAGTAGAGTAGCATGCCGAAGAAATGTTTGGTACATTAAACAAACAGATGTGTGCTGAACATTTGTTTGGTGATCGCTGCATCTGTACATTATCATCTTCTGCAGGCATTGAGAGCTTCTTCGGACGAGCGTATTATCACATTTTTGTGCACGGGAAAAAACCTATGCGCAATACAAGCAGAATAGAACCCATTAATTTCAATGAGTTCATTTTCATTTTTTTCCCCACACATGGTTCCCACACTGCGCAAACCCACTCATACAGGCACCTTGTTTGACTTAATAACCATTTAAATCCAAAAAGTTGCGAGCTGCAAGATGCCGCATGAAGCCGCCCTCAAGTGTAGCTTAGTCTCCATTCACACAGCATTTGCAGTGCAATTCCAGCATGTATGCCCGATGTATATAGTATGCACTACATATGGCCAAAATATATGCAATGCTATGTCTGCCATTAATTCCCATTTTAAGGGCTTCTTCACACATCAGTAATTTCCATCAGTATTTTGTGAGCCAAAACCAGAAGTGTAACATATAGAAAGTATAATGGAAGGATTTGCATTCCTTCCATATTTTGGACCCGCTCCTGGTTTTGGCTCACAAAATACTGATGAAAAATACTAAAGTGTGAAGAAGCGCTAAAAAGGATCTATTCAGGGGAATTTATTGAAGCACTTGTCTGGTGTAAAAAGTTGCCTATTTTTCCACACAGTTTTTGTACATAACAATTGTGACTTTTATTTTATGACGTACCCCCCAGAAAATTGGGTGAACGTAAAAGAGTGGGGGGCATTAATCTGGGGTAAATCATGATGCGAAGGTGCAAATCTACACCAACTCATAGCTGTTGGAGATTCGATCTCCTAACATTCAGCCTGCCAAAAGTTGTGCCAAATTTAATTAATAGTTAATTATTGACTATTCTACTAAGATAATAACTGCCAGTCTTAATAAATCAGGCCCTATGTTCGCATGCATTGTCCATAGAAGTCTATAGGTACAGTATAAGATGCAGTCAGTATGTGCAGTATATACAACAGAAGCATCTCCGGGCGTATACCCAAAATGTGCAAACAGTATGCACAACCATATAATATACTTCTTCTTAACGAGACAGCTACTATTCATATGGGTTTGCAGCACTGGCGTAACTTATAGGGGATGCGGTTGCACCCGGGCCCAGAAGCCTTAGGGGGCCCATAAGGCCTCTCTTCTCAATATAGGGAGCCCAGTACTATGAATAAAGCATTATAGTTAGGGGCCCTGTTACAGGTTTTGCATTGGGGCCCAGAAGCTTCAAGTTATGTCTCTGATTTGCAGCATGATCAGCATTTCAGACAAGGGGGGGGGGGGGGGGGGTTGCTGCAGATTTTTTATGCAGATTCCACCCCATAAATTCACAGCAATGTACTGTACAATACAAGTGGATGATGAAGCCAAACGCTGCAGCATGCTTATTCTTATGCAAAAATGCTGCAGATTTTTACCGCGGATTACACCCTCGAAATCCATATTCAATAAGTGGCACAATTGATGTAAGATGTGGATTTTGCGACAGGTTTTGTGATGATTCACAACAAAGTCCACAATGGAAATCCTCCACCGTGTCTGGACTTACCCTTAGGCTAGGTGCACACTGGCATATTTTCCGGGTGATGTGCTGTCCATGTAATTGCAGACAGCACACGGCTCCAATATAGCTTATAAATCTATACACTACGTGTTTTCATAAGACCCATGGTTCACATGAAAAAGTTCATGGCATGTCTGTGTCAATGCAACTGAATATGCTGTGTATATCGGACAGCACATAGTCTGTATCTGCTGTCTAATGTGCATTGCATCAGAGTCTCTCGTGCACTCTTGCAGTTATACACTAGAGTGCCATTAGCCTTGACCTCATACACAAAGTTGAGTGCAGAAGACTTTTTGAAGGCACACAATTTCCTTCTGTATGGCGCCCTGAGGAGTGCTGTGTGTTGAATATGCTTCGAGGAGAATATTTTCAACATCTGGCATTCAGTGGAGCAATGCAGTGGATGAAATCTGTGATCCAAATCCACATTTAACACATTGTGACTCCATTGCAGCTTTTGGTGCACATTTTTAGGCTAAGGCCTCATTCACGTGGGTTAATTGGCACTTTGTATTATGTGAGCAATGCAAACGGCATAAACCCCATTGATTTGCATTAGGGCCTTCAGACCTGTGTTTTCACATGCGTAAAGACAATCACAGCATTTCCTATTGTGGTCCACATTACGGACTGAGGGCGGTTTCAGATGAACGTCGTTTTCTCCCATCATGTGGCTGTGATAATCATGGCCACACAGAGAGGCACAGCGCAACCACAGATTTTAATGGATTTCAGTGGTTTCGTTTTCAATATCGGGATGCTCAGCCGTTAATTCTATGGGCGAGAAAGGATAGGACCTGTCTTCCCGCTATTTTTTGTTCAAACTCTGCGCGATAGCCTCATTAAGGCGCAACCATGCTCTGTACTGGCGAGCTTAGTTGCGCCTACAGACGTCTGAAACTGCACTGAAGTTGCTCATTATGGTCAATGGGATTGTGTACATGCATGATACAAGTATATTCACTGCGTATTTATGCATGAATGCAGGAGAGATCTCAGGGACTTTTCACACAGGATGGAATATTCCGCCCATGTGAATGGTCCGTAAGAACCAAAAGCACGGCAGATGCATGCAGTTTCAGAATGTGAAAGCGCTGCATATGTCAAGGACTGAAGCTGCATGCACTCGTGTGACTGAGCCTGAACTCCACAGTCTGTCTTCATGCTGTGTAAACCAAGGCCTCATTCACACAGGTAGATGCTATTATGGTCCGTGAAAAAGTACCAGAGCTAGTTGCATTTTTGGTGCACATGTGCATTTTTTATATCCACGTTGCACCCACATTCACTGAAAGAAGGCCCAATTATTGTCACTTTTTTCCACTGTTTTTTGGCAAAGTGCTTAAAAACCACCATTAATGTGGCTTCAGCTGACCGTATGCGCAGTTGTACATGCTGCAGTGCAATGTGTTTGCACCCTGAACGAGGTTGATGAGGTAGATTTGAGCGCGTATCAGCGCATAGTAATGTAGTTTATGCACACAGAGGGCCTATTCACAGACGCATGTGAACCCCCACCCACCGTGATTTAAAAGGCTATTTAGCCTAATAAGGTCCAGATGTGTTCTGTTTTTCACAGAATTGCGCAGTGCATTGCGCATTTGCGTACCATCCATAGACCTTTATAGGGTTCCTTATTGTGCAATACATGCAGTTAGGGCTATTTCAGATGAGCATGGTTTTGTAGTTTTCTGCACACAGGAGAATCCCACCCGCAAAACATGGGCAATACACCAATACACTTGGGCACATTCACACTTCTTTTTTTTGTAGGTGCCAAAAAAATAGGACCTGTCTTATTTTGCACGTATTTGCGCACCAAAGAGCCCCATAGAGGTCTATGGCAGGTGCGCAAACACGCACATCTGCCCTTGTGGACATGCACTAAATGTTGCACTTACCTGCAGTCACCGGTACCTTGTTAGCCATTTAAATCAGGGCGGGGTGATACTCCCGCCCATGTGAATGAGCAATGTCTGTGCAAATACGCACAGTACTTGCGCAGGTACGCATGCAAAATACACTCGCAAACAAAATGCGCAGGAGCGAGGTATTGCAAAATATGCTCATCTGAATTTGAATCCCGCCCATATCGCGCTCGCCATCCATGTGAAATCCCAGAGGATGTGAGGCGTTTTCATGTGAAAACAGCCTCGCATCATTACGGGGTTGCAGGGGTCCTCTGGTGCAGCTGTCGCAGCCGTCGCAGAGAATCGCAGAGTTCATCCCATTGCTTTCAATGGGGCCAGCGCTGCTGCCATGCAGGAAAACATTGCTCATGTGTATGATCGCATTAAAAAGAATGGGGTTCATATTTATGCAAGATTTGCAATGCACAAATCTTGCGCAATTTTCTCACCCGTGTAAAACTGGCCTCAGAACTCTTTCCCACGAGCGGATTTACGATGATGGCATTTTTACATTTTCATGCCTGCCCCGTATAAGCATCTGAATGGGCGTTTTTCCACGATCATGCCCAGCGTTTTTTCATCCGTTCACACGACTGCGAGCGTCGTTTTTAACGAAAAAATACGATGCACCCCAAAAAACGCTTGCTCTGCCAAAAATCTCGGGATACCTTCCAATGCCTATATAGAGGCACCTGTAAGCTTTTCAGAGCGTTGGATACTGCAAAAATGCCTCCCCCTTCTTCTTTTTCCATGCTCCCCTAGGAGTCTATAGGACCAGCCAGCGTATATTGGCCAAAACATACTTCCAGAACTATCTTTTGTCTGAGCATATATGTGCCGGTTGTGTATATGTTCTATTTTTCACGCTGCCGGCCTATTTACGTGACGTATATTCGCCCGTGTAAACGACTGCATTGGAAACCAATGCTTCACATGGGCACCATATATGCACCTGGGCGTGAAAACGCGGCGTATATGCACTCGTGGGAATGAAGCCTCAGTCAGTAAAAAATACAGACTGAATCCGGACATAAAATACGCCCGTGCGAATGTGTACTTAGCTGAACAGTTGTGCAGTACATAGTGTTTATCACGATACACATTTTGCCCACATAGTGGGAGCCAAAGGCAGCCTATGAAGTGTAATAATACAAGTGCAGGCTTCTGCAGTCTTATGCCAACGTTGCCCGCCAGCCCCCATGTCCTGGAATGTGACATTCAATGTAATGTTGGGTTCTTCACCAACGCTGTTGTACCAATGCAAATGTCATCAGCTGCTGGTTCAATTAAACATTCTCAGAACAATCTTTGCATATATGTGTGTTTATAGATGAAATATCAGATGAGTGCTTCCATAAAATAACATGATGAATGGTTCAGGTTTCACAATCCTATTAAATGTAATGAAGCCGCAGTCCAATTGCTTATCTGCATTCATGGCTTCTAAATGTAATTTCTAATTCCTTTTCCTCAGATGTCTGTTTTTTATTCCATGAGTTTACTTTGCTCTCTCATACCATCATATTGCAAATGACTGAAATCCAATTGCCAATAAGGCTCAGAATACAGTAAGTAAGCCAATTGCCAATAACGCTATGGATAATTAACTTCTGTAAGTAAGCCAATTGCCAATAGAGCCAGCAATAGATTTTTTGTCAGCTGTACCCTCTCTCTTTATTATCTGTGCTTGTTTTCATTAAGCTGCTCATTTTCTTTCTGCATTTCGTTAGAAATACCAATATATTCTCCCCTGCACGTCAACATGCCCAGCTTAATCCTACCCCACAATATCAAATGTTAAACATGAAGAAGATGAGCGAGACTTTGAATACAACTGCGAAGCTTTAAAGTATTTGGAAAGATTTCTAGGATATAACTCAAGCTGAGTCTAGATATGTTTTATTGGGTTTGATCAGCCGCAAATCAATGATTACTTACTGGCTAGCATGTAAATATAACCCAGATGATACCTACTGCTACCACTAGGGTGGCGATCTGCATACAGCTTATTAGGGCTCCAATTAATGTAAATAGAGCTTACATAGTAATTTCTCAGTGCTAGAGAAAAAGAGCACATTATACTTATCACGTACATTTGGAAAACACTATTAGGGCTCTTTCACATGGCCGCTAGGCGTTTTTACGTGTGCTTGCTGGCGCCGTAAAAAAAATGCATAAATGGGCGGACAAATCTAACGTTTGCGTGCCCGTTCAGATGACCTGTGCCCGGCGCATATACGCCGAGGCCGCAATTCCTTGCCTCCCCCTCACCGGCTCTCTACCTCTCTCCTCCCCTCTGGCTGTTTGCAATGGGAGGGGCGGGATGGGGGTGGGAGCTGGCTTGTCTTGCCAACAATGGGAGGAGCAGGGCAGAGCTTAGCTCCAACTGCCCCCCCCAGTCCCGCCCCCTACCATTGCAAACAGCCGTAGGGGAGAGGAAGGGCCCGGTGCTATATTTGCCGTCCAGACACTTTTATGCTGCGGGAATACGCCTGTGTGATCTGATGCATTGAAATCCAATGCATCAGATGGTAGTGTATATCGGCCGACTGTGAAAACGGCAGCTGATATACGCTCGTGTGAATAAGCCCTTAGGAAAATACCAGTAGACACATTGTAATTCCATGGTATAGAGCCCTTGCACATGACATTTTTGATCAAAGCAAAATTTGGTCTAAATACAAAGGGAAGAGTACAGTTCATGAGGAAATATTAGGCAACTTCACCCTTTTCCCTTCTGCTGATTGCTGATCCTTCTGGCAATAAAAAAATGGGGCAGCAAGCATCCCAAATATAATTTGCACGGGGGCTAATATGTAAATTGTCAACCAATCTATTAACAGTAGAGATGAGCGAGTATACTCGCTAAGGGCAATTGCTCAAGCGAGCATTGCCATTAGCGAGTACCTGCCCACTCGGGACAAAAGGTTCGGCTGCCGCCACGGGGGAGCAGTGAGTAGTGGCAGTCTGCAGGGGGGAGCGGGGAGGAGAGAGGGAGAGAAAGAGATCTCCCCTTCATTCCTCCCCGCAGCTCCCCGCCCGCCGCCGGCACCCAAACCTTTTGTCTCGAGCGGTCAGGTACTCGCTAAGGGCAATGCTCGCTCGAGCAATTGCTCTTAGGGTGCATTCACACGAACGTATATCGGCTCGGTTTTCACGCCGAGCCGATATACGTTGTCCTCATCTGCCGGGGGGGGGGGGGGTGGAAGAGCCAGGAGCAGGAACTGAGCTCCCGCCCCCTCTCTGCCTCCTCTCCGCCCCTCTGCACTATTTGCAATGAAAGGAGGCGGGACTGGGTGGGGTTAAGTTCCGAGAATTAGCCTCATCCCGCCTCTCCCCATTGCAAATAGTGCAGAGGGGTGGAGAGGAGGCAGAGAGGGGGCTGGAGCTCAGTTCCTGCTCCTGGCTCTTCCATCCTCACCCCCTGCAGATAAGGACGACTTATATCGGCTCGGCGTGAAAACCAAGCCGATATACGTTCGTGTGAATGCACCCTTAGTGAGTGTACTCGCTCATCACTAATTAACAGCGATAGTCAAGATGAGTGCGCAACTTACTTTTGCTTCTGGGCCCTAATGCGAAACCAGTAACTGAGCCCCCCAACTATAATGTTTTATACATAGTATTGGGCTCCCTATATGGAAAAGAAAGGCCTTATGGGCCCACTAAGGCTCCTTGGCCCGGGTGCAACCGCATCCTCTGCTTCCCCTATAATTATGCCCCTGGTCATGTCAGCACTTCAGATCATGATGTTTCTGCTTTCATAGAAAAGATTTAACTTTGTGGCCCACCTAGGCACAGGTAAAGTGCATAATTGCTAACATTTTGGAAACATTTCCAGGGATGCTTTTGGAGGAGGGCTGTTCTCAGGTTATGATGATTAGAAATGATCGTTAGTTCGTTACTTTATGATTTACCATAGTAGATTTTCCACAGCTCTAAAATCTGTGTAATGCTGCTATATTGTACCCACATAATAAAGTTATACAGCTTTAAGAAGCAAACTGTAGTACTTATATAATGTATGTTAGATAAGATAGATATTGATAAATTAGATGCACTTACTAGAAACCTTTGTTGCAATATATCTTCCAATTGGTGGAGACAAAGTTGTTTACAGACTATATGTAGTAATATGCACTACATGTACCATTTGGCCTGGTACCTGGTATCTACTCTTCTGTGCAGGGGTTAAGACTGATCAGCCACCCTCCTCAGTATAAGGAGGGCTTGTGAGTGGTTGACTCATCAGTGTCCTCACATGTATAAGCTGCTCCTCCATGTAGCAGTCTGGCTGTCTGCATGTTGGGGGATATGTGGTTTTGTTACCTGCCCACTTGCATCAGTTTATCAGTAAGTATATGGACACTTTCTGTGACTTTTTTGTCTGTTTGAATATTCCTCTTCTGTGATTTTAACTAATGTTAAGGTAAGGGACCCACAAAAAGCGAGGACGCTTGAAGTGTGTTGTGGGCTCACGTATTTTGGCCAAAATGTCAGCTAATGCCTTGTACTTATCAGCATTTATCAATAACATTCAGTGCTGGGAGAGCCCAGGGTGCCGGTGTGGTTCACCTGTGAGGTGCAGGGCAACCCGCTGGATTGAAATATGGCGTCATTAATAGTTGTAAGCCTGCATGGTGCACTACATGTACCTTGTGGCCTGACACCTGATATCTACTCTTCTGTGCAGGAATGAACACTAATTAGTCACCCCCTCAATATAAGGAGGGCTTGTGAGTGGCTGCTCATCTGGGTTCTGCATGTGTGTAAGCTGCTCCTCTACTTAACATTCTGTCTGTCAGCATGTTGGGAGTTATATGGTTTATATGCCTACCCTTTTGCATCAGTATATCAGTAAGTATATGGCCGCTTACTGTGACTTCTGTGATTTTAACTTATATGGGATAATATGCCCTCATAAATGTGGTGCTGCAAGTGCAGTAAATAGGGTGCAGCCTGATGCCCACAAGTATATCATGGGGAGATGGAAGTGAATACAACAGAGGCCTGCTACAGATTAGGGACTAAGAAAGAGGGGTCAGTTGCAGCAATATATAGAAAATACATCCCCATGCTCTATGGAGCATCTTAGCACCCTGCTCGAACATCCCTTTAAGTGCACTACTTACAAAACCTGTGTTGGCAGAATCATGACGGTTGCCAACTATGGGAGTGCCATTAGTGGTGATTATGGTTGAGGGAAGGAGAGCATGCACTGCTGGGAGGCCAAAGGAAGGATAATATTACTGTACTGTGATGTGTTCTTGTATTCAAAATTATTTTTATGCTGGGATGCTATTATGCACTTTACAGTTGCAATCACAATTAATCAATCCTATTTAGACACAACAATTATCGCTCAAAAGATGTTGCTCAAGCGACTTTTGAGTGATAATCATTGTGTCATTTACAGCGCAAGATGATCGCTCAAGATGAGCGATCACCTTGCGCTGCCAGCGGATGATGCAGAAGACAAGCAGGGTGTCCCCGCTTGCCTTCTGCATCCAGCTGTTTTCTGCACGGAGCGCTCGGCTGTATAACAGCCAGGCGCTCCGTGCAGAGGATGCAGAAGACAAGTGAGGTGTCCCCGCTTGTCTTCTGCATCCAGATGTTTTCTGCATGGAGCGCCCGGCTGTTATACAGCCGAGCGCTCTGTGTCAGGTATGGAGAATAGAGCTGGACTGCTCCGTTCTTCATACCCAGCTGTCATCAGGGAGTGGGATACAGCTGAAACAATAGTATCAGCTGTATCCCACTGTGAATCCCTGATAAGGCTCATGGTCGTCTTTGAGCATGCTGAAAGGCAACGATGAGCGACGGCTTAACGAAAACTGCATGATGTCAGTGCAGTTACATACAACGATTATCACTCAAAAGACGGCTTTTGAGCGAATTTTGAGTGATTATCTTTGTCTAAAAGGGCCTTTAGGTTTATTTACCAAATTTACAAACTTTCCGCTGTTTGCAAAAAAATTAAACAAAAACAATTTAAATAGCCCAACATAAGTAAAGGTGAGTTTACAGGGACGAATATTGGGCAAACGATGCCCGACACTTGTCTCTCTGTTTCCTTGCTCCTATGCAAGTATTTTTGGTTCACTCACAGAGTGGCCAGTAGGAGGGCTGGGTGGCTGCAGGAGATTTCTCTCTTCTCGCTCGCCCTCCCCTCTCCATTGACATAACATAGTGAATGGCCGCTGTGTTATGTCAATGGAGAGGGGCGGGGGAGCGAGAGGAGAGAAATCCCCAGCCTCCCTGCTGGGAGCTAATGATACTAGCTCTCATGCAGGTGCACAGGAGCTAGTATGTGACGGGACGAGTGTCGGCCATCCTTTGCCTGACATTCGTCATTTCTAAAAAGGCCTTAATATAACGAGTGGTTTCTCCAAATTCGACACAAAATGACACTTTTAAAGGCTAATACAGTCTCAAAATTATTGAACCCCTTCATGACAAGCGTCTTTAGCACTTAGTACAGCAGCTTTTACTGGTATGACCTGCTGTAAGCGTGATGCATAGGCGGACATCAGCTTCTGACAGCATTCCTAAGGAATCTTAGCACAATCCTCGTGGGCAATGATCTCCAGTTGACTAATATTCTTTTTTGACAACTTGCCTCCTCAAAAATCTTGTGGTAGCCAGTAGTGGCTTCCTCTGTCTGCCACATTCAGGTAGTATAGTCAGTTTTCCTTTAACTCTGAACTTGCAAACTTTGCTTCCATCTCCATCTCTATGAACATTCAGTGCCTTTGCTATCTTTTTGTATCTTTTTCCTGGTTTGTGCAAGGAACTAAACTTTTTAGACTACTCTCTTGATTTAGTCATATTTCTGACATGCAATAAAACATCACAGTTAGGCCTATTTCACACAAATGTTTTATTGTGGCTATTTTACCAAAATAAAATGCCTGCGAAAAATTGCAGCCATCTGAGCATTGGGGTCCAATGCATCTGTTCAGATGGGCGATTTTCCAGCGTGCAAAATCGGCCAGCCAGAAAAGATAGCACTAGAGATGAGCGAGCACGCTCGGATAAGGCAGTTACTCGAGTGAGCATCGCTCTTCTCGAGTAACTGTATTCTCATCCAAGCAGGCTCGGGGGTAGGTGGGGGGCGGGGGGGGGGGGTGGGAGTGAGAGAGATCTCTCCCCCCTTCCCGAGCTTGCTCGGACGAGAATGCAGTTACTTGAGAAGAGCAATGCTCACTTGAATAACTGCCTTATCCAAGCGTGCTCGCTCATCTCTAGATAGCACATTTGGTGTGCATTCCAGCTGACCGCTTTTACAGACCGCCGGAAAAGATAGAACTTGTCCTTTTTTTGTGGGAATACGCTGGATGTTTTCACAGACTCCTATGAGAGCCATCAGAAAAGGGAAGGAGGAGGGAGTTTAGCAGCAGTTCGCGTTGCTAAAGTCCCTCCCCATCCCCCTCCCAGTGGCTCCCATAGGCTGGGGAGGGAATTTAGCAAGGCAAGCACTGCTAAAGTCCCTCCCCCTCTCTTCTGGGCAGCTCCCATAGGCTTCTATGGGAACTTCTATAGCCACTATCAGCCGACAAGGGGAGGAGGAGAGACTTTAGCAGCGCTAAGGTTTCTCCCTCCGGCCCATGGAATTCACCAGGCTGCTGCGTATGTACACCGCAGCCTTGCCATGTGAACTGGTGAGAAATGGAAGATTTAGCTGTGACTTTATCACAGCTTTCTCCCGTTCATGCGATTTTCGGTCGTGATGGTGGTGGTCGAAAATCGCAACACCCATGTGAAAGAGGCCTTAACAAAGACCTAGCGAGTCCAGGTATTTAATGTGTTTTATTTTAAGCACACCTGATGCAACTAATGAAGCTTTTGATTAGTTACATCAGGTGTGCTTGAGATAACACCTGATTTGCAAATGAGTGTTTTTTTTTTATAAGTAATTCTATTCAGGGAGTTAAATAATTCCGAGACTGGAATCGTCATTATTAAAAGTGGCCTTTTTGTAACATTTGGAGAAACCACATGTTACATTGTGTTGAACTATTTAAATTCTTCTAAATTTTTTTTGCATGCAGTTGAAAGTTTCTAAATTTGGCAAATAAACCTGATTTACAATGGGGTTAAATAATTGTGACTGCAACTGCATCACTGTACTAGTACATTCCTATGTGCATTATTCCTGTGCTGTGGTATCATCAAGAATATTATTTCCATATTTCGATTACTCATTATGTGCATTATTCATTAGCACTAGCTCTAATGAGTGTATTAACCCTGTACTATGAGATCACTGCATGTATTATCTGAACATGGTGATATCCCTGTGTGCATTATGCTTGCGCATTAAGAAGTGATGCATGCCGCAGACTAGAGAGCAAGACGATTATGAGCTTTTCATGTTCTGAACCCGCTTGGTGCTGAATGTGGTCATTGAATCAGGCCTCATACCAGGCTTTGCCATGGGGCTCCAGGTTTATCTGTTACTCTCCCGTTGTATTCAAGTTTAATGGGTCCTCCTAGACTTTAACATTGGTAGCCTTTCCTTATGTTGCCTTTACATATTGATTAATCTACTGATAGTCGCTTGATTATTACTGATCAGCTGCTTGTCTTTACTTGTTCTTCAGTTATTTCTTTACATTTTTATGAATCGGTAAATATTTTAAAACCGTAAAGTCCACTATTAGCCCATGCTGTCAGCACAAAGGGTTGAAGAATTCCTTTCTGTAAAATCTCTAAAACTGCTAAAGCAGCTGCGGCAAATGAATTTTTCAATAGAAGCATATTTCATGCATAAGCATCTATTACATGAGCACACAACTGCAAAATCCTATTATGATATATCTGTAGCATTGTAAGAAATATAATTGCAATAATTAGATCTTCCAGGATTACAAGGCCATTGGGGGAAGTCTGGGTGGAGGGGTTAGCTGTCATTTGAGAATCTCATTTCCCCGTCCATAAATCTTTAATTTTCTCAGGCTCAGTTTAAAGATTTCGATTAGGAATTCCCCGGCACACCATGCATAAAACTTTTAAATGAACTTGATACACTGTTACTAGTAGAGAGGCAGAATAATCCGGTGCTATGGCTTTATTACAGCGTCTGTAGGTTACAAGCCTAGTGTACAGCATAACACGCTAGTTTAGCATCAAAGTTTGTCATTTTCAAGTTTAGTTCAAAATCGGCACCACAGGTCTGGGAATATTGGGATTTTTATACTAATAATGTAAAGATTTTTTGCGACTACAAGGTAAGCTATTAAGGCCTACAAAGACTATAGTGCAGCTAATGAAATTGTTTTTGGAGGTCTGTATTCATTATAGAACGTATTTTCCTGTCATCATAATAGAATATGGGCAATAGAGAAGGAAATGAGCCGCGGTATAATGCATATCCAGCAGGGTAATAAGAAGCCTGTTCTATGAAAACCATATGTTTCTTTTTCTTTTCTCATTTGTGTGGACAATTTAAAAATAAAATTACATATTTTAATGTTTTATGGTTTAAATTTACATATTCTATTTTCATCACATGTTGTATCTCTATTCACATCCAACTCCACCCAACTGCTAGTTTTCTAGTGCTGAAGTACAATGGATGGTTAGGACTCAGATGGATGTACTATGGCTTTATTTTGGCACAGGGTTGTCGTTGAAGAATCTCTATACACCTCCAATTAGACATTCTCTGCCATGTATATGAGTCCTTACTCAGATTTAAATGCTAGATTTATGCATCTGACCGCAAAAATTAAATAATCTACAGCATTGATTCAATGGTAACTAGCAGAATTTTAAGTGCAACCATAAAATAGATTATAGAAAAAGACATTGCCTCATGCAATAAAGCTGATAGCTGTGAAATGATGAGTTTCCATAAATATAAAATTAAGGGCGACTTCACACAGATGTATTTGCACTGGGCATTGCATGCACGGAAATGGCGCACAATACGCAGAGAATAGAACCCATTGATGTCATTGGTTTCGTTCTCATTAACAATCCTTTTCGGTTGTGTGCAAAAGAATAGTACTTGCGTATCTTTCTGCATATTTGCGCACCAAAGTTTATGGTAGTGCGCAAATGTGCAATGCATTATGAAATTCTGTGAAGAATAGAACACTTCTGGACATCATTAGGTTAAACAGCCTTTTAAATCAGGGCGGGAGCGTCACGCACATATGAACATGCCCTTTGTGCGATACTGTACCAGTACTTTATTTACAACTTGCTGTTGAGCAAAATGTATATTTATTTTCTGCATATAATTACTATAATGTCATCTTATGGGCTCACACTCACTTCCGTTTTTAACATTAGAAAGTCCCATTGACAATCGTGTTAAAAAAACCGCAGCGATAAAAAAAAAACGCAAATGGGTGTGTTCACCCTAAATCAAACCTAGTTAATACGTCTGTCTACCACGGATC